>NC_090443.1:631326537-631940912 GCF_031143425.1 Pleurodeles waltl
GGACCAGTGCATGCTTACTGACCCACCCTATGGACGGCGATTACTCAAATTACTGCATACATGTTTTAATATGATTTTCATATCACCACACTTCAGGGGACAAGTACAAATGACAAAACACTTAGCATGACATCATCAGACAATAAGCCATTTATATTATCTCTGCATTGCGGTCCTACCTGGAACAGAATTCCTAGATTATGTTCACAAGCATCAGTGTAAGAGAACACCATATATAGGAGCAGAATTGAGGAAGACATTCAACACTACTTTTAAAAATGCAGGGTCAACTGTTGGTCCTTTGATTAAACTGAAAGAATCTGGAAGCATTTAAGGTTTATATAAGAGGTATTTGCATCAAAATGTCCACTTGAGTACACACTGTTCTCCAAGATCAACTGATTAGGGTTCAGAAAGATTTACACCAGCTACAGGAGGCAGCAGTATGGTGAGAGTCCATAAGGCAAAAACTGGTACACAAGAGACAACACCCCACTGACCCTAATAATACAATGGTGAAACATGAGCATGTTGTCCAAAGACACAGTCTGCACAGGACTCACGTTTCGTCATACCCATCGCACTTAATACTTCCAACTGAAGTATACTGGAACGAAGCTCTACCCGACAGAAAGCCCTAATAAGGGTGAAACCATTTTGGGTTGCTTGTATTCTGGTTTGGGGAGAACCTAGCCAGGTATATCCGGTTGGACTGTTCCTATTCGAGCAAGGTCAAGACTGATTGTGTATGTCAGAGAGGAAACCTACTGGAGTGGTAACCTTGGCAAGATCCTGACATTCAGCTGATAAAAGCTCTTTGAAGGAGTTCTGAGGCTGTGTCAATCTACCCCTGAAGTAGTTTGTTTGAAATTGGATATGGCTGTTGTTTTTTTTGTGTTAGGTATAAATCCAACATATCTGTTTTGGTTGTGTGATGGTTGTGTAATAGGTTACCAGTTTGTGAAAATATTCCTAAGAAATTGAATGGGTTCCTTAAGTGCATTTTGTGTTGTGAAACTAAGCATTAAGAACAATCCTTATTGGGGCATTTTGCAGTGTGGATTCTGCTTGAGTAGTACGTTTTTTTTGTTGCTGACCGATACGTGCTTTTAAATCTGGGGATTTTTTTTATTTTCTTACATTTTGATGTGTTCTGTGGGATTAATATATTGAAAGATTCATGGAGACATCTATAGAATTTAGGAACTGATGTTATAGCGCCTAGCATGGGATATAGGGAGAACAGGTGAGTGAGAGAGAGAGATAAAGAGAAGGTTGGTTGCCCAGAGGTGATAGGAAGATAAAGGAAACACACTTGGACAAAGGGTAGAGGGCATAGAGGACTGCTTTAGAGGGAGAGAAGAGAAAGATAGACTGGTTTTAGTCCCAAGATGCATGTGTTGGTAAAGGATCACCTAACACAGTTGTTCCAATTTCAAATTAACAAAGCACCAAACAGTGCTGCCCGAACCACATGGGTTATTGCCTGTCATTACACCCAGGTTTCTGCAATATTGTCTTACGTTGACCAAAAAAAACATGATGTTCCTTGTACAGAATTAAAGGTCTGCTATTTCTCTGTTACAATAAAAATTTCCTTTCAAAGGCAATGCTGTAATCATTGAAGTTAGATCTGCTTATGACATTAAGTACGTGTGTGCTTTGAGCTGGACATGAATATAGAGTACTCTGCACAGAGTGGACAGAAGGAGGACTCTGCATGGAAAGCAGAGTTGGAAAAAATGAAGAAAATTGAGCCAGGGCTCCCCTTAAAAATCCATAGAGAGCCTTATTAGGACAAGGCTTCTTATTACTTGTTTCCTTGAACTCTGCATGTGTGGTACATAGTGAGTTTGCAGAGTTGGACTGCAGTTTCTATTGTTCAGGTGAGGAGGTTTCCAGGTAGGACCTTTCCTCTTGTGTGTCTGTTTACTGCATCAGGGAGGATGAATGACAATCATATGCAAAACCTCAAACGTCATTGTGCTTGTGTTGTGGGTCCTCCCAATTAGACACAGCTCTAGGGCTACCTCCCCTGAGAAGCATTACTTTAAACAAATGCATTAACACAGACTCTGTGTTTCTTCATGTCACCTAGGTCATCAGAAGGCAAGACAAGGCACATCTCTACCACATTCAAGTCGAAGATTCCTGTTTAGTGTTTTTCTTTCATCTGATTTTATAGGGAATCAATCTATATTTGTTTTAATTCTATATAGCCACAAGTGATAGTCATGTGAGACTGCACTTGTATTACATGGCCTACAGTGATGTTGCTTCATGAAATACTGGAGCCATATCTTCTCCCAGTCATGACTCATTTTCTGTGTCTGTCAATAGGCCAAAGATGCAGTACGTGTTTCTGAACATAGAATCAGCATTTATTAGTAGGTAGTTTAAAGGAGCTGTTTTGGAGGTGGTGTGATTTTGTCCTGAGGGAGAGTGACTATTGTCATAGAATGTGGTAGGTGGTGTGCTACTGGTGATAGTGTTAGCTATAACAGGACAAAAATTTAGTTGTTTCTGGGTGTCATTTTCCTCCTGCAGCAGCCTCAGAAGTATTTGTTTAGGATTTGTATATGTGACTTGTAATTGAGGGTTTGGGCTATGGAACTGTCTTTGCATATTAGCATTGTTGGGTGCCAGACAAGGAGATGTAAGTTTATGCAGATTGGTGTGGAGTGGCTTTTATTTGCGTATGTCGAAGGTGGACAAAGTACAGGTGAGAGGTGTCCGAGGAGCATGAGAGTCTGGTATTAATGCGTTATGTAGCAAATCAACCTTTTCTGTGTGGCCACCCAATTTTTTACCTTTTGCTGGACCCTACATTTTTCTGTCATTAGACCTCTATGCACCTCATCCCTGCTAGCCAGCAGTAAAGTGTCTGTGCTCCACCTTTAAGCATGGGTTAATTTGTATAATCCTAATGGGTATAGTTAACTTATCTTTAGGTATCTAGTGTATGGTAAAACGTGTAGCCGTGGTCTGGAAGGTAATTGCCTCTAGTGGACGTTAGCACCATTTGTGCCATCCATTACAGTTGCAGTGCAAACATGGCTTCTGGCCTACCCTGTGCAGCTTAACTGTAGCAGTTTAAAAAGCTTTATTTGACATGTCAAAATAATCACTTTTCACAGGTAAAAACCTTACTTTTAAATATTAATGCTATCTCATATACGGCTCGTCTCCAACAAGGCAGGGTGCATGGTATTTAAAAATAGTACATGTATAGATTTAGGTACTTATTACGATATTGCCGGTCTTTTGACCAGAGTGCTGTGGTGGCAGCGCCCAAAAGACCACCATGTAGATAGTCATCCGACTGCCATATTACGACCCACACCGTGAAGACCACCAAATTTCTGAAACCACCAGGACACTGGTTGGCGGGAAAGAGGCGGCTCCACCACCAATACCGCGAGCCCGACACAAATCTGCCCACCAGATTATGACTCACAAATCAGCACAGCGGTTCTTCTTTGGCGGTAAATATTGGTGATGCAGGTCACCTCAGTCAGAAATCACCACATTGGACAGTTTGAATTCCCCACACATGGCACACATCCTCTCACCCAACACACCTACACACCTACACACCACTATATAACACAACCCCATACAACCCATAATCCTTTGCAACTAAAACACTATACAGAGACACTGAGAACAGGCACATACACAGAGAGAGAACACCCACTCCATAGGCACCCACACACATACACACACACAACACATGTATCACACATCAACTAAACAAGCACAATATACACATAGAGCCACATGTAGCAAAGTTCAGATTTCCAATCTGATTTGCAAATCCGAATGTAGGGTAGTGTCCTTGACACTAATTGCGACTCGCAAGGGGGTCGAATATTCATGAGGTAGGTTGCAATTTGCAACCCCCTTGGGAATGGCGGCCCTCACAGGGATGGTGGCCTGCTGGAGACAGCAGACCACCATGTCTGTGACTGCTTTTCAATAAAGCTGTTTTTTTTTTTTCTTTTTTGTAATGCAGACCGTTTTCCTTAAAGGAAAATTAGATGCATTACAAAAACAAAAAATGAAACGTTTTTGTTTCATTTTTTCAGAGCAGGCAGTGGTCCATAGGACCACTGCCTGCTCTGAAAAAATGTTTTCAGTGACATTCACAAAGGGGAAGGGGTCCCAGGGGGACCCCTTCCCATTTGCGAATGTGTTACCACCAGTGTCACACTGGTGGTAACTGCAATTGCTTTGCGACCACGTTTGCTGTCACAAAACAATCCTACATTGCATTGCGAATCGCAATTAGGAAGGGAACACCCAATGATACTGAATCGCAAAACTGGGTTTGTGCACTGAGAAGTGCTTTTTGCATATCGCAAACAGCCAGATGCGCTGTGGCCCATAGTGAGTACACACATTCTACTACAATTGTCTATCCCTCACAATGCACCACCCACAACCCATCAATCACCCAACACTGCACCATTTCATACACAGCACCCCCACACCATCAACACAACCTCAACAACGTCCCCACAAAAGCACCCGCGATTCACCTATATAGCCACAACTCCTTTCCTACCCACAGTCAGCACAATTGCAGACCCACAGAGCTCCACCTGTCACCACATCTGCAGACACTACAACAACAGACACACCCACATGCAGCACATCCACCATACCTGTAGTCACCGCCTCAACAGTCACCCATCCAGAACAGCAACTCCCAGCTCCTCCTTCACCCTCCCAAGACCCATAGATGCCCACACTCACCCACCCAACAGACACCCATGACACACAGGTCTTTTATGTATCTATATAGTTTTTCATTCTACTTACTATTTATTCCCTTAATCCCATGCATCTGGTCAAAGTAGTTGTTGGTTCCAGAGTTAAATATTTGTCCTGCCTTTCTATCCTCATGGCTGTTATGGTCTTGCCTGCTTCTTTTGTTCATGAGTGTGTTTTGTGTGTGTGGTGGTTGTGCTGCCATTTTTTCTGGCCAGCATGTGGAGGTGTGTGCTTTGCATTAGTCCCAGAGTGATGCCTGGGTGTGGTGTGTTAGGCTTGTATGTATTTGGAACATTCATTGTTGTGTATGCTATTTGTATTGGTTGTGTTGGGATTTGTTTTTGGGAGTGTGGTGTGCCCTAGTGTAGGTATCCTGTGTGTGTGTGTGTGTTTGTGTGTATGTGTGTGTGTGTGTGTGTGTATGGTGATTGGTATGTCAGAACCGCTGTGTGGTGTGTTTGCATGGTGTCTGATCACAGTTAAATGGCTGTCTGATTGTCTGCATTGATATAACGGTGTTGTTACGTTGTGTTGTTAGTACGAAGTGTCAGTTGGGGTGTGTCTCGTGGAGTGTTGATGTTGTGTATGAGGTGTTATTTTTGTTGTGTAGGCGTGTACTTTGCTGGTATTATGTGCTGTTGTGGTTGTGTGTCGGATCTGTGTGCCTGCAGATCGGTGTGTGTTTTGTAGTGTGTGTTGGCCATGGTGTGTGTACAGAGTGTGCATGTGTGTGTATGTGGCTTTGTGTGTATGTGCAGTGTATGAATATGTGTAGTGTCGCCATCGCCACCCATACCGGATGTGTATGTTGTGTGTACATTGTGACCTGTGCATTATGCAACATAGACAGGTAAGCGTGTGTACTCATGGTTGCTGTCGTCATCGTTGTTGCTGGCTCTGGAGTCGTTGGGCAAGGTGGAGCAGTTTACATAGTATGAAATTGTTCCTAATGTAGGATTCAAGATTAATGGATTTCAACAATCATTTGTACTTGTTGTAAACAACTGCCCAATGTTCCTGAAAAATTCTCTTCACTGATTTACTACACTTACTATGAGCAATGACCGTATAGATGCCTTCATCTTTTGTATTCAGATAGAAGTGTAATTCATCCACCAGCGGTGCAAAATATATGTCCATATATTCAGAGACTCTTTTAGCCAGAGAGCCAATGCCTACTAATGGGGAATTCCCACTCTATGTATTTTTGGAAGAAAGTAAATACCCAGATTCTGTGGCGATTATACATCAAGGCATCCATATTCGTCCATGCCTAGTACATTTGAATTAGGCCACTTAGCAGTTTGTGTAGTTCTTCCTGTGCTGCCTTTGCCTTCTGCATGGTTGTCAGACAGTAGCCTGTTCTAAGACAAAGTTGTTTTAGGGCTTCATGATTAGCTTTCAAAATCCATGCTAACCATGTGCCCCTTTGTCAGCTTTCCCAATAAAAATCAACAAATCCTCTTGCAATGATTGTACCACCACTCTTTCTTTATGAGTTAAATCATCATGATTTAATTTTCTTTTAATTCAACTCAAATCTTTTAGTACTAATTTGAAGAACACATCAATAAACTAGTTATTTAGCACCTGTAGAACAAAAGTTTAACTTTCCACTAGAACACTTTCATCTATAAATGCATTTTATAACATTCTAAGAATCAGCAAAACACTGCAGTTTGATGATGTCTCCCTTTTCCAATCTGCATATTAACTATGTCTTCCAAGTCACCTATTGCTACAGTGGAATTGTCAGGTTTTACTGTAACAGATCGATGTTTTATAAGATCACTTTCAGAAAGCATTTTCAATTAAATTTTTCCGACAAATCTGAACAGGTCGGCCTTGACATCTAATACAGTAACATGAGTATTGGTAGCAAAAGATCACCCTTTATGCAGTAGTTTAGGTTCAGGTGCATTCAACTGTCTACTTGAAATATTTTCCACTTTATTTTTGCATAATTTTCTTCTGCAATTGCATTGTGACTCCTCCCTTCACTTCTCCACTTTCCTGTTCTCTTCCTCCTAACTAGTGTTCTTATTTTTCGTCCTTTATGAATCCTCATATTTTCTTGTTTGGAAATTATCTCTGTACAAACCTTATCCTTTTTTATCTCTTCTGAAAAAGAAGAGCTAGCCTGTGGTTCACCATCCTCTTCTGAACTGTTTCCTCACTCTGAGATGGTATTTAAACAGACTGAATCAACTGTGCTTGAACTTGAAAGTTCCCCGATTCACTTTAGACAGTTAATTATATTAGAATGAATAATCCTAACTTCTCACATACTAGTAGATTTATTCAATTTTATAATCTCATTCAACCCATAAGCTTTTACTTTTCTCTCTCTTTTAAATTTTCTCTTGATGTTTACCTAGGACTTGTTCTGGCATAACATTTTCTCTGTCCCTACTAAAAAACCTATGAGCCTGATATCTGCTTTCATTGTCTAAATCTCCTTCTGTAAACTACATATCTTGTCCTCAACTTGTTCTATAAGCATTTCCATCAACTCCCTGTGTAACACCTGTCACCTTTAGGGTGGTATTCCCCCAAACATATTGCTTTCTCCTTGTTGGTGTCCTTAGGACTCTGTGCACCTTACAACTTCTAACCAGTGCTAAACTACTTGTGCTCACTCCCTAAAACATGGTAAAAGTGGCTTACTCCTGATTGGCATTTTTAATTTACCTCTACATCACCAGTATAATTGTATGCCATATATCCAGGGCATGTAAAATAAATTTGATGTAGTGTGCCTGCAGCAATGTTTGTGCCACCCACTTATGTAGTCCCTCAAAATATGACTGGAGTCTCCTTTTGCAGCCTGTGTGAAGTTCTATACTGTCAAACTCAACTTGGCAATATAACTCCCCTTTCCAAGCCTAAAAATCCCTTATTACATGTAAGTCACCCATAGGGCAAGGTGCATTGTAATTACAATTTTGACTGGTACTTTGAAGTTTAACAAGTCCTGGTAGTGAAAAACTCACAATTTGTTTTTCACTACTGTAAGGTCTACCTTTCTCATATACCAACATGGCTTCCCTTATTACATTTAAAAAGTGACACATTTTAGTAGCTCAGTAGGAAAGTCAGGTATAGTGTCTGCGGAATTGTGATTTAAAAACCTCGTTAATGGTAAAGTCTGATTTTAAGTTACAGTTCTAAAGGTTGACATTTTTCTGTGCCTGTAGACTGTCTGTGGGCTAGGCTAGGGATAGTTGGCAGCTGGCAGATTCATTTCTGATTGATAAGGGGGCGGAGCTGTCACCTACTACACTTGCACTTCAAAGGCAAAACGCAAGATGCAACTCATTTGGGAGGCCTGCAAATATCACATCAGGTGTGGGGTTGGTTGTGTTCATGTTTAGTGTAGATTTGGCCTTGCATTTGGGCTTGGCTCTTCCTGTTGGATCAGTATCATGTCTGATTTGCATAAGGTGGTTTCTAGTCAGAGGTATTCTGGGGTAAAAATATCATAAACCACTATATACAGGTCTGCCTTATTTGTTTCTGTTTGGTTTGCTGGCATTAGGGATCTGTCTACAATGACATTGCTAATAAGTGTAACAGCATATGTGATTTTCAACTAAACATATACTTTCTAATTGGTCACATCTAATTGTCCTATTTAGCTTTCCAGTTAAGCCATGGAAATGTCACACAGGAGAGACACTCTTGCAATTTAAGTATCATAAGTGAAACTCACTGTGTATTTACAACACCCATCAATATTCTATGACTTTTGAGAACACTAGTGTGCTCTTGCTAAACTGATCTTTAAAAAAACACCAGTGACATATGGCAAGGAAAATTAATTTGCCATGTTCAAAAACATATTTTTAATGCTCAGCTAAGGTACCCCTATGGTTATCTTGTAAACCAACAGGGCTGGATGCTTAATATATAAACAATGAGGCAAGCTAACTAACAATGAAAATAATGTTCCCCAGAGTGAGTGTACAACTGTTTGTAACTGTGTAGGCAAAAGTACATTTTCCACAAACAGCCCTGATAGCAGATGAAGAACAAATTTCATAACTTAGGGCCTTATTACAGTTACAGCCGTCCAAGGACCACTATTGTCCGCAGTGGCAGTCTGATCGCCGCAAACCTAATGATCTGACCTCCACATTGTGATGCTGGCGGTCAGACTGCCAGCATACTGCCACCACCGCTAGGATCAGAGATCCCAATGAGTTCATGGCAGTGCAAGTTGTAGTCAGCCAGTGGATCAGAATCATGTCTGGTTTGCATAAGGTGGTTTCCTGTCAGAAGTATTGTGTGTTAAAAATTTAGTAAATCACACTATACTGGTTTTCCTTATTTGTTTCGGTGTGGTTTGCACTTAGTTCAGCACTGGCATGCTGAATATGACTTGCCTTTCTGCCCTCCTTTACATTGTGGGGGCCCTGGAAGGGCCGGCGGGTAGGCAGGAACAGGGCCACCGCAGGGGGCCCCATGTTTTCAACCTCAGAATGTGCACTGTCTACCATTGCAGACAGAGCACATTCCTAGGGTGCTGGGAGCACCAGCTGTGCGACGGCATTGGCCTTGGCTCTCCTTGCGAGCCGAGGGCAATGCCGCCTCACAGTTTCCACCAGTCAGCCCAGTGGAGAAAATCATAATATGATGCAGGGGATGCGGCAGGCTTGGTGGCTGCCTCCCCACCACCATATTGGAGTTCTGGTGGTCTGACTGCCACACTCCTATTCAGGCTCTTAGATTGAAAAGGTGGTAGAAAAATAATTCATTGCTGTTTTCCACTTCTTAAAAATGTGATTCGAAAGAGAAAGGAAATTTTGGACAAATATGGAGAAAAACATATTTTAAAAGCTATAATTTGTGGTGCATGTTAGCGTACAGGTTTATATTATTTTGCACATTTGCGCCATATCAGAAAACAGAGAACACCTATCAGACTGATTTTAACAACTGGGATCCTGAAGGAAATAGGAGCTGGCTTTGAGACAGGAAGGCTGAAGTGGCATCAACCATTTACAACTAAGCAATGATCAGTTATCTGGAATAGAACAGGAACACATGAGAACACATCAAGCTGTTTTAATAGTTTCCCCTTTTGAGGTACAGATCCCAAAGAAAGAACTCAGAAACTGAAACCATTCTTTGACTTTCTTAGAGCCAACTTATACTTTCCTGGCTCTTCACTGGAGGCAAAATGGGGATACATGTGGGTCTTGAAGAGAAAGAGAGACTAGGGGCGTCTTGAATAAGGCACTGTATGAAGGTATTTAGTAATTTGGGACACAGACAGCAGAAGAGCTCTCTGCTCAGAAGAAAACCCAGCTGACCAGTTCAGACTCGACCCTAAGATACCACTTGCTGGATAGAGGCAGAGTGCCTAGGTGCATCCTCTAAGCAACTGAGAACAGTAGAAGGGACCAGGAGTGACTCACAATAGTAGAATATCAGTGGTATTTCATCATTTTCTGCTACATCGATTAAACTAATTAAACTACTTTGTAGGAATCACTATTAAGAAATCGATATATTAGTACATTGCATTTTGCATTTCTTAAATAGCGATTTCAATGAAGTCGCTGTTTAAGAAATGCTAAATTGCATTCCATTTTTGCACATCTGGTTTCTAAATTTAGATATTGGTAGATTGTAGTCCTTCAGTCAGGGTGGCCAAGAACATTACATCCACCACCCCTTACAGCCTACCACCTTCCAAGCTTAGAGAGCACCACCAGCCCAGCAGTGATCTCTGTACCTTCAGAGGAACTGCCATCATGGTGGTTCTTCTGAAGGATCAACACACTGGGCAAATGGTCACTATCAGTTTTGATGGCCACACAACAAAGTTTTTTTTTTGCAAAAATAAACTTCTGAAGTGGATGACCCTCAAATCCAGGTAGCTTTTTGCCTGGAAATGAAATTATTTTGTTTTTTGTCTGTGAGTCCTGCATGCTTCAGGGATTTCAGAATCACAATGCCCATTTTCTTGTCTTTGTAACATGTCCACTGAGGAATAAGACATCACACAACCCAACATTGATAACATAAAACCTATGTATCCTTCTCTTGACATGAAACAATCATGATGCTCGGTGATTTGTTTCTGCTGTACCTGTGATAATGTGAGTAGAACCATATGCAATCTGTATGTTGGAAATGACAATGTTTGTGTGGTGTCCTCCTAGATTTTTTTCCCCAACTGTTTTTTTAGCTGTTGAATTATGTGCACTTTATCCCTGCTGTAAAATGTCTTTGCTCCACCAGATTGGGATGGCCGTAATTGGCATAGTTAACTTGTCTATACATCCCTAGTATATTATACAAACGTGTACCCAGGGCCTGTAAGTGAAATGTTAGCAGAGGACTACATTACCCTTTGTGCCATTGTGCCATCCACCACAGTGACATAGTAAATATGACTGCAGGCCTACCATGTGCAGCCTAACAGTGCATGTTTAAAATGCAAATTCACCCAGTCAAAATAACCTCCTTTGATAGCCCTAAACTGTGCTTTTAAATATTATTAAGTCACCTCAAGTAGACTTTAGTACATATAAGGCAGGGTGCTTGGTATTTGAAAGTAGGACTTGGAAAGATTTAAGGCCTGATTTAGAACTCAGCAGATGGGTTGCTCCATCACAATGGATATCCCTTCCGCCGAAATCCAAATACCAATATATTCTATTGGATTTAGATTTTGATGGACGGGATACCCGTCATTGTTGTGATGGAGTAACTTGTCCGCTGAGTTCTAAATCAGGCCCTTAATGTTAAACATGTCCTTACAGTGGAAAACAAACCCTAACAGCTATTTCCATTAAAGCAGGGTTGGCTGGACCATATGCAACCTTTGGAAAACAATATTACATTTGAAATTGATATCTCTGGCTAGGAAACACCTACCAAGTTAATTCTGTGACTTTTCAAATACAGGGTGAATTAATGAATATTTTGTAAAAGGTACTCTTAGACAGACCATCCAGGATTTTGCAATCTGCAAAAAAATCACGAAATTGGCAGTTTTTTAAAAAGACTGCACTTTTTGCAAAAGTGCCCATTTAATTTGGAGATGCAGCAGGCC
Organism: Pleurodeles waltl; assembly: GCF_031143425.1. Lineage (NCBI taxonomy): Eukaryota > Metazoa > Chordata > Amphibia > Caudata > Salamandridae > Pleurodeles > Pleurodeles waltl. The sequence continues at coordinate 631,338,380 of NC_090443.1, forward strand.
AAGGGGGCATTAATAAGAAAGTTAGACTGAGCATAGCTAAATTATTTATGGTCTTTATTAGAGAATGAACTGAATGCAGGATCAGGATTGTTGAGGTAAAAAAGCAGGGAATGTGGAAACGGAAAGGGAGATTTGTCTGTAAAAAGTGATATCTTCTTCAGAGCCAATTATTTTTTAAAGCAAATGGGAGACCATAATATTTGCAAATATTACATGTCTTATTAAGGCAACTAAGTTAAAAATTAATGAATATGTTCTCCAGTGCTTAGCCATAGGCACTAGTGGCTTTATGTAGATCTGTCGCAGAATAATTAGGCTATGTAATATACTGCTCTTTTCTAACTTCAGAAGGTTCACTGCCTTCTCAGTAGATTAATAATGGACATGTCTGTTAATAAAATGACCGGCAGGGGGCACATATGCATTGTGTCTGGAGAGAACTTACCTTGGGCATTTCCTATTTCTTTTACATATGTATTTTTAATTATAATTTTGCACATGAAAATCAAAAATAGTTTTCACTTCAAAAACAATGAAATTCATAAGGTGCTGCACACATAAAGCATAAGGTATAAAATCAGTAGGATGTGATACCTAATGCATTCTTTGAAAGAGTAGGCCTGTACTGCTTCAAACTAAGTGGAAAATGATGTCAAGGAATACAGCACTCCTAGTTTGAGTAATGAATTTATTAAGGTACTTCTCAGATATCAAAATAAAGCAGACAAAAATATGAACATGAGCATTTAACTTGAATACAGTAAAACATATGTAAATACTAAAATAATCACAGCAGTTAAATGAAGGTATTAAAACAGTACAATGCATCAACAATGACTATGTATGCATTGAATATATATATATATATATGTATATATATATATATATATATATATATGCACAGCCAAGCTTGATAATTGAGAATAAAATTCATCACCATGGGGATCGAATCCAGCATCATCCTGGTGCCAATGTCAAGTTGAGGAACCAGGGACAGCTGAGACAGGAGAAACCATCCCCAATGGGATTTTGTTCTGAGCAGTGCAGCCACCCCGAAAATGAGGTACTTTTCCTTCAGTGCTAAGCTTCCCCACCTTATATACCTTAAACAAACCAAGAAGAAGCTTCTGGCAACCTCCGGTCTCGAAACGTTATTATATTCAAGCAATGGCTGTACTCTGTTTGCATCAAAAACATGCAAAGGAATGGGCCCTGCCCCGATGCACATTCCAGAGGCAGAGGAGCAGTGCTTTTCTGTAATTAAAACATTGACAACATTCTCAAGTTCAGACTGTCTTATCACCTCTACTGTCCACATTCCGAATATAATGTTCCTTCACAGTGCAACCCGATGCTGGTGGGTAGAAGCACAAACATGTTCTATGTAGAAAACAAGCTCAGTGTGGAAACATCCTCCACCACTGATATGAGGGCAAGCACCTGAAGCTAAGTTAAGCACAAAATGGAATCAGTGGTCAAGATGGAGTTGTGGGTAAATACAGATAGCATTACACTCCAATCTTTGACCAGTGACTCTCCTGACATAGTGGTCTAAAAGTAACCCTTTTTTTCTAAACACTTCGAGCAGGTTAGGTATGCATTGTATATACCAACATAGCTTTATTATAATACAAATCACTATGAGTACTCCACCTAAAATAGTGCATAGTTGTCCAAAATCAGGCAACCAGCTAGATAACCAGACTGGAGCAGCCATTATCATTCTTCAAGAGCAAGTAGTCAATGGCTGCCCTGTTTTGCAATGCAGCGTGTCTAGTGCCTTGTATATCGAGTAGTAACTCAGCCAAGGAGATGGATGTATTATTAAATATTCTTGACCATCAAACATGCTAACTTGTTAATAACTTGAGTATTATAAACAACTAACCCAGGACCTCCTACTATAGAAGTACTTAAGCTGACATACTCTGACAGATAATAACTGAATTTTAGAGTCACAGACTTCACTTAATTGATTTGCTTCTCTTGTGAGTCGCTGATGTGACACAGAGTGAAATGGACACATCAAAAATCCTAATCGTGTAAATGCACACAGTCCTCTGGTTATATTGGCAGGAATGTATGTATGGTGGTATTTCCACAAGAGAACAACCACCCAACTGGCAGATTAACATGCTTGATGTGTTTAGCAGCAGTTGTTACAAGTTTTATCATCTCTATGCTGACACAATACTCATTGTTCCCACAGGATCTCTCAAGGAGACCCCAATGTTGGTTCAAGATGCATTTGAGCACATTTTCCGATTTTGTATGTGTTACAAGATAAGTGGTGTTAGAAATGGGGTCTTTGGTTGGCAGTCAGATTACCCAAGTCCATGCAAGGACCCTCACTATAGTCAGGGCAAAAGAGAAACACAGCTGGTTCACCCCCCTGGTAGCTCGGCATCAGCAGAAGGGCTTAACCTCGAGGCAATGTGTAAAGTATTTGTACCAGCACACACAGTAATACAGTGAAATCACTACAAAATGTGCACCACACCAGTTTAAGCAATATTTATCTAAATCAAACAAGACCAAAACAAACAACAAAAATCCAACATACACAAGTCAAAATATGAATTTTCAAAAGAATAAGAGTCTTACTCCATAGAAAACAATGGAAACATTGATCTTACACAAAGTATCTGGTTTGCACAAAAAATAAACCTGCAAGGGTGAGCGTGCGTCAGAAAAGTCAGCGATGTGTCAATTCTTTACTCGCAAGTGAGGCCTTGCGTCATTTTCTTCTCCGGTCGGGTCAGCGGTGTGTCAATTTCCAAACGGGGCACCCAGGATCTGCGCAGGTTCACAATGACTTTGACACCCAGGGTGTTAGAATACACCGCTACATTGGGTTTGTGCTATTTTCAGCAAGCGGGTGTTGTATCTTTTCTCCAGCTGTGATGTGTTGATCTCCCAGTCGCGATGCTGGTGGAGCGTCAATTTAATCAGCGAAGCAGGTGGTGCGTCATTTATCAGCCACGTTGCAGATGGTGCATCGAAAATTTCCACCACGGCATTCTGTTCTTGGATTTTAGTCCCTGTTCTGCCAAATTCACCTTTCAAGGGCCCAGGGACTGCACCACTTGCCAGGTCGAATTGGCAGTTTAAATCTGCAGACACAGGACCTGCAGTGGCAGGTCTGATCTATGTATACAGGGCTACTAATGTGGGTGGCACAACCAATGCTGCAGGCCCACTAGTAGCACCTGATTTACAGGCCTGAGGCACTTCTAGTGCACCTTACTAGGGGCGTGTTAGTAAATCAAATATGCCAATCAGGAAAAAGCCAATTACATACACTCTTTACATAGAAGCACTTGCAATTTAGCACTGGTCAGCAGTGGTAAATTGCCCAGAGTACCAAAAACAGCAAAACAGAGTCCAGCACACAGTCAAATCATGGGAAGCACAGACAAAATAGACAGGGAAGTCCAAACCAAAGATGCCAGGTCTAACAAGTTGTATAAAAACATCTTCAGTAGCAATGTTGTAAGTAATCACATGTGTTATGTTATCCTATTTTTCTTGTTACCTCTTGGCAAAACCTACAACATTCATTGGGGGTAAAGTGAGTTAATACATCACTTTCTTCCAAGGTTTCATCCTTGTTAGTGGCATTGAAGGTTTTGACAAAGTACTGGCAGGAGTCAGTATGTTGACTAAACATGTTGAAATCACGTCAAAGTACTCTTCATATTTGTCATGCAGAAATACGATCTGATAAGCATGGTAAGCACCAGATAAATCCAGATGTTCTCATTTAAATGTGGTATTTGTACCAGCACACACAGTAATACAGTGAAATCACTACAAAATGGACACCACACCAGTTTAAGCAATATTTATCTAAATCAAACTAGACCAAAACAAACAACAAAAATCCAACATACACAAGTCAAAATATGAATTTTCAAAAGAATAAGAGTCTTACTCCATAGAAAACAATGGAACCATTGATCTTACACAAAGTATCTGTTTTGGACAAAAATAAACCTGCACGGGTGAGCGTGCATCAGAAAAGTCCGCGATGTGTCAATTCTTTACTCGCAAGTGAGGCCTTGCATCATTTTCTTCTCCGGTCGGGTCAGCGGTGTGTCAATTTCCAAACTGGGAAACCCAGGAGGTTCACAATGACTTTGACACCCAGGGTGTTAGAATACCCCGCTACATGGGGTTTGTGTTATTTTCAGCAAGCGGGTGTTGTATCTTTTCTCCAGCTGTGATGTGTTGATCTCCCAGTCGCGATGCTGGTGGAGCGTCAATTTAATCAGCGAAGCAGGTGGTGCGTCATTTATCAGCCACGTTGCAGATGGTGCATCGAAAATTTCCACCACGGCATTCTGTTCTTGGATTTTAGTCCCTGTTCTGCCTAATTCACCTTTCAAGGGCCCAGGGACTGCACCACTTGCCAGGTCGAATTAGCAGTTTAAATCTGCAGACACAGGACCTGCAGTGGCAGGTCTGATCTATGTATACAGGGATACTAATGTGGGTGGCACAACCAATGCTGCAGGCCCACTAGTAGCACCTGATTTACAGGCCTGAGGCACTTCTAGTGCACCTTACTAGGGGCGTGTTAGTAAATCAAATATGCCAATCAGGAAAAAGCCAATTACATACACCCTTTACATAGAAGCACTTGCAATTTAGCACTGGTCAGCAGTGGTAAATTGCCCAGAGTACCAAAAACAGCAAAACAGAGTCCAGCACACAGTCAAATCATGGGAAGCACACGCAAAATAGACAGGGAAGTCCAAACCAAAGATGCCAGGTCTAACAAGTTGTATAAAAACATCTTCAGTAGCAATGTTGTAAGTAATCACATGTGTTATGTTATCCTATTTTTCATGTTACCTCTTGGCAAAACCTACAACATTCATCAGGGGTAAAGTGAGTTAATACATCACTTTCTTCCAAGGTTTCATCCTTGTTAGTGGCATTGAAGGTTTGGACAAAGTACTGGCAGGAGTCAGTATGTTGACTAAACATGTTGAAATCACGTCAAAGTACTCTTCATATTTGTCATGCAGAAATACGATCTGATAAGCATGGTAAGCACCAGATAAATCCAGATGTTCTCATTTAAATGTAGTAAAGGTATTAATTGGTGCGGTCGGTCAATCGCTTCCGGAGCTGAGGACATTCAGTTCCTCCTGACCCTACACGGGCATGCCCGAACAGTGACCAGGTTGTAGAAGCAGCACAAAGGCACCTTGCAGTATCATCTGTAAAAGAGACAAGTATGATCATTTTCACAAATAACATGTATCAGCTTGTATGTGTTCCTACCTTTCCTGTCATGGTTTCATGATAAAATAAAATAATGTCCCTGCCCTTTACAATAACTCCAGCTGGTTCAGAAGTACAATTTGGGGATTCTACCCGCACCTTAGTACCAGATTTATGTCAGTTGAAACAAAACCTCCCCCTCACACTGTAAGAATGACTGAGGCAGTCCCATTTTTAACTTTTTCTTCATACTCTGGAATAAAGATTATCTGAGCAATTCTGTCTCCAGGTTGTATTATCAAATCAGCATCTCCACTGTTCAATAGGATAACCTTAAGTTCTCCTTGGTAGTCTGCATCAATCACTCCCCACAAGACCTGGATACCTTTAAGTACCAACCCAGATCTAGGAGCAATCAATTTGAAGTACTCCGGGGGAATCTGTATTTCAACACCTGTTCCAAAAAGTGCTGTGTCTTTTGTTTTCAATCTGTACATATTGACACCATGGAAATCAAGACCTGCAGATTCTGGTGTGGCTCGGTAAGTAGCTAATGCTCCTGGTTTTATTTCCCAATACATGATGGTATTTTTTGCTACATGGGGTTGTATCTGTAATGCTGGGGTCAAAATTCGCATTAAAGAGGTCTCTGCATTTGTCAAAGGTCTATTATTTAAAATGTAGAGGTCTTCATTTAAATGCTGTCTCCAGTTTCTCAAAGTTCCATCAGACAATTTTCCTAATTGGACTTTCAGTAAGTTGTTCATTCTCTCAATCAGTCCTGCAGATTGTGGGTAATATGGAATATGAGAAATCCACTCAATATTGTGTTGTGAACAATAATCTTGCATCAATTTACTTTTAAAAATGGACCCGTTGTCACTCTGGATTTGGAGTGGGACTCCGTAATACAAAATTAACAAATCCAGATTTTTGATAGTATAAAACTGACTAGCACGTTTGCAAGGGACAGCAATCAAATAGCCAGAATAAGGCGTATTGACACCCAGGACTGTTCGGTAGTGGCCCAATGTAATCAATCTGCCATATCTGCCACAACAACTTCCCTCTCCCCAACTGACCTATGACAGTTTGCTAGACAGATCTCTGTTGTGTGTGTTGACAGATAGGGCATTGAAGAGTTACAGTTTTGATCAAATCTAGGGGCATGTGCATCCCTCTAATCTCTGCTAACCTGTTAGTGGCCTTCTCTCCAGGTGTTCACCTTTTTGGTACGCCCACTTAGCCATCCCCACCAAGTCAGAATCCTGTGTCACCAAATCTGCCTCTGAGATTTTGGCTTTATCGTCTTCAAGGAAATTAATCCATTAATTAATTAATTAATCCATTGTTCTAGTGAGTCAGTGGGACAGTGGGCATCTACATGATACACAGTAACAGTATTTTGCTCAAACATTTCCCAAATTTATTGCCACAATTCTTCGCCTCATATCTCCTTGGAATGTATTTGCCAGTTATGTGCATGCCATGTGGGAAGCCAGGTGGCTAACCCATTGGCAGTAGACCAAGAGTTAGTATAAATTTGACAGGCCCCAGCTAATTCATGTTTCAGTGCTTGATATACAGCATACAATTCTGCATATCTTCCCTTCTCCTGTAGTTGAAACCAATTTCTTGGTGATTGGGTCATATGACACTGCTTTTCAATGTCTCTTGGTCCCCACATACTTGGCTGAACCATCGGTAAACGATACATGCTTCCTTTCCTCAGGGGACAAGGATTCATCTGCCTCACTCTGCCTCACTGGTGACTTTCTTATCTCTGGTACCTCCTGCACCCTTTCAAAATCCTACACGGGGACTTGTGCCACCTGTTCATGCAGGGCTGCTGTCCCTGTTGGTCCCACTCAGGCCCTGTCCTGTATGTACCACTTCCATTTTACTATACTGGCTTCTTGTGCATGTCCTATCCAGTGAGTTTTAGGTGAACTCATCACCCACTGCATTATTGGAGTCTCAGGTCTTAGAATCACATTATGGCCTAGGGTAATTTGCTCAGTATTTACTAGAGCCCAGTAACACACTAGTAACTATTTCTCAAAGGGAGTATATCACTTCCCTACATCTGTTAGCTTTTTGGTCCAAAAACCCAGGGGCACTCTCGTTCTTTCCTGTTTTTGCCACATGCATTAAGTTGCATATTTCCCCTGCACGGTTATAAGCAACTCAATGTCACCTTCCTGCACTGGCCATGAATCTAAAGCCTGTTGACTCACCTCCTGGCTTCTTGTGCATTTCCTGTCCGGTGAGTTGTAGATGAACTCATCACCCATTGCATTATTGGAGTCTCAGGTCTCAGGATTACATTATGACCTAGGGTCATTTGCTAAGTATCCACTAGAGCCCAGTAACATTCTAGTAATTGTTTGTCAAAGGGAGTATATCACTCTCCAGCATCTGGTAGCTTTTTGATCCAGAAACCCAGTGGCACCCTCTTTCTTCCTTGTTTTTTCCACATGCTCCAAGGTGCATGTTTCCCCTGAAAGGTTACATGCAACTCCATGTCTCCTTCCTGTACTGGTCATAAATCTAAAGCCTGTTGAATTGCCTCCTGGCTTCTTGTGCATGTCCTTTCCAGTGAGTTTTAAGTGAACTCATCACCCACTGCATTATTGGAATCTCAGGTCTCAGAATCACATTATGACCTGGGATCATTTGTCCAGTATCCACTAGAGCCTACTACCACTCTAGTAACTATTTCTCAAATGGGGTGTATTGCTCTCCAGTATCTCATAGCTTTTTGGTCCATTATGCTTCTTTCTTACCACTTTGTACAATGGGGCCAAAATCTGACTCAAGTGAAGGATATGCCGTCTACAAAAGCCAAACAATCCAATGAACCACTGAGTCTCCTGCTTATTATGGGTAGTGACATATTGTAATATCTTTTGTTTTGCCTGAGGCAACAACTCCTAATGTCCCTGATTCCACTGGATTCCTAGAAATTTCACATTTGCAGAGGGTCTTTGTGTCTTATCTGGATTTATCATCTACTCTTTGCTCTCCAAGAGTTTTACAACGCCGTCCAACTCAGTCTGCACATGTTCTTGTGTCTCTCCCTTAATCATCACATCATTGATGTAAGGAGGCAATTGCACCCTGGATTGACAGATACTTCATCCAGGTGTTCTGCCACCAGCCGGTGACAGTTGGTGGGGCTATGTTGAGAGAGCCTTAACATTTTGAATTGTCTGCCGCCTTGGGAGAAGCTAAATTGCTCCTGACTCTCAGGGGCCACTGGTATGGAAAAGAAAGCATTAGCAATATCAATAGTTGCATACCAGGTCCCTTTATGTTTTTGTATCCTTTAAATCAAAGTGGTGGTGTAGGGGACTGCAGTAGTCAATGTGTTCATTCAATTTGCGGTAATCAATCATCATTCTATAGCGCCCATCTGCTCGGTACACAAGCGTCAAAGGATTGTTCCACTCAATGGTGACTGGAGCCACCACAGCTGCCTCTATCAACTCCTGTATAATCTCACTTATTTCCTCATGCCCTCCTGGAACTTGGTTTTGTTTCAAACAAACCACCTTTGTTGCTGGGGGCACCTTTACTGTGTATATCTTTAGATGACCCACACTCACGGCTGCCACTGAAATGTATCGCTTTGATCCAAATTGATAACAACCATCATCCAAGTATAGAGTCATCCCCTTCAAAATGTTGGTTCCAAGTATGTACTCTAGGAGGCGCACAATCAAAGCAGTGTTGTCTCTTTTAGGTGTTCTCCCTATTTTTATTTGAACAGTAATCTGCACTGCAGGGGTTCACTTTCCACCCAACCCTGTGATGGTGCAGTGCTGACCTGTAAACTTTTTGGGATTTAAACAAATTAAAGAGGCCTCCTCTACGGTGTCCACCAAGGCCTGAACCTTTTGAACATTTCTATGTTTCCAATTAATTTCTTAATCAACATGTGATCTATTACCTTTAGGAGTCCATCCCTGTAGCGAAGCTTGACCTGTTTCCTAATCTCATTTAAACCTGTCAACTTTTGCCCAAGTCATCTTTGGGTATATGTGCCCATATCTGTGGGGAGATTCCTCTCCTTCCCTGTTTTCAGCAGGTAACCAATTGGTATCCAAATATTCCTTCTCCTTCCCCCATGAAGAACAATTTTTCTCCCACTCTTTCTTTCCTCCTGCATCTGTGACTTGATCTGAGTCACTAATATGATATCCTGCGTATTCACTTTTCTGCTGCCCTCCTTTCTGTCCAGCCCTCACTTATGCGTTCATCTCCCACAGAGTATCTATCCCATCTATCTGCATCTCCCTCATTCAGTGCCATCCCAGAAGCTCCTGTGTCAAACATCCACACCATCCACATAAGCAATGCTTCCCCAGGTTTTTGACAAAACCTATCCATGATATTGTATATCTCCTACTGAGAATAATCTTCTAAGGAGTTCAACTCAAAACCCACCCCCAGGTTTTGTAGAGTGCCCAGGATTTTCCATCTAAATATAGGCTGTGCATGAACCACTTTCTGTTTGTCTGGCTCAGGCTGATTCTCCCCCTTTTTTAACAAACTCATCACAGGAATCAGAAAATTCGGGGGAATCCCAGATATTGACATTCCAAACATTAGGGTTCCAATCTAATCCTGCTTTAGCAATGGCTAAATGAGCTTTCCTTTGATTGACACTACCCCCATGGTTATGGTTCCTATTTTGTTCAACATGAATGACTGCTTTCTTTGCAATAGTCTGATAAGTATCTACTTTATCCTACAGTAACTTATTCTGACAAGACAGCATGGTTACATTATTTTTGGCTTCAACTAGCTGCCTTTCCAATTGCGGATTGTCTTGTTCTAACAGAGTACATTTCTCATGCATTTTTTCATAAGCAGATAACAGAATCCAGAACTATCTGCCTAAAATAGATAAATCACATCCCTGTTCTACTGATAGTTTTTACAAGCAAAGTAATACTGGTTTTGGTTCAACATCAACAAGACATCAACACCAATTCCCACATCAACCAAGCTCCAAAAAAACATTCAGCCAGAAGGACATCATAGTGTGATTTTTTCCCATCCTGATATGTCATTTGGCACCTGGGAAACTTTGATTGTTTGCCAAACATTTTCACTTTGAAATCTTTCACTTCGTATCATGTAAGAGACCACGCCTAATTGTTCTGCTTTGCTTCAAACTAAGAGGAAAACGGCGCCAAGGAATGCAGCACTCCTAGTTTGAGCAATTAATTTATTAAGGCACTTCCCTGATATCAAACACACAAAAATATGAACAACAGCATTTAACTTGAATGCAGTAAAACACATGTAAATGCTAAAATATTCACAACAGCTAAATAATGACAGGCATGAAAAAGTACAATGCATCAACAATTAAAATAAATGCCCATGAACAACAAAAACTTTAAAGAGGCCTACCATGTCACAGCACATGTTAGATGACACCTGGTCAGGGCCTCCTTTGGTCCCCCTAAGCAGGCAGGCTCCAATACTAGTGGTAGAGGCGCTGCCATATGAACTGGTTTAGAGTGTTCACAGAGCGGGGGTTTCTCATTTCCCTGTTCAAAACTTCAGGGTGGGTACAGGAGTTCTGTGAAGGGGAAGAACTGTTCTGCCAAGTTGGTTAAAGGTAGAGAGCGGCACTGTGGGAATGTTTCCATGTACCACATGGGAAATACTGCAAAAGTGGGTAGGGACACCCCTGGAATCTTTTACCACATTCGTTAAGGAGTGGCCAGGAGTTTTCCAAACCAACAGGCTAGAAGTGTCATAAGGCTGATCTTCTGTTAAAGCTACAGGGAAAAAAACAAGCTAGAAGAGGCCTTTTCTGCAAATGCCCAGCTCATTAGTTCCAACTGGACCTGCCCTGGACCCTGCTGTTGCCCTCTGCTGGAGCCTTGCCCCCAGCATGTTATACCTGAGAGCCTGGAGTCTTGGCTGGTGTCAAATTATATCCCACCAAACTTTTGCTGAAAATTGGAACTTCAAACTTTTTTAGCTTCAAAGATGTCCAGAGTACTAGAACCAACCTGCAAGCTGATCTGAAGAAGGTGCATTGCAGCTGTGCAAAAGCTACAGGTTGATCCTTCTCTGAGCTTTTCAGCAGCATCAAATCCAATTCAGCAGGACATCTGGAGAATGTTTTCTGTCTCACGGAGCCATCTTCAGCTACACAGCTGGATACATCAAAGCTAAAAAAAAAAAAGCAACTAAGTCTGAAGGCATAAATGTTCACTGAGCAAATGCACAAAAAAGTATCTGGCCAGCGAGGGACCTTCCCTGGGTGCAAAATTCAAATTTCTCCTGCTCTGATCTTTCCTTTCAAAAGTCAACAGTTTTTCCAAGCCCTTGCCCAGTGACTATCTGATGATGAAGAGACCTCTTTAGCCACTGCCTTTCCCCACTGAGGATTTTTTACTTCAATTTTAGTGATTGAGACCCTGGTTTATATTTTTTTGTGCCGCATGAGCGTCATTTTTTGATGCAAAAGCGGTGCAAAGTTACAACATACAATTGTACTTTGTAAGTTTTTGCCGCTTTTGCCTCAAAAAATTACGATCATGCGGGGAATTTTTTTTATAAATCAGGGCATGAGTCTGAAGGTAAGTCTGAGTCTGACCTGGTCGAACCTGGTTTTTGTACCCAACCTGTGCTACATTGTGGTTTGTCTAAACTTGCGCCTAGGTCCCAGACGAGCGCAACCAGGTGAGTGTGGTCAGCGCATAGTGCTTTTTAAGAGCTAATTTTACATTCACATTTTTAAAACTCATAACTCATATTTCCTCTATTGTATTTCTGTCATTTTGGTGTCATTTTATTTAATAAAATGTACAAAATGTGATTGGATTATATGTTTGTGTTGTGCATTGATTTTATTACTGTTTTGGTGCTGCATACATACTTAACACATTGCCTCTAAGTTAGACCTGTCTTCTCTGTGCCACAGCTATCACAGGGTTGAGCTCAGTTAATTTAGTAACTCTAAAGGTTCACCCTTCTCTGGTACATGCCTAATGTTGCATACACTGGACATATCAAAATGAATGTGCTCTTGATGGCACAAATCTTATTTTGGAAACTGGCTATTACATTCATTTCTCAATGCCATGGTTCTCTCTAGGTGGTGGATCTAGGGATTATGTGTTGATATGCATGTCTGCTTGCCCCTGATAAACTGAAGCAAGCAATGTGATATTTTGCCATGATTACAGTGTAATGCAGTTATGTCAGTCCAGTGGGCGTATTTGTGTATTTGTCATGATGTTGGACGTGATTTTAGTGCCCTGCTCTACTTTCTTTTGTCATCTAATGATATTATCATACAGTATCATACATTATCTCCTTGGTAAATCTACGTTGGTGAATAATGTCTCATTATCCTGTCTAATATCACACTTTCCCATATATTTTGCTTTTTCTTCTGGAACTTGAAGCTATTTCATGTTTATTTTAGGTTATTCTCCTCAGATGCTTGCAGTTATCAGATATGAAATGCACACTTTAAAAAAAGCAGATCACTCAAAATCACAGCGATTGCATAAATGCGTGGGTCACTTTTATGGTTTGGCTGAGCAAGAGAAATGACGCAAAGCAGTATGTTTCCAGCTCTGCTAAACCCACGGTCCCCCAATCCCATTCAGAGGTTGATTGACTCCGATCCAGCTGTCCATCTGCCATAAAATTGTCAGGACGTAGGGCCAGATGTAGCAAAAATTAAAATTGCGACTCGCATTTTGCGAGTTGATGCGACTCGCAAAATGCGAGTCGCAAATAGGAATGCCAGAAAAAAAACGATCCGATTTTGCGACTCGCAGCCGGACTCGCAACGATGTGTGCGAGTCCGCAGTTTGCGAGGTCGCTGTTTGCGAGTGTGCAAAAAACTAACTCGCAATTAGCGAGTAGGTGTCGCAAATTGCGATTACCTTCAAAATTGCTTGCAGGTGCAGCAGAACACTCCAGAAAGCATACCAGAACACTCTGGAAACACTTCCTGGCACATGATGATGACATCACAGCCAGGAAGTAAATACACCTGGGAGGAGGCAGGACCACACCCTTTTATAACTGCCAGTCTTCACAGTGAACAAGCAGCAGCAGCCATGGAGGGAACCCCACGAAAAAGAAAAATCTAATTTTCTGAGAGGGAGCTGGAGGTGCTGACTGAGGAATGCTGTCAGCACCATGATGAGCTCTTTGGGAGAGCAGCCCTCACTGTTCCTGAGGCAACCAAAAAGAAACTCTGGCAGGACATGCAAGAAAAAATTAATTCCCTGGGTGTGAGCCACAGGACAATTGAGGACATTAAGAAGAGGTGGTATGACCTCCGCTCCCGGACCAAGGAGAGGGTGGCAGAAAGGCTCCGGGAGATGAGAGGCACTGGAGGGGGACCATCATCTGTGCCACCACCCACACCCCTGGAAGAAAGGGTTGAGGAAACATTTGAGCAGGAGGCAGTGTGTGGATTTGGGGACCTGGACACCTCAGAGCCCAGCACATCAACCGGTGAGTACCATGTGATAAGCCTGTACCCCTATCAATGTCATACCCCACCCACCATGTACACAGGTGCATGCACAACCGAATTAGCTCCATTTCAGGGTAGAAAAAGCCAGAATGATGCATTATGGGAAATGTAGTCAAAGAGGCAGTTCATAGGCAAATGTTTATTAGGAATTGTGCAATAGATACTAGACACTGACAGTGTGTTCCCCATGTCCCACAGGTCTCCAGCAAGACACCCCCAACACCCCAAGCACCCAGGCCCAGGAGGACACCCCAGGACCTGCCAGCACCCCCACCTGCACAGTCAGCAGCATTCCTGCAGTGGTAACGCCTGCTGCAACAATCACGCTAGGAGCTGCCCCAGCAACAGGCAGGGAGGATACAGGTGTGAGCACAGGGCAGCCACCGCTGCGCAGGCGGCGCAGGGCAAGACCATCTGGATCCGGGATACTTCCTCCAACCAGCAGTGAGGCACATCTGCTGCGGGGTCAGCGCCTGCAGAACAGAATATTGGGCAGGATTAGTGGTGTGCTGCACCGCTTTGTTAGAAACAACCATGCAAGCATGCAGCACCTCAACAGACGCATGGACCTGATGTGCCAGAACACTGGGGACATTGCCCTTGCCATCAGGGAACTGGCGGCCGGACTGCTGGGCCAGGCAGAGGCTGGGCGGCGCAGAGATCGCCAGATAATGCTAAGACTGGACAGGATGGCCACATCGATCGGCAGGCTAGCCATCAATACAACAGGCCTGTTGAGGAGGACAGTTGGCCTGCAAATAGAAATGGGCCATTTTGCTGGGGATGTTGCCAGGGGCCTGGGACGTCTCACCCACATAGTTGAACTTATGGAGACACGGGAGATGTCGAGGGCCACCGGGGAAACACCCCAAGACAGTGAGGAGGGCTCAACAGTGAGCAGTGTCTCTGCCACTGACAGTAGGGTGCTCAGGAGTGGTAGGCATAGCACCATGGACGCAGCAGGGACCAGCCAGGCTGGCAGGAGGGGCAGGAGATCATAGATAACAGCCAGGACATATTAATGTGGCACATGGCGTTAATGTGCCACATGACTGGTTAGCATTTTCCTGCCCATGGACAATTTCAACTTGTATATAGTTTCTTCATGACATTAATAAAACAGTTATTTTTGTTCCACTTAACAAATGGAGTTTATGGTTAATAGGTGAGTATGGTGGGAGTTGACATGTACCGTCCAAAATATTGCGTTGCAATGTGGTCCAGTCTCAGTCTGCCTTGATTAGCGATACTCCTATCCCCATGATGGCGATGTGGTTGTTCTTGCTCTTCATCATCAGGATCTGGGTCTGCAGGGGTGAGGGGTAGCCCACGTCGGGTGGCTATGTTGTGGAGGATGGCGCATGCGACCACAATTTTGAAAGCGGTAATGGGGGTGTATTGGAGGGCGCCTCCACTGCGGTGGAGGCATCTGAATCTTGCCTTCAGCAGTCCGAAGGTGCGCTCGATCAGGTTCCTGGTCCTCTTATGCGCACTGTTGTATTGCCTCTCAGATTCAGTTCTGGGTGTTAAAAACGGAGTCATGATCCAAGGCCTGAGAGCATATGCACTGTCACCTGTTGGGCACAAAAGTACACTGTTAGGAACTCCAGATAGTCGTGCACAGTGACCTGTGTGTATGTCTGCAAGTGTCTGTGGCTCTACCTAGGAGGTAACCGTCTCCAAATTCCCCACGTTCCAGGCGTTGATGTATCCCACTATGCCTAAAAATGTATGAGTCATGGGTACTGCCAGGAAACTTAGCTACGATGTCCGTGATGACATAATGGGCATCACAAACAACCTGTATGTTGAGTGAGTGGGTACACTTCCTGTTGCGGAAAATGTGTTCCAGATTAGCAGGGGGGCATATTTGAATGTGTGTCCCATCTACACACCCTATGACATGGGGAAAGTGGGCAATGCGGTAAAAGTCCAGCTTGGTGCTGTTAATTTCTGCCTCATTCCTTGGTAAGTATATGAAGTGAGACATGTGCGTGACTAAGGCATCTAGGAATGCCCTGAGGAACCTTGACACTGCACTTTGGGATACCCCACCTGCCACGGCAATGACCCCCTGATAGCTCCCTGAGGCCAAGAGGTGCAGTGCGCATAGTACTTGCACATGCTTAGGGATGGCGCAGCCACGCAGAGTCTTGTGTTCTAGCTGTGGTTTCAGTAAATCTATTAATTCTAGAATGGCTGCGCTGCTAAGGCGGTATTTGTCATAGATCTCCTCTTCAGTTTGCTGAAAAAGAGTCTGGCTGGTTCTATATATCTTCTCCTGTCTGTGGCCCCTCCTCCTCCTCTGCTGGGCTGCGTAGACTCTCCTCCTCACCGCTATCAGGTATATCTCCGCCATCTTGAGTAACCCAGATGCCTTCTGGGTCCCCTTTTATACTTTGGTAATGGTTACCACCTGCTCTGAGTTAGTGGTAAATGGGACATGCAAACTGGGCTTTTTGCGACTAGTCGCAATTTGCGAGTTGCTATTGCGACTTGCAATTTGCGGGTCGTAAAATGGGGTTGCACCGGATGCGACTCGCAAACGGGTCCCATCGCTTTTTGCGAGTCGGAAATGGGCTTTTTGCATCCCATTTCCGATTTTGCACTGTCGCAAATTGCGATTCGGCCCGTTTGCGAGTCGCAAACGTTTGCTACATCTGGCCCTAAGTGGCTGCTGCTCACCCCTATTATCGGTTGGGCGACCATCACAGACATAGAGATTCCTAAAGGCAGAGGGGGTGTTTTAATGACTCACTGTGTTCATGCAAAGGTGTGCTGGTCTTACATCAAAATGAGTTCTTATTTTTAGCAACCAATGATACTATCATCATGACAAGGAGCTGGACATGATTTGGAGTTACTAAATAACTAGTCACAGTAGCCATTCAGATACTTGTGGTTTACTCTTGAGTTGACTAATATTATATGAAGAAGGCAAATTTCAACTCGAAGAAGGAAACATGTAAAAAGGAAGTATTGATCATTTCTAACAAATTCAGAGATCAACTGAAAAAAAGAATGCAAAGTTTTCAATACATTGGTGCTATTCTGAAGAAAGATTTGAAATGTATCGACTTCAATTAACGATGGTGCTGTTCGTTTAGTTTTTGCAAAGGGTTAATAAAGGGTTCATAATAAGGTGTAGTCAAATAATAAATATTCTCTTTACAAGGAACCTTCAAATAACATTCGAAGAAAAATGTTTGCAAGAGTGAAAAAGGAAACAGAGTATCTTCATATGCCAGAAGAGGATTTAATATGACATAAAAAGATCTTTGAAATAATTAGATTGTGTTTCTTTAATTATGTGTTATATTCATTAAATTTATGGAGTGTTTTCTGTCTGTTGCTGCTAGTAAGAGAAACATATATCCAAAAATCTAGTGTATCGTTCTTTGAAATGCATCCTTTGAAACTGCATGAAGAGCACTTTGCATATTTTATGATTTATCTCATCTACAAACTGAATGTCCTCATGCTGAAATTGGCTGTGCTTTATACAATAGCTTTTTCTTCCTTACACTGATTCCATCACATATTGCCTTCGAAGCCACCTGTCCATAATGCCCAAAGGACTTGCTATGAAACGATAATATCGTAATGAAGGTTGAAGGTACTTTCTTTAATTTGTTCATGAGGGAGCAGCTCTATATTTTTTCATTGATTCGCTTCCTCTATTTAATTATTTGACTCATGTCTCTGTAATTATCTCTTCCAGTGCTTGATGTTAATGCTAATGTATACTGCGGAGAAGTTGTAAGCCAAATGGAATTTGTATGAGAGTTTGCAATTTTTCCTGTTTTTTAGGAGTGTCTTATCGGTCAGAATAAAATAAGAAGTTAAACATATAACGCTGCAAGCCACCAGATAATACCATAAATCACATATATGGTTTGTCACAGCACATTTGCGCTGCTTCTTTTAATTGAAGGATTAAATCCACATTCGCAATAATTAACGTAAATTTAAAAATGGAACGTGAGTTATTATGTGACAGTTTCGAATTCACATTAGCAAGAAACTCTCCACCTCAATTTGTGAATGGGTTTCCGGGGGTGAGCTGTATTTTTCAATGGAGTGCAGGGGGGTGAAAGAGGGCTCTGGGGGTTTGCCTCCCAAAACGTAGAAGTGGTGGAAAGCTTATTAAAAATTAGTAGCAACGGTTTTTAGTAATGGCATTGTGGTGATTGATTTTTGTAATGGATTTCTCCGCTCTCCCTGAGATAATAGCCCTGCGATATTCTTGTGAGAGTTCCTTCAATCTATGTACACGCCCTTGTGTTGCACAATGAAAGTGAATAGAGACACGCCAGAGCATCCCTTTCGACTACGGTGGAGAGGCAGATTCACTGTGAAGGAGTGGTTTCTCGTTTCCATTTTTTAAAACGTGCTGTGACTTCGAAATGAAGTCAATTTTGTAATAGGAAAACCAACAGGTGTTCGAGGGAAATTTCCTCAGGTTAATTCACTACATTTACAGCACCGGCAAGAGCGTGCAAGTAATAAGGAGGGAAGTTCATGCAATTTAAGAGCAAGCGCAAGGGGACTAAGATAAATAGATATTCTTATTAGATTTTTACAAGTCTAGTGCTAGTACCACGCGATAATGTATACAGAAAGCTCATTCAAATTAAATGTTTTTGAAATAAAGGTGGCTTAGCATTAATAGAAGCATAAACTGCAGTTTTCTCCTGGCTGGAAATAATGAAAAAGAATGTAAGCCTTCAACTGCGTACGTTCTCAATTCTCAGTGATTTTCTTGTGTGTGACCTTAAAGGCATAAAGAAATATAGGGCCAGATGTATGAAAACTGGGGTCTGCGAATCGCAAAATGCGATTTTTAAGAAATCGCTATTTCCGAGTCGCAATTGGCCATGTAACAAAATTGCTAATCGGAATTAGCGATTTCTTAAAAATCGCTATTTTTGGTTTGCGAGGCCTATTTACCGAATTGCAATTTGCAATTTTTTTGCGATTCGGTAACAAATCGCAAAATGCGAGAAAGTTCGAGAATGCACACCTGGAGGAGCCTGATGACTCATCAGCAGGAAATGACACCCAAACCAGCATCCAGAGTGAGAGCAGCCCAGCCACTGTGAGCAGCACTGTGAAGGAGCAGCATCACCTGAGCCACAATGGAGCCCCAAGGTCCAGGATCTGAGAAGCAGGAGAGGAAGCGCAAACTGAAGTTCAGTGAGCAGGAGCTGGAGGTCTTAACAGAGGAGGTGGTGAGGAGTCATGACCGCCTGTTTGGCAAATCATCCCTCCAGGTGCCAGAGAGTGAGAAGAGGAGACTCTGGCTGGAGATCCAAAGCAAAATTTGCGCAATTGGAGTGGCCCAGCGCTCCATTGAAGAAATCAAGAAGCGCTGGTATGACCTGCGGTCCCGGGCAAAGGAGAGGGTGGCAAGGCGACTTGCAGAGGCCAGGAGCACAGGAGGTGGACCACCAACCGAGCCACCTGCCACACAACTGGAGGACCTGGTGGAATCAACTCTCCTACCGGAAGCAGTGACAGGGGTCACAGACATAGACACCTCCGCTCAACCAACTACCAGCCAAGGTAAGTGCAAATGTTGTCGTGTGAACCCAGTATGTGCATGCATGAAAGCCCCTTAGGAATTAGCATGTAATGTGAAGTAGTGTGTGAAGTAGTCTACTCCACATCTTAGTAGCAGCACAACAATGCATTATGGGAGTCGTGGTCCACAAACTAGTACAGACAGTGGCACAATAATGTAAGCAAGCATAG
The DNA here is from genome assembly GCF_031143425.1 of Pleurodeles waltl. Lineage (NCBI taxonomy): Eukaryota > Metazoa > Chordata > Amphibia > Caudata > Salamandridae > Pleurodeles > Pleurodeles waltl. Next base: position 631,357,896 of record NC_090443.1, read on the forward strand.
TGACACCCAAGGTAACACAACACACACTACACCATGTAGAGCAGTACCTACAGCTTTATTGCCATGTCTGGACAGATAATGTACCATACAGAACTGACATGCTGCATATTGTTGTTGCAGGTGGGCCTGGCACATCAGCCACAGCAATTACGGGTGTAGGGGAGACGGATACAGCTGCCCTCTGACACCAACACCAGTGGGTGCATCAATCTCCCAACTGTGCGCCGCAGGGCCAGGCCATTGCCACTTCCAGACCTCAGTGGTGACTCTGATGTGCAGCAGGAGAGTCCAGGCACACCATCTGGGATGCGCAGCCAGGTACCAGAGGACAGGGGTCATTCCGCGCATCATCGAAGTGCCCCAGTGTCCCAACAGCAACTGCAGGAGGCAGCTGAGGGTACATACCTGTTTGGTGGACTTGAGGCTGCTATGTTGCAGCAACAGCGCCTGCAAAATAGAAGAATACAGAGTCTAGACAGGAACCTTAGAGTCCACAACAGGAATACGGTTGGCCTGCATCGGAGACTTGACACCCTGAATGAAAACATCAACCAGCTGCGTGAGGGACAGGTGCAGGCCTCCCAGGACACTAGGGAGCTGACCACTGCAGTGTGTGACCTGTGTGAGGAGCTGAGACATGAAAGACTGAGTAGACGCAGACAGGAGCACCGCAGGTCCTCCAATCGTATTGCCAACTCCACCGCCCTCATCGCCCGTCGTGCTGTGGCGGCCCAGGTAGAGGCGGCACACACCAGCAGGGATGTAGTCCAGGCCCTTGTCCAGATCACCACTGTGATAGAACAAGTAATGGGACAGAGGTCGGCCACTCCCAGTGAGGTTGCCTTGGGGGACACGGAGGACACCTCGAGCCTCAGTAGTGTGCACGTCCCTGCTCCAGACCACAGACGGCGCAGTGCCAGGCGCAGCACTGCCACAGAGGCTGACATTCAGGGTGCCAGTGATTCAACTGGGTACCCCAGTGGTGTGCGAGGGAGGAGGAAGTGACTCTTGCCACATTGACTCTGGTGTCCCCACTATGAGGTAATAGTGTGGGACTCAGTTTATTTGTTGATTTTCGTTTTTATCAATCCCCTTTTTACTTTTCCCATCACAATTCATAACGTGCCATAAAGGAATAAATATTTTTCTCACTATAGCTACAGTCAGTGGAGTTTGATTGTACATACTCATGTCTGAAATGGTTGTGTGTGATGTCAGCACACCTTTGCCTTCCCTCTGCTGCACTGGTCCTGTCTGCTGGCTGTAGAGGTGGTATGAGATCGTCATCCTCATCTGATTCAGTGTCACTGATTTCTATAGGTATGACCTTGGTTGTAGCTATATTGTGCAAGATTGCACAAGTAGCCACTATTCTACATGTAGTTTCTGGACTGTATTGTAGTGCCCTTCCACTCTTGTGGCGGCAACGGAAGCGACTCTTCAGGAGGCCAAATGTGCGCTCCACCACGTTGCGGGTTGCCCTGTGTGCTGCATTGTATCTCCGTTCTGCCGGTGTGGTGGGATTGAGGTAGGGCGTCATCATGTAGGTGCGCACTGCATAGGCACTGTCTCCTGAAAGGGACAGAAGGTTTGTTGAGTACCTCAGCCATCTGACAAGGGTTTGTTTCATGTGCGCCATTGTAAAGTGTGACATTACCTAGTAGATATCCTTCACAAAAACTCTCCAGCTAGCAGTCTTGTGTGAATGCCGCTGTGTCGGAAGATGTATGATTCATGTGTGCTCCCTGGGTACCTGGCCACAAGATCATTTATGATGTAGGAGGCATTGCATATCACCTGTATATTCATGGAATGTTGTTGTTTACGGTTTCGGTACACATACTCTGTGACAGAAGGTGGACATTTTGCCACATGTGTGCCATCTATGGCACCTAGGACGTGGGGGAACTGTGCTATCTGATAAAAGTCAATTTTTGTCTTCTGTATTTCCTGTGGGGTGTGGGAGAATCTGATGTACTGTTGGAGTTTGCTTAGCATGGCGTTGAGAAATGCATTGAAGAATCTGGAGAGGGTGCTCTGTGAGACCCCCCCAGCCGCAGCTATAACCCCTTGATAGCTCCCTGAGGCGAGTAGGTGTAAGGAGCATAATACCTGCACATGGGTGGGGATACTATGTGTCCTTAGTGTTCTGCGCTGCAGTAGGGGTTGTAGCTCAGCTATTAGGTCAAGTATCATGGCTGAGTTCAACCTATACCTCTCATATATTTCCTCCTCTGTCAGGTCAAAAAGTGTAATGCGCACTCTGAAAATGCGCTCCTGTCTCCTCCTCCCTCTCCTAAAACCTGCCAAAATCCTCATCCTCCTCGCCATGACGTAGAGTGCAGTCATTGTGGTAGAGAGTCTGAGGCATTCTGGGCCTCTTTATATAGGTTGCACCTGGTTACCACCTGCTTTCACTTAGTGGTATTTTGCATGTGCAAAATCCCATTCTGCGAAAAATCGCTATTTGCGATTTTTTGATGCATCTCTTTGCGACTCGGATTTTGTGATTCACATTTTGCTCCTCGCAATTTCCTACTGGAAATACCGAATCGCAAAATGTGACTCACAAAACCCGGTCGCAACGCAAAAAATCGCAATTTTTGCGATTTCTTATTTTTGGTCTGCGAATGCCTTTCATGCATTGCAGACCACTTTTTTGAACTCGCAAACGGACGATTTTTGCGATTAGCACTGTTTGCGAGTGCAAAAACTTTTCATACATCTGGCCCATAATGCTTCAAAAGATTACTTAGTACTGCAAATCCTTCCCTGGCGAATCATTTACACCAAACTGTGCAGGGCGGGGCCAACGCGCCATGTAAATTAATCTAGAAAAGGCAAACATCCTTGATGGTTGGCCAATATGCCTGTTTTTCAGTAGAAAGTCTGTGCAAATGGTAGGCTACTGTTAAATAAGGCAGTATCTCCAAGAGCTAGTACTTTGTATCATACAGAATACAATCAGATCTCCTAATTTAGTAGTATGGTTTCATAGTCAGTCAAGGATTTTTAATCCTAACAGATAGGTCTCTATAGACTACATGGACCCCACCGGTTTGGATTATTTAAAACATAGATCTTTGTGATGGGAAGTGCTAAATCTGAAAACGTGTTTTTATGTATATCTTTTTTAAATAGTGAAGTAAATCATAAATATTTCTGGGTTATTGCTGGTTTGTAAAAGCTATCACTACAACCGTCTCCGTAGTAAGACTTGTGGTATACGTTGGGGCATATTTAAGAAATAAGAATTGGGACCCTTATCACCCCTCTAACACTACCAAGTGTTCGATGTATTTAAAATATGGCACACCTTGGCGGTAGTTAGGGGGCTAGCGTCCTGCAAAGCACCCAGAGGGCCATTGTAAGGAATTGAAGCCTCCTTTCAACGGGTCCTCTGAGCAAGCGGTATAAGTGCAGAAAAAAATGGAAATCTCTTAGATTTCGTTGCACCATTTCCCCTCCCCCAGCCTTCTGAGAGGACACCCCCTTTGCATACATTATGCCTGGCACAGGCATAATGTAGTGCAAAGGGTTACAAAGTGGCGCAATGCATGCATTGCGCCACTTTGTAAACATGGTGCAGCGTTTTTGGCCTTCTAACGCCACATTAGCATAAAACGCTAATGTGACGTTGGAAAGGCGCCATGGGATCTTAAATATGCCCCTTAGTTTATTAGGTCTGGTTATTGATAGCTTAAATTCTCTAGCAAGATCTAACACTATTTGTGCATGGGGGTGCGCAAAAGGTCAGCCTTCCACACGAATTGGCTGTAATAAGTGCAATTTAGAAGTTCAGCCCGCATTAAAGCCAGTGGATTTAGTAACTGTCATTCGTGTTATTTGAAGTATTTCCTGTGCAACGTTAAACCACAGTTTCTATGCTGCAGTAGACAAACTAATTCGTGTGCACTTACTTATTACCTCTCAGCAGATCTTAAAAATCGGATTGCTTTTCTGTGCAAGGTTATTAACAGTCTATACGGTGGCATGAAGAGCGGCTGTGACTATAAATCCAGCAAACCACTCCCATCTTCATAGAAGCCACCCCATGCTCCGGCAGTGGAAGAGACTGATTTGGTGTTCTCGAAAACATTGCTACATAGCAGCCAGTGCACCATGATGTGTGAACTGTCTTTGCTGCTGCTTTCTCCACTATACCATGTGGTAGAAAGGCAAGTTTATTGATTAACCCACACGCGGAAATAGAGTATTGCACATGAGAAGGAGTGAAAGAAATCTGCAGCACAGAGGACAGGATCCGCAAGCAAGACCCAGCTGCACTGTTACACACAAGCAAACACCCTAGCAATGCCATTTTGTTCCCTTTTCAGGAACTCAAGCCCATATTTATACTTTTTTAGCGCTGCATTTGCGCCTCTTTTTGACGCAAAAAACGGCGCAAACTTTCAAAATGCAATTGTATTTTGCAAGTTTGCCCCGCTTTTGCGTCAAAAAATGCCGCAAATGCGGCGCTAAAAAAGTATAAATATGGGCCTCAGTCTCTTCAATGCAGGCACAAATTTCTCTACTGGCTCGGGTCTCAGCCACCAACATCTTGTCGTGTCACCAGCCCTTGGACTCCAGATTCCCTCTCATGGCCTGTCATTTATTTCATTCTCAGATCCCTATTCCTTCCTAAGCTCCAACTCTTGTCCTGTTACAGGACTCCAGTTCCACTCCACAGCCCTGAAGTGAGAATCCATCTCAGATAAAACAGAAGCATCAGACCCGGAGCAATATGCATGTGCAGTAATGTCCCCTTTTTGAATGTATGTTGGATTCCGTGAGGTGGGTGAAATGCAGCAATATGCAAAAGACATAAAAGCAAGAGGGTTTAGAAGATAGATGATGAAGCAAAGATTCAGACAGGTGCCACAATCTAAAGTTTGGATGATATCTTAAAAATGCGCCCATATTTTCAATAGAGAGCCTGATTTATACTTTTTTAGCGCCGCTTTTCCGTCATTTTTTTACGCAAAAGCAGCACAAACTTACAAAATTCAATTATATTTTGTGTTTGCACCACTTTTATGTCAAAAAATGAGGCAAATGCGGCCCTAAAAAAGTAGAAATCAGGCCCAGAGTTTGTTAGAAACTGCCCATTCTGTACAGTTGTAACGTGGTCACTAAGTCAATTTATATTTTTTTGTACAGCTTTTTACAAGAAGGAAGTTAAATACTACTGCCAGTTTTTAAAGCCAAGGAACTTACGACCATAATGTCTTCGTTGTTGCTTAGTACGATAAAGAAAGTTGAAAATATAAAGTTGTTTGGCAGGTTAGGCACATTTTTAGATAAAATAATTCCCAGAATTAAGGCTATGGGAAAATGGTTGGTGGTATGTATTGCTGTTAAGAGGTAACTACTAAAAAAAATTGTAAATTGTCAAGGTAGAATCAATGGGCCTAGGGTTTGTATCTTCCGTGTTATGTCCATGGATTATTAATGCACTTTATAGTTGGGGGGCTAAAGTTTAGATCTGCTATGTTCTGTTTATGGCTCACTAAGGCACTTTAAAGGCAGGAGCTCAGGTGTGTTTCTTACATGCATATTTGTCTAGTATTTGGAACCGTGAGGGCATGCTGCTAGACTACTAATGCACTGTATGCCATATATGCACATTTTATAATATTTTAATTATTTGGAATATTACGAGTTTAATTGAGGTTGTGCTTTTTGTATCATGATGGGGGAAGAAATGTATAGGATCACTATTAATTGTGTTCTAAATCCTTTGAATCTTGTTGGCTAATTTATGTATCACTCTGTGGGGTCGATGTGATTTAGGCATGATTGTGCAAAAACGTCTTTAATGCAGCCCTAGATTTGGGTTATTTTATGTGCATTGTTTAAGCAGAAGTGTTGAGAGGGTTAGGGAGAATAATAAGTGATGTAATGCTTCTTTTTTAAACTGATCGAATATATATAAATTGTATATGAAAATTATTTGTATTTTCAAAAAAGGTTGTTTTGCCATGTCGACGTAACATCTAACTTAATATATTAAACTTGAAACAGACAGAATACGGATAATAATTTTCGATTCTCTACGGAGTGAAATTTACGAACAATACGGACTGTTCCTATTTAGTAAAACGTTTTTCTGCTGTCAGTGTTCTCTGTCTCGTCAATACTACTGTCGTTGGCGTAAGCAATAACATGGGTGACGGACAGTTGTTGGATAAAACTAAGGGGAACTTGAAGATCACGTTTTCGGCCACCAGTGGGAGTGACAGCTTAGTTAAAAAAAAAAGTTTATTTGGGCGAATGTGAGTATGGTGCTTGTTGTCAGTGTCTCATAGCCTGGTTGCAATTCATACAGTGCCGACTGATATCAGAGCATCAGGTGATTTCATGTCCTGCTTATTGAGTTTACTTATGAAATAATGGCGACCAAGTCTGTCAAGAGGGTGATGGTTTTTGGCATAATGGTAGTAAATGTTGGCATATTGTGGGCATCCTCGACATGAGTCAAAGCCCTAAAATCACTGTGTCGTCGTTCTAGCTTTACCAACTTATGCACAATTGTCACCATGATATTTACTTCACAAATTACCTACATTACTCTTAGTAGCATTATATGAGACGTCATCACCATTATTTACTCGATACCCACAGTGTGAAACCATCATGTCAGACACAGAATACTATCATGCTAAAGGTGTCTGAGGTAAAAACAAACATTGCCACCACTATGCAACCAAACTGTGCTAACACTAAGTACAAGCATGACATAAATGTCCATGTTCTGGCACAAATTACCACCACAATTAATTCCATATTGCAAAGGGCAGCCTTACCACAAAAGTGAATACCAGCAGGCAGTGGATATCTACAGTATGAGAAGGAATACCACAGTAATGTTATGAATGTATTTCTTTTTAAGTACAAAACTACCTGCAATAGCATGTTGTCAATAGGATGGAATTGGAGAGGCAAGGAATATTATAAAAATATGCAGGTCTTGAACATTGCCAGAACGTTAGGTGAGAAAAGAGTATAGCAAGGAAATCTACATTTTTAGCAGATAGTTGAAAACACCTGCTGCTGCTGGACCTTGCAAGTTTTAGGTGCATTCAAAAGAAGGACAGAGGAAACTCTTTAATTGTCCTCATATAGTAGGAATTTGTGTGCATGCTTTATCAAGTACATGTAAGTAAAACTGTGGATGGTGAATTGAAACCACTGGCCAGATTTACAAGGCCCTAGCGCCACTGGTTCGCCACTTTTAGTGTCGCTCTGGCAGCACTATTCCCTGCACCATATTTACAAGGAGGCGTTAAGCCACTTTTTATGGCTTCATGCCTTCTTTTAAATATGGGCCGCTCTGACACAGTTTTGTGTAATGGGTGTTGCTAATTTCTAGCAGGACACAGCACAAACATGTTTTGTGTTAACAAGACCACATGGAGCCTCTCAGATTCCATCCTTCCTGTAGTGGGTCTCTGATAGCATTCCCCAAGGGGCATGTTAAGGCCCAAATAGCCTTTTTGCCAGATCCTGGGGGTTCTGGAGAGCGTGGCTGATTGCTCTTTAAGGGTGCTTTGTGACAAAAGGGAACCACAAGCTTCCTGCTCAAGATTCATCTGGTGAAAACAATAAGACTGTAGAATTCTCTTTCATGTTTCTACCTAAAGAGGACTGATAATACGTAACGATATAGCCAACAAAGTACCAATAATATGGACATTTTTAGATGTTTTACTCAGTTTTTATGTTTCTCTATATGATCATGAAATATGAACAGTAAACAAATTGGTCTGGTTCTCGATATGTTTCTTTATTCATTTAAGATCATGTAGATAGAAGAAGCCCCATCCAGTCAGCAACCGATCTCCAGATAACTCCAATACTAACTGCCACACAGATATTCCATTTACTTTGTGATGATGTATTCTACATCTCATGAATACATCATCACATAGAAACTAGGTTCCCATGGACATGGAACGCCCAGTGCCAACACATTACCACATCACCTACCTCCCACAATAAAACTAAAATTCAAACTTTATGAAATGACTTCCACCACTTATAATACATAATATAAACAGTGATACAATAGACATGGCAAATACCCATCAGTCTTGCATTTGACATAACAATACTCATAGATAGTCTTGCAAACGTATTGGCTTCCTTACACTCAATTTTGGTCTGGATTGAACATCACACCCTAACCTTACTTCAGGTGTACAAGCATTTGGTTCATTGATATAACATTTTGCCACCCTGGTCGGATTCCAAATTTTGTGATCATTTGTTTTTACTGCATTCTTGAGAACTTTTATTGCCCTAAAAGGTCCCATAAACTTTGATGACCTCTTTTCATGCCTTAGAAATGCTATCTTTATCCAATCACTGATTGCTAAAATTGTTTCCTTCACCCCTGTGTGTGTATCATAAAGTTCATGTATTTTAAACTTTTTCTCACTTTCCCTTCTCCATCCTTCTACATCACCAACATGGACATCAATCCTTTTTCTTCTTTCCTGTACCCAACCATGCGCAATCTCATTACTGGGTAACCTACTTCTAATTCACTGAAAAGGATCTATCTCAGTAGAGGAATGTGGTGTTATACGAATCTCACCAACTTTTATTCTCATTTCACTCTCCCACTGCATTCCATTGACCTGAACCAATTGTAAACATTTTTTAAGCACTTTAATAAACCGTTCCACTACTCTACTTTATTCAGGATGGTACAATGATGCCTCTTTGGGCCTGATGCCCCTTTCCTTCAAGAAGTATTCCACTAATCTGAAATAAATTGAACACCTTTATCAGTGAAAATAAATGCAGGATAACTTTCCTTCTGAAAAAGTTCTTCAACAAAACAAATTACATTCTTAGATTCTATAGAGTTTACTACTTTAATTTCTGTATATCGGTTGTCGCCAAATGAAGTTTTAAGCCCAATACTAACTGCCACTCAGATATTCCATTCGATATGTGATGATGTATTCCACATTCCATGAATACATCCTCACTTAGAACTAGGTTCCCATGGTCATGGAACTCCCAGTGCCAACATGTTACGACAGATCACTCAATAATTTAGCGTCAATGATGTAACATGAAAATATATTGCTTTTACCATTTTGTTATTTGTCATACAGTGAAGTGTTCTTGGTTGTAGGTTAGATTAGGGATGGTGGATATCTTTCTGCTCACAGGTTCTGGATGTGGCTTATAGTTGTTGTAATGTCTCACAAAGCAGGTTCAAACTCAGCAAGGTCTCGTAATAAAATATTTATTAAGCATATAGATCACTGCGTCCTGCCTCTTCCCATAACTACCATCAACTGTCAATTGTACATTCCACATGTATTCTAATATTGAATTCTGTTACATCTATGGGGTTACATCACATCATTACATTCTCCCCCTCCTTCTTTAAAAAAATAAAAATAAAGGAAAGAAGAAACAAAAAGAATTTTTTTTTATTCTAAATGACATTAAATCTAATTATTTAGCAATGCTCATTCAGTCGATGTGGTTTCCTTGAAACTCTGACAGAAGTATAATTTTCTGCATGTTGTTTATCTGTTTGCATATTTTCTTGTTCATTAGATTTCACTTTCAATATTGTAAAGAAAGTCGTATGCCTTGTTACTACTCTGCTTTTATCCCTTGCTGTAACTGCTGTTCCATTAACATTTGTCACTTTCAAAGTAGAAGAGTAAAATGTACTATGTGACTTTGTTATCTGCTGTTGTTTCACTAACACCAAATATCCTTCTTGATAATCTTGGTCTTGCGTATTTTTCTTGCATTTTCTGTTCTCACAATTTCAGCATGGTCTTTTGGAGGACTTAACAGGAGATGTGGCAAATACGTTTTCAGAGACTGACAAACATCAATTAACGTGCTTTTTTCTGTAGAATCATGAGGAGTATATCGATAATCACAGAAATCTTGACATAGTGCTTGATTTGTAGAGATCTGAAAAAGTCACTGTTGAGCATTTTTATTAGCACCCATTAAATTTTCTGCCATTCCATTTGCTTGAGGCCACATTGGTGTTATCCTTCTGTGAGGTATTCCTAAATAGTCCATAAACTTGTTAAATTCATTTGCACTAAATGGTGACCTATTATCTGTTTTCAACACATCTGGTATTCCCCAAGCAGAACAAATTTCATTTAGCACAGGAAGCACAGCTGATGTTGAGGTTGATGATATTACTGTTACAATTGGAAATAAAAAATATTCATCAATTATAACCAGTAAATAAGGTCCAGAATCCAGTGGCCCATAAACACCTGCTGCCACATTAGACCATACCTCATCTGGTTGTTTATACATACGCAATTCTTCCACAATTCTTCAACTGGACACAACTGGACAAGACCTGCCACCACAGCTGCCACTGACTAGTGGTGAAAACACAATCCCCCATCAATAGACTACAAGGTAGGGATACCGCATAGCCAGTGTATGATGGGTGGGCACTGCACAGGAGGTGGGGAGCATTGGATACAAATACATGACACAGTAATTTTTTTATCACTGTGACACATATATGTCAGGGACATTAGTGGGACACACACGGATGGGGATGCAGTGGTACACAACACATATTGCACATATTGCACATATAAACAGCTGTCACTATGGTGCCAATATTCATTTTCAACTGAAAGCTGGCACCACAATGAGAGTACATGCATACCTGCCAACTGTGTCCATGTGTGCCCATTACCATGGGATGTGTACTTGTCATGTTGTGCTGAAAGTTCTGTCTGTGTCAGTACGTGTATGTGTGTATGCGATGGGACTGGCTGGTTGAGGTGGGGGAGCAGGTGCAGGTGAGCACGCTTGTGTAGCTGAGTGTGTAGTTGTGTTGTTGAGGTTGTGTCATGTGAGGGTGCAGTATCAATGGTGTGTGCATGTTGTGTCATAGATGTATGTCAATGTATGCTTTTAGCATGTACCGGTTGTGTTGTGTCAGAATGGCAATGGGTTATTGTGTGCATGTGTTGTGTGTGTGTAGTTCAGGGGTACATCTATGGCTAATGTAAAGTGTTTGTGTGTCACTTACCTCTCTTCCATAGCCCCTGCCATAGAGTCCCACTGCTGTCTCCCGCCAGCAGTGAAGCACTTCCATTCAGACCGTCAGTAGAACTGTAACATCTAAATACTGTGGGCAAAAGACTGTCTCTGTATCGTATTTTCTGTTCCACTCCGTACGCGGCTTCAAGGTGCGCCAGCCAACATCTAAATTAGGCCCATAGTTAGTTTTGGAGTGTAAGAAAAAGCCTACCAATTATCCCCTGGCGTGTTATGATCAGTTCTCCCCATGAGTAATATGTTTGTCTGTTTTTGTCCAAAACCTTTTTTATCACAAGTCATTCCCATAATTATGGTAAAAAACTATATGGTAAAGCTCTTCATCTTTGTGTGTGCAAATGAACATTCAAGTGATGCTGTTGACTTGTGGAGCTAGCTAAGGGTTAAATAAATCCTATGTGTGTAGTTGAATTAGGTGTTTCTCAAAAGTTATATTTATAATCACCTTGCATGTATGTGCAAGTATTCTTTGCCACTTGTTTTTCCTACTATAGGTCCAAATAGCACTTAAAGATTGGCTAATTAAGTTTAGAGTTATTCAAGATAAGGCATGTCTTATAAAACCATGTTATCAGTTGCTCCCATCTCTGATAATGTGCACTTGTTGCAAAACTTGTTCCAAACCCGTCATAATCCATAGTCAATGGAAATTATGCCTCAATGCTCTGCACTCTAATACTTATTCTGCCAGATGTCTGAACCTTTCTCTTAGGCCTTGCAATTTTCTTAAGACCCACAGCATAACTGTATCTCACAATTTCTTTACCCTCTGCAGCCCAGGAGCACAGGAATGTAAGGTCCCTAAAGTCCCCTGAGTATATCATGGGTAGTACAGCTGTATAGGGTACATTCAATCCGGATTTTTGAAAGCATCTTTAGGATTACACCCGGGAGGCGCAGGTGTCCACTTACATGCTATTTTTCTATCATACGATTGTTCAATGCTCACTCTCACAATTCTCTTATTAAGAGATATATATCCACGGTCTAGGCCTTATTAATCTATTATGCCATGAATTGGATTTAGGTGGCTAATTAAGACAATTTAAATTCAGCATTCCCCATACATTCCTCTGTGATTGGAAGTTTTGGTTTTTATCAGTTTAAGTTTAACTTGCATCCAACTCTTCAAGAAGTTAGGTATCCATATGGGAAGGCTTGCAAAATGATACAATAATTTTGGGAGCATTTACATTTTAACCAATGCTATGTGGCCCATGACCGATATGAGAAGTCCCTTGCAGTACGCCTCTCAGTTCCTGAAGACCAATAAAAGTTTGCCCAGACTGTCTTCTTTTAGTCAGAATCCTTACAATAAATGTTAATATTGAGGTAGCAAAATGAATGAGGTTCCCAACACGGCACCAGTGTTTGTAGTAATATTGGCTAAATAGTTGTGCCTTGGATGAGTGGAAATGTGCACATCTTGGCCCAATCTCTGATACTAAACGAAATACCTGAAGGGCTTTGAAGGTTTGATCTAACCCATCCTGTCCATCCCTCCAAAATATTAACAGATCTTTTTCCAAAGAGAGATAACACATGGTACTGTTCCTGCAGTCCACTGTTCTAACTTCAGTCAACTGTTCCTTTACCAACATGAAATACATTCCACTCCTCATGCTCATCTCAGACCTGTGCAGACAATAAACTTCACAATTCAGGTTTTATCATATATGCTAGCAAACACAGTGCTTTATCTCTTTAATTATGGGACCTCCTAAATAAGATGTGCTTATGGCTCCTTCCTTCTAGGTCAAAAGAGGAGAAATTGAACTGATAATATTAAGTATTCTCTGCATTTGTTGACCACACTACCATTAAAGCATTTTCCTTCTCAGTCCTTGATTGGCTGCTTCCTGGGAAATATAGTTCTGCAGTGCTTAGACATGGACAGTTCTTCTGAAGCAGAATTGCCCCTTTCCTGTTCATTCTCCTCGCTCCATTCTGATGCTTTCCAAGGATCAGTTTACAACTAAAGTCTTATCATCATCAATCACCTTCAGTTTTGCTGGAAATAATAACAATTACTGGTTTCCTACCTTATGGAGGTATCTCTTCACTTCATAAATAGATGACCTATGCTTTTGGACTGAGCCGCATAATCTGGGAAGATAAAGGGAGTATGACTTCCTAACTGTCATCTCCCTGAACTGTGAGTGTAAATCAAAATCAAGCCTGTCATAGAAGTGGACAAGGTGTGCAACCACCAGCCTCTGAACCTCATCTATGGGCAGATGCTTAGATGAGACTGTATGTGCCCTTTGAAATCCATAACATTTTAGGTGCTTTGTGGTGCAATAACTGTAAGCATTTCCACTATTATAAACATTAATAACAGTGTGACTAATACCAAGCAATGCCACTCCAATTACACCTGGGTCTGGTGGGAGGGAAACCACAATTGCCACTCAATTTCAATAGGCTGCCAAAATCAGAGAATCCACTCTTGCATCAGGTGTGTCAATGTTAACCATTCACCAATTTCCTATCTTCCCATAGTTTATCTCAATCAAAGCTGTTAAATTAGCCCATAATTAAACCCACATTTGTCATATCTTACAGCCTCATTTGGGTTTCAGGTCTTAAACCACCACAAGTCATTAGGTCAAGGCACAATATTCTATACGAGTAGTGCACACTGTGGGCCAGTGTCTCCTGGATTCAGAAGGGGATGAAGAAAATTGTCACACTGCAGTCCACTCCACAGTGAGGAATACACATTAGGAAGATTAGTTGCCAGTACTCCAGACATCTACTATTCCAAAAATGCAAGGACTAGTTCACGGCTCAAGGTGTACACTCAGAATGCCAAGATGCTGCAGTTGATTGAAGCTAGGTGATTCAGGCCTACTTTTTCAGGTCCAAAGTTTATGTGTTTCATATGCTCAATCTCAGTGCCATCTCACTTTTAATATGTCACCTTACAGTCACCATCTACACATGAGTTTTTTACTCCATTATAAATAGTGTTACAATGCAGGTGTCTGTTGACTCTTTTAGGTTGCTTTTGGATGTGTAAGCCCAGGACTTCACTGTTTTCAACTGCCAGAGGGAAGGGAAAAATCTTCTTGTTGCAACATTGCTGAGAACACCTAAAAGGACCCTCAGAAGAAATGAGAAAGGAAGAAAACCAAAGGGGAAAAAAATCCAGAGTACAGATAGGGCTTGTGGATGCAGGAAGGACTTGACTGACTGGTCAGAAAACTGGTCAAAGCTGAACTCTGGAGAGACATAGAGCTAAGCAAGTAGTGAAATGCAGGAAGCAGAAGATTTTTCATTCAGGAATGCGAAACAAAATGACGGAAACAACTACGTGTTGTGACACAGTGAGTAAAATGGCTCTTTTCCTTTTATTTTTTAAAAGCAGGAAATTACATCAACCAAAAAGCCCTCCATGAATCATGGGGAACAAAACACATTCTAAAGAGTGACAGCATTTTGAATTGGGATACATATACCTTCTTAACTGAGGAATGTTTGGAAGAGACCACATGGCAGTGAAGAGAATGCTGAGCATATTCTACATCATGAGCCTCCACCAAGAGAAAAACCAACATGCAGAATTGCAGAAGTGGGCGGCTGCTGTAAGGTATGTATGAGGACGCGAGCGACAGACTGCTGACATTTGCGGTGGCTTCTCCTCACTCAGCCAGCAAAGCTTACAGCTCGTCTCACTCACCCGATGAAGAGGCAGCACAGTGACAGGTGGCCGTGAGAGCTTATCCTCAGCGACATTGCAAATAGGGACTGTTAAGCTAAAGTTTGAGGTTTGTAAGAAATTCCTCGTAAAAAACACTGGGAACCTACTTTTTAGAAAAGTGTGATGTAGTTGGTTACTCTGAGGAACAGCAGAGTCTGGCCCATTTATCACAGCTACCTGCATCACCAAAACCTTTGGCCCCTCTCCCAGAGGCTCATTAAGCCCTTAAGGCCTTGTGGACCCCAGGGTCTTATGCTTTTTAAAGTGGAGGGGGCAAGTGGACCACTCCCCAAGCCTTATTAGGCATAGCGGACCTGATCTCTCAGGTGCTTCATTTTATAAAGGGGAGGGAGGCAAGTGCCCCCTCCCTAGGCCTCATTAGGCCTGGGGGACTCCTCCCCTCAGGGCTTTGTGTTTTTTAAATGGGAGGGGGACCAAGTGGCTCCCCTAGAGCTTTATTAGGATCATATCTCAGAGCTGTTTATTTTTTGTAAGGGGAGGAGGCCATGCAGCCACCTACCTGAGGCTCAAAAGGACCAGGAACCCATCCCCAAAGCTGTGTTGTTTTTTTTACAGGAAGGTGGTCACACACCTCCCTCCTCTAGCCTTTAAAAGATCCTGGAGACCCCAGCCAAAATTACTCTGGCCCACAAGGAGCAGCTACTTATGCTGCTCCATCGAGGCAGTACCAATATTTAGATCTGTTCCCCCGCCTGCTTCATTTCAAACAGGGAAGCAGATTAAAGTCTGCTCCAACCTGGCGGGAGCAGTTTTAAAGCAGCTACCTGCTGGTAGCTGACTTTTTGTTTTCTCCTGCTTGGCAGGAGATTCAAAGTGCTCCCTCCAAGTGAGAGCAAACAGGTTTCCCTGCCTGTGATGTGTGGGCAGAGAAACTGCTATGTCCAAGGACATAGCTAGCAAACCGGCCCTGAGTCATAGGGTCCATGGAGCCATAGAAGGCTCGGGGGGGTCACTGCCCCTCCCTTTAAATTGTAAACAGTAGCCCTGGGGAATAAAGACTGTGGGCCTTTTAAAGGCTTGGGAAGGGGGGTGTTGGCCATGGAGATGGGGTCCCCAGTGTTTCAGGGGGCTCAGGATAGGGTGGCATGGCCCCTCCCCTTCTATGAAAATTTGGCTCTGGATGTGCCTCCTGTGGGCTTTAATGGCTTGGGAAAGCAGGTTGTGCAGTCCCCTCCCCTTTTTTCATGATTTTGGCCTGAGGTGTGCTTCCAAAGCCCTGTACGTTCTCAGGGAGGGTTGACCATGTAGCTACCTTCTCCTTATTGAATCTGCCTCGTGGGTGGCCTCTCCAGGGCCTATAACTCAACCATGCACCCCGGCCACCATTTTTTAAATCCTGCAGAACTCCCACAGAATTGCTGTAATTGTTCCTTTTTTTTTTTGGCCACAGGCTGTTATCTCAGTGTACCTGGCCCCTTATGTAATTCTTTTAACATGTTCAACCCAGAGTCCTGTAATGGCTGCCAAAAACATCATTTTTTATCATGTTACTGGCTCCTACGTGAGTCATACTCCTGGGGGATCAAGATGGCCCAAAATAAAAAATGCTCCCTAGGTCAATCAGCGCACTCCTATTTTAAAGTGGCACTCCTGTGAGACTCTCTCTCTCTCGAGCCTCTTGCAGACCCAACCATCCAGATATACAATTATTTTTAATCCTTATGTTCTGAAAGGCTTTACACCATAAAGCACAAGCTCTGGACCAAGAGCTAGCGTCTTTCCCAATCTGATGTAATTCCATTCAGCAGTTTTTGCTGTACCCCTTCATTAGAAAGTCTATGAGATATGCATGGGGATTTTGTTAGCATTTGTTCTTTCTCAGCTCCCACTTGACAAATCACCCCCAAAGTTTCCATCAAACCCTTGTTTAAAAGTAGCACTTTTTTGGAAATACATATATGTATTACCTACTGGCGGTCTCCAGTAGTCAATTATAGTTGGGACCTATGGCCTGATTTAGAGTTTGGCAGACAGGTTACTCCATCATAAATGTGATAGATATCCTGTCTGCCGTATTATGATTTCCATTGGTTCTTGATTCAGAAAGAGCGCTTTTTGTAATTTGGTGGAAATAAATTCAGTAGTTTATAGTTATTAAAGGAAAAAGAAATGTGTATACCTAGGTATGTAAATCCATGCAAGCAAGGCCCTGATTATCTGGCCACATCCTGAGAGAAAAGTTGTGGCCGACAATTTGTTTATTGGCTCAGTGAGGGAGGGAGAAAAAAGCTGAAAAGTGATGTTCTTTCCTACAATCTTTTTTTGGCCAATCCACAGATTCATCACAGGTCTCAGCATGGCCCCTCAATGTAAATTCATGACTGACCTGCGGATCCAGAGTCCAACGGAGAACAAAATACATCCACTCACACAGAAACCCGTGTGGGGTTATGAGGGTGTTCTCCACAACCAAGCCCTGTTCGCACAATCCAACAGTGTCATCTGATTCTTCTTTCCAATTGTTCTTTTTGGGCATGCATGCCTAATGATGGGAGTGTGCTTGTGTAGTTATAGTGATATAGGCCCTCTCAGGGCTCTATCCGAATGAGCATTTACCTGTTAGACAACAGCATACATTTAAAAAAAAAAAAAAAAAGCAATTCCAATAGTGTGTTTTGGCAACATTCTACGCTGTACTCTTGTGTTTTATCTTTTTATGCTACCAACGCCATCATTTACCTGGCATATAGCAGCATCATTTTATGATAAAAGAAATGATATCATTGTTTTGCCTCAGCGACATTCTACGCCATACTCTTGTGTTTTATCTTCTTCCGCCACCAGTATGTGTGTATCACATATATGCATATATATGTTATGTGTGTTTACCTTCCTATACAAACCTTTCAAATGTTGGTGATCTTCTTTCATGATAACAGGAGAAGAGCATTCACAGTGTCTTTTGTGAAGCTCAAGAATTCTAGTGTCCTGGAAGGAGTTAGTACAGATTTCTTTCTCTTTACAATAAAACCCAAATTTTCCAAGAGGGAGATAACTATGTTCAAATCCTCCAGATTTTGCATATGATAATGGGACATAATTAGAATGTCGTCCAGATAGATGATCATTTGAATGCCTCTCTCTCTCTGAGATAGAAAGCTACGGTCCACATATCCTTTGTGAAGTACCATGGTGCTGATGAGAGGCCGAAAGGGAGAGTGCAGATTTGAAAAAGGCAACCCTGCCAGAAGAACTGGAGGAAATGCTGGTGTTCCGTGGCCATTGAGATTGTAAAATAAGCACATTTTAGATCTAGTTTCACAAGCCAATCTCCTTTCAACAGTAAGTCCCTAAGAAGAAGGATTCCCTCCAAGGGGACTTCATTGACATAACTCTCTTCGATCATATCAATAATCATAGCTAGAGGACCCACTGCCTCTAAGAGTCTGCCCTGACATGAATTTAGAGACCTTTTGAGGCCTTTTTTAGGTCTCTATCTAACTTAAATAGGAATGTAATCAGTTCTGGGACTAGGTTGAGTATGAGGCAAGTTTTATCGTGAATAACAGGGCGGGAGCCTTCCGCTTTCAAAATGTTTCTGACTTTCTTTTCAAGAGGATTTTGAATCTATTTCTTAATGAATTTGGCTACATGTTCTTGTGGACACCATTCTGTTCTCCTTGGATGTTTTGTATTGTTTGGTGAGAACATCTCTTTGCCCAAAGGATCCGTGATCACATCCTTTGACAAAGAGGAGAGGTCCTCTTCCATGAACAAATTGTCCAAGTCAAGCTCATCAGCATCAAGGTCTAGGACACACTTGTTCAGGGGTTTTCCACAACAGAATTCCTCTTCCCCTTCATTAGAGGATTGTACATCACTAGGGGAATCTGACTCACATCTACAGTTCGAGGTAGTATTCATTTTTGTGCCACATAGGGCATCCATTTGTTGTGAGGTGCTTAGATCTCCACTTCTCTTTGATGTGTTTATTGCCTCTGTTCTGTTGAGGTTTCACGAGCTCCCAATTTTTTATAAACCATAGTTTCTCTTTCAGAGTCATCAATATGTTTTGTTTTTCTTTTCCTCTTACCCCCTTTTTCCGTTAGGTGCAATAATTTCTGGTGAGATGGTTTCACACACCTTTGAGAAGGACTCACATGCTCCTTAACTAAAAATAGGATCTCTGACAGACATGAATTGGTTCAAAGTTTCTTTACCGCATGGGGCCATTTCTCGTTGAATGATATTTAAATTATTTCTTCATTAATTTTTCCCTGAAAAACTTCAGAGGGTCCTTAACCATCAGACATGCTGCCCAGAAATAAGATCTACTGTAGTAAACCTGGGGTAGAGAAAAGGCATAGTTTTTAGACCTGTCAATAATTTTGTCTGAAAATATTTTGAGATAATAATTACTTTAAGATATTAACAATATTTACACTATTTAACCAAACCCAACAATTATCAGTCTGAATTATTGAAGAAAAAATAGTATGAGAGCAAATGAAGCATTGAGGGTCAGCTGTGTGGGAATCTATGACCCAGAGATTGCAACTGTCAACTGAAATTGTTGACACATTTTTATCTAGCACAGCTTTGATGTCTAGAACATGTATACTTAGTATATTGTTCCCAACTAAAAATGGGGAGTGAGTTCTTGCATTGGGATGGCTTGACTTGCCCAGCGCACTCCTCTAAGTGCTGTTGTCGTTTGTGCGGACTATGCGGCTCAACCAAAGTCGACCGCAGGCCGAAACATCAGTGCAAGTGGGGCAATGTCCAGACCAGTCTGATCGCGGACTGTGAGATGCTGGAATCATGGACAGAGGACTAACACACCTGAAATGAGGTCCGATGCATCCCATTCGTGGACAAGCTGCTGCTATTGGGGGCCAAAATATTGTTTGCTGTTGAGTTAAGGTAGCTCCATCGCAGACTGCAAGCTGCTGCGATCGCGGTCCAAGCACCAAACCTGGTAGAAAAGGGACCACCTTTATCAACGCCTGAATTGAACTCCTAACCCACCAGTAAGAGTCAGGAGGTAATTAGGGGTTCTCTATAGTAAGACACACAATAAATACTAAACATCTTTTTATCCAGAAAGTGGAAACCGAAAGCCAGAAAAAATCAAACAAAAAACTCAAAACAACATACGAATATCAGTTGAAGGAATAAGTAGAAGATGTTATTTATCTGCGAGGAGCAGCACTTAAAAGAAGCAGAATACTATCTACATTGACTGGTTATGTTTATTGAAGGTTCTATCCAAGAATGCTTTCTTTGTGATTTGAGTTGCTTTTAAGTGCTACTTGGAGTAACATTAACGGAATAATGCATAATGGCAGCCTCTGTTTTTTAAATAAAATTGAAGGTGAAAACAATATAAAAGAATAGGAACAAGTGAAGGACACAATGACAGTCAACCACGCAGCAACGCACAAGCATTATAATGGGAAGCCATTGGAGATGGAACATCAGTGCCCTGGCAAACGATGCCTGATGGAGACAAGATCCGGCTCAGTGAGATGTTGCAATGGCCCACTGAGAAAAGAATGCACAATGGAGAGAAAGCAAAAGTTATGAGTGAATGAATGAGATTGTGCTATAAGGTGCAAGAGCGAGTGAGGTTGCAGTTGTACAGACTTGGGCACACATGATAACACAATAATGCAAAGAAGGCAGTACTAGGGAGCAAATAAAGCAGTACTGTTTTCCTCTTCATTTTATTGTAATAAAATTGGCCAGTGATGAGCTCCATTACCCTACTGAGATGTTTTTGGACTATGAATAGTGATCTTAGAGCCTCTTGTACAAAGAATCCAAAAGGGAAATGTGGCAGCAATTTAAGCACCAACTTTTACTGAATGCATTCTTATTTTGCATTCTTATTTTGCAAACTGACCTATGTACTAATAGTTTGGGGGAGGGAAATGCATCTTTCTGCATGTGCGCCCACACTTTTTGTGATTGATGCTGCTGGTTTTTGGAATTTGAGAGTGCACTGAGGCCTGCTAACTGGACCTCAGTGTCAGTGTTTAACCCTATGCAAAAAGTATGTTTAGTTGGCTATCCCCAATTGGCATACACTGCCTTACTTAAAAGTCCCTAAGCCGTTTGTGCCATCCTACATGTGCAAAACGTGAAAAAGTGTTTCACACTGCTAGCGCAACTTTGCCATTAACCCTAATGGCAATGGGACTAGAAAATTAAACCCAATATGATGGTCAGATTGGATCTAATGCCACTATTAATTTTAAGCAACTTTTAGAAAGCTGCTACCCTGCACTCCTGCTAGTACAGTGGCCTCACAAAGGCCATTCACACAGAGAGGGGTTCCCGACCGTCTGGGAAGACGTGTGAATGACTCATAGGCCTAGGAATAAAGGCATTCTTTGTGGAGCGAGGTACGACATCCTCTACCAGGAAAGATGCAAAGGGTGTTAGACAAAAGGCGAGGTCCAAAAGTGAAGCCACCTTTGAAGGGCGGCTGGTAATAACACTTCTGAACAGGATGCCTTTTGTTCCTGCAGACATCTAGGAGAGAGGGCCAAGAGGGGGAAACCAGTGTTAGAAGTGGTTTTCCCATGGGTGTGTAGCCCACTTATAGCTACACCATGAGGATGGGCTACCCTGCTTTTCACGACCAAGAAAGAATTGTGCCATTTTGGAAGGGGTAAGAATGGGACACTTTGAAATAGCTAGGTGCCACACATCAAATAAATGGTGTCTCTAGTGATGAGGGGACCCAAGAGCCCATTGGCTAGTGACTAAGTGGTCCCCTTACCTTAGTTCATAATGGAAGAAAAAGAGAGGACTGATTAAGATTAAGGCTTGTTCTGCTGGCTTTGATAGCACAAATACTGTAGAGGTTGCACAGCTAAGAGGACTTCTCCTGCTCCATTTTAAGGCTAGTGAGCTGGGACCTTGTCTGTGGCTCCTGACTTCGGGAAATCTTAATTTTCCAGCTTCACTAACTCAAGTGACTCAAAAAAGTAGGTGGCTGGTCCCCTGGAACCTGTTACAGGGTCACAAGAGTGGAAAGAGTCCATCTCGACAAAATGGTGGCCGCCTTGTACGTTTCCCTACTACCATTTGTCCTGCACACCAAAGAAAGGAATCCAAGATAGCCAAAGTCTGCTTCCAATTCTGCCAACTCCAGGTACGCTGTAAGTGAATGGATTTGTTGGACTACAAGGGCATAGACCCCCACTAAGCATTTTGTCTCCAACAGCCAGTAGTACTGCAGCAGCTGTGCAACTACTGCAACAAAGAGGACTTTGAGGGACGGCGATCTACGTGACCAAATTCACCACACATCACCTGTGGACTGAGGATTCACCACCAAGACACCCCTGTCGACTGCACCCACTACCAGACCATACCTTGTCAGCATCTTTTCCTGTATCCCTCAGTATCAGGACCACTCAATTGTTTTCTTTGGCAGTCTTGTGCTAAAGTTGGGAACCTGCTTTAAAATTGCTCTGAGGGCCAGTTAACTGTGCAAAGTGACCTTTCTGGCCCTCTTAACCTCATCCCTGTTGGATTTGGATGCCCAAGCCGGGACAGAATTCTCAAACTAACATTTTCAAACTTTCCAACGAGTTCTAACTTTACAGATACCAATGCTTGTTTGCAGTTGCAAATTTGTAACTGTGAATCCCTCCTGCTGGGTTTGATGATCGAGTACTCTAAAAATTCATAAAAGCATGCTTTATTTTTATAAATTGCTGTGTCTTTTTTATTGGTGTGTGTGATCTTATTTCACTATAAGCTGCTGTTAAATGCTCTACACTATGGGGCATATTTAAGAAAGATCAATCCACATGTTTTTGGCCCTTCCCTATTGCAGGCACTTGGCTCAGTCCAGCCCCCTAAGCACTGAGGCAGGGAAAGTGAAATGTGCTGGTCCGCTCATTTCACTTTCAGTTTCGGTGAAATTACGTCAGTGTGACATGTGCACTGATCGTCATTTCACTGAAGTTAAAAAACAGGCTCAGGAAATGGGAAAGCTATCCCCCATCTCCGAGGCTGTTTCTTTCCTAAAGAAATCCCTTTGGGACCTGCACCAGAGGAATTTCTAGTGCCATGTGGCCAGACGACCGGAAGCTGTCCAACGCACATGAGTACTGTAGCGTTGTGCGGCACCTGGCCGTCTGACACACACAAGGGGTTAATACAGCAGGTCACAATTGCTACCCACTCCTATTGGCTAAAAATTACAGGTTTAGTGGTCCCCTGAGGTCAGCAGACCACCATGTTTGTGACTGCTTTTAAATAAATCTTTTTTTTAATGCAGCCCATTGCTTCTTCTTTCTTTGCGCATTAATTACCACCGCAAATGAATCACCACAGCAAATGAATTACCGCGGCTTTGTTAAGACCAGAAATAGGTCACAAAAAATAATACATCCTAAAAGGACAAACTTAAAATGCCCCTTTCGAATAGCGTTTCTATTTTTTTTCCTAAGTCCATTTTATAATTAAAAATATATTTTCTGACTCATGAAAAGGGGTTAGTACATTTAGAAAAGGGTTTTAGTGTTTCAAACTCTCTGATTTACCAAATTAGAGGGCTTACAAATGGTAAAAGCCTTAGTACATAAGGGCATTAATGTGCTTCACTTTTGTTCTTTCTAAGCTACCTTAACGATTTCAAACATTCCCTTTAAGCTTATGTTTTTGAGTGTTAACTGATCGAGAATGCATCCAATTGTGTTTCTGTCTAACTAATGCCGAGTTCTTAACATATTTTCCAAAGTTGTAGACATTTTGAGAAATGCACCTCTAAAGGCATATTTATCTTCTAAATGATGGAAACAGGAACATTTGTCTTATTTCCCTTCATACCAATATTTAAATAGGATGTTGGATACACTCTGTTTCCTGCACAGCTGTCAAATGGCGTACATTCATATTTATGAGGTTGTCCTTTTGTATATTACAGGTAAACTGACAAAGTAGGAAATATTTCTTTATTCTATTGATTCTTTCTTTGCAGCAGTCTAACTTAATAATAGTAAGCTTTTTCTCTAGCACATTTCTAGGTTAGTTTTCCAGTCCTTTCAACTCTTATGGTAAAGTGATTTTCTTTTTCCACTAAAAACAAGCCAAGGACATTACTTTAGCCGTGCTACCATTTTTCAATAAAGTATTGCTCTTAGTCCTTTTACTCCATCATACTATGATATTTCGACTCATTCTTCACTACCAACGCAAAACTTGTTGAATAATAAGGGATTTGGAGTGCCTGAACCTTCGACACCCTTTGAAAGGGTCTAGAACAGTCCCACGTGTGGCACGAACAAACCTAACACTAATTGTGCATGTAACATCGCATAGAAATGCTCTTCAGGACAAACAAAATCCCAAGGTGATGAGGCCAAGGCGTTGAGATGAACAGCCAAAAAATCTCCAAACTGAATCCTCTGACTCAGAAAAAGAAAAACATGGACATATTGGCTATGGAAGTCAGTCTTTATCCAGGTGTGTGAACTTGGAAAATCTAGAGGAAGCATAAAACCATGGAAAGGACAGAAGGCACGAGAAAAAACACAAAACATCAACGTGACCCTTTCACAATTTAACAACCAATCGTGAATTTCAGCAAGACCTCCAGGCCCATATTTATACTTTTTGATGCAAATCAGTGCCAGGGCAGATTTGCGTCAAAAAGTTTACCGCCAGCTAACGCCATTCCAACGCGCCAGCCGGGCACCTTATTTATGGAATGACGTTAGCCGGCGCTGCGGCCTGGTTAGCGCCAAAATTAATGACGTTAACCAGGCAGCGGAGGCGAAGGGAAGATTGGGGGTTGTGTGCCAAAGAATGGTGCAAGTCAGGTAACAGTAAAAAATATTGGCTCTAACCTGACTTGCGCCATGTTTTGATGCACAACCCCCATAGAAATGACTCCTGCCTTAGCAAAGACAGGAGTCATGCCCCCCTGCCCATTGGCCATGCCCAGGGAACTTCTGTCCATTGGGCATGGCCATTGGGCACAGTGGCATGTAGGGGTGCCCAAGTTAGGCCCACCTATGCCACTTTAAAAATAAATAATAATACTTACCTGCACTCAGCATGGATGGGTCCCCTCATCCATGGGTGTCCTCCAGGGTTGGGCTAGGGTGGCAGGGGGTGTCCCTGGGTGCAAGGAAGGGCACCTGTGGACAGCTTCCATGGTCTCCCACCATGGAAATGAGCCCACAGGTCCCTTAACGCCTGCCCTGACCCAGGTGTTAAAAATCAGCGCAAATCTGGCTGGGTGCCTTGTTTTAGGGCCCGCCTCCTCGTGTGAGTCATTTTGACACCGGAGGATAAATAAGGCGCACATGCCTTAGAGTCATTTTTTGCACGGGAATGCCTACCTTGCATGTCATGAGCGCAAGGTTGGTTTTCACGTACAAAAAATGACTCAAACTCCATAACTTTGGCGCTGGACGGGTCTAGCGCCAAAGTATAAATATGGAGTTAAGCTTGGGCCGAATTTGCGTAAACAAAATGACACAAATCCGGCACAAACAGAGAATAAATATGGGTCTCAGTGTTTCACACTGGAGGGATGTCTTATTCAGGCAATGAGAGTTGCTGTGCCTGAAATAGGCAGAGACAGTGTTGCAAAAGACGTTCTTGATCCTGAGGCCTACTTCTAGTGAAAAAACAAGATGACAGCAAAAAGAAGAAAGAAGGCTGTTAAGACTAGTGTAATAGCCTGGCTGACCTTATACATTTTGTCCTAATTTTCTTAAAATCTGGGAGCACGGTTTCAATAATTTGTATTTAGGTCATTTCACTCAGGGTCTACATCCTTATGTGCAGGTGTTGTGGACTCAATCTATGACATAATTTAATGAAATTTGGTGAAATGTTTGAAACATGCTAGGTCACTCTTCTGCTGAACAAAGCACAAATGGCCAGATTTATCATGATTTTGCATCACACTTGCATCATGCAAGGGAAAGCATGGGTGACACAAAACCTAAGTGATATTTATCAAGCGCAGCAAGGCAGCTTTGCATGGCACTGCTTGAATTGATAATTTTAGAGTACTCTGGCCAAGAAGGCTCTCCCTGGGTGGATGTGTGGGTGTTCCCACGCATTCACGCATGGATTTTGGTGCATTTCCACATTTATCATTAGTGCTAGAATTGGTAATGCGTCAAAATGCTACACCTCCCCAAGTGAGGTGCAACAAGAAGAAATATCTTTCTTTCTCCTTGTTTTTTCTTCTTTCTATGCCTCCCAGGATTGTTTTTGTGCATGAAGGTGTCCCTTCTTACACAGAAAACAATCCTTCCTGCACTGTAGGCAACCATGCAGCATGACGCAAGGGTTTATGTGTTGGCTCCAGCCAGCCAAAAGTGTGATAGAGTTAGGAATTGACAAGAATTTGCTGTATAATGGTAAGTACGTGCATTCCTACCGTTTCCCTTTCATTGACTGCAGCACAGCAAGGTGGTTTGCTGCGTTGTGTGAAAAATGATAAAAATGGGCCAAAATGTTTGTGTGACATTTTAAAAACATGGAGAGTCTCGAAAGGCAATTTGATAGATTCTCTGCAAGAAGGATGAAATGGTACTTTATGTAAATATCTCGTTTTGGTTCTAACCGTTTTAAAGGTACCAACACATTTATATTTATGTCAGGACGCATGTAAATAACATTCAAACTTTCTGAACGTTGCTGACATCCAGTTGTTGTGTGCTGCATACTTATTACGTGTGCAGACTAATTCCAGTGGCATGTACATGTCATGTGAATGACACACGCTATATTCTATAATAGGCAACAATTACCATTTCTCCCTCTCATATAAACTACACTTCTTATCCATTCCATATACCTAACGGACTTCAAGTTTGACCAGTGTAGTAGTTATCTTTGCCTCATCAAGGAGGCATCAGATTGGGGGATTGCATGCAATATATATTTAGAAAACCTCTACTATTTTACCATCAGTATAAATACCAATCTCATTTGTATCGCTACTGCTCTGGACTAGGCATTCACATCATTCAGCCATTCCTTAGGTGTTCGTGGCTCCCCCTCTGTAGCTACTGTTTGTTTCTAATGGCAGGGTAAACAATCCAGCCCTCTTTGGTATTTTGGTTTTGGGGTTGAAAAAGTGATATAAATGTTTGATAGGCAATACAGTGTTTTCCACTAATATCTGCTTGAGATTGACACCCAGTACTCCTGATTGTGAGGGCAGGACCACGGCACGTAGAATATAGTTGCTGCTGGCCTGTTGGGCTTCAGGCATGTGGCTGTCTTGCCTGTTCTCATCTTGTGCAGAATTTGAAGAGTGCTCATATATTCCCTGCTAAGAGCTAGTGTATTTTCCGACTTTCTATTTAGAAAGGTCTGCCCACAGTCCCTACCACACTTATCTCTCACTACCAAGGATTTTTAAGCATACTGCTCAGAGAAAGTCTGTAATCAAACCTCTGGTAGCCAAAGCATCAAACCATCCTTTAAAACTGATGGTTTCTAGTGGAAAAAATGCCAGGATTTCTCGATCGATATCCTATTGTGTTGAAGGCACTGCGTCTGTCCTACTTGATACGTCTCATTGGCTTCTTCAAAAGTTAGGATTTTTTTATTCAGAAACCAGTCTCCCATTTTCATCCTCCAGTTAGCCACCTGGTAACGTTTATGTCCCCAGGTGCCTGTCTGAAGTGTGACATGTTTCAGAACTGTTTCAGTTCTGCAAATGGAATTCATATTTTATGCACCTGCATCATCTCTGGCCACTGTCTATGACCTATTAGTACTAATGGGACAAGCTCTCCCGTTTTCAAAAGTAAATATTTCAGAAGCACTGGATCATTACAGATACCACCAGTAACTCCCTATCCATCTTCCCATCCTCTGGAAATCACTCTGGCACAAATCTGAAATATGTGGCTGAATAGCTGAGTCAACCAGCATCCATTAGACACTGTTTCAAGAGGTTCAGGCTGCCGAAACTGCATTGAAGCATGTCGAGTGGATAATTCGAGGGGGCTGACCGATCGGGAGGCCCTACTGGGGGCCAAAGAAAAGGTAGCGGAGCTGGTAGAATGACTGTGATGTCATGACTATCTAAACTGAATGATTATGACTCATGCATCTAGGTACAAGGCAGGATAGCTCCTGACCTGGTTAGCGAATCCCAACACCAGGGGGACTCCAATAGTGGAGATTCTAATAGAATCTGGCCTGTCGCTGACTACACAAGCAGCTATCAATGCAGCCTTCTATGACTATCATACGATGCTATATAAAAGCAAATCCCAGGTATCCCTTGTTGAAATTAGAGCCTTCTTTGCACCACTCCAGTTTCCTGGGTTGTAGCAGGAAGAGGTAGAGCTATTAGGTGGTGAGATTACACTACAGGAGGTGAAACAGCCTTTAAGCATATGGCGTGAGGGAAAATCCCTGGTTTGGATGCTTCCCGATTGAGCTCTGTGTTTCATTCATAGAAGAATTGGCACCTAAATAAGTAGACTTCTGTTGTTGCTGGAGAAAGCACCACTAGGGCTCCATATGCTGGATGTTGTCAGTAGATATTGAAAAGGCTTTTGATAGCCTAGAGTGGAATTATTTGACCAAGGCGATCTTGAGTTTCCACCTGGTCACTAGGCTCTTGAAGTGGGTCCAGCTGCTTTATGCAGCCTCAGATGCTAGAGTTAGGACTGGGGAACATATATTGCCAAGCTATGAAATAGAATGCGGCACCTGCCAGGGGCGACCCCTCTCACTATTACTGTTCACCGTGGTGATGAACTCCATAGCGATCCGAGCTTGCCTAGGTGAAGATTACCGGGCCCCCATGTAATGTTGAGATCTCAATATAACGCCCTATATGCAGACAACCTTCTGTTATTCCTGCAGGACATGACCTACAATGGGCCCAGCGGTTATTGCATACCTGTAGTGATATTTTGGGACTCAGGGTTAACTGGGAAAAAAACAGCTTGTCCCCGGTCTGCTGGGGCATGCCCCCTCCTGTAGGGTTGGGTTCTCTACATTAGGAACCACATTGTATTACATATTTGGGGGTGAGGATTTATCACACTCCCGCCAATGTCGTAGAAGGCAATATTGGATGGGCGATTGGTTCCCTGAAGCGAGCCATAGACTTTTGGAGCATGCTCCCTTTATCAGTGATGCGGAGGGTGGTACTGTTGAAAATGGTAATTCTGCCCTGACTTCTCTATTATTTCACTGCATTGCCCATTAAAATCCCTCAGGTCCTTTTTAGGGAAATAAACTTTCTGATGCTATCCTTTATTTAGGGTACAGGCTGCAAGTGGGTAGCGCTCTCCACTTTGCAGCAACCAACTGTGTTGGGTGGGCTGGCAGCACCAAATTTCGAAGCCTGCTACATAGTGACACAGTTTCAATATTTTACGCACTGGATGAGGAGCCAACAGAACCTGCCTATTGACAGGCGGCTTGGTACGCTGGCTGGCCACTAGAAGACAATATTGGGGGGGGGGCTGGGCAGAACCACCCTCTCACTCTAACTGCACATACATAGCCACAGCAGCGGGCACACTGAAGGCAGTCACATGCTTGTACCGTAGGATAGCTAATAGCTATCCACAACCCTTATCAATCATATGCCAGAAATGGGAGGCGGATATTGGCAAACCCTTTACAGCTGACAGATGTGCGAGAGAGAGTGCCCAAAATATCTCAAAATGCCAGGTTCAAATTAATAAACTTTTATGTTACTCACAGAGCTTACTTAACCCCTCATAGGTTGAACAGAATACTTATGGTGACTGAGATTCAATGTCCAAAATGTGGCCAAGTAGCGACGGCTTTTCTACATATGCTCTGGGGCTGCCCACAACTTCTACACTACTGGCAGGAAATAGTTGGTTCCATCTCGACATCAGTTGACAGAGACATTCCTAGGGACCCAGCCTACTGTCTCTTAAGTCACTTCCCGCATACCCCTAAAACTAAAATATCCAGCAAATTCATTGACCTGGGGTTCATATTGGCCAAGCAGGAAATTACTCATAATTGGAAACCTCCTTGGGGTCCCAGGTACTAGCGTGACTTAGGAAACTCCTAAGGTGGGTGGGTTATGAAGGCGAAACATTGACCTTGGAGGCCCTGTGAAGTGGTTGCCCTCCCAATGGGGCCAGGACTTGGACAACATTAGTTGACGAGTTCAAACAAATGGCCTTCCCCCCTTTTAACTCCCTGTCATCCAGCAAGCAAGGTAAATACTCTGACGATGTTGGCTAGGTACTAAAAATCATGTTGTTGACCTAAACTGAAATGGGAAAGGGATTCAGGAGTAAATTGGGGAAGGAATAAGGGTGTTCGGATTAACTTGGATGGGATCTTGGTTTATATTCAGTTACTGATAGCTTAAGTTGTACTACTGCCTTATGAGCTCTCCCAGGGTTCTTGTTGAATAAATATTAATATAAATAACAATATATATATATATATATATATATATATATATATATATACACACTTCCCAACACCAATTTCAGCCAAATTTCAGCCAAAGTTATTTTGATTACCTTAATAAACCAAATCCACACATGCCTGTACTATATATAGTATATATTCTCCCTAAAATACACAAGAATCTGCAGAATTCCTCAAGCAGACCCATAGTCTCAGGCTGCAGTTCCATTGTGGGATGTCACTGAAAATGTATAGGTTTAATGTGACCCTCACTTAGATAGTCTTCATAAAAAACTACGTCCAATGTGGCAGCAATTTCTTTTTGCAAATCAAGAGTTTTGCAATGGGGGTTGGCTTCACACCGGATTTGGAAAATCTCTTGAGAAGCAACACATCTTTGCCAACAACCCCTACAAGGAGAATATCTTTTTCTGGGCCAGCTATATCAATAATGTCTTTCTCTTGTGGAAGGGGCCCATCAAAAGACTGAATGGTGTCCACTAACATCCAATTTACGATGTCACATAATAGTAATAACATTTTTTTTTGCCCTTTTAGATTTAGTATTTCTGTCAGAAAACACCATATTATACACCTACGTATACAGAAATCCCATGGAAAGCAACTCTCTCCTACAATATCAGAGTCACCATCTGAAAAATCTGAGCAACAACCTTCTATTTCGCCAATTTCTTAGGATTAGGTGCAATTGCACCTTAAAAGAGGATTAACTTTAAAACGCCTGACATCTTGATATCAAGTCTTGTGGCTACCCCAAGAGGTTTGTCAAGCAAGCTTGGTACAACCCTAGGGGACAAATTCTAAAACCCTGTGGAAAACTGACACAACTGAATGTCTGATCTGCGTCAAAACCTGGCCAGCAATTCTATTAAGACCATTGTAAATAAGCATTCAGATTTAATCAAACCTTTTATGCCCCAACCTGATAAACTCACATTCTCATTGAAAAGGGGAGTTAATAACAAGGATTTTGGGCCTGAATATAAATCCTAATATTTCCTATGGGATTTAGATTATGGAGGATGGGATATCCATCACCTCTGTGATAGAGTAACCCATCCCCAATATCTAAATCAGGCTCCGAGTATTGAGAGCACCGCTTCCCAGGCCTTCTACACCTACACTCATTCCCCAAAGGGGATTGCCTCCCTTGATGGAGCACTATAAGTGTGGGATCTGTACTGCCTGCAGATATTGTTTAGAGAGTAAAGTATGCACATTGTAACAATAAATTTGACCCTAATTCTTTGCCTAATTGCAATTCTATTAATGGGGTCTATGAAATATGTTGCCTGTGCAAATACGATTTACATGGGACACACCACTCAAAAAGTGGGGAACCAAAGTTGCATTAGGTGGAATGTTGCAGGTGCACCATTGGTTGAGCACTTTCAAGAACTACAACATACCCCAAAAGACATCAGACAACAAGTAACTGAACAGATAACACCTGATTCCAGAAGCTGAAATTGTATGCATGACCTGATTTTAAAAAAACTGATGTGGATGGACCCCGTTGACACTATAACTAAGGGATTAAATGATCTTGAAAACTGGGGACGAGCAACACTGTTTTGAACCATTCTCTGGACTGGCTTTTCTATGTTAATGTATGCTTTTGGTTCATGTATCACTAGGTGCAGCATGTTGAGAAACTACACACTGTATGAACTGATGTAATTACCTATTTTATAAGACTTGCCTGTTCTTACATTGGATGATGTTAGTCATTGTGAAGTTGCTCATTGTATTATCCATCAAGAACTGTTTTCTAATTATGTTTGCTGAATGTAAGTGTGATGCATTGCTATATCGCTGCAATTTAAAAAAAATGTGTATTATTTATTTTTGGGGGTTTTGAAAATATATTTTATGACTATTTATCTTTACCCTGTCTGACTGTGCCACAACAAACAATACTACATTCTGCTGTTGGCTATCTAGTATTTGGCACAGAGCAGTTTTTCTTCCCTCTTCATAGTAGTCCACTTCCCCAGGTTGGGTATCTATATTACCACTGAGGGTGAATTATTAATTTCTACATTTAATTCACCAGATATATTTGTGAACTTCCAGTCCCTTTTTTATTAAAACATATTTTTTTCCAGAAAATACCTTTTTGCTGGGCTGACAGATGGCTCCTATGACACGTGCACACTACAAAGTGCACTCTTGATTTAAACGCAAGTATGTGGCCATGTGATGACTGTGTCTCCATTCTGAGTGAATGACGAATGCAGCAGGCGACTGCACTTGCGCCATAACTGCATTTACATTCTGAGTGCCTGACACCAGCATCACCAAGTAAGTATTTTCTGCTGGCTTGACAGCATAGTCTTCCCATTATTTTAATCCCTTTTTCGATAAATGTATCATTCTATTCTATTTAGATATAGGTAAGTGGGTAATCTTTTGTTGATTGCCATCAAAGTCCGGTACGATTATTCCAGTCTTTGTTTAGATTACACATAGCAAAGGTGTCTTTTGATAGTGTATCCATTAGGAACAGTGCCTTTATTCTTCCTTGTTTCGATTGCACCTTTAAAACCCTCTACCCCACTCGGTGTTCTGCACACATGTGTGTTTTCTTTGGTTTAAGACCTACTATCCTTACTGTCTAACTTGGTTCCATTCTGGACCTCTAGCTCTCCCATCCATGATTTGTGAAGTTCCCATAGTGTAACACCATGCTGATTTCATTATTTTGATGTATGTTATGGGTTAAACTTTTATGCCACTGTATCTGTTCCTACAGATCAACAACTTATTTGGGTCTGCTTCTAATAGCATTACCCATGAGATAAGACGATGTTGACAGTATGATCACACCAATTAGTAGCGACTTCAAAAAGATTATGAGACACCCTAGGTCCTAACTATGCTGTAATTATGTCTGAAAGTTGTAAGTGTCTCCCTTTTGGTCCCGATGAAGACTATGTTGCAATTTTATGATTAGGGGTTGAAACATAGATGTATATGTGTTGGGATTAATTAAATTTTTACAGCAAGTGGAACTCATTGTGTTCTTTGAGAATTGTTTTAACGGATACAAAAATTTCAGCAAGTTTAAGTCAATTTTAAGTTTTGGTTTATTAAACACTACACACTATTGTTCACTATTTTGCACCAATCACTAAACACTGGGCCGTTCACAAGGAGAACCTACTCTGTCTTTATTAAAACTTGTCTGTTCAACATTTGTTGGTTAAATACTATTATTATCTGAATAAGTGGTAGGTACCCTAATATTGCACAGGCTTGTGGGTTCAAAATATATGGGTAGATACTAAATGAAGTTTGTAAATTGTGTATATTATATTTTACCTAGTAAGTATATGTAGTTTACATCTCCTGAGTGAAACATTGAGCATGGCATTCAGTCATACAGCAGGGGGATTGGCTGCAGGGCCTGGCACCCAACAATCCCCTTTTCCCAACTTTCTTCAGCTCAGCCAACTGCTGCTGTGTATGGAGTTCAGCTGAAAACAACAGGAGGTGGATGTGTGCCCTGGCCTTTGTGACATGCCAACCCTATGGTCCAGGGGTTTGTAACAATTTCCGGCATCCAGCAAGGCCCTTCACCAAACAAACCACATGCAGCAAACAATGTGCTCAAATCATTTGGCCTTGTGCAGCAAGGTTGGCTACAGGGCCTTGCTTCTAGTCTAGCCAGCTACTCCATCCAACTATCCACAGGCAGCCAACACTCACAGTGTACTGCCTTTAGCCACAGTTAGTGGGGTTGTCATGGGAGCTGGCATTAAACCAGGCCCATTGCCCAACCCTCCACAGGTAGTCAATAACTGGTGTGCACAGTCTTCAGCCAGTAGAGGGTTGACCACAGGGTCTTGTCTCCAGCCTGCCCATTATCTGTAAATAGGGAATTATGGCAGTGCAGATTTTGGCCATGTATGGCAGGATTGATTAAAGAACCTAGCTGGACTCCAGGCATTGATCTCAACTCTCTGTGGGCAGCCAACACCTGCTGCTTAAAGCCTTCAGCTGAGCATGGTGGAGTTAGCCAAAGTCTGACCTTTTGCAAGGCCATGCATCTTACTCTTCATATGTAAAAATCCCTCACTATGCACAGACTTTGGCCTTGTGATGCAAGGTGGTATTGTCAGGTGCTGAACTTTATCCAGTCTCCGCGCCCAACCCACAACAAGTGGTTGGCAGGTTGCTATAGGGCCTACCAAGCCTGCTTCTAAACTGCTATGGTTGAAAACCTCTCTGCACAACATATTTGGCCAGGCACAGTGGTGGTTAGCTACAGGGTCTGTTTCAACACTCATCCCTGCACCCAACTTGCCATAGTGGGTGACCAACCCCCTGCTCATTTTCCAACCCCTGCTGTGTACTGCCTTTGGCCATGCATTGTAGGGCTTCACCAAAGGGCCTAGCCAAATTGCCAGTGGTTGCTAACCCATTCAGAACGTTCACTTACAGCAATCTCCTGCCACATATTTACCTTGGCTGTCTGAAACGGGTTTCCCCACTCCTTACTAAAGGGATGAATATTTACACGTATTTACCCATTTTTAATACATTTTTTGGAGAATTATTTTCCCATGTTTTCTCATTTCTACTTTTAACTGGAGATTGTTTTGCATTCATTTTATTTTATAGGGAAATTATTTTCATATAGTTTCCAAAGTCCTTCAAATAGAAAAATTCTGTTCCTGTTATATTTCCCCATGTATTCACATATTTAAAAGTATAAATAATATTGTTACACTTTTATTTATTTTCTTCAGTGGGAAAGATGTTTTCGCGTAGTTTTCCCATTTTAAAATTGCATTATTATAACGTGAATCACGATTTTTCAGCACAAAATGCTGCTTTTTTACAGTTCGCAAAGTGGAAGCTGCAAAAGCACAATTTTAATAAAATCGCCACTTTAACACCACAAAACTCTTGCTTTGGCTTTTAGCATATTTTTCCATGATATGGGTGCTTTAGCACTTCTCTGAAGGTCAGTCCCCTTTACTGTGGCTACCCCGCCATATCTGGAGACTTAAAAAAAAAAAATTAGATTTCAAGCTGGCGGGAAAAATAACGAATC
The DNA here is from genome assembly GCF_031143425.1 of Pleurodeles waltl. Classification (NCBI taxonomy): domain Eukaryota; kingdom Metazoa; phylum Chordata; class Amphibia; order Caudata; family Salamandridae; genus Pleurodeles; species Pleurodeles waltl. The sequence goes on from NC_090443.1 coordinate 631,393,145, forward strand.
CCCTTTATCAGCCAAACATATTTCATAAAAAGCTAACATTTGATTTGCAGGATTCATGATTTTCTGAATCAGGATTTTAAATGACAGAAATATATACGTAAGTGACAACTCTTTAAAGGCTATTTGGCAACCTTATGAAATGCTTATATCTATAAAATTACTAAACAGATTTATTCCACCCCTGTGAAAGAACTATTAGTGAGAAAGGTTCTATCCTCTTGCCAAATGTAGCTTACATGTGTTCAAACGTTTTGACTATAAGTTAAATCTAAATTTCCTGTGATATTTAAATTTGAAAACACAACAAGCAGTCAGTTATTTATCATCTTTCATGAAAAAAACGTTGAGAAAATAATGGACAAGGGTAGTGGTCAGATGCTTTTTTAAAATTATGTAGCTTTATGTTTTTCCATATAATTATGAATTTACTGCGTTTACCACATAATTTACTGCATAATTTGTATAATTTGCAGATTTCACAAAAAAGGTCAGCTTTAGCTAAAATGGAAGTACGCGTGTTGCATGATTTAGCTGTTTTGTACATAATTGAGGAATCTGTGCAACATAGTTTTGTCCTCAATGTCACACAATCATAGTAGCCATAACTACAAAACTCAACTAGCGGCAACGAGAGAGCGAGAAAGGCACTTGCAAAGCACATTTTGGAAATGGTATTGTAACCTGCACATTCAAAATCGATTGCAGATTTTACCAGAGCAAAATTGTAATAAATAATAATTGCATGTGCACTTTACCTCCAGAATGCTATACTAAATTATTTACTAGTTTATTAGATAACTAGATTTGGCAGGTAATAATAATATCATATGCTCTTTTTATCCGTATTTACTGAAACCTCATGATAAGTTATTTGCGTAAAACTAAATATTAGGTTTGGCAGACAGGACGCTTGGTATAAGCAATTGAGTTGCACTCTGAGAAGCATCGGGAGGGAAGTAGCAAGGGAGTAGTAAAGGTTAACACAAGGAGACTATGGGGGTCATTACAACCCTGGCGGTAAAAGCCGCTTACCGCCGTGCAGAAGACCGCCAATAAACCGCCGCGGCCGCGGAATTCCGCCACAGCTATTATGACACACATCTCGGAATCAGCCGAAATTCAGACACCCACACAAGTCCGCCACACCAAAGGTCAGTGATAAACTGGCAAAAACAAATCCTCCACCATCACACCAACAGAAACACGCCCATGCTATCACGACCCACGAATCCATGCGGCGGTCTTTCAACTGCGGTATTCCATTGGCGGTACACACCGCCGCGCTCAAAATACACACACATCTCCAAAACACCGCCACATTGGACAATTCCAAATACACACACCTGATACACATACAAACACCACTCCCACACACCCAACACAATATAAAACACACACCCACATCACCCACAAACCCCTACGACCAAAAATCAGAGACGAAGGCGACAGACAGAGAGTACAGCAATAGACAACCCCACCACACAGAGGAACACAACACCATCACCCACACAACATCCACGCACAAAACACCACACATCACCACACTCATCACCACATACACCACCCCAAACATCACCTACACCACCCCATGGCACGCCAAAGACACCCCAAGTTTTCGGAGGAGGAACTCAGGGTTATGGTGGAGGAAATCGTATGGGTAGAGCCACAGCTATTTGGATCACAGGTGCAGCACACCTCTATAGCTAGGAAGATGGAGCTATGGCGAAGAATCGTGGACAGGGTCAACGCAGTGGGACAACACCCAAGAAATCGGGAGGACATCAGGAAGAGGTGGAACGACCTACGGGGGAAGGTGCATTCTGTGGTCTCCAGGCACAACATCGCGGTTCAGCGGACTGGCGGCGGACCCCCACCTCCTCCCCCACAACTAACAACATGGGAGGAGCAAGACTTGACCATTATGCATCCTGAGGGCCTCGGAGGAGTCGGTGGAGGAATGGACACTGGTAAATCAAATCTTAACTATCATATCCCCCACCCTACCTGCATGCTATCACACCCCCCCACCCTCACCCCCTCCCCTATCACGCCAAATTCTCACTAATGTACTAATAACACAAACCACACATCCCAACACCAAGCCCTGCATGACACAACAAAGAATGGACACCCATCACTAAAGCATGCCCACTGCACATACTCATAACACCCCCTTACCATCATCACATAAGCCTACACACAGGAATGCTAGCACTGGGGTACACGCTCACCCACCCATTGCACACCATGACACACACAGATGCAATAATCATGCTTTTATACCCCTGCAGGACCACTACCTAACGTCACCAGACAGGAGGGTCCAGACATCTCTACCCCACCCACAGAAGAGGCCCACAGTGACGACAGCAGCTCTGGCCAACTGGATCCAGATGACCAGCCTGGACCATCGTGGGCCTCGGGACAGTCAGTTCCCCTTGCACAGGCACAGCCCAACACTGACCTTCCACCCTCTGGTAACACCAGCACAGCCCCCACCTCTGTCCCTAGGTCACGTCAATCAGCTGTGTGTCCACCACTACAGGGAACCCAGGATAACCCACCACCCCAACAACAACAGGGACCTGGGGGCAGTGGTAGTGGGCACACGGTCCAGGGGACGGAGGCCCAGGAACACAGGGGAACTGGGAGGGCTGCTGTGCGACAGGGGGCGGACAGGCCAAGGGAACCCACTCTCCACGAGGCCCTCTCCTCCATCATGGGAGCATACCACCACTCCCAGGAGACGATGGCTACGGTCCTGGACAAGTTTCAGGAGACCCAGCGTATGCAGGAGGAACAGTATTTGGGCTTCAGGGAGGAGCTCAGAACCATCAGCTCCGCCCTGGGCACCATCGTAGGGGTGCTGAAGGACATACAGAACACCATGAGGGACACCGTGGCACTCCAAGGGGCCCCTGAAACTAGCATGGACGATGAACTGCTCACCACCTCCGCCGGCGCTAGTGGACAGGATGCCCTGCCACAGGACCACCACACCAGCACCCCACCCCCTGCAGACGGAGAACCACCCCGCAAGCGGTCCCTGAGATCCAGGAACAGGACAGAGCACGATGGCAAGACCCCCGCCAAGAAATGAGACCACCCTGATTGTCATCCCACTGTCCCACTTTGTTACCCTGTCCATATTCAAACTGCCCCAGCTACACTTCCTATGCCCATATAGGCAGTGCATCTGTGAGACTAATAGACTGGACTCTGCCATGGACATTCCTCCACCATCCCCCCTCACGATTTTGCCACCCCCTCCAATCATTAGCACATCAATAAACACCCTTGAACCACAAAACAATCTGGAGTCAGTCTGTGATTTTTTAAATTTGTATTATCTATGACAATGACAAAATCCTTTTGAAGATTGTAATGTAAACACACCTATGTCACACATCACAAGTCCATGAAGGATGCAAGCAGATGACACACGTTGGTAACCACACCTGTGAAACCGTAATGGAAATGTGCAACTCAATTACCAAATACTGCTTCAAATTGACAGACAGGATAGAGGTAGAAGTGTGAAAGTAAATGTACTAGTAAAGAAATTGTTCTCACCTGTGTGTCACTGGAAATATTGCTGTATGACAGAGTCCCTGTTGTCAATGTCTTCTTCCTCTGCTTCCTCCTCATCACTGTCCACAGGCTCCACAGCTGCTACAACACTGTCATCTGGACCATCCTCCTACAGAAAAGGCACCTGGGGACGCAAAGCAAGATTGTGAAGCATAGAGCAGGCGATGATGATCTGGCACACCTTCCTTGGTGAGTAGAATAGGGAACCACCTGTCAAATGCAGGCACCTGAACCTGGCCTTCAGGAGGCTGAAGGTGCGTTCGATCATCCTCCTAGTCCGCCCATGGGCCTCATTGTAGCGTTCCTCTGCGCTGGTCCTGTGATTCCTCACTGGGGTCAGTAGCCATGACAGGTTGTGGTAACCAGAGACCCCTAATAGCCACACCCGGTGCCTCTGGAGTTGACCCATCACATAAGGGATGCTGCTATTCCGCAGGATGTAGGTGTCATGCACTGAGCCAGGGAACATAGCATTTACCTGGGAGATGTACTGGTCTGCCAAACATACCATCTGTACATTCATGGAATGGTAACTCTTCCAGTTCCTGTACACCTGTTCACTCCTGCGGGGGGGACCAGAGCTACATGTGTCCCATCAATGGCACCCATGATGTTAGGGATATGTCCAAGGGCATAGAAGTCACCTTTAACTGTAGCCAAATCCTCCACCTGAGGGAAAACGATGTAGCTTCTCATGTTTTTCAGCAGGGCAGACAACACTCTGGACAACATGTTGGAAAACATAGACTGGGACATCCTTGATGCCATAGCCACTGTTGTTTGAAATGACCCACTTGCTAGGAAATGGAGCACTGATAGCACCTGCACTTGAGGGTGGATTCCTGTGGGATGGCGGATTGGTGACATAAGGTCTGGCTCCAACTGGGTACACAGTTCCAGGATTGTGGCACGGTCAAACCTGTAGGTGATGATTAAATGTCGCTCCTCCATTGTCAACAGGTCCACCACCGGTCGGTACACCGGAGGATTCCGCCATCTCCTCACATGTCCCAGCTGACGGTGCCTAGGAAGGACAACAGCGATCACAGAGTCAACCAATTTAGAGGTATGTACCCACAGCTACACAGAACACGACACAAAATACCCAAAACCTTCTGTATGTGTGTTGACTCCAGGCCTAGGTATGTGTGACGCAGTTGAAAATGAAGCCATGTAGGCCCCTGAAATGTCGGATGCCTGACCTCTAAAGTGGGACAATGGGATGTGAGGTAACTGCGGTGGCGTTGTACACCCTCGCAGTAGGCGGTCGTAGACCGCGGCACAGTGCTGCATTGGTTAACATAGGACCATATGGGTCCCAGGAGTCAATGACGAAGTGCACCGGCGGTGATGATACGCACCGCCGCGGACGTCACCGCCACGGACGTGACCGCCATTTTGTATCTGTTCAGTCACTCGATACCTGATCTTTGACAGGAGAGGACCTACACTGCAAGTGCTGCTGTGATCTCAGTCTGGAAGAGACAATGGCACGTGCGTCTGGGGAAAGGGCCCCTGCCTACACTGCACAGGAGTTGGAGAAGCTCGTGGACGGGGTCCTCCCCCAGTACACACTACTCTACGGTCCTCCAGACCAACAGGTGAGTACATAGGGTGCAAGTTGTATGGGCTATGCCTGTGTGTAGAGGGCTGGATGTAAGTAGGAAGGGGGCAGAGTTCTGCAAGCATGAAGGAGTGTGAATGTATGTGCCACATGGCAAGGGCAGGGATTGGGCCACTCACTTCAACGGTGCAGTTTGTAATGACTTCTCTTCTTCCCCTGTACATGTCATGTAGGTCAGCGCCCACCAGAAGAAGGATATTTGGCGTGCCATCGGCAAGGACGTCCGGACCCTGGGGGTCCACCAAAGACGGAGCACCCACTGCTGTAAAAGATGGGAGGACATTCACCGCTGGAGCAAGAAGACAGCGGAGGCTCAGCTGGGGATGGCCTCCCAACGTGGGAGGGGTGCCCGTCGCACCATGACCCCCCTGATGTTCCGGATCCTGGCGGTGGCCCACCCTGAGTTGGATGGGCGCATGAGGGCATCACAGCAGATACAAGGGGGTGAGTACACTCACATTCTCATGATTTTGCGCGCATTGGAGGTATCTGGGTGGGGGAGGAGGGCTGTGGGTTTCCCTAGGCCAGGGCGAATTCCATAGGCTAGGCCCCTCCATAATGCAGGCTATGTGGCACTCCACCCCACCTCTGTAGAGTGCCTAGTACAGGTATACATGCCCCTGTGTCATCTATGTGTGCAGATGTCTATCGTAGCCATGTAGGCCATATCCCAGGAACTGCATCTGTAGAGCCCAAGAGCGCGGCGTAGTGCAGGGGGCTGCTGTTTCTGTATTGTCCGCCAACGGTAGCGGTAAGCCATGCACTCAACCTGTCTTTCTTCTGTTTCCCCACCCCTTTTTGTGCTCTCCCTGTTCTCTTGTGCATCAGCATCATCAGGCGGAGGTACAGGGGCACCGGAGCACGAGGGGGCTGCATCCCACATGGCCATGGAGGGCCACACCACGGACTCCGAATACACCAGTGGGACGGAGAGCGAGGGGAGCTTCACGGCGGTCACCGGATCAGCAACCAGCGACACGGACTCGTCCTCCGATGGGAGCTCCCTTGTGGTGGCGGCAAAATCTGTGGCCCCACTTCTACAGGTACAGCCACCACCCCCCCTTCCAGCACCGCCCTCCCAGCAGCCCCTCAGCGTTCGCCCCGTGCCCACTGACCCAGGAGGGTGGGCATCACCTTCGCCCCAGGCACCTCAGCTCCTGCCCCAGTCACCCCTGCTTCCCTCAGTGAGGAGGCCATTGACCTCCTCAGGTCACTCACTGTTGGGCAGTCTACCACTGTGAATGCCATCCAGGGTGTAGAAATGGAGTTGCAACACACTAATGCATTCCTGGAGGGCATTCATTCTGGTCAGGCTGCCCATCATCGAACCCTGCAATCTCTGGCCTCAGCACTGATGGCAGCCATTGTCCCTGTGTCTAGCCTCCCCCCTCCAACTTCCTCCACCTAGATCCAATCCCCTGTACCTCAGCCTATCCCAAGCACACCATCAGACCAGCCTGCACACACCTCAGCACACAAGGGCAGCTCAGGCAAACATAGGCACCACACATCCCACAGGCACTCACACAAGCATCACCCACATACAGACACAGCAACATCCACTGCCTCCACTGTGTCCCCCTTCTCCTCGTCTCCCTCCTCCCTCCTCCCTCCTCCCTCCTCCCTCCCAGTGTCGTCTACACTCTCACCTGCATGCACTACCACAACAGCCACTAGGACTCGCACCAGAACACCCAGCACCACACCCCGCTCACCTGCACTCACCACCCCCACTACCATTTACACGTCCCCTGTATCCTCTTCCAGTGTGTCTGTGACGCCCCTTCCCAAAGTACACAAACGCGGTCACACACACACCCAACATCCATCCACCTCACGACAGCCTCCAGAACATGCACCTGCACCCAAAGCATCAAAAGTTACACCTCCTACAACAACCTCCTCTTCCTCCACTCCCAGACCCCCTCCAGCTACCCGTCCCAGTGTTCGTCAGAAACTTTTCCTGAGCAACTTTGACCTCTGTCCCACCACCCCCCCTCCAATTCATAGGTCCCGTAGTAGCACCTCAGCCAAAAAAAGTCCGGTACCAGTGATGGCTGTTAGAGGTATGTGGAGTGCACCAGGCACCATGGCAGCCAGTGTGACACAGAGCCAAAGCACTGCCAGTCCACCCCCTGTGAAGCACCAGAAGTTAGACAGTGCCCGACGGGAGAGGGTAAAGACTCCTGCAGGCAAAGCCGCTCACAAGGGTCCCGGGGGGAGTGTCGAGTCAGCTGTGACTCCTGCCAAGGTGGGGAAGGGGCAGAAGAAGTCGCCAAAGACTGGGAAGAGCAGCACGGCGGAGAAGGACGCCATCCTCCCCGCTGCCCAGGAACCCACCGCCAGCCCCATCGTCACTGGTCCGGAGACCACCGCCAGAGTCAGTGCCCAGGAGGGCAGCACAATCATCACTGGTCAGGAGACCACTGCCAGAGTCAGTGCCCAGGAGGGCAGCACAATCGTCACTGGTCAGGAGACCACCGCCAGAATCAGTGCCCAGGAGGGCCCCGGCAGCCACAGCTCCGCTGGGCAATGAGGGACTGCCATGGCACACACCACTGCACAGGTCAGAGACAGCAAAGTCAAGCACCGCTGAACAGGCCAAGCACCGCTGAACAGGGCAAAGACCGCCATGGCAAGCACTGCTGAACAGGGCAAGCACCGCTGAACAGGCCAAGCACCGCTGAACAGGGCAAAGACCGCCATGGCAAGCACCGCTGAACATGGCAAGCACCGCTGAACAGGCCAAGCACCGCTGAACAGGGCAAAGACCACCATGGCAAGCACTGCAGAACAGGCCAAGCACCGCTGAACAGGGCAAAGACCGCCATGGCAAGCAACGCTGAACATGGCAAGCACCGCTGAACAGGCCAAGCACCGCTGAACAGGGCAAAGACCACCATGGCATGCACCGCTGAACAGGCCAAGCACCGCTGAACAGGGCAAAGACCGCCATGGCAAGCACCGCTGAACATGGCAAGCACCGCTGAACAGGGCAAGCACCACCAACTCAAGCATCGTTCACCCATGTGCGGTAGGAACAGTGACGGAACTGGGACCGTCACGGGGAGCGTGATGCACTGTGGCCACCAGTCCCCCTTCAGAACCAGTGGAGAACAGCATCCACTCCGTCTGTCCTTAACAGGATGAAGCACTGTGGTCACCAGTCCCCCTCCAGAACCTGTGGAGAACAGCATCTACTCCGTCTGTCCTTAACAGGATGAAGCACTGTGGGCACCAGTCCCCCTCCAAAACCAATGTAGACTGTTATCCACTTGTGAGACTGTGGCTTTGCACTCCCCAGGATGGTACAGTGGGCAACCCACCCACTGTAGAGACTTGTGAGACTGTGGCTTTGCACTCCCCAGGATAAAACAGTGGGCAACCCACCCACTGTAGAGACTTGTGAGACTGTGGCTTTGCACTTCCCAGGATAAAACAGTGGGCAACCCACCAACTGCAAAGACTTGTGAGACTGTGGCTTTGCACTCCCCAGAATGGTACAGTGGGCAACTCACCCACTGTAGAGACATGTGAGACTGTGGCTTTGCACTCCCCAGATTAAAACAGTGAGCAACCCACCCACTGCAAAGACTTGTGAGACTGTGGCTTTGCACTCCCCAGGATAAAACAGTGGGCAACCCACCCACTGCAAAGACTTGTGAGACTGTGGCTTTGCACTCCCCAGGATACTTCAATGGGCATGGAGCCCCGTCGTGGATCTAGCGTGGTGCTGTCATCCGGTTGAGGTGCCCTCCCTTCCTTCCCCCTGAGGTGCCTGTTGTATTTCTATATGATGCCCCTGCACTGTTCTCTCCGTTTCTGGACAGGTATCGTGTGTGGGCCTCGCCCATGCATTTTGGGCCCAGTGGTCCACGGACATTGAAATGTGCATACCTGCACTACTAATCGTGATGTATATATTTGGAATGTGTATATATTTATGTATATATGTGCTTACTGTATTTTGATACATTACAATAGTTGTACTTCATTTCCTTTTGTCTTTGCATTCTTCCGGGGGGGTTGGGGCTTGTTCCTGTGATGTTTGGTAATGCATTGGTGTGTGTGTTGTAGTGTGCGAGGGTTGGGGTGGGGGTGTTGCATGTGTGTGTCCCTGACTTTTGCCTCCCCCCTCCCCTATGTCGTAGGTGCAGTACTCACCGTTGTCTTCGGCGCCGCCGTTGCTGATGTTCGTAGAGGAGCAGGAACACAATCGCAGGGAGTATTTGGAGTTCCGGGGCCATGGTATCCTCCTTCCTCATGGAGTGTGTTCAGGTGAGCGTTGTCCCATTCCAAAAGCTGTTTCCGCCATGTTTTTATCCACGGAGAATCCGCCCCGGAAAAGGTGGCGGATTGGCCTGTTGTAATACTGTGGGCGGTACTTTGTCTCCCGCCTGTCTGTTGGCGGTGACCGCCGTGCTGCTTGTCTGTACCGCCGTGGCGGTCGGAGTGTTAAAGTGGCTGTCTATTTTGGCGGTTTCCACCACGGTCATAATTCCCTTTTTTGTTCCGCCGGCCTGGTTGCGGTATTACCGCCGCTTTAACACCGTCCGCCAGGGTTGTAATGACCCCCATGTGCCAATCAACTATAGCATGTGCACTTTACTTTAAGAGTTTTATTTTAAATGTTATGATAAGCTTCTTTTAATTTAATTTGATTACTTGCTGTGAGAGAGCAAAGATCTTAACGGTTTGGAATTAGGACGTAAAATTCCAGTTTGGATTCCATTCTGTGACTACAATATATGTATATTTACACAAAAAATTGCATCAGTTCTTAATGGTTATTGTTTTAATCAATCAATGTAAAATGATCCCTTTCTTAATATAATAAGAGGATTAGCTTCAGGAAGCGGACCTCATGATATAATGATACTCTCCCTTTGTAAGTGAACGGGTATTACATATTTGATTAGTAGAATCACAGGATTGATTTCTTTTAGTTGAGATATTAATCTGAGGGGTACATGCTTTCCTAAAAATCAATTTTCAATTCCAGTTTCATGGTGTTTTTTATGTGTACACTGATCAAGTGTAAGTTTTAAGTCACTTAGTCCATGTATGGTGTTTATATGATCTATTGATTTTTAATGATATTATTTGTGTGTGTGTGTACTTAATGCTGCAACCAGTGTAGCAAAAAAATGTGGAAGGCAGAACACTCCCAGGTACAGTGAAAAACATGTTACAACGCACAACCTCCTGAATCTGTGTTCTAATGAGAATAGTGTGGGAAGCAGAATGTGTACCTATGATGAGCTCTGAATGCCTGGACCTCTGTTTGAATTAAAGAAAACCTGATTCCAGCACTAGGATTGCCCCAAGCACCTCCCTACCTTGCTCTGACACCACAAAATGCTATTGAACAATAAATACTGAATGCTGTAATGAGAAAAGTCAGCCTTGATTAGTTTCCAAAACACCACCAGAACACCAGTCTTGACCATGATTTATGCCAGAACATATACCAACTGTTAGTAGTCCAAAGGGAAGAAGCACTGTATATGAACCACAAACAAACATTTATCTATCTCCTTGATACAGAAACAATGTTGTTCCTGTGCAGACTATGTGATACTGCATGGGAAAAATAAATAAACAGGACATAATGGTTATGTTCTTGGCTACAGCGCTGCTGTGCCGAGGACGTAGCCATTACGTCCTGCGCCTGGCCCACTGGTCCTGCTCCCCCCTGTGGCTTCCCACCCCCCTCCACTGGGAAGGTATGGCAAGGGAAGGTCAGAGGTCACCCTCATTGCGCTGGCTCCCAGCACTTTTGAGAGAGAAACTGATTAGTTTCTCCTCGGGATGAGGGAAGGGGAGGTTGGAGAAGCATGAAAAGGAAAGGCTTTTCCATTCATTTTCATGATCATTCCTGCAGCACAATCGTGTAGTGATTGTGCTGCAGGAATGCCCACTAGACACCAAGGATCTTGTTCTCTTTATGTGAACAGATGTGGGGAGCAGCCCCTTGGGAAAGAGTCGCTCCCCAAGGTGGGTATTTTTTTCTAGGCCATCGACCTATTTTAATTATGCTGATCTGCCCCCAAGGGAGGCAGAAACCTTAAGGCACCAGGGCTATTTTCTTTCTTGTTTTTTACAGTAGGGGAGCGGCCCCTTAGGCAAGGGAAGCTCCTTTGGGGGGCAATATTATTTTAGGCCATTTTGTCCCCCCTTGGGGGCAGTTTAGCCTATTTTTCTTAGGCCAAGGGCATATTATATTAGGTCATTTCTCCCCCTCCCCCGCCGGGGGCAGATTGGACTACTTTTATTAAGCCAATCTGCCCTCGAGGAGGGCAGAAACCACTAGACACCAGGGATTTTTTTTTTAAATATAGTTTACATAAGGGGAGCAGCCACTTGAGCCAGGGACATTCTCCAGGGAGGCATAATATTTTAGGACATTTCTGCCCCCCGTGGGGGCAGATCGGCCTATTTCTATTAGGCCCATGTGCCCTCAAGGGAGGCAGAAACCACTTAGGTACCAGGGATTGTTGAGTGCGAGTGTTTTGTTTGGGGGCACCCCCTTGGGCAAGTGTTGGTCCCTAATGGGGCACATTACTGTTGCCCATTTCTGCCCCCCTTGGGGGCAGATGTGCATATTTTTATTAGGCCCTTCTGTCCCAAGGGGGGGCCAGAAACCACTTAGGCACTAGGGATTGTGTGTGTGTGTGTGTTTTGTTTGGGGGGGGGAGACCCTTGGCAAGGGTTGCTCCCCATTAGGGCACATTACTGTTGACCATTTCTACCACCCTTAGGGATAGATCGGCCTATTTTTATCAGGCCCATCTGCCCCCAAGAGGTCAGAAAGCCCACTAGACACCAGGGAAGATTTGTTTTTAAAAAAGAGGGTGAGCGTATGGCCATACCTCCACCCCAAATAAATAGGGACAAAGTTGTTCTGCCTACTGATGGGCAGATGGGGTAATTACCCCCGATCCACTCCTATGTGGAGGCAGAAAGCCTACTAGATGCCAGGGAATTTAAAAAAAATGGAGAAGTGGGCATTGCCAACCAATATGGGCATGGCTATGCCCGTCCACCCCAACTGAAGGGGGAAACAGTCTTACAGCACCTCCTGCAAACTAAAGGATCTTATCCCAAAGGCAAGCAAGAGGATATTTGGTTATTTTGGGTTTTGATTTTACATTTGGGTCAATAATGCTTGGCTAACTCTCAATATTGTCCCACATGGAATTGTGAGCAGCTGCACTTTTTGGATTTGGGATACTGCCACCTAGAAACATCTACCAGACCTAGACACATCTGAAAACTAAACAGCTGGGTGAGTCCAGGGTGGTGTGCTTTACATGCACATCACACCATTTTTTTACCCACAATGCCCTGCAAACCTCCAACTTTACTTGAAATTATGCATTTCCCTACATTTTTTAGATGGAACCTTCCGGAATCTGCAGGAATCCACAAAATCCCTACCACCTAGCATTGTCACATGTATACCGATAACAATTCTGCCCCACTTCTCAGCCTAAAAATGTTTTTTTCCAAACTGCCCTTTTGGACCTGCTTTGATTCTCTTTCAATTTTGAGATGTTTTTGGTCCTTCCCTGTCATAGGCACTTGGCCCACCTACACTAGTGAGGTATTGTTTTTATCAGGAGACTGAGGGGAATTTTGGGTGGTAGGACATTGGTGCCGGTGCGGTGATCCCACACAGATGTGTGAGGAAAATGTGATTTTTTGGGTGAAATTTGAGGTTTGCTAAGGATTCTGGGTAAGAAAATGCTGGGGGATCCGTGCAAGTCACACCTCCCTGGACTCCCTCGGGTGTCTAGTTTTCAGAACTGTCTGGGTTTTGTAGGTTTTCCTAGATGGCTGCTGAACCCAGGACCAAAAATTTAGGAGACCCCCTTGGAAAAACAGGTTGTTTTGTAATAGATAATTTGATGTGTCCATGTTGTGTTTTGGAACTTTCCCTGTCGCGGACACTAAGCCTACCCACACAAGTGAGGTACCATTTGTATCTGGAGATGTGTGGAAATGCTGGGTAGAAGGAAGTTTGTGGCTCCCCTTTGATTCCAGAATTTTACTGCTCCGAGATGTGAGGAAAAAGTCTTTTTTCCACACATTTTAAGATTTGCAAAGGATTCTGGGTACCAGAACCCAGTGAAAGCCCCACAAGTCACACCATTCTGCATTCCCCTGCGTGTCTAGTTTTTCAAACTGCACAGGTTTGCTAGGTTTTCCGAGGTGCCAGCTGAGCTAGAGTCCAAAATCAACTGCTAGGCACTTTCCAAAAAACACATCAGGTTTCAATGTAAAAAAGTGATGTGTCCATGTTGCGTTTTGGAGCATTTCCTGTCACGGGCACTAGGCCTACCAGCAAAAGTGAGGTACCATTTTTATTGGGAGACTTGGGGAAATGCTATGTGGAAGGAAGTTTGTGGTTCCTCTCAGATTCCAGAACATTGCAGCACTGAAATATGAGGGAAAAGTGTTGCTAGACAAATTATGAGGTTTGTAAAGGATTCTGGGTGCCAAAACCTGGAGAGATCCCTACAAGTCACCCATTCTAAATTTCCCCTAGGTGTCTAGTTTATGAAACTGTATAGGTTTGCAAGGTTTCCCTAAGTGCTGGCTGAGCATTATGAATGTGATGTGTCCACGTTGTATTTTGGGGCGTGTGAGAAAGTAGCCTCTTTCTAGCCTTGTTACCCCCACTTTTGGCCTGTTTGTGAGTGTATGTCAGGGTGTTGTCACTGTCTCACTGGTATCCTGCTAGCCAGGGCCCAGTGCTCATAGTGAAAACCCTATGTTTTCAGTATGTTTGTTATGTGCCACTGGGACCCTGCTAGTCAGGACCCCAGTGCTCATAAGTTTGTGACCTATAGGTATGTGTTCCCTGTGTGATGCCTAACTGTCTCACTGAGGCTCTGCTAACCAGAACCTCAGTGGTTATGCTCTCTCTTTACAAATTGTCACTAACAGGCTAGTGACCAATTTCACCAATTTACATTGGCATACTGGAACACCCTTATAATTCCCTAGTATATGGTACTGAGGTACCCAGGGTATTGGGGTTCCAGGAGATCCCTATGGGCTGCAGCATTTCTTTTGCCACCCATAGGGAGCTCTGACAATTCTTACACAGGCCTGCCACTGCAGCCTGAGTGAAATAACGTCCACGTTATTTCACAGCCATTTTACACTGCACTTAAGTAACTTATCAGTCACCTATATGTCTAACCTTTACCTGGTAAAGGTTGGGTGCTAAGTTACTTAGTGTGTGGGCACCCTGGCACTAGCCAAGGTGCCCCCACATTGTTCAGGGCCAATTCCCCGGACTTTGTGAGTGCAGGGACACCATTACACGCGTGCACTACATATAGGTCACTACCTATACGTAGCTTCACAATGGTAACTCCGAATATGGCCATGTAACATGTATATGATCATGGAATTGCCCCCTCTATACCATCCTGGCATAGTTGGCACAATCCCATGATCCCACAGGTCTGTAGCTCAGACCTGGGTACTGCCCAACTGCCTTTCCCGGGGTTTCACTGCAGCTGCTGCTGCTGCCAACCCCTCAGACAGGTTTCTGCCCTCCTGGGATCCAGCCAGGCTTGGCCCAGGATGGCAGAACAAAGGACTTCCTCTGAGAGAGGGTGTTACACTCTCTCCCTTTGGAAAATGGTGTGAAGGCAGGGGAGGAGTAGCCTCCCCCAGCCTCTGGAAATGCTTTAATGGGCACAGATGGTGCCCATTTCTGCATAAGCCAGTCTACACCGGTTCAGGGACCCCTCAGCCCTGCTCTGGCGCGAAACTGGACAAAGGAAAGGGGAGTGACCACTCCCCTGACCTGCACCTCCCCTGGGAGGTGCCCAGAGCTCCTCCAGTGTGCTCCAGACCTCTGCCATCTTGGAAACAGAGGTGCTGCTGGCACACTGGACTGCTCTGAGTGGCCAGGGCCAGCAGGTGATGTCAGAGACTCCTTCTGATAGGCTCCTTCAGGTGTTGCTAGCCTATCTTCTCTCCTAAGTAGCCAAACCCTCTTTTCTGGCTATTTAGGGTCTCTGTCTTTGGGGATTCCTTAGATAACGAATGCAAGAGCTCATCCGAGTTCCTCTGCATCTTTCTCTTCACCTTCTGCCAAGGAATCGACTGCTGACCGCGCTGGAAGCCAGCAAAACTGCAACAAAGTAGCAAAGACGACTACTGCAACTCTGTAACGCTGATCCTGCTGCCTTCTCGACTGTTTTCCTGGTGGTGCATGCTGTGGGGGTAGTCTGCCTCCTCTCTGCACTAGAAGCTCCGAAGAAATCTCCTGTGGGTCGACGGAATCGTCCCCCTGCAACCGCAGGCACCAAAGAACTGCATCACTGGTACCCTGGGTCTCCTCTCAGCACGACGAGCGAGGTCCCTTGATTCCAGCAACCCTGTCCAAGTGACTCCCACAGTCCAGTGACTCTTCAGTCCAAGTTTGGTGGAGGTAAGTCCTTGCCTCCCCACGCCAGACTGCATTGCTGGGAACCGCGACTTTTGCAGCTACTCCGGCCTCCGTGCACTTCCGGTGGAAATCCGTTGTGCACAGTCCAGCCTGGGTCCACGGCACTCTAACCTGCATTGCACGACCTCCGGCGACGTGGTACTCCTTTGTGCGACTTCGGGTGAGCACCATTTCACGCATCCTCGTAGTGCCTGTTTCTGGCACTTCTGTGGGTGCTGCCTGCTGCTGAGAGGGCTCCTTGTCTTGACCGACACTCCCTCTGTCCCCAGACGCAATTGGCGACATCCTGGTCCCTCCTGGGCCACAGCAGCATCCAAAAACACTAACCACATGATTTGCAGCTAGCAAGGCTTGTTGGTGGTCTTTCGGTGGGAAAACACTTCTGTACGACTCTCCACAGCGTGGGGGATGCATCCTCCAAAGGGGAAGTCTCTAGCCCTTGTCGTTCCTGCAGAAACCTCAGCTTCTACTGTCCAGTAGCAGCTTCTTTGCACCCACAGCTGGCATTTCCTGGGCATCTGCCCATCTCCGACTTGCTTGTGACTTTTGGACTTGGTCCCCTTGTTCCACAGGTACCCTCGACTGGAAATCCATCATTGTTGCATTGTTGGTTTGTGTCTTTCCTGCAGAATTCCCCTATCACGACTTCTATGTCCTTTGGAGAACTTTAGTGCACTTTGCACTCACTTTTCAGGGTCTTGGGGTGGGCTATTTTTCTAACCCTTACTATTTTCTAATAGTCCCAGCGACCCTCTACAAGGTCACATAGGTTTGGGGTCCATTCGTGGTTCGCATTCCACTTTTGGAGTATATGGTTTGTGTTGCCCCTATCCCTATGTGTCCCCATTGCATCCTATTGTAACTATACATTGTTTGCACTGTTTTCTAATACTATTACTGCATATTTTGGTATTGTGTACATATATCTTGTGTATATTTGCTATCCTCATACTGAGGGTACTCACTGAGATACTTTTGGCATATTGTCATAAAAATAAAGTACCTTTATTTTTAGTACAACTGTGTATTGTGTTTTCTTATGATATTGTGCATATGATACTAGTGGTACTGTAGGAGCTTCACTCGTCTCCTAGTTCAGCCTAAGCTGCTCTGCTAAGCTACCATTATCTATCAGCCTATGCTGCTAGACACCCTATACACTAATAAGGGATAACTGGGCCTGGTGCAAGGTGCAAGTACCCCTAGGTACTCACTACAAGCCAGTCCAGCCTCCTACAGGGCGTTTCCTGTCTCAGGCACTAGGCCTACCCACATAAGTGAGGTACAATTTTTATCATGAGACTTAGGGGAACACAGAATATAATTATTGCCCCTTGTTGTTCCCTAAATAGTTTCCTTTTAAATGTAAGACAATGAGTAAAAAAGAAGTCTATTTGAGAAATGCCCTGTAAAACACATGCTAGTATGGGGTCTCCTGGTTTAGAGATGTGCAAATAACCACTGCTTCGCAACAACTTATCTTGTGCCCATTTTGTAAATACAAAGTTTTCATTGATACCTAGTTTTCACTCTTTATATTTCACCAACTGAATTGCTTGTATACCCTGTAGTGTGGTCAGTTTTATGTATCCTTTGGACGTTAGCTTCAGGCTTTAGGCCTTTGTGCACTTTGCCCTGGATGTATTTTATTCCTTTGCTCGCAGCTTAGAGCCTCTGTGCACTTTGCTCTAAATGCTTTTTATTCGGCTTCGTACTGTTATTTTTCAAATAACCAGTTCTACGGTCTTGTTTTATTTTTTATATCACACTGTTTAGCCTACTTCAGCATTGGAGTTCTCAATAACACATTCTTGTTCACTCTGTGCTTCAGTCAAGGATACAGTCTGGTAAATTGCCGATATACGTGGTAGGAGTTTAGTCTTTGGCATTCTTGCGTAGGGACATTTTGTGATCACACTGACATGTTAGTTATAAAAACACTTCCTTGGCCCAATACACGCAAGAGGGAGATTCCGACCAGGGAACCACAATCAGACGCTGACTGCCTTGCTGCAGATGCTGAACCAGATCACAGGCCTTTGCTCAGGTATGAGGGTTGATGGCTTCCCAGGGGATTTGAAAGGCAAGTTAGAAGTTTAACATGCTGTACTCGAAATAGAACTAGCAGAGAGAGAGTAGAAATTGTTAACACCATGATAGCGTTATTCTTATGTTTCACTCTCCTCGTGACTATTTCAATCCTACTGTGTTGTATGGTTCTGGTTATTGCGGCTCACGCCTTAATATCTAAAATGCAGTCGTTTTATTAAAACAATATATACAACTTAAACTGCCTTTGTCATTTGTATATGAGATCATACTGTAAATGAGAGAGCTGGTTTGGATCTGAGTGACCACGACTTCCCTGAGAAGTTCCAAAGATGTCATGCGCTCGGCTGCCCAATTATCCCTTCCCCTTGGGAGAGATAAGGCACTGCTAGTTAGCCGGAGCAAAACCGGATTTAGGGTGACAGAGGTCCTTACAAGTGGGTCAGACTCAGTCCCCCACACTGTGAACGATCCTGCTACCTAGAAATCCAGTAGTCTCATTTAGGATAATGAGAGCCAACGCGACAACCCGATATACAATGAAAACCCATTGACAGGTGCAGCTCATTTATTGGTTCTGGGTACATAGGGTTCTTGCTGAACCCACAAGCCCAATATATCCCCAGACCCAGAAGAGTCTAGCAAATGTAACAGTATATTGCTTTAAAAAATCTAACATAGGTGGAAAAAGTTACAGAAGAAAATGTGGACCAATATGGTTGTCTTTTTCAACTCAAATTGAATATTGATTTATTTCAACGGTCACATTCTGTAAAAAAACCCTGAAGGATCTACACAAATGACCTCCTGCTGAAATTCTGAATTAAATGACCTCCTGCTGAAATTCTGAATTTTGTTTACTTCCCAGAACTGTTTAGTTGTCCAGGATCTGGCATTGATTTTTACATCCATTTCTGTCACTGAGTGGAAGGAGGCTGAAAGCACAAAAATAGTAAAAATGGAGTATGTCCCAGTAAAATGCCAAAATTGTGTTGAAAAATGTGTTTTTTTGATTCAAGTGTGCCTGTCCTGAAAGCTGGGAAGATGGTGATTTTAGCACCGAAAACCCTTTGTTGATGCCATTTTCAGGGAAAAAAACACATGCTTTCTTCTGCAGCACTTTTTCCCCATTTTTCTAAAAAAAACAAGAAAGTTTAGCTGCATTTTGGCTAATTTCTTGGTCTCCTCAGGGGGGAACCCACAAACTCTGTATACCTTTAGAATGTTGGAAAACAAAGGGTGCAAATGTGGCGTGGATAGCTTATTTGGACCAAAAGTTATGATGGTCTAAGTGCGAACTAACCTAAATAGCCAAAAAAAGGCTCGCCACCCAAGGGGGAAAAGGCCTGGCAGGTAAGGGGTTAAAGTAGAACGTCAAGGGTGACTATTTTCTAATGCAGCTCAACCATTGGTTACATATGAGAAAGATGACTCCCAAACAGGAAGAGTGCATTATAGTGCATATGCTGTACTCTAAGGTTGTGCTTTCTAAACTTTTTAGAATCATGATCCAATTTTTCAGAACAACAAGCTTTTGTGACCTACCTTACTTTAAAAACCATGAACCGGGGTGATTTTTGAATGTCATTAAAGCATCATACGGTAGCACTTTGTCATTTACAAGTTGCACATTTTATAGTGAAATACACACTAAGGGGCTGATTAGGAGTTTGGCAGATGGAAATACCCGTCCACCAAACTCCAGAAGGGGTGGTTGCCACAGTGGTGTTGACCTCACCACCAGCTCCATTATGACTTACTCACTAGTCTGATCAGTGGAAACCTTGTCCAGTGGGAAAGGTGTGGCAACATTGTCGCCGGCTCACAATACAGAAGAGAGCAGTGCTGCTGTATGCAGGGGGCACCAGAACCCTCAAAATGTGCACTGTCTCCACAGCAGACATTACACATTTAGAGGGTGCTGGTTGGGGGGACCTCTTCATTGCCCATGCCCGTGCCACAGGCTTGGGCGAAGCAGGGGCCAACCTGTGGCCCCTGCACTTGATCTCCACCAGAATTTTCATTGCGGCTGAACTGAGTTCAGTGCCTCCCTGACTGATTACAACTACAGCTACTGTCAGCCCATCGGGATCTGAGATCCTGGTGGGGACGGCGGTAGGTTGGTGGGTCTGCCCACCATCCTCGTAATGTGACGGTCAGACTGCCAAAGCTGCAATGGACCGATAGTCAATGCGATGCTGGTGGTTTGAAGACTGCCAGCCTCGTAATCAGGCCCTAAATGTGCACACACATACAGGTTTTTTAACAAAACTATAACACACATGATAAAGTATGTAAAATGTGTTTCTGTGAATATTTATCATTTGTGCATCATAGAGAAAGGTTTCCTGATATGTTTTAATCCGATAAAATATCATAATCATAAAATTCATAATTGCAAAGAAATGTGCTTTATTTTTGCTTTCCTAACTGCTGAATGTACAGGTATTACCTTTTTTTATGTGGTGCAAAACAATGACAACCTACAGCCTTTCTTTTCACACTCATATATTGTCACATTATTGACTTTTAAAACTCCTCTCACTTTTTAGTCAGAGAAAGAAAATTAAACACAAATTCTTAATCAATGATCTTTGTCTTTGGCAAATGTGACAAAATGGACAAAAAATTTTAAGACATCAGTTAAATACACTTATTTTATTTATTGTTTGGACTTTTCTAACCCATGAAAAATCACCCACTGTTTGGGAAACATTGCTGTAACGACATTAGACTAACTGCTCCAGTGGCAAAGGATGACTGAGAAACAGAGATGATTTATTTGTATACCCACTTTTGTTCATTTACATGTTCTTCTTACTTAATATTTGCATTCCTTCTTCACCAGGGATAACATGTAAACCGTGTGAACCATGTCCAAGCAGATGTGACGTCTAATGATCCAAACATGCATGCAGTAAATCAAAAGGCAGTATATTAAAATATTTAGGAACATACTATCTTTGCACTATTAAACATTCAACAGAAGACCATGGTGACATTATATTTATACCCATGTGTGTGCATATGCATCAAAGGAAGAACCCCAAGGGAAGTATATGGTCTGTCAGGCCAAAGTAGATAGATCAACTCCCAGCCATTTTGCATTAAGTAAATCAATTTCACAAAGTCAGAATCATGTTATTTCAATACATATAACTGGAGGAGTGCTCCGTGATTTGTATTGAGGGCATTCATCTTGTGAAATATGTACATATTTTCTCAAGTGGCTGCACAGAAGCTCCAGAACCCCAACTGAGTAGTCAAAAGGATCCAAACACCAATTGAAAGGAAGGTAAAGAAAATGTAGTAATTTCTTTATTCCACTTCCTTTTGATCACCTTAGAGATATGGCCCCCACAATAATCAGAATTTTTTTTTCTTAAGAATTGCACTATGAAATGTGTTTCCTTCTTTTGGTGTTTGGACTCCATTGTCATGGAGAGCTATACTTATCAGTCCATGTAAAGCACAGGGACATATTCAGTGAACAAAATAATATTTATTTTGCTTGACTGAAGGAACATTATATAAATCTTTCAATATTGTGGTGGTTTACACCAGTTTGGCATCTAACTTTGTGGTTATAGAACTTCGGTGGTTTAGTTATTAAGTCATAAAACTTTATAGTAAATACATCATATTTAGATGATTTTTATTCCCTTGATCTTAATAGTATAGATGTTGTCCTTTACAATGATTACTTTCCAAAGCTAACTTTGTGGATAGGATAGAGAGTACCCATGTACTCTCCCGAGGGTGGGGAATGGGGAGGGGTTTCCATGATAGAATATCATGGAAAACAATATTGACTCACAAAAATATGACCAAAATAATGCTATTCACCAAAATATCACCATCTCATACTTAAAAAACCAAAAACACAAATATTGATGACAATCACTGTACAAAATATCTATTTTTATCAATATCAAAAACATAAACATAGGAAATAAAAGTATTGTATCCTTTAAATAACTATGAACAATAACAGAAATATTGAAACACAATATTGACTACAATAATATTACTACAAATTAGCAAAAACATCAAGATTAACTTAAAAACTCATACTTAATCAATAGAACAAATATAAATACAGTTCAAATAAATGCCTATATCAACAAAAAAATTATTAATATACCAATACATCACAATTAACATTAAACAAATATTGAAAAATAACCTTTAATTCATAAACATTTAAAATTGCAAACATAATAAAAAAAAATAGTATTAAAAATTCAAAGTTTAAACTATGACTTAAACATTTAAAATATATTCATAATAACACAAAAAACACAGATACATTTCACATTCAATATGAAAAGCAGAAAAGGTAATAACTGAAAACAAATTCAAACTAAACGTAAATTAACAAAACAAACACCAGTAACATGTTTGAGACATGATTAACCTCACAAACAAGTCTCTAGTTTACAAATACATTTATAAGGTGTATACTCTGCCATTCACCCACTGGTTTGCAGTGCGTATATTGTTTGGGAATTGAAAGACTGTGGGATTCATTACGAGTCTGACGGTCACCGGACCGCCATGCCTGCAGCAGAGTTTGTACCGCCAACAGGCCAGTGGAGAAGCCTGCCAAATTATGACCATGGCGGTCTTCCCATCTGAATACATCTAATCCACCGAAGGCACCACCACTGCGGTCAACCCGCCACGGATGGCAGTAGGCACCCTTAGGCTGGTGGAAAACATGTTCCCGTCGGACAGATTACAAGGCTGCATGCCACAAAACTGTCTCCTCAGTCACACCACCACGGAAACCCTGGTGGAATCCAACTCTATAAAAGGTGCACTCACATGCAAGAAGCCATACCCATCTGGAACTGCAAAGGAACCTGAACTGCACATTCTCCAACTGTTCCTGCTCACCTGATGAACCCGGAACGACAACAACTGTAAGAACGCAAACTTAAATGTGACTGTTGTAATTTGTGAATGAACCTAGGCACACACAACATACACATCTGGGATGACCTGTGAGGCCGACACAAACACATACCCTCACACTGATATGCACATTCACACACAATCATATACTACACACACCACGGCCAACACACACTATCAAAACACACACCGACCAGCAGACACACAGCACTGACACAGTTGGACATAACAATAGACAACATCAGCAGGTCATACAGATACACCACAGACGCAACACCACAAACACATTTTTAAGCAACCACAATACACACCTCCACCTGATATCACATATACACAACAACACGTAACAACAACTGACAACCAACACACACAATCACGCAACCATACAACAAAGCATGCATCATACCACACAAACACACCACACAACACTTCTGATATACAAATCACCACACACATGTATGCACACAGTACAACCACACAAGGGCACACACCACGAATAACACATTACAACACAAACAATACAAGCCACATCAACATATATGCATGTCCCAACACAAACTTGTCCTACAAACAATACACAACCATTACCGTAAGAAAAATGCCAAGGCCACACCCACATATGCTGCCCACACAAAACTGGTAGCACAACCAACACACACACAAAAGTTACTCACACACAAACTAAAGCAGGCAAGACCAAAACAGCCATGTTAAAAGAAAGGCAGGACAAATATGTGACCATGTGACCAAGGACTGGTTGGCCCAGATATATTAGAATAAAAAAATGCTAATAAATATTTAACTATGTACAAATTAAAGGGCCAAAGGCCAGTCCATAGAACAATGTGCACAATGCACATATGGCACTTCAGTGTGCCACTACATGACTCTAGACTGCTATATGACCTCTACAGGTTAGAGCAATCAATGGGGCAGGCAGCCACCTCAGGGATGGGTTGGGCTGGGCTTTGGTTTGGGGGGGCTCTTTGGGCCTAGGCTTGGGAGGGGGGATTAGGGTGAGGTTTAGGTTATGGCTTGGAACACTTAGGAGGGGTGGACTTCTTGGGGGAGGAGTCTGGGTACTAGCAGGGGGCACAGGGTAAGACTTGGAGGTGAAAGGGCTGGACTTGGGGAGTGACACCGTGTGTTTGGGGGTATTACAGGGTGGGAGAGGAGTAGGGAATAGGGGAAACTCAGAGAGGAACACTTTTTTGGACACATGGGAATGGTCATGGCAAAATGGTTTGGGAGTGAAGGTAGAGGTAGTGGTTGTAGGGAGTGTCTGGGTGGATGTCTTGGGTGCATGTGTGTGTGAGGAATGCTTGTGGGTGCTGGGTGTCTGTTGGGTGGGTGAGTGTGTCTTGGGAGGAGGGGGAAAGAGGTGCTGGGAGATGACATGGTGAATGGGGTGACTTTCTGATGGGGTGGTGTCTGCAGGTATGGAATATGTGCTCCAAGTGGTTGTGTTGGTGGTTGTGATTTCTGCAAATGTGGTGACTGGGGTTGATGTCTGCAGGTCTGCTAATGTGTTGACTGTGGGTAGGATTGGAGTGATCGATGTAGCAGATATTGTTGGTGTAGTGTTTGCAGCTGTGTTCAGTGTAGTGTCTGTGAAGATGGGGTTGGTGGGGGAGTCTGTGCAGGTAGTGGATGTTGGTCTGTCTGCTGATAGGTGTTGTTTGTGTGCATGCCCTTGATGGGTCTTGTTGTGCTTTTGTCTGTCAGCTGGATGATGAGGTGGGTGCATGCTTGTCTGTCTGTGTGCTCTGGCTGGGATGGGGAAGAAGGGTGTAGTATTGGGAAGAGGTAGGTTGAGGTGGGATGGAAGACAAAGGGTGACTGGCTGCCATCAGTGTGGAGGTCGTAGCCTGAAAGGATCTCTGTAGGCCAGCCAGTGCACATTGAATGCCCTCCAGGAATGCGTTACTCTGTTGCACTTGAGTTGCTAGTCCCTGGATGGCATTCACAATGGCATTCACAATGGTCGACTAACCCACAGAGATCGAACTCAGGAGGTCAATATGCTCCTCACTGAGGGCAGCAGTACTGACTGGGGCAGGGGCAGAGGTGCCCGTGGCAAAGGAAACACCCACCCTCCTGGGCGAGTGGACACGGACAACTGGGTGGGGAGCTACAGTGAGGAGGTTGTAGTCAGGGGAGTGGCGGACAAAGATGGTGCTGGGGTGGTCCCAGAAAGATCCACCACTGCCAGGGAGTGTCCACTGGAGGAGGATTCCAAAGATGAAGTGGAAGATCCAGTCTCCCATAGCACTCCCCTCGCACTCCATGTCACTGGGTCCCTTGCTGCCACTGGTTGCAGCGCTCTGGGTCCTGTGGCCTGCAGCATTCCTACTCGCCTGTGCCATGTATTCTTCGCCTGCTGATGCACACAAATTGAGAGAGAGAGTGAGGGAAAGAGAGTGAAAGGGAGAGAGATGAGTAACATAATCCTCACATACACACATTTAAACAGGCACATCTGTATGTAAACACCTCCTGCTATGCTATCTCTATTGGCATTACACACATCCTATATCATGTCACTACAAGCCACCCATGTTTGTCAAGCTTCACACCCACATCAAATTCTAAAATAGTTGGCATGACTGGAGTAATCATCATGACCACCAGCAAATTCATGTCTGCACAACATACCATGGATGAAGTACAAAGAACTACCTGATTCCTGAACAAACCTCTCAGTTCTCCTATCACCTGTTGGAAGAGCACGTGACTGAACAATACACATCAGTGTTGTTCTGAACTACACATGATCAGTCCATGTCCAACTGTAATATACCTTGCTAGTGAAGACTACTCACAGACCACACAACGCCTGCCAGTCACATTACATGGCAGAGCTAAAACACTGTACATAATGCCAAAATGGATCCTTTAACTGATGTAGCCACTACAGGTTGGACTCCCATGCAGGTCACATCTGATTTATAGAATACAAGTCTGGGGTACAGTCATGTGATTAGTTTAACCTAATCACAGAGGATGATTTGCAGACACCTAATACATGTACACCACAACAAATCATACATCAGTGTGCATCTATAATGGCCTACATAGCACACACGATACATCCACTGACAATAACTGAGTGCAGTGTCACAACTAACTGTACATGACAGGTAAATGATTTGCGTGATAAGTCTGTGATTGGTGATGAGCGATTGTGCATATCATGATATTGAAAGTAAAAATAAGTTACATAAATTGAAATAAGGGTGATGAGTGAGATCATGGTAGATGGAATCATCAGAGTAGCTGCTACAGCAGTTGGTTGCACAGGTCCTGTATCCACAGTCAACAGGATGTCTCAGTGGCACACAATGGAGACAAATCAGGTGAGGTTCACTTCTTGGCAGTGGTTTGGTCTTGGCATCTGCTCCAACCTGATATCTGGGTGGGCGGCCACTTTTTTGGGAGGGAGGAGTTCTTTTGCTACAGAGGGAGGTGATTTTGAGGCCCTAGCAGGGCCTCCATCCCCCTAGCTGCCACTGAGGTAGATGAGGCAGATGTAATATTGCTAGCGGAAGGGGCTGGCTGGTGGTGCGAGGAAGCATGCAGGGTGATGTTGATGTCCCACAGCACCCCTGCAGTGGAGGCCATGGTGACATTGTGGGCCTGCCACTGCTTCATGACCTACTGGTGGTATTCCCTCTGCAACCTTTGGTTTTCCCCCAACATGGTGATAATCTGGCCCATCCTGTCCTGGGAACATTGGTATGCTCCCAGGACTTGGGAGATAATTTCCTGGTAATTTGAGTCCCTTGGAAGCCCCCTCCTGTGGCCCAGAGCTTCCATCCCATGCACCCTGCACCCAGGTGCCTGTGCCAGGTTGTGCCCTCTACCAGTGTTAGCAGGACCTTCATTGTCTGGGGTGTCATGGCTAGATTCAGGTCCCTGTACTGAGCAGCACGCAATATTTTCAACAGTCCTTAGGACACAGGTGTGGGGAAGAAGGGTTGGCTGTGTTGTTGTAGCAACGGGGGCGGGTTGATGTAAGCAAGGTGAGGCAGGGAGTCGTAGACTGACCAGGTGTTCCAGATGGGCCAAATAGGTCTTCACTGTCCAGACATCCGGGTGCGTTGCCCTCACTGGGGCCTTCATCCTAAGGAGGGCTGGCAGTCTCTAGTATGCCCTCTCCATGGCCGGGGTACCTGTGGATGGAGAGACACTGAGGTAAATATAGAAAGTGCGATTGGTTATCTCTTCGTCACATGCATACAGTATCTTTACATGATTCCCAGATATGACAGATGCTGCACAGCATAACTTTGGAGGTACATACTAGTCTGTGACATGTGTTCCATACTCCATGGTGGGTGTTGTCATTCTGGTTTTGTACATATAGCACTGTGGGTGGGTTCAGGTTCTGTCTGATACTGGACATAACTGAGCAGTACTGTTACCTAGTGAACAGTCAGGCTTGCTAGATGTGACAGGTAATGGCTGGACATTGCATCATGATATCCAGTGGGAGGACTATATGTGAGTATGCAAGGTTAAATGTCCTGGTTCTGTATGTTGTGCATGTGCATGGAGTCTGACATCATATTTTCCATACCATGCTCAGTCCATTTCTGGGATGAAGATCTACATGAGTGGCCATTTGGATTTGTCACAGTGCTGAAGCTGTGTTTAGGCTTGGTTGCCATTGTGCCATGCCATTGAATTGCTGTCAGTGCCACATAGTGGTCCTCAGTCGTACCTTCTAGTTGGTGTAGCTCGTACAATAGTCAAACATGCAAGAGATGTGATGTGCACATTCCAGGTTATCACGTAGATGGGCTAGTGCATTGTGGGAGTCACAATGATAATATTAGCTAATGCTATCCGTGCCTTTGGCAAGGGCTTTGGGAGCAGTTGGTTTGGTTGGAGCTGTGGCATTCAGGAGAGGGGCAATAGGTGACTAGGTGAGAGGTGTAGTGAGACGTACAATGAAATGGGGGTATTTGGGTGGTGAGGATGCATGCGGGACACAACAATTATGTGACATAAAAGTTTTGGGTACTTACCAGAGTCCAGTCCTCCAGGTATTCCAGTTAGGCCCTCCGGATGCAGGATCCCCAAGACCTTCTCCAAAGATGTGGAGTATGGGGGAGGAGGTGGTGGCCGGCTGCCAGTTTTGGGTATGGCTATATGGTGTTGTGGGTCTTTCCCCAATAGGTCAATCCATCTCTTCATGATGTCCTTACTAGTGCGTCTTTGGTTGCATACTGAGTTGAGCCTGTTGATGATTCTTTACCACAATTCCATTTTCCTAGTAATCCACGTTTGTTGGACCTGTTGTCCAAACAGTTGTGGCTATACCCTGACAATTTAATCCACCATGACTCTCAACTCGTCATCTGTGAACTGTGGGTGAACGCTAGGTGCTTTTGTGGGGACATGGTTGCAGTTGTGATGAGGGGGGTGTTGTGTCTGTGTAAGGGTACAGTATTGGGTGATTGATGGGGTGTGGGTGGTGCGTTTTGTGTGATGCACGCTTGTTGTGGTTAGTGTGTGCTTGTTATGTGTGCTGTGTGTTAGTTGTGCTGGTGCATGGTGTGTGATGCATGTGGTGAGTCTGTGTGCTTATGGTGTGAGGGCGATCGCTCTCTGTGGTTGCCTCCTGGTTGTGTAAGCCATTTTTGTTGCAAAGGATCGTGGGTTTTATTGGGGTGTGTTATATAGTGCTCTGAGTAGGTATGTCAGGTGTGCGGATGTGTGTCAGGTGTGGGGTATTCAAACTGTCCAATGTGGTGTTGTGTTCTGACAGTGGTGGGTTCCGACCACGATGGTTCGCACCACCAATGGTTTATCACCATGGAAGAACTGTGGTGATTTGTGTCTCGTAATCAAGTGGGCGGATTTGTTTCTGGCTGGCTGGTGGTGGGACTGTTATTTTCCTGCCTTCCAGTATCCTGGCAGCATCAAATTTCTGGCTGTTTTTTTTGGCAGTCTTTAGTGTTGAGTTTTAATACAGCAGTCATATGACTGCCAACATGGAAGTCTTTTGGCAGCAGCCACAGTGGTAGTCTTCTGAAAAGACCACCTAAGTTCCAATTCGGCCCTGTGAATGAGTTAGACTTGCATTTGAAAAGGAAACAGGGTAATTTACGTTATATTGGGTATTTTGCATCATGCTTGTTATGCTAAATTCCTCAAATAGCTCTATTTTGCCACTCAACATAACTACACCCATATATGGTAAAAATGTATTGCCAATGTCCTATGTGTAGTACATGGGAAGAACAGAATCCTTTTTCTGAATTTTTTTAGCCTGACAATCATCTTAGCATTGACTCAAGGATGTCTCATGCTAAATATAGAGCAAAACCTCAGATTTGCCATTTCACGCAATTTTACAAAATGTTGCCAACACATTTCAAGGACTCTTACTTATGAACACTACAAGACATTGGTAACCTTTGGCATTTTAGCAAGCTGCTGAAGCTCTAAAGTTTGGAACATTAAGTTAAGACAGATATCACTCCTTACATGGATGGTAAAGAATCGTCTCACATTGTGGAAGCTGCAGATTGGCTACAAAGGAGTGAAATAGGAAAACAAGACCCAAACCAAGGACCATAAATAATAGAAGGAAAATAAAGTATGCAGGTCAGAACACATCTGCTGAGACCCACCCCTATCGGAAAGCACTTTGTTTGACATGACAGCCTTAGGGTGGTCATCCCCCAACTTCTTGACTGCCTCCCTCCACTTTTCTGACCCGTTTGTGCTGGTATTAGGGCTCTGCGTACTTTACCACTGCTAACCAGTGATAAAGTGCACATGCTCTCTCCCTTTGTGTCATACCCATTAGGCATACGTAATTTACTTGTAAGTCTCTAGTTAAGTGCACTACATGTGCCCAGGACCTGTAAATTAAATGTTACTAGCGGGCCTGCAGCACTGACTTTGCCACCCAAACAAGTAGCCCCATAAACATGTCTCAGGCCTGCCATTGCAAGGCCTGTGTGTGCAGGTTCACTGCCACTTCGATTTGGCATTTAAAAGTACTTGCCAAACCCTAAACGTCCCTTTTTCTACATGTAAGTCAGCCCTAGGGTAGGCCCTAGGTAACTCAAAGGGCAGGGTGCTATGTAGGTGAAAGGCAGGACATATACCTGCATGTTTTATATGTCCTGGTAGTGGAAAACTCCTAAATTCATTGTTCACTACTGTGAAACCTGCTCTTTTAATGGGCTAGCATTAGGTCTGACCTCATATACTGTTTGAGTGGGAGCTTCTGATCGGAAAGGGGTATACAGGTCATGTTTCGCATGGCCAGAATGGTCATAGAAAATCCTGCTCATTGGTGAGGTTGGATTCTATATTGCTATTTCAGAAATGCCACTTTTAGAAAGTGAGAATTTTTCTGCACTTAAAATCCATCTGTGCCTTACAGCCTGTCTCCAATCAACCTCTGGGCTGGGCTGGTTGACAGCTTCCTTATGCATTTCACCCAGACACAAACACAGGATACTCAGTCACACCTGTACTCATCATCATACTGAATGGATCTTCCTGGGCTGGAAGGATGGAGGGCCTGACACATTTCAAAGGCTAGTGGCCTGCCCTCACACAATGGACTGCCAATCCCCCTAATGGGACCCTGGCAGGCAGAAATGTACTGAAAGGGGACCTTGTGCACTTCAAAAACGCTCTTTAAAATCTCCCCCACTTTAAAGGAGTTTGGGGTGTATAAACTGAGTCTCCGACCCCACCAAATCAGACACTTCTGGACCAGAACCTGTGACCTGTTAAGGTGAACTGCCTGGCTGCCCAAGGGACTCACCTGGACTGCTTTGCTGTGAAGGACTGCTGCCTTGCTGTTGCCCTGTTGCCTTGCTGGCCTCTAACTTTGCTGAGAAGTGCTCTCCAAGGGCTTGGATTGAGCTTGCCTCCTGTTTTCTGAGGTCTCAGTGCCAAAAAGACTTAGGGGGTCATTCTGACCTTGGCGGGCGGCTACCGCCGCCCGCCAGGCGGAAACTGCCATGCGTCCGCCAATGCGGCCGCATTCACGCGGCCCCCATTCCGACATTCCCGCTGGGCCGGCGGGCGCAAACCAAGTT
Source organism: Pleurodeles waltl (assembly GCF_031143425.1). Classification (NCBI taxonomy): domain Eukaryota; kingdom Metazoa; phylum Chordata; class Amphibia; order Caudata; family Salamandridae; genus Pleurodeles; species Pleurodeles waltl. The sequence goes on from NC_090443.1 coordinate 631,423,872, forward strand.
TGCGCCCGGCGGCCCAGCGGGAATGAGGCCGCAACACAGGAGCCGGCTCCTAATGGAGCCGGCGGTGTTGCGGTCGTGCGACGGGTGCAGTTGCACCCGTCGCGCTTTTCACTGTCTGCTATGCAGACAGTGAAAAGCTGGCCGGGGCCCTGTTAGGGTGCAAACCGCCAGAAACAGGCTGGCGGTAAGGGGGTCATAATCCCCAGGGCAGCGCTGCTTGCAGCGCTGCCCTGGCGGATTATCACCGCCGGGGCATAAACGGCGGGAAACCGCCGGCCCCGGCGGTGCGACCGCGGCGGTACCGCCGCGGTCAGAATAGGGAATAAAGCACCGCCAGCCTGTTGGCGGTGTTTTAGTCATTTTTGCCCTGGCGGTCTCGGACCGCCAGGGTCAGAATGACCCCCTTAATCTCTTCAAGGAAATTCCTTGTGCGCAGAAAATGGATTCACAGCCTGCTGGAAACTAAGCACAGCCTGCCTTGTGATGAGAAAATCGCTGCACAGCCAAACTAGAACAATGCAACCCACCTTCCTGCGTGAAGATCGATGCAGCACCTGCGTTGTGACCAGACATTCGATGCACAGCCCTACCGGATCGATGCATGGCTGAGACTGAAAGATGCAGCCTGACCTCCTGAGTAAAGGATCGATGCAGCGTCTGCCGTGCAACAGAAAGACGCAAAGCCTACCGGATCTCTGTAACACCTGTGATTTCGCCCACACGCTAAGGATTTCCACGCATCATCCCTGGGCATCAAAATAACCCTGAATCTCAGTGAGGACCCAAGACTGTGTGCTGTAAATCAATGCAAAGCTCCTTGCAGAATGGAAAGAAATGACGCATCATCTATTGCTCGTCTGAAAATCCGATTCACACCTTATTTTTCCACACATCCTGCAGCTGCTGCTCACCAATGGAGACCAAAATCCACGACACCATGGAAGCAACTGAATGTAAATATACACACCTACTTTTGTCATTATTGTGCTGCTATCCACATAAGATGGGGTCAAGCTACGTGGGACAAGTACGTGTCATCATGTGCACAGTCAGAGTCATTCACACAGAAGGACACATTCACAGCCGCAAAACGCCCCATTTGGGCAGTTCATTCACATTGCACCACAACACTACACAAAAACACATGTCTGCACATTTTAGGCACAGGGACAGTCAAGTGTACATTGCGTAACACAACAACACAGCAACATCACATCTACCAATACAACTGTCACTCTCACATTGCACACATGCCATGGACTGCCATCAAATTCAACACACATATGTATGTATGCATCATGGAAAACAAACACCCCTCCCATGAATCAACCCTGCAATGGATCTACACATCACCCACATTGCAGCACAATAAAAGGAGTATGGGATGCACAATTGACAGAGAGGCACATATACAAAGCTCACTATGCAAATAATACCTGCACAATAGAGATGAGGGCATTAAGAGCACTCAGGTAAGGATGCTACACTGGGACAATTTACTCATTGCATGTGGCCCTAAAACAACATTTGCACAGGAACTGGCCCTACATTTATTTCAGGGACAAACAATGCTAGGGTCAAGTAACATAGTGCAAGTCAAGAAAACACATAGAACTGCAACAATATGGGCCAGGCATCTAGATGAAGTAGCTGCAAGGCAAACATAGCACAATGGAAACATGCACAGTCAAATGCAGAGGAAGCTAATACAATTGAACACCCTCCATGTCTGCACAAAGAAAACTCAATCTCCCTCACATGAGACAAATGTACAATCCATTGCAGGGGGACAAGTCTACCACTATACATGTTGACATTGGACATCAAAATATGAAATAATTACCATACCAAACAGAACACAATGCAGTGACACCACAATTGTATTAACACCCTCATATCCATATAGTCAGCATCTACCTTTGTCTTGGGTGACAACAGCAATGCCCACAAAGTCCGATATTGCAAATAAAAGCAAATGGATCAGCAAGCAAGCTGAAACACACACAACTATAGGCAGGCAACACAAGTTACTCAGGAACAATATAAAGGCAGAAAAGGAATTGTAGGACAAAGGTGTACCAAAAACAAACAGTTTGGGTTTATTTTTAAACAAATGTAAAATGGCTAAGGCTGGTCCAACAGTCTATCAGTGCACAGTACTGTGCCCACACTTGACTCTAGTACTGCCAGCGAACCTCCACAGGAAGGGGCAGGCAGACACCTCTGTTATCATCCTTGAGGGGGGGTGGGTCGAGTTGGTTTGGGCGGGTTTGGGTCTGGGTTTGAGATGGAAGTACTCTTTTTTAGGAGGGGTGGGCTTCTTCTTGGGGAGGGGGTATAGGTGCTTGCAGGGGGTCAGGTGTCACAGGGGAGGACTTAGAGATGGAAGGGATGGGTTGGGATGTTGGTCAAGGCCTCTTGAGATTGTGACAGGGTGGAGGGAAAAAGGGAAAGGGCAAGTTTAAAAAAATACTTTCCTTAGGAACATGGGGACAGTCATCAGAAGGGGTTGAGGAAGTGGTTGTCTGGTGTGTCGGTGTTGATGTCCTGTGTATGTGCATGCGAGAAGTATTTTTATGTTTGGATGGTGTCTGTTGCATGTGTGAGTGTGGATGTTTGCATATCTTGGGGGCTGGTAGGTGGAGGTGATAGGTGATGTGGGAGTGGTGGATATGAGTGTCTGTTGGGGTGGTGTCTGCAGGTATGCTTGTAGTGGTGGATGTGTGTTTGTGTAGGGGTGGTGTCTGCAGGTTTGAAGGATGTGGTGGATGTCTGTATGTCTGTTGGGTTGGTGTCTGTGGGTATGGTGGATGTGTCACTGCCTGTTGTGGTTGTGCCTATGAGTCTGCCTGATGTGTCGTGTGGGTCGGTGGGGATGGTGGGGGTGTCTGGGGAAGTGATTGCTGATGTTGTGTGTATGGGTGTCTGTTGATTGCTTGCATGTTGGGATGTTTTGTGGTGTTTGTGTTTATGAGTACTGCTTGTGTGTGTTGAGGTGGGTACATACAGATTTGTCTGTGTGCTTGGGATAGGTAGGGGAATGGGGGGATTTGGATTGGGATGGGGGAGATGGAGTGGGCAGAATGTGGGGGGTTACTGGCTGCTGTCAGTGAAGAGGTCAGAGCCTTAAAAGATCTCTGCAGGCAAGACATGGCACTATGAATGCCTTCCAGGAAAACATTGCTCTGCTGAACTTGGCAGGCCAATACCTGCATGGCATTCACAATGGCAGTCGGACCCACAGAGAGGTCAATAACCTCCTCACTCACAACAGTAGGGGTAACAGGGGCTGTGGCGAAGGGGCCTTCAGCAAAGGAGATGCCCACCCTCTTGGGTGAGTGGGCTTAGCCATCGTGGTGGGAAGCAACAGAGAGGGTGGCAATAGAACTGAGGGTGGCAGAAAAAGATGTTACTGTAGTATGTCCTGATAGCTCTACCACCTCTAGTGAGTGCCCACTGGAGGAGAATCTGATAATGATGTAGATCTGGTCTCCTCCATGGCCATTCCCCCACTGGGTCCCTCTGTGTTGGTGGTGTCTTGACCCAAGGTCCCATGGCCAGATGCATCCACACTTAAATGAGCCCTGTCTCCTTCACTTGCCTGGGCTAATGCTGTAAATACAAAGAGAAATAGGGTCACCACATATCCATAAACAGATAAGATTAGCACACATTACCATGATATCAAGTAGGCCTCAGCAACAAACTCCACCTATGTGGCCCTTACATGTACTACACCATATGCATGTGCCATCTGAACTGTCAACAGTTGCACAAAGGAAAATCAGGATCTCAGGCAACTCAAACAACTACAATTGCATTCCTGAAGTTGTGCAATCACAGTAACCATTGAACAAGTAGGAGACCACATCACCTTCAGTGATTTGCCTCAAGGAGCATATATCACTTACATGTTGTCCTACAATAACAGGCCAGTGCCAAATGCATTCCCATTGATTCCACACAACGTCAGGCTGACATTTATTTGTCACATAGACAATAACACAAAGATAAGAAATGATGCTCCCAGAACATGCCATGTTGCTGACAAGAGTACAGTAGTCTTGAGAAAGTGACATGGAAACATATCCACGATGCACACTTCAGCAAGTGAAATGTGTCCCATTGAAGTCATGCAGATAGTACCAATGTTGCTCTGATAGGCCACACATTTGCCAAGGAAATGTACATTGTAGGCATCATGTGCAAATTGTCAGGGACATGCGTCCCTAAAAATCACAACACAATGAATCAGCAAGCCCCAGGGAAATCACCACTAATGTTTAGCACCCATTCCAATTACATAGGTGGTCATTCCAACCCTGGCGGTCCATGACCGCCGGGTTGGAGGACCGCGGGAGCACCGCCGACAGGCCGGCAGTGCTCCAATGGGCATTCCGACCGCGGCGGTAAAGCCGCGGTCGGACCGGCAACACTGGCGGGCTCCCGCCAGTGTACCGCCGCCCATTGGAATCCTCCAAGGCGGCGCAGCTAGCTGCGCCGCCGAGGGGATTCCGACCCCCCCTACCGCCATCCAGTTCCCGGCGGTTCTCCCACCGGGAACCGGATGGCGGTAGGGGGGGTCGCGGGGCCCCTGGGGGCCCCTGCAGTGCCCATGCCACTGGCATGGGCACTGCAGGGGCCCCCGTAAGAGGGCCCCTAAATGTATTTCACTGTCTGCTGCGCAGACAGTGAAATACGCGACGGGTGCAACTGCACCCGTCGCACAGCTTCCACTCCGCCGGCTCGATTCCAAGCCGGCTTCATCGTGGAAGCCTCTTTCCCGCTGGGCTGGCGGGCGGCCTGAAGGCGGCCGCCCGCCAGCCCAGCGGGAAAGTCAGAATTACCGCCGCGGTCTTTCGACCGCGGAACAGTAACCTGACGGCGGGACTTTGGCGGGCGGCCTCCGCCGCCCGCCAAGGTCCGAATGAGGGCCATAATCTGATGACATCAGTAGAAGCCATTAGTCCGTTACATGTTGGAAAGACATAAAGATTTGCAAGTACCTGTAGGGGGCCCAATCCAAAAAGGGAGCACCCTGTATTAAATTTCACCTCGAATAGCCCCAAACCTGAGAATACGTTTAGGCGGCATTTCATGCAACCCCATCTGCCACACTTTGCTCTCCGCTGATGACGGCCGAAAGCCAGAAACACGTGTCCGGAGATACGGCATTCGCCGCACCAACTTATGGTGAAAAACTTTCTACAACGTTACAGCACTTGCTGCACCCATTTATGGTGAAAGACTTTTTGAAATACTCAAATTCATTCTAATGACTTCACTTATCATGATGCTTTGTTGCTTTTCGAGGTGAAATGTAAGACAGGGTGCTCCCTTTTTGGATTGTGTATTTAACAGTTCCCGTGAGCCTTTGAGCTGACGAGCTTTGGTGAAGCACCTGTGCGCCTACTGAGTGGTACAAAAAGCTGAGAATACATTTAGGTGGCATTTCACACAACCCCATCTGCCACACTTTGCTCTCCGCTGATGACGGCCGAAAGCCAGTAACATGTGTCCGGAGATATGGCATTCGCCGTACCAACTTTCTACAACGTTACTGCACTTGCTGCACCCATTTATGGTGAAAGACTTTTTGAAATACTCAAATTCATTCTAATGACTGCACTTATCATGATGCTTTGGGGCTATTCAAGGTGAAATGTAATACAGGTTGCTTCCTTTTTGGATTGTGTACCTGTAGGGGGCCCTCAACAAATTGCCAATGGGAAGCTGAATCGGTGTCTTTACTTTGTTTCTGCAAACCCTGATATCTGTGAATGAATGGTTGTACCCACACACATGTGAGTTCAACATAACTGCAAGACATTCCATGATGCATGCCAACAATAGGCTAAAAAACCTTACTCATTACATTTGTGCAGTGCACTTTGCTTCATGATGTCACATCAATGGCCCGGAAATGCACATTATGGGTAACAAAGCTAGTCATACTTGTCTTGTCCCTCATTGTTACAACAGTTGTACATGCCAAATGACATGATTTGATGTCTAGGGGTATATGTGAGCCAACAATCAATAGTGGCACATTTTTCTTTGTGGCACCACAGGAAATGTGCTTCCATTGCAAATGTCTCATTCCAAACAAAGGTTGGCATGCAAATGTGAGGGAATACAGGATTCATCCCATGTACACTGGTGGACCATGCTTGAAACAGCAGCATACACATTTTGTCAAAAGAGGAAGGGGCACATGCTCACATGTAGGCACAAGGAATGTTGACAAAAGTGATGGCACACAAATCATGTCCATGGACAGTCTCCACTTACCAAGGGAAAGTATTCATCTGCAACTGCACACAAAGATAAATGTATGCTCTGTCACATGCATGATGGCCATCTTCACATTACAGACTGTATTGAGGCACCAGCACCCATCACATGCTGAAGGCAAGTAGTCTCTGGGTAGCACATGCCAATATACTAATTTAACCAGTCACATGGCTGAGAACAGTGATCCATCACTTCCTTTACTTTGGCCTGTAACACTGAGTAGTAGCGGTCTGTTGAATTAAATTTACAACCAATACAACAACAAACAGTACTTGATTGATCAATGTACACAGCCATATGTTGCCCCGGAGAGCAAATTGTTTGTGCAATGTTGACAGTGGTGTCCTAGGTCCCTGGGCCAATAAACAAGGCACATCAGTATGCATCATATTAAATCTCTACAGAAACAGTCACTCATCTAACATGTCACACATAGCACATCCCTAATCAGCAGGGGGAGATATCAGAACCTAAACATGGCAATGTGAAAGGCAGAATTATACCCTTTACCTACTTCCTTGTCACTGCTGTGCTCCTCTCAACCGTGCATCAAGGTCTGGGTAAGTCACCGCCAGGATGCATGACAATAGGAGAGTCATGGTCCAACATGCGCCACGTTAAATGGGCCGCCCCAGCTGGACCTCTCAGATCCTCCCATGTCTTGTAGCAGTGGGCGTTCCGTAGGCCGTGGACCACCAAGATCGGCACCTTCCAGGTGATGTCTCTCCATATCTCCTTCTTCTGATGGGCGTTGACCTGCATGGATGCAAGAGACAAATCAAGAGATTACAATGACAAGTTTTCACACAAATGGTTGAGTCACACACATGCCAGAAAAAACAAGCTAGAAATGTTCAATTTGTTAACACATGACAAGTCAATAAGTACAGGGACATGACCACCCACTTTTGCATCCACCTGCAGACTTACCCACTAACCTGTTCATGGCCTACAATGCCTAAACAAGCCTACTCACATCAGGTAGCCCACATAGTACACATAGCTTCCAGCAACATGTACTGTGACGTGAACCACAAAGAAACAATTAAGACATATGTGGCTTCTGAAAGTTAAACTCCTAAGGCCTGACTGGACCAACACTTTCACACTCTGTAAAATTGACTTACTACATACAGTCCCTATAGGCAACTGCAATAGTACAGACTTCACCCATACACTTGAGTGACAATGAAGGGGCTGGCATTGTGGGTACAGAAAGTGACATCCTGGTGCATGTATAGACATGTGGCCTAACAAATGCAGACTCGTGACACTTCAGGGATGGGTTATGAGGTATGTACCTGTACCACAGAACACTCCTTTGGACATATGTGTCTAAACTACAGAGATGGCATCCAACATACAAAGGTATGCATTGTGCAATTTTGGTTATGTGACCAAGCTACTGAGTCACATTTCATGGCCTTCAAGGAATCAACACACTGTCTGCCCTGTGGGACTGTCATCAGCGCGATAAGCCTGTATAAGACAAATATTACTTTAGTGAACGTGGCAAAAGAGCGGTGAGAGTAATGGACCTGTCAAGAGTCAAAGACACACATTGACAATGATGCAAAATAGCAACTCAAAAGGATGATGGAAGGAGTGTTGAACAATGCAAACACTCACCTCAGTCACAGGTCTGGGTTTCATCCATCGCTGTTTTGCCACCCCATTTTGGACACAGCCATATGGAAATTAGTCTTGACCCTGTTCCTCATGGGAACAGTCCAGCCCGAACTGCCAAGCCAGGTCCTCCCTGGACTGGAAACAAGCATCCTGGGACCGGTTTCAGAGTATCACCCTTCATCAGCCTGGCTAGCTTGAATCCAGTGGCACAGTGAGCAACTTAAGGCAACTTTGCCATTTGCCATTTTGGTGACCTGAAAGGCTGTAATTGGGCTTCAGAAACTGCGTCACACCTACAAAATATCCTTATTCTGTCTTGTCATGTAGGTACTTCTACTCAACCGCCATTGTAGACTGTTGCAGGGCACTGATAGCATTTAACAGCAGTGCACAGGCCACCACAACCAATAAACATATTGGCGGTTGTATACAGTCACATTTTGAGGGGTAATTGTGTAGCACATCTTTAAATTTCATCCAAATACATGTTGTGGACACACGTTTTGAAAACTATGGGGGTCACATGTGACCCTTGTGTAGATGCCAGCTGGGATATGTACAGGTTGTCATGTCTCTCCAGTCAGAAATGTTTTGTCACATGATATTGTTGTCATGCATCATGTATGTTGCATGAGACACACTAACTAATGTTCCAAATCATGTCTTGTCACACATAACTACCCAGGGAGAGGGACGATGCAACAAAATCCAGTCTACCGTCCACTGCCAGACCTTCAGAGCATGGAAGAAAGCCACGTCCTACAGCTCTACCGTCTGAATAGTCAAACAATAGTGGACTTATGCTGTCAGTTGGAGCCAGATCTGATGCCAGTTATTAGTTATCCAAATAGCATACCACTCATTGTACAAATCATGTCAGTATTGCACTTCCTGGCTACAGGGTCCTTACAACATACAGTGGCCCTATCCGCTCGTAAGTCCCAACTATGTCCAGCTTGGTATTGAAGGATTTCCTCTCAGCAATGTTGAAACACATTGAAAACTATATCAGGTTTCCCCTTTGTGAGGATTTAGCCAATGCGAAGACTGACTTTTATGGTTTTGGCTGCCTCTCACATGTGGTGGGGCCATTGATGACACACATGTTGGCTTGATGCCACTGCATGCCACTGAACAAGTCTATCACAAAATAAAGAACTTCTATTCCATCAATGTGCAATTTGTCTGTTTGACACATCTCTACATTTCACATGTCCAGGCCCCTTATCCAGGTTTAGCCACTGCCACATCACAGACCACCTGAAAGACCTGCACTGGCTCCCAGTCAGCAAGAGAATCACCTTCAAACTCCTCACCCACGCTCACAAAGCACTGCATAACACCAGACCAGAATACCTCAACAGACGGCTCTCCTTCTACACCTCGACCCGGCATCTCCGCTCCGCCGACCTTGCCCTCACAACCGTCCCACGCATCCGCAGAACTACAACCGGTGGTAGATCATTCTTGCGCATCACTGCCAAAACGTGGAACACTCTTCCCACCCACCTGTGCCAGACCAAAGACCTCCTTACCTTCAGGAAACTTCTCAAGACCTAGTTGTTTGAGCAGTAGCAGCACCTCCCCCCACTTCTCCCACCTCTCCTCCTCAGCACCTTGATGCCCCCACGGGTGAGTACTGCACTTTACAAATTCCTGATTTATTGATTGATGAAGAGGAAGCAGCTGACTTGTGGAAAGAGCTCATCAACAGCTACTTTTTATGAGTGTAAGTAGATCATGTGATGCAATGATTGTGACTGTTCGTTGAACTGTAGTTGAGTGTATTAGAAACAGCTAGGGAGCTGATATTCTGCAATAGTCAGCCAAGGCTGCTTGATAAGATAGCTTTTGACACATCCCTACCTTGATGATGTAGTTTTGTTTGTGTCAGTTTGCTTGCAATGTACTTTATTTTCCATTTGCTTGCTATGTGACTTGTGTCATAAGTATGGTTTAAAAGCCTATAATCTTTGTTTTGTTCTTTGTACAGGTACCTTCGACATGGCATCTTCATGTGGGCATTTCAGAGTTTTGACATTGGCAGGTATCTGATGTCATTCTGACTTACAAAGTGGGCATGGACTGTTTCAGGTAATGTAGGTTGCAGAGTTTGGATATACGAGACCTGTAACAAGACAGTTGTCACAGTGTTTTGGTATGTGATGCTATTAATTGTGTTTGGCCAATGACTTTGTGTTTCACCACTGCGCATATTAGTTGCTCAATTTTCACCAGTAGCACATTATGGGGGTCATTCCGACCCTGGCGGTCCAAGACCGCCAGGGCCGGGGACCACGGAAGCACCGCCAACAGGCTGGCAGTGCTTCCCAGACCATTCTGACCGCGGCGGTAAAGCCGCGGTCAGAAAAGGGGATCCGGAGGTTTCCCGCCGGATTTCCCCTGCATGGGCTGAATCTCCATGGCGGCGCTGCAAGCAGCGCCGCCATGGAGATTCTGACCCCCCTTCCCACCATCCTGTTTCTGGCGGTTTTTACCGCCAGGAACAGGATGGCGGGAAGGGTGTTGGGGGGCCCATGGCATGGGCAGTGCAGGGGCCCCCTAACAGGGCCCCATAAAGATTTTCACTGTCTGCTTAGCAGACAGTGAAAATCGCGACGGGTGCAACTGCACCCGTCGCACCCCTGCAACACCGCCGGCTCCATTCGGAGCTGGCTTCCTTGTTGCAGGGCCTTTCCCGCTGGGCCGGCGGGCGCTCTTTTGGCGGTAGCCCGCCGGCCCAGCGGGAAAGCAGAATGGCATCCTCGGTCTTCTGACCGCGGAGCGGCCATTTGGCGGTTCCCGCCAGGCGGGCGGCGGGAGCCGCCCGCCAGGGTCAGAATGACCCTCTATATGTTTTGTTCAGTTTAGCTGCCTATTGGCTTTGACATGGCATTAGCCATTACATTCTGTATTCAGGTCAGGTGCCTATTGGCTTTGACATGGCATTAGCCATTACGGGCCAGATGTAGCAAAAATAAAAATTGCGACTCGCATTTTGCGAGTTGATGCGACTCGCAAAATGCAAGTCGCAAATTGGAATGTCAGAAACAAAAGCGATCCGATTTTGCGACTCGCAGCCGGACTCGCAACGCTGTGTGCGAGTCCGCAGTTTGCGAGGTCGCTGTTTGCGAGTGTGCAAAAAACGAACTCGCAATTAGCGAGTGGGTGTCGCAAATTGCGAATACCTTCAAAATTGCTTGCAGGTGCAGCAGAACACTCCAGAAAGCATACCAGAACACTCTGGAAACACTTCCTGGCACATGATGATGACATCACAGCCAGGAAGTTAACAAATACACCTGGGAGGAGGGCTCAACAGTGAGCAGTGTCTCTGCCACAGACAGTAGGGTGCTGAGGAGTGGTAGGCACAGCACCATGGACGCAGCAGGGACCAGCCAGGCTGGCAGGAGGGGCAGGAGATCATAGATAACAGCCAGGACAGATTCATGTGGCACATGGCGTTAATGTGCCACATGACTGGTTGGCATTTTCCTGCCCATGGACAATTTCAACTTGTATATAGTATCTTCATGACATTAATAAAACAGCTATTTTTGTTCCACTTAACAAATGGTTAATAGGTGAGTATGGTGGGAGTTGACACGTACCGTCCAAAATATTGCGTTGCAATGTGGTCCCGTCTCAGTCTGCCTTGATTAGCTAGACTCCTATCCCCATGATGGCGATGTGGTTGTTCTTGCTCTTCATCATCAGGATCTGGGTCTGCAGGGGTGAGAGGTAGCCCACGTCGGGTGGCTATGTTGTGGAGGATGGCGCATGCGACCACAATTTTGAAAGCGGAAATGGGGGTGTATTGGAGGGTGCCTCCACTGCGGTGGAGGCATCTGAATCTTGCCTTCAGCAGTCCGAAGGTGCGCTCGATCAGGTTCCTGGTCCTCTTATGCGCACTGTGGTATTGCCTCTCTGATTCAGTTCTGGGTGTTAAAAACGGAGTCATGATCCAAGGCCTGAGAGCATATGCACTGTCACCTGTTGGGCACAAAAGTACACGGTTAGGAAGTCCAGATTGTCGTGCACAGTGACCTGTGTGTATGTCTGCAAGTGTCTGTGGCTCTACCTAGGAGGTAACCGTCTCCAAATTCCCCACGTTCCAGGCGTTGATGTATCCCACTATGCCTAAAAATGTATGAGTCATGGGTACTGCCAGGAAACTTAGCTACGATGTCCGTGATGACATAATGGGCATCACAAACAACCTGTATGTTGAGTGAGTGGGTACACTTCCTGTTGCGGAAAATGTGTTCCAGATTAGCAGGGGGGCATATTTGAATGTGTGTCCCATCTACACACCCTATGACATGAGGAAAGTGGGCAATGCGGTAAAAGTCCAGCTTGGTGCTGTTAATTTCTGCCTCATTCCTTGGTAAGTATATGAAGTGAGACATGTGCGTGACTAAGGCATCTAGGAATGCCCTGAGGAACCTTGACACTGCACTTTGGGATACCCCACCTGCCACGGCAATGACCCCCTGATAGCTCCCTGAGGCCAAGAGGTGCAGTGCGCAAAGTACTTGCACATGCGTAGGGATGGCGCAGCCACGCAGAGTCTTGTGTTCTAGCTGTGGTTTCAGTAAATCTATTAATTCTACAATGGCTGCACTGCTAATGCGGTATTTGTCATAGATCTCCTCTTCAGTTTGCTGAAAAAGAGTCTGCCTGGTTCTATATATCTTCTCCTGTCTGTGGCCCCTCCTCCTCCTCTGCTGGGCTGCGTAGACTCTCCTCCTCACTGCTATCAGGTATAACTCCGCCATCTTGAGTAACCCAGATGCCTTCTGGGTCCCCTTTGATACTTTGGTAATGGTTACCACCTGCTCTGAGTTAGTGGTAAATGGGACATGCAAACTGGGCTTTTTGCGACTAGTCGCAATTTGCGAGTTGCAATTGCATATGGGTTGCGACTCGCAAATTGCGACTTGCAATTTGCGGGTCGCAAAATGGGGTCGCACCGGATGCGACTCGCAAACGAGTCCCATCGCTTTTTGCGAGTCGGAAATGGGCTTTTTGCATCCCATTTCCGATTTTGCACTGTCGCAAATTGCGATTCGGCCCGTTTGCGAGTCGCAATCGTTTGCTACATCTGGCCCTACATTCTGTATTCAGTTTAGTTGCCTATTGGCTTTGACATGATATTAGACATTACATTTGATATTTAGGTTAGCTGCCTATTGGCTTTGACATGACATTAGACATTACATTTGATATTTAGGTTAGCTGCCTATTGGCTTTAACGTGGAGTTAGATATTGCAGTTGAGACAATGCAGATGTCTGTGTTTTTCCAAGCTGTGTTTTTCCACAAGATGGACCAAGCTGTTTTCTTCACACCAGACCTTAGCTGATAAGAACACATAGATTTTGTGTTTACCTCGCAATCCAGTCTGAGAACGAGGAGCTCAGGAGAATTGGCCTCTCTCCAAGGTTATTTGGCTCTCACACTGAGTTTGCTTTTAAGGATGACTCTGAGCTACAGTGAGTTAGATTTGAATCTGCCTGACTTCAGACGGGAACTAGACGTCAGTTGCCCGTCTCCCGTTTGGGTGGAGAATCTCTTTTTCGCAGTTGACCGGAGTCATCAACTTGCAGGCCCCAGAAAGATGAAGCTGAATATAGGCCCTACTTGCCCATATGGTGATGAATTTTGACTTTTATGCTTTGCTTTGAAGTTATGCTATAAATGTCTTCACCTATATTTGTTGTGTACATTACAACTGAGTTCATTGCTGCGACTACTTTTGAATGTGTGCTTCCAATCTACTAATTTCGACTCTCAGGAATTTGTGGGTGGGGAATTAACAACAATAAATGTCTTCTTTAAACACAGAAGTGCATTCCAGAAAGGTTCTGTAAGCTCGGATATGAGATAAGAGGGAAAGCAGAACAGGGTAGAGGTACGGAGGGGCACATTGCACTTGTTTTGTGTCTTGTGGTGGGGCCAGTGCCTCACGTGTGTCACCATGTGGTATGAAAATGTGTAGTCCTAGATTTTGTTCAAATCATTTTTTCTTCACATTGGTTAAACACCCTTTTTGTATGACCTGTATAGAGCTGTAGATGTGTTTGCAGGATACAGTGCCTGTGCCACAACACTGACATATGTTGTGTCATACCACCAGATGCATGGCAATTGGATTATGATAGCCTGTGATCAGCAACTGCTCTACTGCCATCTGTCCATATTTTGGATTATGTGATGTTGGATTAGTTTGGTATGGTACGTCATACGGCTCAAGCTGCTGACATCAACCACTTCAATGTTTGCCTATTCTACTGGTCAATGTCTGATAAATACTTCTTTCTCTGGTCTGGGGGTCTGTACCTTGAAATATGTACTTTCACTCAGTATGAGTCACACATTTTTGTTCCTAAGAGTCCAGACATATCGACAGCCTGAGTGCTGTACACTGGTGTTAGACTTGGAATCCTTGCATGGTCTCCCCTAACTTTTTGCCTCTACTTCCTATGTTGTTTTTGTGTGCTGGACTCTTTTTTTGAACTCTGGGAACTTTACCACTGCTGGCCAGTGCTAAACTGCAAGTGTTCCCTATGTGAAATTATATGTGTAATTGGCTTTTTCATGATTTACATATTTTATTTACTAGCATGTCCCTAGTAAAGTGCACTAGAGGGGCCCAGAGGCTGTAAATCAAGTGCTATTAGTGGGCATGCAGCTTTTGTTGTACCACCCACATGAGTAGCCCTGTAAACATGGCGCAGGTGTGCCACTGAAGTGTCTGTGTGCAGTTTTAAACTGCCAGTTTGACTTGGCAAGTGTACCCACTTGCCAGGTCTAAACCTTCCCTTTTACTAAATGCAAGGCACCCCTATGGTAGGCCCTGGGTAGCCCCAGGGGTAGGGTGCAGTGTATGCTAAAGGTGAGACATGTACTGATGTGTTTTACATGTCCTAACAGTGAAACACTGCTAAATTCAGTTTTCACTGTGCAAGGCCTATCTCTCTCATAGGTGAACATGGGGGCTGCCGTTAAATATTATTAACGTGAAAATTCCCTTTGAGAGCAGATAGGAATATGGAGTTTGTAGTCTCTGAACTCACAATTTTAAAATTCATATTTTACTGAAGTTGGTTTTTAGATTGTTAGTTTGAAAATGCCACTTTTAGAAAGTAGGCATTTTCTTGCTTAAACCATTCTGTGTTGGTGGATTCCCGTCTGGGTCAGTTTGACAGTTGGGCTGTTTGCACCTCTCGTCTGGACAGTGACACAAAGGGAGCTGGGGTGTAGCCTGCATACCCTGATGAGCCATCTGTACTAAAGTGAAGGGAGGAGTGGCCACTCATACCTGAAAGGGCTGTGCCTGCCCTCACACAATACAGTCTCCAACCCCCTGGTATGTGCCTGGGGCCTGGCCTGGGCAAGGCAGGATCTTGTGAACAACAGAGACTTTTCTTTGAAGTTGGGCTACTTCAAAGGTGGAAAGGGATATAAGTAGTGGACCCCAAACACCAGACTACTTCAAGGATTCAAGAGGAATCTCTGCTCTGAACCTCTACCTTCTGCTGAAGAGCGGAGAAGAAGTGCTGCCCTGGCATGTGACCGTGCTTTGTTGGGCTATCCTGCAGTTGCTGCTTCTGCTTATGCAAGGGGACAGAAACTGGACTTTGTTCTGCATTCCTGCTTGAGAGTAATCTCCAAGGGCTTGGAGTAGAGCTTGCCTCCTGTTTTGAAGCCTGAGGGACAGCAAAGGCTTCACCATCCAGTTCAGATTATGCATGCTTTTGGATTCTAGCTGCCAGAGGGTGGCATTACAGTTCCTGGGCCCCTGGAAGTGAATTTCTGGAGAAAACCTGTCTAACGATGCCAGACAATGCCATACGACTCCGCTAAGGATGCTGCTGTATGGAAAATGTGACGCCGCCTGCCCCGATGCCATGGACCTTGCAGAAGCGCAATTTCACCAATGACTTTGCAGACTTCGTGCAGACTCTGCTCCTATGCCCAGAAGCAACGGAACCGACGCTGCATCGGATCCAGCAATGCCTCCCTCCCTGTGCCCCAGCCTGTTTTCTACTTGTCTTACAAAGGTACTGTACCAGGGGGTCGTACAACGCTGTAAACGGCTCCAGGGGTTTTGCATTGTTGGAAATGACTCCTTAACCACACCGCTTAGCATCAAATTGCAGCATTTATGCTTCTAGGCACTATTTTTGCTTTTTTTAAATGCTAAAGTCATATTTTTAATGGTGTATTGTAGATTTTTATCGTATTTGATTTTGTTTATTGAGATAAAATATTTCCTATTTTTCTAAACTTGAGTTGTGTCATTTTGTAGTGGTTCACTGTACTACTGTGTGCGTTGGTACAAATACTTAACATATTGTTTCTGGGTTAAGCCTGCCCGCTTGTGCCAAGCTACCAAGGGGGTGAGTTGGGGTTCACTGAGTGTGATTCTCCTTTGCCCTGACTAGAGTGAGGGTCCTTACTTGGGCAGGAGCTAACCTGACTACCATCCAAAGACCCCCTTTCTAACAACTGGAATATATTTTTGTTTGACCAGATACTTTTACTGATGTGTCGGTGTGTAATGTATGTAATCCTGAGCTGGACACTGTGTACCTGTAACATATCCCTGCTTGCACAAGTAGCTTGTGTCCTCAACGTATAGTTCACATGGTCTTACATCTCTACATGGCAAAATGAGAAAATTAAGCAAGCAGACAATGAGTTTGTGATGTGTAAATGTAATACAATGCTAATTCGGAAAATAAAAGTTGGACAGATGGACACATAAGACAAAAAGTGAAGGGGTCAGTCATGGTGAATGAAATCATTGGACTACATATCACACTGCTGGGAGTACAAAGTCCAGAGTACTTTTCCCTTTGGAACTGGTAGGTGGTTGAAGATCAAGCCACAGAGTGAATGTGTGGCACACAAAGGAGGTCCTTCAGGAAGAGGTAAATAGGTGGCAGTTGTGGGTGTATTTCCATCTTCACCTCTTGGATTCTTAGCTGGATTTTCCCCACTTGCATGGGGGGATCTGTTGCTTGGGTGTACACATGGGTGTCTGGGGCTGGTTCTTCTTTTGGCAGGGCCTCCCTTTCAGTGGCTGGCATTGATGTTGATGTGCCTGGTGTTGATGAGCCAAAGGAAGGGGTAGACTGTTGTTGAAAAGCTCTACTCATGGTGGTTTGAATGTCCCTCAGCACCCTTGTTAGAGTAGCCATGTTGATATTGTGGGCTTTCATCTGTTCCTACATGTCTCTGTGCATGTTCTTCTGTAGCTTCCTGATTTCAAGACCTGGTCCATCATGCCTTAGTGTTCCTGACAAACCTCAAAGATATGGTTGATGGTGTCCTGGCCAAGAGCAGCCCCAGTGGCCTCACTCTGTTGGCCCACAGCATCTCTCCCACACACCCTACCACCACGAGCCTGTGCCCTTGCCACAGGGAGCCCACTTCAACTTGTTCCTGGACCCTCATTGTCAGAAGTGCTGCACTGCAACTCAGGATCCAGGACTGGTGGCACTAAATGGTAGACACTCTGTTCGGGACACAGGTTGTGGGGTGAATGGCTGCCTGTGATGTTGAGGTGATGTAGTGGCCACAGTGAGGCTCACTGTTGTCGTCTGATCAGGTTGCCCTGATGGGCCTGAATCATCCTCCATATCCAGACATCCAGGTGTGTCTTTTCCATTGACGGCTTCATCCTGGGGGATAGTGGCAGTCTGTTCTGTGGCCTCCCTGTGCCTAGGGACAGCTCCACCTGTTGATGAAAAAACCTAGAAAGTTATTGGTTGCATGGTGCCTATTACCTCTAGTGGTTTAGTGTTACTGTAGGCAGAGAACTTGTACAAAGTTAAGTTGCAGGTCCTCCTATTGTGCCAAGTAACTATGGTATTGGGTGTATTGACATGCCATCTGCGAAGCATGCCAATTCATTTTGACTCAAGCTGCTGCTGAAATGTGCAGATCAATAGGACTAGGGAGGACGGTGTGAAAATGCATCTTGCCATCAGTGCAGGTAAAACAGTGGATACACAAGATATGGCTTTGCCTATTAAGAGCCCTAGTTGAGTGTGATGCAGGCAGACCCAATACTTTGTTGTATATGTGACTGGAGTCATTATGTGCCTGTTGTAATGTAAAGGTGTGTTCTGCTGCCAATACCGATCTGGTGATGCAGCTTGATGCCTTATGAATATTTGTTCTACACAGTGGTTAAGGTATCATTCTTGTCCTCCAACATATCATCTTCGGTTAGCAAATCAAGATGGAGCTATGTTGACAGATACATCTGTGATTTTGGCATGATCTGTGCTTGATCATCCCAGGAGAGTATACTTCATTTGAGAGTTGACAAACAAGGGTATTTAGACAAGTGGCCACTATGCTGGTGTTTGTAGTTAGAGTTATGGGTCTATTGGACTTTGCAGTCATATCACTCCCTCTACTTCCTGTCACTTAGCAAATGGTATCCTCCCAGGAGAGTCCACTTTGATTGAGAGTTGGCAAACAGGGATATGTGAACAAGTGAACACTGGTCTGGTGTTTGAAGTTACAGAAACATTGCCTTCTGGGAGTTGCAGTTGGGTTATTACTTCTTCTATACACAATTGACAAATAGCATCCTCCCAGGTGAGTACAAGTCATTTGTGGTTCATCAAACAATGGTATTGGGGGAGAGAACACTGGGCTGGTGAGTGGATTAGCAGAAACAGAGCCTCCTGGCCTCAGAAGTTATACCACTCTCTGTACTTCACACACTATAAAAATGTGATCTCCCCCAGTGAGTATCCTTCATTTGTGGTTTACAAAACAATGTTTTTTAGAGAAGAGAACACTGGGCTGGTGAGTGGATTTACAGACACAGAGCCTTCCTGGCCTTAACCGTCAGATCACTCCCTCTACTTCCCACACTTGACACATGATATCCTCCCAGGTGAGTGAAGTTCATTTCTGATTTGCCAAACAGGGGTGTGTGGACAAATGACCACTGGACTGGTGTTTGGACGTAGTGAAACTCTCTGTAGTACACACTATATAACATTTTTATCATCTCAGGTGAGTATTTTGCAATTGAGAGTTCCCAAACAGGAGTATTTGGGCAATTTTACATGGGCCGGGTGGTTGGATTCACAGACACAGGCCCTTCCAGCATTAGCAGTCATTTCACTCCACCTACTTCCCACACTTGACAACTAGTATCCTCCCAGGTGAGTAAACTTTAATTGAGAGGTACCAAACAGAGGTCTTTGGACAACTGAACACTCTTCTGGTGTTTGGAATTGCGGAAACAGTACCTCCTGGGAGTTTCAGTCATGTGACTCTCTCTACTACACACACTTGACAAATGTTTTCCCTACAGATGAGTAAACTTCATTTGAGAGTTCACTAACAGATGTATTGGGGCAAGTGACCACTGGGCTGGTGTTTGGAGTTAGTGAAAATTGCCTCCTGGGAGTTGCAGTCTGGTCACTCTCTCTAGTACACACACTATACAAATACTATCCTTCCAGGTGAGTACACTTCAATTGAGAGTTACCAAGCGGGGGTATTTTGGCAAGTGTACAATGGGCTGATGGTGTGATTCACCAACAAAAAGGCCTTCCGGGCCTTAGCATTCATGCCACTACCTCTACTTCCCACACTTTGCATACAGTATCCTCACAGTTGAGTACATTTCTATTGAGAGTTACCAAACAGGGGCCTTTTGACAAATTGAACACTGGTCTGGTGTTTGGAGTTGAAGTTGCTGAAACAGTGCCTCCTGGTAGTTGTAGTCAGGTAATACGCTCTGTAATACACACACTACACAAATGCTGTGTATTTCATACCTGTATGCAGACTGCACTTGGGTTTGGGCATACATTTACCTATTGCGACATACCATGAGTCCCATTATCATTTTTTGATATTGAAAGATGTACATGCACCATTTTGAGTTATGGCTTGTGATGGGCCTTGGTAGCTGTGCTGCTGGGTTCCACAATGCAGATTGACATTTTTTAGACTCAGACACTCTGGGTATTGAATGTTGGTGGAGTCAATGTACAAGACATAGGGTAAAGGTGAGCTATGAGCATGCACAACATGGCATTTTGGTGACATGTTTTGTGTTGTGACTTACCAGACTCCACTCCCCTAGGTATTCCTGGAAGCCCTCAGGATGCTGGATGGCCAAGACATTCTTCTCCCAGGGAAGGGGATTAATGGGGCACTGGGAGGGCCACTGACAGTCTTCTTTGGCTGCAGCTGGTGCTTGGAGAGCAAGGAATGTACCTTGCCTCTGAGGTTGCTTCACCTCTTCCTGATGTCCTCCTTTGTGCACAGGGTGATGGCTACAACATTCATTCTGTTGACTATCTTGCCCCACATTTTGAGTTTCCTACTGAGAGAAGTGTGCTGGACTTGTGCTCCAAACCACTGTGGCTCTACCCTTAAGATTTAATCAACCATGACTCTTAACACATCTTCTGAAAAACGTGAATTTTTCAACTGTGACATGGTGGGAAAAAAGAAAACGGCTGACAGTGACTTACTTAACAGGGGAAGTACAAAAGGGTGTGAATGAACAAACGTGTGTGCAGAGTCTTCAACTGGATGGTGAAAAAGAAGAGTGCCTAATCTATGAAGTGTTTTGGAAAAAAAGGTGCTCTGACCTCTTTGTTTTGTGTTTAAAAGTTAAAAGATTGTGGTCTGTGAAGGGGTGTGAGTCCTTTGCAGATGTGTCCACTGTGGCAATATGTGTCAGCTGTTTTTTTGTCCAAATTCATCCAATGTGCAGTTGTTTATTACATTGCTGACCACAAAGCACTATGGTTCATACCACCACTGGCTAACCACCATGGAGGTGTTAAATGCCTGTTTCAAGGCTGGCAGTCTGATATTTTTGCTTGGCGGTTGATGGCCTGGCTGTTTAACTCAGAATAGCGCAGTCTGAAAGACCACCAGCAAACTCGTAACTATGCCCTAAAAGTCTTCTAAGTGCTTTTTCACATATTGTAATTATTTGTAAATCTGCCTGTGCTAAAAAAAACTCAGAGATTTTAAGTATCTAAATGTTATTAATGTGAAACAGAGTCAATAAATATACACGCTACACACCTAACTTTGAAGAGGACTGGTCCTTGTTGTGAGAGACATTCGCATTGAAAAGCAGTCGATTTAACTACTATGCCCAACACTTCTAATATAAGCTCCCCTGTAAAGTGCGGGATACAATATAAAAGCCAATTAATCATGACCTATTTCAAAGATAAAGCTTCTACAGTAGAAATATAACATTCTATGCTCTCATCAATGTTTGATTCAAGAGTTAAAATAAAAGAGCAATGGCCGTGTATGTGCACGTTTCTGCCAGAGCCTTACTCCTATTACAGCAGTAATGTATTATATACATGGTTTTACAGTTCACGCAGACAGCATCCTCAGGCACAAAGAGAAGTCAATGACTCCTGAGAGTGATTTGCTTGGCCTCTTTGGCCATTTTGATCTGCAGAACATGCTGCTTTATTGTACTAAAAGATGCAATTCTCATACGAGAAGTCATTGACTCCTGAGAGTAATTTGCTTGGCCTCTTTGGGCGTTTTGATCTGCAGAACATGCTACTTTATTGCACTAAAAGTTGCAAAGTGTGTACTTGTAGATGACCAAAAGCAAAGACACCTTTGAGACCAGGACTAATTATAGCATGACAAGATGGATTTAATTCACTTTAAAGGCATGAGAACCTTCACAAACCAAGCTGAATTGTAAGCAGTGCTTAGAGGAAATGCCGGAAGAAAGGGATACAACTTCAAAACATGATTATATGCTTTATATGCAAATAGGAAGCTAAACTCACAGAGCAGTAGAAACATCATCTTCAAAGTACAACAATGAAGTCTTAAATAACAAAACAATCAATTGTTTGGGGAAAACCTCAAATTCATATACAAACCTAATTCCAAGGAAGAACATGCTATTTGATAACTGTGAACATTTTTCAATAATTGTTACTAAATTTCCATAAAGTATTGCCATATTTTGCTTCATTTTTTAGCAGAATGAATGAATAACATAGTGCACAGCACACTCCTCCACCCATAAAGTCAACCTTGGGAGGTTTATTGTCTATGTTCCAGAACAAACCTTCATTATTATTTGAGGTTTTAGGATAGGTAAATACAGTTTTTGACTAGATCAACCATCATTTATTCAACGAAATGGGCTGTGGGGTGGGAAGCTGTGAAAAGAAAAGTAAAGTTTTAAATTAACTAGAATTGAAGGAGTAAGTGTAATCTCCATGCTGGTTACAATGCATCAATTTCTCAGTGATGCCCCTTGGAAAGTGTGTATCGAGTTCGAAAAAGGATTCCACTGGCTCTCTACAAAGCATTCCTAAGTACTCAGAAACATGGATATGAATGGAGTTTATATCTCACATTCTCAATGAAAGACCTAGCCAGACTCATTTGTTTCAAGTCATGGCATGGTTTTTCCAGTGGTACACCACTTTAAGGGGTAGATGTGCGAAACATTTTTGCAGTCACAAATGGCCTGATTCACAGAATAGGGCTGTTTGTATTCACAAAAATGCATTTTTGTAGGTACAAACACCAATTGTGGTTCAGTAGCATGTTACCGAATCTTAATTTGGGATTGTGACTTAATACGGATGATGTATTAGGAAGTGGCATGTTCAAGCCGTACCTTTCAAATATCAAAATGGAATGGAATGGAATGTATTATTGTTTTGCAATCAGATCCAATAATATTTACTGTCTACAGAAATGTAGTGGTACAGCTTTCGCAAATGTCCTAAAGAGGCCTCTTCCCGTTACAGAATGTTAAAGAAAATGGAAATATTCAGTGGCTACATTAAGGAAAATGGGATGGCATTTAAAAAAACATGTTTACTTAAAAGCTATCACAGACATGGTGGTCTGCCATCCCCAGCTGACCACCATTTAAATGATGACTGCCCTAGTGGGCAACAAATTTCGAAGTACCTTATAAATATTCATGAGGTGGGTCAATTTGCACTCCACTGGAAATCAATAATTTGGGAACTAACCTATTAATACCTAGGTTGTCCTGCAAAGTAGCTCCACAGTTACAAAAATACTGGTTGCAAATTTTGCAGTGAGAGTTTAGTACATCTGGAGTCTGACTGTTCCATTTGCATCAACATTGGACTCAAATCAGGGAACATGTCACTCATTTGTCACTCATTTGTCCAGCATACTTCAGCACATTCTGCTTTGTCTCAGTGTACTGCCCATGTTTTGAGACTTTCAGAATCAGCATCACTGTTCCAACTCCTTGCAGATAGCTCCTTAATAAGCAGCCTGAAGGCCCTAAAGAAAAATACAGCTCCACATTCCTCCTGGTCTCTCATACATTCACCCCCGACACCGCCCCAATGAAGTTACTCTTCTCAGCACACTATCAACATTGTTCTATAGTGGGGGAATAGAGTACAAATCTGCATACTAAAGATCCTCAATCTGCATCTCTATTCAGTCAGCCCGCCAATGGCAGACGTGTCAATATAGAAGTAAGACTCAATGCCTTAAGCACAGGCTAAAAAGTCCAAGAGCAAAGTCTTTTGTACCAAACACCAAATCTCCATTCAGGTTTACAGGTCCATTATGTATTAGGATTCTTTGCCCTTAGGTAAATGCTGAGATGTGCAGTGCACAAGCTGCTGGAGGCACGGACTGATCTATATAAAAGCATTGAAGCATGCATCATAAATAACAGAGATTATGTGGGCAGCTTTAAAGATTTTGTGAGCCACTAACATATATTATATAAGAAGACTCTCTGCAGGCGCTATTGATGAGGGTAGAGAATGGCTCTACAGTGGATTTGATTCCCTGATGAAGTTGTAAGGGTTAAACGCAAAACATTACGAAACAAATTGGCAAAGGGCGAAGAATCCTAATAAAGAATGGACCTGTAAACCTCAATGGACATTTGGTGCTTGGTACAAAAGACTTTGGCCCTCATTACAACCCTGGCGGGCAGTAATACCGCCAACAGACCGGTGGTAAAAAAAATGGGATCACGACCACAGCGGAAACCGCCAAAACATACAGCCACTTTAACACGCCGACCGCCATGGCGGTAGCAACAAACACTGTGGCGGTAACCGCCAACAGACAGGCGTAATACAATGTACCTCCCACTCTATTATAAGGTACCAACCCCACAGCTTTTCCGGGGCGGTACTAATGACATCAAAAGCACAGCCGAAACAGTACTCTGTAGGGGGACCACTCACCTTTCGACACTCAACGAAGAACCAGGACGCCATGGAGTCCGAACTACAGGTCCTGCCGATGCTGGTGTATCTGCTAATACACCAGGAATATCAAAGAAGGCGGCAGTGATGACCACGGTGAGTACTGCACCTAGCACACAGGGGAGATGGGGAGGAAAAAGAGAGTGACACACACACGCAACACACCCACCCACAACACCAAACACACAAAAACAGGCAGCAACATGACATTCACACCCCGTAACCCCCTTGAAGAACGCAAGGACAAAAGGAATTGAGTGAAATAAGTGATATTTTGAAATATGCAGATAAAGTTAACGATTTCAAACAACAGTATATACAAATATTTACAATATGTATAGAAGGCTGAACACTGTTCTTTGCAAATGTCCGTGGCCCAGTGGGCCAAAAAAACATGGGCTAAGCCCACACTTGACTCCTGCCTCAAGACGGAGGGAACACTGCAGGGGCATCTGGTCGAAAATACACAGGCACCTCAGGGGGGGCACCTCAGTACTACGCCACTGCTCCTGGAGGGGGCAACATGCCCACAGTGATGTCCTGGGGAGTGCAAAGCCACAGTCTCTCAAGTGGGTGGTTTGCTCACTGCTTGGTCCTAGGAAGTGCAAGACCACAGTCTCTCAAGTGGGTGGTTTGCCCACTGCTTGGTCCTGGGGAGTGCCAGGCCACAGTCTCTAAAGTGGGTGGTTTGCCCACTGCTTGGTCCTGCGTAGTACAAGGCCACAGTCTCTCAAATGGGTGGTTTGCCCACTGCTTGGTCCTGGGGAGTGCACAGCCACAGTCTCTCAAGTGGGTGTGTTGCCCACTGCTTGCTCCTGGGGGTGCAAAGCCACAGTCTCTCAAGTGGGTGACATGTTCCACTGGTTCTGGAAGGGGCCTTGTGCCCAGTCTGCTTCATCCTGCCAACGATAGTGATAGTGGATACATATCTCCACTGGTTCTGGAGGGGGCCTTGTGCCCAGTGATGCTGCACCTGGGGTGTGGCAGTTCCCATTCCCTCACCTGGGTATCTGAGGCTCGAGATGTGCAGGGAACAGGTAGCATGAAACTCCATAGAGGCAGAGCCAGACTCCATCCTGCGGCGACTTAGGCTGCAAACTGCTGGTAGTGCTGATGCTGGTGGTGGTGATTCAAGTGGTGGGTGGAGGATCCAGGCCGTCTTCTGCAGCCTCACATGGCTGCCCACTTGGGATGCTGCTGATGACAGATGTAGTGTTACCAGATGGGAATGTGGCGGTGCATATAGCGGTGCAGGTGGTGGTGCCTGCGGTGGTATCTGCGGCGGAGATGGTGCCAGTGCTGGCCGTGGTGCAGGTGCTGGTAGTAGTGGAGGGAGACACCAGGCCGTCTCCTGCAGCCTTGGATGGCTGCCCACTGTGGATGATGCTGCTGACTCTTGTTGTGGCAACAGCGGTGCAGGTGGCGGTGTAGATGGCGGTGCAGGTGATGGTACCTGCGGCAGTGCTTTCCGTGGTACAGGTTGCTGGGCTGTCAGGACTAATGGTGGGCACCAGTCCCTCATCTGGAGCCTCCGAGGCCTGAAGTGCCTTGCCTTGGGTTTTCTTGCCCTTCCCCACCTTGGCAGCCGCTGCTGGGACCTTGGCACTGGCAGATGCAGTTTTGGAGGAGGCCTTGCTGGGTGGGTCGTGCTTCTTGACCGTGCTGCATGCTGGCCCCTTCTTCACCTTGGCAGGTGAAGGAATTGGTTGGTACTTTGAATTGGTCGGTGGCACACTGCCAGCCCTGACGGTTGCCCCCTTTGATCCCCTGGGACTTGCAGGTACCACAGCGGATGGCGACTTGGTGGCTGAGGTGCTGGCCTGGGATATTGACACCCTGGCCCTAGAGGAAGGACGGGGGAGGCATAGGGAAGAGGTCAATGTTAGCCAAGAAAATCTTTTTGGACACACTTGGACGGGAAGGTGGAGAGGGTTTGGGAGAGGAGGAAGAAGGAGTGGTTGTAGGAGGTGTACGTCTGCTGAGTTTGGGTGAAGGTGCATGGGCTGGATGATGTTGTGAGGTGGATGGCTGTTGGGTGGGTGGGTGCTTGCGTTTGTGTACTTTGGGAGGAGGGGTCACAGACACACACGGAGAGGACACAGGGGATGTGTGAATGGTTTTGGGGGTGTTGACTGCTCCTGAGGGGTCTGTAGTAATGGGCGTACTGGTGATGGATGTAGTGGATGATGATGTAGTGCATGCAGGTGTGAGGGGAGGCGCTACTGGGAGGGAGGTGGAGGAGGAGGAGGAGGGGGACACAGGGGAGGCAGTGGATGTTGGTATGTTTGCATGAGTATGGTGCTTGTGTGAGTGCCTGTGAGATGATGTGTGGTGCTTATGTTTTTCGTGAGCCACCCTTGTGTGTTGAGGTGTGTGCATGCTGGTCTGATGGTGTGCTTGGGGTAGGCTGAGGTACAGGGGATTGGGTCTGGGTGGATGACGTTGGAGGGGGGAGGCTGGACACAGGGACAATGGCTGCCATCAGTGCTGAGGCCAGAGACTGAAATGCTCTCTGTTGGGCTGCCTGGCCAGAGTGAATGCCCTCCAGGTATGCATTTTTTTGCTGCAACTGCATCTCTACACCCTGGACGGCATTCAGAATGGTAGACTGCCCAACAGTGAGGGATCTCAGGAGGTCAATGGCCTCCTCACTGAGGGCAGCAAGGCTGACTGCGGCAGGACCTGAGGTGCCTGGGGCGAAGAAGATGCCCACCCTCCTGGGTGAGCGGCCACGGGTCACATGCTGACGGGCTGCTGGGAGGGCGGTGCTGGTAGGGGGGGTGGCGGGTGTACCTGTTGATGTGGTGGGCACAGAGGGGCCGGCCACAGCAAGGGAGCTCCCATCAGAGGAGGAGTCGGTGTCGGTGTCGCTGGTCTCTGCTCCTGTCCCCGCCGTGGATCTCCCCTCGCCCTCTGTCCCACTGGTGACTTCAGACTCCGTTGTCTCGCCCTCCAGGGCCATGTGGGATGCAGCTCCCTCCTGCTCCGGTGGCACTGCTCCTCCGCCTGATGATGCTAATGCACACAAGAACAGGGAGACCACAAAAAGGGGGGAAAGAAAGAAGAAAGACATGTTCAGTGCATGCCATACCGCTACCGTTGGTGGACACTACAGACACAGCAGCCATCTGCACTATGCCATGCACTTAGAGTTCCCTAACTAATCACAGGGACATGGGCTGCAAGGCCTCTGCCCGATTGCTGGACACATGGAGGTCACAGGAGCCTGACTAGCTGTTGATGGCTCTTACCACTGGTGGGGTTGGAGTGCCACATAGCCTGCCTGACAAAGGGTCCTTGCCTAGAAAGCTCATCCTGGCCTAGGGGAACCCACTGCCCACCACCCCCAACCAGACACCTCCTAATGTGCAGAGTCAGCTGGATGAGAGTGTACTCAACCCCTTGTGGCTGCTGTGGTGCCCTCAAGCGCCCCTCCAACTCCGGATATGCCATCGCCGGGATCCGGAACATCCGGGGGGTCATGGTGCGACGGGCACCCCTCCCATGTTGGGAGGCCATCCCCAGCTGGGCCTCCACCGTCTTCTTGCTCCAGCGGCGAATGTCCTCCCATCTTTTCCGGCAGTGGGTGTTCCGTCTGTGGTGGACCCCCAGGGTCCAGACCTCCTTGGCGATGGCACGCCAAATATCCTTCTTCTGGTGGCCGCTGAGCTAGATGAATAGTACAGTGGAAAAGGAAAAACTTTAACCGTCTGGACCGTCACAGTCATTGGCCCACGTTCCCACCCTTGCCCTGACGCACATACACTCACTGTCCACTCATGCAGGCCTCAGCCCCCCCCGTTTCTTCCATCCACACCACTCCAAACAGGCATTGCCCATACAGCATGCTCGCAGTTTAATCACCTGTTTGTCTGGAGGACCATAGAGTAGTGTGTACTGGGAAAGGACCCCATCCACTAACTTCTCCAACTCCTCCAAAGTGAATGCAGGGGCCCTTTCCCCAGACACAGTAGCCATTGTCGCTTCCAGACTGAGGTCACAGCAGCACTTGCAGTGTAGGGTCCTCTCCTGTCGAAGGTCAGATATCAAGTGAGTGAACAGAGAGAAAATGGCAGTCACGTCCACGGCGGTGAGTACTGTCACCGCCGGCATACATCGTCATTGCGGTGCAGGATTGCACCGCGGTCTTCGACCGCCTACCGCGACGGTGTACAACGCCAGCGCAGTTACCTCATATCCCCTTGTCCCACATTACAGGTCAGGCAGCCCCCATTTCAGGGGCCCACATGGCATTATTTTTTAATGCATCACACATATCTAGACCTTGCATACACACAGAGACATGCACATAGCAGATTGACAAATGTGTGCAATAAATTCTTTTTTTACTACCTCAGTGTTGGCTAACTCTGTGCTCGCTGTTCTCGTCCATAGGGCACGTCCGCTGGGGCAGGTGAAGAGATGGCGGCATCCTCCTGTGTACAGACCGCTGGTGGACAATGGAAGAGAGACATGTAATAGTCACCTACAGACTTGATCGTGCAACAATCCATGAACTGTGTGCCCAGTTGGTGCCAGATGGAGGGGTATGGGAGTGGAGGAAGAGGTAGTGGTTGTAGGAGGTGTTCGTTTGGTGACTTTGGGTGAAGGTGCATGGGCTGTAGGCTGTTGTGAGGTGGATGGCTGTTGGGTGGGTGTGTGACTGCATTTGTGTACTTTGGGAGGAGGGCTCACAGACACACTGGGAGAGGACACAGGGGATGTGTGAATGGTAGTGGGGTTGGTCAGTGCACGTGAGCGGTGTGTGGTGATGGGCGTGCTGGTGATGGAGGTAGTGCATGCAGGTGTGAGTGGAGATGAGACTGGGAGGAAGGAGGGAGCCGTGGAGGAGGGGGACACAGAGGAGGCAGTGGATGTTGGTATGAGTGCATGGGTATGATGCTTGTGTGAGTGCCTGTGGGATGTGTGGTGCTTATGTTTGCCTGAGCCACCCTTGTGTGTTGATTTGTGTGCATGCTGGTCTGAAGGTGTGCTTGGGATAGGATGAGGTAGAGGGGATTGGGTCTGGGTAGTGGAAGTTGGAGGGGGGGAGGCTGGACACAGGGACAATGGCTGCCATCACTGCGGAGGCCAGAGCCTGAAATGCTCTCTGTTGGGCCGCCACGCCAGAATGAATGACCTCCAGGTATGCATTTGTTTGTTGCAAATACCTCTCTACACCCTGGATGGCATTCAGAACGGTTGACTGCCCAACAGTGAGGGATCTCAGGAGGTCAATCGCCTCCTCACTGAAGGCAGTAGGGCTGACTGGGGCAGGGCCTGAGGTGCCTGGGGTGAAGGAGATGCCCACCTTCCTGGGTGAACGGGCATGGGAAACATGCCAAAGAGCTGCTGGGAGGACAGTGCTGGTAGGGGGTTGGCGGCTGTACCTGTTGTTGGGGTGGGCACAAAGGTGTCCGCCACTGCCAGGGAGCTTTCATTGGAGGAGGACTCGCTGTCACTGGTCTCCCCTCCTGACGCTGTCGTGGAGCTCCCCTCGTCTTCCGTCCCACTGATGCCTTCACCCTGGGTGGATTCCGCCTCCAGGCCCATGTGGGATGCAGCTCCCTCTGTCACCGGTGCCTCTGCTCCTCCGCCAGGTGATGCTAATGCACACAAGGAAAGGGTGACAAAACAAAAAGGGGGGGGGAGACAGAGGATACACTTGGTCAATGCCAGCAACAACACTACTGTTGGCGTACACAACACAAAGGGAGCTGCCCTATGCCTTAGACCATGCCCAACCAGTCACTAGGGTAGTCACAAGCCCATGGGGTACAATGCCTAATGCCAGAATCTGCACACCTGACACCCACAGGACCCTGCCCAGTAGTAGTTGCCCACTAACACCATTGGGTTTGGAGTGCTTCAGAGCCTGCACACAAAGGACCTACCCTGCCATGATCGCCCTGGCCTAGGGGCACCCATTGCCCCCATACCACACCCTGCTAGCTCCTAAAGCATGCAAAGTCAGGATTCAGAATCTGTACTCACCCCCTTGTGGCTGCTGTGATGCCCTCAAGCACCCATCCAACTCCGGATGTGCCACCGCCAGGATGCGGAACATCAGTGGGGTCATGGTGCGATGGGCACCCCTTCCACGTTGGGGGAGGCCAGCCCCAGCTGGGCCTCCGCCATTTTCTTAAGCGGCTCAGGTCCTCCCATCTCTTGTGGCAGTGGCTGCTCCGCCTGTGATAGACCCCCAGGGTCCGCACCTCCTTGGCGATGGCACACCAAATACCCTTTTTCTGGTGGGTACTGACCTAGAGGAAAAGACAGTGGAAAAGGAAATTACTCACCCGTTCTGACCATCATACTCATTGCCCACCAGTTCCCACCCATGCCCTGACACACATATACTGACCACCTCTCATGCAGCACTCAGGCCAGGACGCATCAGCACCCCCCCCAACATGTGGTTACATCCACAACACTGCAAACATGCACTGCCCATACATCATGCTCACAATGTACTCACCTGTTTGTCTGGAGGACCGTAGAGTAACGTGTACTGGGGTAGGACCCCATCCACCAGTTTCTCCAACTCCTCCACAGTTAAGGCAGTGGCCCTTTCCCCAGACACTCTAGCCATTGTCGCTTCCAGACTCAGTTCACAGCAGCACATGAAGTGTAGGTCCTCTCCTGTTGATGGTCAGGTAGCAAGTGAATGAATAGCCATAAAATGGCGGTGACGTCCGTGGCGGTGCGTACCGTCACCGCTGGCGTACATCGCGATTGGCTCCTGGGACCCATATGGCCCAACGATAACCAATGCAAAGTTGCGCGGCAGTCATCGACACCAGCGCACTTACCTCATTTCCCCTTGTCCCTCCTCACAGGTTAGGCAGTCACCATTTCAGGGGGGCACATGGCATGGCACATCAACTGACTCTCGACTTCACACACTGTTTCTGTGATGTAACTTCAACAACAGTTGTGCCATCTATGTGGAAATATGATATTCTGCTCGCCGTTCTCCTCCATAGGTTACAACTGCTGAGGCAGATGATGAGTTGGCGGCATCTTCCGGTGTACAGACACCTGGTGGACTTGTCGACATTGGAGGACAGACACATTATCATCACATACAGACTTGATTGTTCCACAATCCAAGAACGGTGTGCCCAATTGGAGCCAGACCTGATGTCAGCTATCCGTCAGCCCACAGGAATACCCCCTCTATTGCAGGTTCTGTCAGTGCTCTATTTCCTGGCAAGTGGTTTCTTTCAAACTACAGTGGCCATGGCATTAGGAATGTCTCAGCCAATGTTCTCCAATGTGTTGACCAGAGTGCTGTCTGCCCTGCTGAAGCACATGCGCAGCTACATCGTTTTCCCCCAGGTGGATGATTTGGCCACAGTGAAAGCTGACTTCTACACCCTGGGACATATCCCAACCATCATTGGTGCCATTGATGGCACATATGCGGCATTCCCCTCCCCCCCGAAGAAATTAACAAGTTTACAGGAATAGAAAAAGCTATCACTCGATGAATGTGCAAATGGTGTGTTTGGCGGACCAGTATATCTCCCATGTGAATGCCAAATCTTCTGGCTCTGTGCATGACGCCTATATCTTAAGGAATAGCAGCATCCCATATGTGATGGGGCAACTCCAGAGGCACCGGGTGTGGTTACTAGGTGAGCAAAATGTCCCCACACTGGATATGTAGGGGTCTGAGTATGTGGTTGTCCCTAAGGATTAGTGTGTGTCTAACAGTTGTCCCTCGATCTTTGCAGGTGACTCTGGTTACCCCAACCTCTCATGGCTACTGACCCCAGTGAGGAATCCCAGGACAAGGGCAGAGGAATGTTACAATGAGGCACATGGGCGTACAAGGAGGATTACTGAGAGAACCTTCGGCCTCCTGAAGGCCAGGTTGTAGTACCTCCATCTGACCGGTGGATCTCTATACTACTCACCTAAGAAGGTGTGCCAGATCATTGTGGCATGCTGTATGTTGCACAACCTGGCCTTGAGACGCCAGGTGCCTTTTCTGCAGGAGGATGAGCTTGGAGATGGTCTTGTGGCAGTGGTGGAGCCTGTGGACAGGGAGGAAGAGGAGGCAGATGAAGAAGATGTGGACAACAGAACAAACATTATACAGCAGTACTTCCAGTGACACACAGGTAAGAGACTGTAACACAACTTTACATTACAGTAATCTTTAGGACATTGTACATGACAGGCTCTTACCCTCTGTCTATGGACACTGACTGCTCCCTTTGGAATCTCTATTTTCAGATCTGTGTACCCCATTCTGGCACCTGCTATATCTACTACTGCCCACCAAAGTTCATCCTGTAGTATATTTCACTGAACATAGACGTTGCAATGCTTTGATAATGTTGTAATAATACATTTTCTGATCATTACACTCACTCTAGTATGGTTTATGTTTCAAGGATGTTTATTTTTGTGCAAGGGGCTTGGGTGATTGTGGAGGAATGTCCAGTTAGAGTCCAGTCTATTGGTATCATGGGTGCATTGTCCAAGGGGGCATTGGAAGTGGAGCAATGGCAGTTCAAGGTGGACATGTTGACAGAGTGGGACAGAAGGGTGACAATCTAGAAAGTCTTATTTCCTGGGAGGGGTCTTGGCAATGTTCTCTGTCTTCTTCCCGGTTCACAGGGACTGTTTGCGGGTGTTTCTCCTTCTGCAGGGGGTGGGGTGCTGGTGGCCTGTTTGTCCTGTCCACTAGCTCTGGCGGAGGTGCAAGGCTGTCCATCGGTTTGGATAGCATCAGGGGCCCATTGTTGTGCCACTGCGTCCCTCATGGTCTTGCCCATGTCAGCCAGCACCCCTGCAATGGTGACCAGGATGGTGTATATTTTGGTTAGGTCCTTCCTGAGTCCCTCCTGCAGCCGATGGGTCTCCTGTAACATTGCCAGTACCTGTCCCATGGTCTCCTGGGAATGGTGGTATGCTCCCATGATGTTTGAGAGTGCCTCGTGGAGGGTCAGTTCCCTGGGCCTGTCCTCCTCCTTTGACACAGCAGTCCTCCCAGCTTCCCTGTTGTCCTGTACCTCTGTCCCCTGAACCGTGTGCCCACTGACCCCAGGTCCCTGATCGTCCTGGGTTTGTGGGGTAGCCTGGGGTCCCTGTAGTGGTGGACACACTGCTGATTGACGTGTCCTGGGGACAGTGGTATGGGCCCGCTGGGTTGGTGCTGTGGGGTGTTTCCTGAGGGTGGAGGGTCTGTGGTGGTTTGTGACTGTGGCAGGGGAACCGACTGTCCAGAGGTCCCTGATGGGCCAAGTTGTGCATTGTGATCCAGGTGTGCAGAGCTGCTGTCATCACTGTGGACCTCTTCTGGGGGGGGGCTGGATGTAGCTGGCACCTCCTTTCTGGTGACATTGAGTAGGGGTCATGTTGGGATGCAAATGCATTGTTAATGCATCTGTGTGTGCCATCTTGTGCATGGGTGTGTTTCCCTCTCTGATTGTGCTTTCCCTGTCGGCTTGGGCTTGTGTGAGTGGTGATTTTGTGGGCTGGGTGAGTCTCTCTATTGGACATGCTGGGGTGATGGGTGCCCATGCAGGTCTGGGATGGGGGTCCATGCATTATTGTTGCATGCATGGCTTGGTATTGGGATGGGTGGGTTGTGATACTGGGATATATGTGAGTTGGTGGAGTGATGGGAGTGAGGGTAAGGGTGGGGTAATGTGATGGCATGCAGGTAGGGTGGGGGATATAGTAATAGAGATTTGCCTCACCAGAGTCCAGTCCTCCTGCTACTCCTGTGAGGCCCTCAGGATGCATTATCGCCAAGACATGTTCCTCCCATGTTGTTAGTTGTGGGGGAGGAGGTGGGGGTCCACCGCCAGCCCTCTGTACAGCAATCTGGTGTCTTGAAACCACAGAACGCACCTTCCCCCGTGGGTCGTTTCACCTTTTCCTGATGTCATCCCTTGTTCTTGAGTGCTGTCCACGGAGTTGACCCTGTCCACGATTCTCTGCCATACCTCCATCTTCCTAGCAATGGACGTCTGCTGCACCTGTGATCTGAATACCCAGATGATTTCCTCCACCATGACCCTTACCTCCTCCTCTGAAAATCTGGGGTGTCTTTGGGGTGCCATGGATGTAGTGTGAGTGAAATGTGTGAGGATGTGTGAGGTGATGTGTGGGGTGATGTTTTGGGGTATATACTGTGGTGTGT
Source organism: Pleurodeles waltl (assembly GCF_031143425.1). Lineage (NCBI taxonomy): Eukaryota > Metazoa > Chordata > Amphibia > Caudata > Salamandridae > Pleurodeles > Pleurodeles waltl. The sequence continues at coordinate 631,458,230 of NC_090443.1, forward strand.
GTGGATGTGCGTGGAGGGTGATGGTGTTCTGTGCCTCTGATTGAGTGGGTGCTCTTTGCTTGTCTCTCTGTGCTTGGTCTCTTTTTTTATTGCAATGGGTTGTGGGTAATGTGGATGTGTGCTCTATAGTGGTATGAGTGTGAGGGTGTTGTGTGTGTATATGTGTCAGGTGTGTGTATTTTGAATTGTCCAATGTGGTGTGGTTTTGTAAGTGTGTGTGTATTTTAAGCACAGCGGTGTGTACCGCCAATGGTATACCGCGGTTGAAAGACCGCCGCATTGATTCGTGGGTCGTGATACTGTGGGCGTGTTCCTGTTGGCGTAATGGTGTGGGTTTTGCTATCTCCAGTTTATCACTGACCTTTGATGTGGCGGACTTGTGTGGGTGTCTGTATTGTGGCAGAATTCTCTGTGTGGGTCATAATACCCGTGGCGGATTACCGCCCCAGTCATGGTATGTTGGTGGCCGTCGGCACGGCGGTAGGTGGCATTTACCGCCAGGGTTGTAATGAGGGCATTTGTTTCTTGGACTTTGTAGCGTGTGCTTGAGGCGTTAAGTCTTGTTATAACCCCTTGCTTTGTATAGGCTGTAGGGTGGACATCCTCCCTCTGAGGACCGTGATTAATATTGGAGTGGAAAATAGTGTGAAATATATAAGTGAGCACCTGTTCACCCCTTATCCAGCTGCAGTCAATAGAGTAGTACTTGGGACCCATACATCCTTCAGCCCTGCTTCATGCATGCCACTTTACCAGACAGTGCCTTTATGTTTGCCCCAACCAGCTTTCAGGGCTGCATGGTTGATTGATATGAGAAGCATGCTTCTTGATAGAATGTGAGTGAGAGTAAATGGAATGGGGCTTCATTGACCTCAATCAAAGTACCTTCAAAATAAAAAAGATGAGTGACCTGGGATGAAGGAGTTTCATAAAACTTCTAGATGTAATGGCTTTGAAAAGGATGGCTCTGATTGAGACATAAACAATTTGAGTTATATAGTAACAAAGTGCTGTGGGATGCTGTCTCAAGCACAGCAACATATATTGTCTTTCCAGAGCTTATGCAATCAATAAGTGGGTGAGTGACTGTCCATTTGGGGGGATAAATGCACGATTGAGTGCACAGATGTGCTATTGCAAAGCAGAGGTGGGGAGGGCAATCATCCTCCTGTGCCAGAAGGACGGAGGCTGCTACTAGCAGCCTGCCCATGGCCATGCTAGCAGTAGCTCATGATTTTGCCCAGCCACTACTCTCTACAGACACACGGTGAGTTTACATATTCACTCACTTACTTTTTCACTCATTGGTACATTCAACTATTCATCCAGATATATCCATTGATCCATAAAAATACTGTTCACCAATTTATCCATAGAGTCACTCAGTGCACCATGCATCTATGCATCCAGTCATTCATCTATTCATCCATCCATGTACCCTTTGCAGGAAGGCTCAGTGATTTAAACTCTTATTGCAAAATGATGCACTTATCTAAAAGCTACATATTCAGATCCCAGCAAGGTCAACACAGCCTTCTATCTTGTAGCTGTATAATTATTATTATTAGTAGTAGTATTATTATTAATATTATTATTAATAGTGATAATAATAATAATAATAATAATAATAATAATAATAATAATAATAATAATAATAATAATAATAATAATAATAATAATAATAATAATAATCATCATCATCATCACCATAATCACGCCCTGACAGAAGAAAAGACTTGGTGGCACATGTAAATTATGATGTATGGAGTCTTACCACTCCAGTGAATTAGTGCTGTTTAATTGTGTGAGGAGATATATGAGACCTCACTGATTGTGCCTGTGTATGGATGCAATACTATTGCTTACTTGCTCCCATGGTTAAGCCTGTGTGCATTGGAAGTGGGTCTGGCAGTGTGTTTTGCTTGGTGGGCTGAGTGTGTGAGATGACTACTGCAACAGGAATTGGCTGCAGCAGTAGATTGAGGAGGCTGACCCCATTGCCCACTTACCCGGCACCAGCAACCACAGGCAGGTGGCCTAGGGCATGCAGAAACGTCTTCACCCTATGATTGGTGTGACCTGTGCATCTTTGGACTGGCAAACATAACATATAAGGAAGAAAAAACAGGTCATTTACACCCTGTGGATCCGAAGACTTCTCAGATGCCCATGATGCCATGGGGTATTGTGGATCAATGAGATATTTTTGCCTTGACAAACTTTTTACACCTGAATATTTTGAAACAATAGTTGTGTCATTCACATGTGTTACAGTACATTTAAGAAGTTCCACAGCATATCGGTTTGTTTAAAGAAGAAAGCTTTTGTTGGGATGTCACACCTAGAACCTATGAGGAAATTTATCTAGGATGATTTCTTTTTTGAACAATACTGATCCCAAAATGCTTCCTTTAACAAATGCCATTCACTAGCAAAATATTTCAAGTTTACAAGTAATGGAAGCTTGTGATAAAAACTAGTTTTGTTTTATAAGGAAATGTAAAATAGCTCTTCCCGCCTAATTTTTAGAAGGTTGGTTAAACTTAAATTCTAAAATGTATTCTGAGAATTGGTGATAACTGTCTATATCTTATTTTGTGAAGACAACACTAATACTCTGATGATGTACACTTGACGAATGACTGATGTTGGAGAATTTCCCACAGATTTAAAATGTTTTCACACTAAGCAGCACAGTATCCAAATTTGCAATGGTGTGTTACTCAGAATGCGGTGGCATGCCTATGAGGATCGGCCTTCTACTGGTATCATTCCCTGCACTGGAGCTCAAGCAAGGCTGCTGTGTGCAACACACAGCCTTTAACTGCAGTGGCATAGCCTTCAGTACAAATTCCAATGTGGAGTCAAAATTTGAAGTTTCTCATCCATTGAGTGTGTGTTGTGCACTGCAGCACAGTGCAGAAAATGTCATATTTTTGGATAAAGATGCGTGTTTGCATCTACTTCAAGGATGTGTTAGTTCTTGATGCAAAGCCCAGTCCCACCATCCTAATGGGTAAAGATTTGCCTCAAACCTATAGGTATGCTCACTGATCAACATTGCTAATATCCACTGACCTCAAAGCATCAGAAAGCATTTTTGGGGATTGAAAAATGCACCTTTCCAGAGCAAAAGGTTTCAGAGCAAAACTCCTGTTGCACTGGGTTGTAAATGCCATGTACCACTTTTAATCATTTGGGGCTATATGTATCAAAGGATTTAGCATTCACAAACGGTGCGAATGTCCGTTTGCGAATGCAAAATTGCATTTCACGATGTATGAAATGCATTCTCAGTGTGAATTATAGAAATCGCAAAAACTGGGAATTTTTGCGAATGAATAGACAAATTTGCGTGTCGCAAGCAGCGTATCGCAAATAGCGACATGATTTACTGAATCGCTGATAGCGAAGCGCTAATTGCAATACAGATTAGCGAATCGCAGATAACGATTTCCAAAATCATGCCTCTATTTGCGAGATGCAGATTGCGACACGCAAAAATGGATTCACAATGCGATGTAGTAAAAAATCGCAATTTGCGATTATTCGCAGAATGGCCGTTTGCACATGCAAATTACCAGGAACTGAAACCAGGTGGTAACCAGGTGCAACCTATATAAAGAGGCCCAGAATGTCTCAGCCCCTCTTCCACAATGGCTGCACTCTACGTCATGGCGAGGAGAATGAGAATCTTGGCAGGTTTGGGGAGAGAGAGGAGGAGACAGGAGCACATTTTCAGAGTGCGCATAACCCTTTTTGACCAGAATGAGGAAGAAATTTTAGATAAGTACAGGTTAAGCTCATCCGTGATACTTGACCTGATAGCTGAGCTACAACCCATGCTGCAGCGCACAACACACAGGACCAATAGCATACCCACCCATGTGCAGGTATTATGCTCCCTGCAGGTACTAGCCTCAGGGAGCTATCAAGGGGTCATAGCAGCAGCTGGAGGGGTATCACAGAGTGCCCTCTCTAGATTTTTCAATGCATTTCTCAATGCCATGCTGAGCAGAATACAACTGTACATCAGATTCCACAAAACCCCACAGGCAGTACAACAAACCAAAGTTAATTTTTACCAGATAGCACAGTTTCCACATGTGCTAAGTGCCAATGATGGGACACATGTAGCAATCTGTCCACCATCGGCCAGCGAGTATGTGTATCGCAACCGTAAAAACCATCATTCCATGAACATACAGGTGATATGCAATGCCTCCTGCATCATTACCGATCTCGTGGCCAGATACCCAGGGAGCACACATGACTCCTACATCTTTTGCCACAGCGGGATACACACAAGACTGCTAGCTGGGGAGTTTGGGGAAGGATATCTACTAGGTAATTTGATAGTTCACAATAATGCATTGATGTAAGCATAACGTCAGACAGCAAATGTACTCATTGTACTCTCTGTGCATTCAGGAGACAGTGCCTACGCAGTGCGCACCTATATGCTAACGCCCTACCTGAGCCCTGGCACCCCAGCAGAGAGGAGGTACAATGCTGCACATAGGGCTACCCGCAATGTGGTAGAGCGCACTTTTGGACTGCTGAAGAACCGTTTCAGGTGCATCCATAGGAGTGGAGGTGCACCACTGTACAGCCCTGAGACGACATGCAAAATTGTGGCCACATGTGCTATCCTGCACAACATAGCAGCAACCAGGGTCATACCAGTGGAACTCACAGAGCCAGACTCTGATGAGGATGATGATCCCTTACCACCCCTTCTACCAGCCGACAGAACCAGTGCAGCAGAAGGCAGGCGAAGACGTGCTGACATCACACGCAACCATTTTTGGCGTAAGTAATGACAAATCCACTTCAATAATATGTTTTTCAGTAGTTAGCATCTTTATTACCTTGACTTCAGGTAAACATTGTGTCAGTAGGACATAGCTATTCACAATGGGCAGACATGATCTATTAACAGTGTCACACTATTAGCATCATAGCATGACTTAATTACACATGTTGAGGTGGTCCCCTGTAGCCTTCAACATCACTTCTTTGGTCCACGCGCTCCACTTGAGTGCTCAGTAACCTCGCTGGCACCTCTAGTAGCAGGTTCACCTGCAGTATTGTGTCTGGCACTGCGACGCCTCGGATCAATCACAGGGACTGTCAGACTGCTGAGGCGAGAGGACTCCTCACCGTCACCAACACCCAGTTTGCTGGTTGTGGCACTGCGTGCTGTTTGCCTGGTATCCACTACGTTGGTAATTTGCACCAGTCCCTGTGCAATGTCCCTAATGCAATGTCCTATCTCCACCTGTGTGGCAAAGGCACGCCGTGATATCAGGGCTGTTGAACTTGTGAGCCGATTGACTGATCTACAGAAGCTGTCAAACTTAGCCAAATATTGGTGATGGCGCCTGCGCTGGCTGACACACTCCTGCCGTATCTCTGTGCATAGTTCCCCAATGGCCTGTGTCAACTCCTTGGTGTTCTCAGCAACTCTTTGCTGTCCCTCAATCAGAGTCTCCAAGTGCTTGTTTTGTAACCCCATATTGCTATTGTGAGACACAAACTGTCTGTGCAGTGACTTCAAATGTTTGCATTGCAGGCGCTGCACCTTCAGCATGGAAGCTTCCAGGCTGCCAAAGATTGATGGGCCCACTTCTTCTTCTGTGCCTAGTCTGCCTGCATTGTGACGCCTCCTGAGGGGAGTATATTGGTGCTGGTGCTGGTGCATGGAATGCTGTCTTCATGTGGGACTCGGCTCTGGTGGTGGTGTGGGTTTATGTTCTGGCATCTCATCTGAGTCCAGCTTGTACTCTGGCAGTGGTAACACCCTTTCCCTGCATCTAGTCAGGACAACACTGTAGGAGGCACTTGTATTTCAGTCGGACTGTGGCTGTGTTTCTGCATCCCCCACTTTTTCTGATCCTGCAGCAGCAGGGACCGAGTCATCTGCAAGGATAATGTGCAGCATGTCAGTTCTAGCATTCGTCACAGATTTCCACAGTATTGCTTTATATGTACAAATAAATTGTGTCACCCTGAGTCATTTGGGGGTATCTTGCTATTTATGTTGTGTATTCACCTTAGGGTTGTGTACTACCACTCCCAGAAGGCTCTGTTGTGTTGCATGTAAGATGTGACATGGACTACTTTTCATTGTGCATCAAGCTAGGTTCTATTTCCTAAGGGGCATGTGTACATGCAGATGTGGGGATACACATAATCACTGACCTTACCTTTGCTGGTGCTGGGTGTCCATGAGGTGTCGATGTCAGTTACACCACTAAAAGCATCTGGCAGCAATGTGGACTCCACCAGGTCTTCCATAGGGGTGGAGGGTGTGTGGGTGGATGGTCCACCTCCGGTGCTCCTTGCCTCCCTAAGCCTGCTGGCCACCCTCTCCTTGGCACGGGACCGCAATTGTACCATCGCTTGCTTATCTCCTCCACAGAGCCCTGCGCAACACCCACTGCGCATAGTTTTGTCTGTGTGTCAGACCAGAATTTCCGCTTCTCACTCTCAGGTACTTGGAGTGAGCTGTTGCCAAAGAGTCTGTCATGGTCACCAACAACCTCCTCAATGAGCACCTCCAATTCTTTCTCACTGAATTTCAGCTTCATCTTCCTGTCTCCCTTCTCCTTCCCATTGCCAGCATTGGCCATGTTGCAGTTTGATACTGGCTTCCTCACAATGCTGACTCCCTGGTGCTGGGATGTGTCTTTCTCACTGCTCCTTTGGGTGTGGCTCCTGGAAACAGCATGGGTTGACTCACTTCCTGGTTGTGATGTCATCAGACTGTTCCAGTTTGCCGTTTTCGCTATTTGCGAATTTCATTTACCGAATCGCATTTTCTTTTGCGATTTGGTATTTGCATCTCGCAAATTGCGTTTGCGAATTTTAAGAAATCGCTATTTGCAATTTTCAAATTTGATACATCACTTTTTGCATTTCTAAAATTGTGATTTCTTAAAAATCGCAATTTGGAAATCGCTAACCGAAATCTTGATACATCTAGCCCTTGTTAATGATACTGACAACAGAATCCATCTTCAAAGCATAGGAGATGGTGTCATATAATAACCTGAGGTTCTTGGGCCCAAATTTACTGATGCTTCTTAGTGTGTTTGTGTTTTTCTCAAGTTCTGTAAATTTTATGACCAAGAACTGTGCAGGTGAAAAAGCAGGCAAATGTTTATTTTGGACAATAGCCCTGCCCTGTCAAGCCAATTGCAAGCCTGTCACAAAATCATACATGGAGGGAGATGAGGCCTGAAGAAGTAAAAAAATGTAAAAAAGGCTGTCAGTAGTCAAGGTCCAAAAACTTTGTTGAAATAAATTCTGCAGAAATCATGAGATGAGGATGCTCCTGCAAAGGAGAGAATGGGGCCTTACTGAACAATAATTCATATTCAATGGGTTTTATACATAATTATTTTCTTGGTTATCATTATTTCACCCATTTTTGTGTTCCCGCTAAAGTTTAACCCTTTCTCTGTTAGCCCTCCCACCCTCCACCCAACTCTAATCCTTTTTTTGGCTATTTGGAGTAGTTTGTGCTCAGGCCTTTAGTACCTTTTATCCACAATAGCTATCCATGCCAATTTGTGTCCATTTTTTCCGGATTCTAAAGGTACCCAGGGTTTGTGGATTCCTCTGGAAGGGGCAGAGAAATTAGCCAAATTATAACTCAATTTTGTTATTTTGTCCTGCAAATGCCATCAACAAAAGGTTTCCAGTGCTAAAATTGCCATCTTCCCAGCTATCAGGAACAGTCAGACTTGATCCAGACAACCAAATTGTTTACCATAGTTTTGTAATTTTACTGGGAGAGAGTCCTTTTTTCCTATGTGTTGTGCTTTCAACCTCCTTCTAGTTTGTGGAGGAAAAGAGTGTCAAACCCATGTGGATCCCATAAAGCTATAAATTGTTGACACCTAGATAAAATTCTGAATTCAGCAAGGGGTCTTTTGTGTGGATCCTCAAGGTTTTCCCAAAGAAACTAAGGCCTTCATTTTAACCTTGGCGGTCTTTAGACCTCCAGGGTTAATGTGGCGGTATCACTGGCAACAGGCTGGCAGTGTATACCGCCACATCACCACTCATATCGCCATGGCGTTATGAACCGCTGGGCTGAAGATGTCACCCCCCCAGCAATCACCTATCTCCCCACCCCGACCCCCCCAAAATCACAGCACCCCTCCAACTTCCCAGCACACTAGAATCACATCACCCCTCAACTCCCCACCCCCTAAAATCAAAGCACGGCCCAAATCCCCCTTCCCGCAATCATGCACACACACACCCACACGCATGATGCATGCACCCATGCACCACCACATCCATACTGTGAGAGAACAGGGCTGATTGCAGAGGCCCCCTAATTTTTTGCCCCCATTTAAACATTTTGCTGGTGTTTTCCTGACTCTGATGGTGCCCTGAGTACTGCTAACCAGTCCCAGGGCCTGTGCTCTGTGTAAAATCAGTATGCAAATTAGGCTAATTATAATTGGCTAAGTCAACCTACCTATAACTCCCTAGTATATGGTAGGGCATGTAGATTTAGGGACCCCAGAATAGGTAGTGCACCCATAGGTGCACTGCTGGGGTGCCCAGTGTCATTGTGAAGGCAGGCCTGCCTTGCTGGCGGCTTTTAATTAAAGTTATTTGCAAATTCGAATTTGGATTTAAAAGTAGTTCCAAAGTCTTAAACTACCTTATTTTTACATATACGTCACCCCTAAGGTGTGCCCTATGTGCCCCTAGGGCTGGGTGTCATGTAACTATAAGCAGGGACCTTATAAAAATAGTTTTATAAGCCCTGGTGAGGTAAAAACAGCCAAATTTGTTTTTCCCTCATTGTAGTGAATGGCCTCCATAGGCTAGAATGGGGAGACTTTATTTTAATTTTAAAAGTCCCCTTAAGTAATGGATACCAAGAGTTTGGTATCAAATTAATTGTTTTAATAAATCCCACACCGTCCAGTTGTTGGATTTAATATAACTTGTTCAGGTAAAGGGTTTTAAACTTTACCTGAAAAGTTGCCAACTTCAGCCCCGCAGTGTTTTTGCTGCTGTGCTCTGATTGGCCAGCCTCTGGCAGCCTGGCCAGGCTGGCTTGATGAGGTGTGAAGTGGCATGGCTTCACACAAAGAGATGTGCTTGTGGGAGGAGATCCTCCCTCAGCAGATGATGAGGCAGGAAGGGGGAGGGCTGCCAAACTGGTCTTCAAAGGCAGAGAAGGACATTTGGAGCAACCCAGCAACACCCCCACATCCTGCAAACCCAGACAGTTAGGTGCCCCCTTGATCAGATTAGGAGAGGGCAGGAGAGGGGTGTGTTTAGGATTTTTAGCAACACCAGTGGGTGGGCTCAGCCAGATGTAACCTCCAAATATCACTTTCAGCCATGATGGAATTTTGAGGAATGTTGCTCCCTGGGATTGATTTTTGCCACACTTCCCAGGAAGTGGTCATCACAGGGGGAAGGACCCTGCACCTGATTGGAGAACCAGGACCACCCTGTTTTTCACCCAGGAACAGGGAAAAAACTGGCAGACCTGCACCCAAAACTCAGTTCCCTACCAGATCCCTACCAGGAGGAACTACAGAAGAAGAAGGACTGCCCTTCTGGACCCCTAGCCTGCACCTGGCCCCTCACTCTGAAGGACTGCACCAGCTGCACACTTGGACTTCACCACAAGAAGGACTTTTCCTGACTTTGACTGGTTCAAGGAGGGACTCCCTGTTTGCTACAGGTGAAAATTGCTAACCAGAGTCCCCTGCACCAACTCCTGAAGAAACCAACCAGCTGACCACTGTCCAGTGGCCAAAAAGGACTTTGCGCCAGGTGCATTCTGGGAGTTGTAGTCCACATCCCCAAGGATCATCTCAGAGCTTCTGGAACCTTGGAGTGAGCTGTGGACCCCAAAAGAACCTTAAAGGGACATCTGTAAGAAGATCCAGAAGTTTGGAGAAGTTTGGAGAACTGTTGAAAAAAAACTCCATAGAGGGACTGACCCGCCGCGGCAACTCTAGCCGGCTTGCCTCAACCGCGACCCGGCCTGACTTGCAGGTTCGTCCCGGTGGAGAAAATCTCCAAAAAAGAGACTAAGTTTGAACGTAGGAAGTTGGCCGGGACCTTCCAGCCAGCGTATCCGAGGAGGGCTCCAAGGATGTCGGATCAAGATCCAGGTTTGCCCCGGTAGAAGGATTTTCACCTAGAAAAAAGGTAAAAATCTCCACTGAGGGCTCCCGCAACGCGTATCCGAAGAAGACTTCCAGGAGGTCGGATTGGACTGGCAGGTGCGTCCTGCTGAAGAAAATCTTCAGAATAACGACTAAGTGCGAAGGTAAACTTTTGACTGAGGCATCCCGCGGGCTGTAGCCGAGCCGGGCTCCATCGCGGTCGGCCTTAAACTTTGACTTTGCCCCAGTCGAGATGCGACCAGATGACCAGATTGTGGCTTTTTGTTTCTAGGAGCTAGAAAACAATAATTCTTTAAAAATTCATATCTCTGGTTCCCCTTATCCGATTTTATTCGTTTTTGTGTCATTTTAAAGATAAAAATATAATCTATTTTTATACATTGGTTTTGGATTTTTAAACTGTTTCCCGTGTTTTATTTAATTACTGTTTTGTGATATTTGAATGCTTTACACTCTGTCTCCTAAGTTAAGCCTTGTCGCTCGTTGCCAAGCTACCAAGGGTTGAGCTGGGTTTAATTTAATGAGACCTAACTGGACCTAAGTGGAGGTTAGTGGCCTATTGCTAAGTGTAGGTACTTACCTGCCCTTACCAATAACCCATTTTCCAACACATACACTAATTCACTTACACTCATCCATACACGCATTCACTGACACATGCTCACACGCATACACACTGACATGAAGACACGCACTCACCGTAACATTCTTACATGCATTCACTCACATGCATACAACCACACATATACCACAATACTCACAGACGCATACACATATGCACACACACATTCATGCAGACATGACACACAACAACCCCACCCTCGACCCCCTCTACTGGCAGATGCTCGACTTACCTTGTCAGGCGAGGAAACAGGAAACAGGAAGGGGCGCTACTTCCACCAGCAGCACCCCACCAGCAGGACAGCGCAAAACCATCTTTTTGGCCAGAATATGGCTGGCAGAGTCCTACTGGCAGAGCGGTGCAGGTGGTAGCACCACCCAGACACCTTGTCCGCCAGCATGGCTACTGCCGGATTTCCGTCCTTATTGTGTCAGAAATCCTGTAATAGGCATATTATTTCTGGCGCCCTTGGCATCAGTGGTTTTCTGAGGAAACCGTCGATGTCATGCTGAGGGCCTAAGTGTTGAAATAAAAAAAAAAAAGAAATTATTTGGAAAGAACAGGCATTTGTGACAATTTTTTTATTTCTAACTTTTCAACACAATGCCCGATTTTCAAAAGCAATATGTCATTACATTGGCTAGACCCTTCTAGTTGTAGGGCTATATAGGGCTTGTGGGTTTTTGAGAACTCAAGATACCCAGAGCCAGTAACTGAGCTGCACATTGCAGTGGTTTTTCTTTGTCTAATGGTTATAGAACAATTCAGATGGTAAAATACAAACAGTGAAAAATGGGTAACAGGGAAGCCTATGTATTTCTGGAATGGGCACAAGATCTGGAGTATAGAGGCATGGATTATTTGCACATCTCTGAAATTATGGGTAACCACACTAGCATGTGAATTAGAGGAAATTTCTCAAAATTACTTCTTTGTTACATTCTGTCTTACATTTGGAAGGTGCATATGTAGAGAAATACATTTGGTAATAACACTTGTTCTACTATTCTGTGTTTCCCTAAGTCTTACAATAAAACTGGTGCCTCCATTGTCTGGGTAGGCCTAGGATGGGACATGGAATGAATCAAAATGCAGCATGGACACATCACATCTTTCCACAGAAAACTAACCCTTTTTGCAATGTGCCTAGCTCTGGATTTTGGGCACTAACTCAGTCGGTACATAGAGAAGCCAAGTAAAACTAGGCATTTTTGAAAACTAGACACCTAGAGCAATACAGGATGGGGTTACTTGCATGCCACTCACCAGGCTGTGCTATCCAGAATCCCTAGCAAACCTTCAAACTTTGACTAAAAAAACACATTTTCCTCACATTTTTGTAATGAAAAGTTCTGGAATCTTTGCGAAACCGCAAACTTCCTTCCACCCAGCATTCCCCAAAGCCTTCTGATACAAAAGGTATCTTGCTTTTGTGAACAGACCTTGTGACTGCAACAGGACACAGCATATAAGAAAACAACAGAACATCACATTTTTCCACTCAAAACTCACCCATTTTTTTTTCCAATGTGCCTAGCTGTAGATTGTGGGCCCAAGCTCAGCCGCACCTAGGGAAACTAGGAAATCCTGTACATTTTTTTAAACTAGACACCTAGGGAAATCCAGGATGGGGTGACTCACATGGGTCGTATGAGTTTTTTTTTACCCACAATGCCCTGCAATTCTCATACATTGCCTACATTGCCTGTAATCATACATTTTACTAATATTTCTGTGATGGAAACTTCCGGAATCCACAGGAATCCACAAAATTACTACCACCCAGCGTTGCCCCAAATGTGGTGATAAAAATGCTGACCCACTTGTGTGCCTAAGGTCTAGTGCCCGCAACAAGAATGGATCAATCCAAGGACAATGGGAGCCCTTGGACAGGACTTCTATTGACCTTAGTTGGATGAGTTCCAATAACTGCTCCACACTAGTGGAGGCAGTAAGCAGTGCATGTTGGTCAGCCAAGGAACACTGAGTCTAGTGTAGGCCAAATGCAAGACCACATGGCTAACTCCCCAAGTGGCTCTCCATGAGGGGGTTGTTTTATGGAACAAGAATCTATTGAATAATCAAAAATTCACTAAAGAAAGTTTGTTGATTGAAAATTATGGTTTCTTCTGCTCACTATGTTAAACAAGCCTCTGAAATTCCCTCTAAAGATGAAAGTTAAACTATAATTATAGCTATAGTTAAGTAAAACCCCCAAAAACTGAAATTGGCTAGTTAAGGTTCGCTACAAAAAACATGACTTGTCATTTCAGCGGGAAAAAAATGTCACAGGTTAAAAATAGTCAAATTCAGCGTCCAGGACTAATTATTCACTGTGTTGTTATTACTGCAGGCATATTTGGTGGATAGATTGGAATACTCAGTGACCATTGTTACCTGATTACATTAACGTGCTGCCATCTATGGCGGAAAATCCTAAACAGATTAGGTTTTTAAAAACAGACCAAGAGGCATTGTCTTCTTCCCAGTAGCCATTTTCATGTTAAAGCTAGGTGAAAATGTCACCAGTCAGTTGAGCAGGGGAAGTAAATTCCTTGGTCCACTTATGTAAGTGGATAAATAATCCCTGGTTAATGCCCAACTTTTTAGTAGGTCTTGGGAGACACCAATCCCCAAGTAAAACACTTGAGGATAGCATGAACCAGCTTGTCGGATTTTCAATATTTTAGGGTCAGTTCACGAAGGGGCTCACATGTAGTAAAGTTACTAGTGCAGAGTCTCCACACGTGTGGTGGAGTCTCCCTACCTGGGGAACAATCTCCACACCTGGGGCAGAATCTCCATACGGTGCAGTGCAGGGACTCTGCACTTGTAACTTGACTAAACTACTAGATGAGTCCCTTTGTGAATCGGGCCCTTTTCTAATTGGTCTTAAAAGCTGTTAGGTGCAGGAGTGCCCCAGACATGCATACATCATTTCCCCATGCAAGTTTTAACACCTACCTTCCAGTAGATTACATTTTGAGATCTGCTGTTGGAAGAAAATCTGCTAGAGAATGAAATTGCAAAGCTAAGTGCACTCTTGATTGTGTCTAATGGTGGGAGTAGCTCACCTGCTACTGGGATGTCCACTTCCTCCACTAATGTTTCATTGACCCCCAACTTCTGAGAAAATAAATCTAGATAGGCTCCTTAACTGAGGTGAACCTTGGCTGACCAACTCGCTACAGGTCATAACAACATGTCTCCTGTCCTGGACTTTACAACTACAAATTACTAATTTCAGGTGTGTCAGTCTAATGAGTGTAATGGAAGGAAAACAAGACAGAAACACTAAGGGGGAGATTTACAAACATTTTGTGCTAGGTTAGTGTCACAAATGTGATGCTAACCAGCACTATTTATTTTTTCTTATTTACTTTCCAGTGCAAAACTTGCTTTATGCTGGAAAGTACTCTAAAAGTAATGCAAAGCAGAGCAAAGTGCATTACTTAGCACCAAGGGGGTGTTACATGTGTCATACATTAGCATTCCCATGCAACCATTCATACCTTTTAATGCAAAACCCTATTTACAAACAATAGAGGACAGGGTTTTGCACCAGACTAACTCCGTTTGAAAGCAGGCATTAAAAGGAGAAATGTTTTCATTTCTCCTTTCTTTTATGACTTTGCATGTGTGCTGCACTGTACAGCACTCATACAATGTGGGAAAAATATCGTGTGTCAAAGCATAGGATTTTGCATTGAAAGCTACCCTTCCAGTACAAAACCTATGCTAGACTCACGCATAGGTGTGTGTGTGTGTAAGGCGCAGGGCAGCTAAAATCAGCACTGGTGCTATGGAGTGGGGAGGAGAGAGCCATAACTCTGTAGATATGACGTTCATATGGCATTCTCTTGTTCACTTCTTGTCACGCAGCACAGTAAATCTTTTTTTTTTTTTTCGCTGCATGACTATTTGATAATTCTGGGGCCCAGAACTCGTTGCGCTATCTCTCAAAAATTCGTGGCTGCAGTGAGGTGGTCACCCTAGAGAAACAAAACTGTTACCTATGATAACAGAAAGGTGACCATGGGACACTAATAAATTATTCAAACTAAGGCCCTGCTTTCACATATGAAATCAGCATGCGTTAATATCAATCTGAAGCAATCTGTAAATGTATTATGTGCCTGTGAGAAGCCGCACCGCTAGAAGATAACGCAGAAGTAAAGTGTTCAGGAACGGCAAAGCCAAACTATTTTAAAGGGTGAATTTGCTGTATTTTCAGCACGAATTTCTATTGCTTCCCGCATAGCTGATGTACAATTGCATATAACATAATCACATTCGATTGTGCGCTATTTTTTCTGTTCAAGAGAATGTCTAATAGAAATACAACACTTTTTATCTGCTTAGTATTTGCACAGTGATGCTAGCTCCTTGAAATCTCATCACCTTGAACTAATCCATAAGTAATTAGCAGCTGCAATTAAACAAAAGTTGCACGTATAATTGAATTATTTTATAAAAATTCCTTATATTGACAAAAGCATCGGGCTCTTTCCAGCAAGATCTAGGTTTGAATGTAAAGCTAAGGGATTTATGATTGACTAAAACATTATAAACCTCCCGTACAGGAGAACAGTGCATAAAGAAAAAAAACAGCAGGGGGCTGTTAAAATGGAGAGTTGAGGAAGGCACTGACAGCAAGATGTGATCCATCCATATGTATGAATACGAAAAGATCAGACTTACACTTGAATATTCAAACTGGATTTACCATCCTTTGAGTGATGGTAATTTTATGTAAAAATCTGCAAATGAATACACAGTGTAATATATTGACTGATGCAACAATATGCCGATTACAGCCTTCGCTAAATGCTGAGAACCAAAGCAGCTACAAAGGGTGAACACTAACAAAAGTACTATGAAATAGTTGAATTTTGTGGAAATATTTACTTATTATGTGCACATGTAGCGACGTGCATTGGCACTAATGGGACAGAAATAAAGCTGGAACAATTCTAGCTGCTGAAATGTTTAAATAAGTGAATGGCAAGGCTTTTAGAGGTATCATGTGCTTAAGACAGTGAAAATAAAAAATCAAATAAAATGCAGTGAATTTGTTTGTTTCAGTGCCTGTGTTAGCACGTTGGACCTTAATAAGTAAACTTACAAGGAGACGTGAATAGGTTGATGAACCTTTTGACTCGCTTCAAGGTTTTCCCACGTAACAATAACAATCAATACATTAGTAATCAAGTAGGTGTAAGTAATTGTCCCACACCATAACCCTGAAAAACCACATCTTTGTGTAATAGTTAGAATGTTTATTTCCCTATATTTACAATGCTGATGTCACGTAGGTTAATCTCAAAATCAAATGATAAACATACAAGAATAACACTGGCCCACCAAAGCGGCAAAAGAATCAATCTAATCAAGGCTTGAGCTACAACACATTCTTAAGTTACAGTACAAATGAATAGCAAGAATAACTGCACAAATGTAATAACATACATTTAAATTCAGCAAAGAAAAGACATCAAATGTTATTCTATGAATTGAACTTCAATAGTGAGGACCCTAACTGACATCAGATTAGAATAGCATGTTTGGGCTTCATGCAAAACATTTTAGTCCACACAAATTTGGAAAACATCTAACTATGGCTCTATCAAAATAGCGGTTGATACCTAGGGCCAGATGTAGCGAGCAGTTTTGCCCATTCTGTGTCTATGGGAAAATGCGTTTGTACAAATGGCCCCTAGAAACAAAAGCAAATGTCAAACAGTATCATAGTCAATATACCTATCCTCAGTTTGGATCAGCAAGAGGTCTTCATCATCAGGACATCAGTTCGGTCAGCTAGACTTCAGGTTTCGACATCAAAGTTTGGAGAAGGCAATGTCTCTTTAAGCACTAAATTTAAGCATGTCTCTTCTCAAGATGGAAATATGGGCAAAATGGGGTCTAAGCACTTAAGAAGAATGTGGAGAATGGCCTCTTTCCTCCTGGTGCAGTTTGGCTAAGTTAGATTTCCTAAAATTACTTCCCAAGTCCCTATCGGTCAAGGGATCGCATGTTTACATCTAATGCAATGAAACTAAACTCCCAAATCTACAATTCGTCTAGTACATGGTTCATATGTCGATGATTGGCTCCTCTTGTCTCGGTCCCATCACTCACCTCGTCAGGTATCAATATTGTTGCTGCTTATACCCCAGTGAGTATTGTCAGTGTTCTCTCCTGAGAAAGTCAGTCTTACCCACATTACAATAAAAAATGTTACCTTAGCTAGTACTTCATCTACTAGCAAGCAGGTGTCATGAGAAAGACTTTTAGCTATGAGCAACCGGTCAGCACAGAGAAAAATCACAATTGAATTCTCTAAGCATCCATTTTATAAGTCGATTAAGAAATGCAGCTTGACATGAAGCCGTGCAACTAGGTCAAGACCTCGCTAAAATAAGGCCTACAATTAATAAAGCTAAATACATTTTGCAAAACCTTTAATATGACATATTACTACATTAATCAAACATGAGTTCATCATTCCATATTAATAAGCCATTAATAAGAACACTTCGTGAACACTGGTGGCCACACCTTCAAATGCATGCATTATTTTTCCCTACGTTATCACATTTTCTATGCAATTTCAACATTCAGGCTACATGAATAATCATTATTAAAGCACATTTGCATCATTGAAACCAGTTTTCACATGGCATTGAATGACAGTACAAAGGGGCATATTTATACTCCATTTTCTTAGAAATTACATAATTTTTTTCAATGCTGATTTGGTGCAAAACTAACACCATATTTATCTAACATCAAAAAATTGGGAGTTTGCATCATTTTTTGAATGCGTAAACCTACCTTGTGTCAATGAGATGCAAGGTAGGCGTTCCCATCTAAAAAACGGTGCTAACCCTATAGCCCCATATTTATCCCCGTGCTAAAATGACGCACTGGTGGGAGGAGGGGCTAAATAATGGTAGCAATCTTTGTACCATTATTTAACGCCTGAGTCAGACCAGGCATTAGAGGACCTGTGGACCCCTTTCCATTGTTGAACCTGATAGAAATATTACACAGGTGCCCTCCTCAAGCCCCAGGAACACCTCCACCCAGGGGAACACCAGATAATGGGGGATCCCATCCCATGTAAGCAGGGTAAGTATTTTTTTTTAATTAAAGTGCCATTGGGGGCCCAACTTGGAAACCTCCTCATGGCACAGGGTGCAATAGCCATGCCATGGGACACTGGCTCCTGTGCTGGCCATTGGGGTGCTGGGCATGATTCCTGTCTTTTCTAAGACAGGAGTTCTATAACGATAGACACACACTGTTTGGTTGAACAGAGGTTTAATCTGGAACCACCAACCGGAGCAGGCCCACACATCCAAAGGCTCCACCAACTGTCACAGAACCTCGAGTTGACAGAGCTCCCAAGATACCTTCAGAACCTTACGGTTGACAGAATTCTCTGTCACATATCGAGCGCTCTGTCAACCCATTACAGACATCAGAAACACCATGTTTGAAATCATACCTGGATTTATATTTTTGCTGATGGGTTTTCCTAAGTTCATGCCGCTTGCTCAACCTCCAACTTCGTTGTTCCAACTGAAACGATATCCTCTTCATCCATGCTGGATTCATTTTGGTGCAACCAGCCCTGCCTCTCAAATACTCAAAAGGGGCAATCACAATAATAGCATTAGGAGTATTGCGATGTGCCCACCACATTTCCCTCAGCAGGTCAGATAACGGAGCCCTAGTTTCAACAGCATCCTGGACACAAAACATTACCATCCTATTCATACGTTCAGAAAGACCATTGGCCTGAGGTAAATGCAAAGCCGTTCTCAAGTGCACCACAGCTAACGACTTCAGCAAATCCTGCATTTCTTGGTAAATTAATTGCACCCTGTAGGAAGTTGGCTCTGTATGTGCTATTTCAAAGTAAGGAATAGCATGCACAGAGTCCAAGGGTTCCCCTTAGAGGTAAAATAGTGGTAAAAAGAGATAATACTAATGCTCTATTTTGTGGTAGTGTGGTCGAGCAGTAGGCTTATCCAAGGAGTAGTGTTAAGCATTTGTTGTACATACACATAGACAATAAATGAGGTACACACACTCAGAGACAAATCCAGCCAATAGGTTTTGTATAGAAAAATATATTTTCTTAGTTTATTTTAAGAACCACAGGTTCAAATTTAACATGTAATATCTTGTTTGAAAGGTATTGCAGGTAAGTACATTAGGAACTTTGAATCATTTCAATTGCATGTATACTTTTCAAGTTATTCACAGTTAGCTACTTTAAAAGTGGACACTTAGTGCAATTTTCACAGTTCCTGGGGGAGGTAAGTTTTTGTTAGTTTTACCAGGTAAGTAAGACACTTACAGGGTTCAGTTCTTGGTCCAAGGTAGCCCACCGTTGGGGGTTCAGAGCAACCCCAAAGTTACCACACCAGCAGCTCAGGGCCGGTCAGGTGCAGAGTTCAAAGTGGTGCCCAAAACGCATAGGCTATAATGGAGAGAAGAGGGTGCCCCGGTTCCGGTCTGCTTGCAGGTAAGTACCCGCGTCTTCGGAGGGCAGACCAGGGGGGTTTTGTAGGGCACCGGGGGGGACACAAGCCCACACAGAAATTTCACCCTCAGCGGCGCGGGGGCGGCCGGGTGCAGTGTTAGAACAAGCGTCGGGTTCGCAATGTAAGTCAATGGGAGATCAAGGGATCTCTTCAGCGCTGCAGGCAGGCAAGGGGGGGCTTCCTCGGGGAAACCTCCACTTGGGCAAGGGAGAGGGACTCCTGGGGGTCACTTCTGCAGTGAAAGTCCGGTCCTTCAGGTCCTGGGGGCTGCGGGTGCAGGGTCTTTTCCAGGCGTCGGGACTTAGGTTTCAGAGAGTCGCGGTCAGGGGAAGCCTCGGGATTCCCTCTGCAGGCGGCGCTGTGGGGGCTCAGGGGGGACAGGTTTTGGTACTCACAGTCGTAGAGTAGTCCGGGGGTCCTCCCTGAGGTGTTGGTTCTCCACCAGCCGAGTCGGGGTCGCTGGGTGCAGTGTTGCAAGTCTCACGCTTCTTGTGGGGAGATTGCAGGGGTCTTTAAAGCTGCTCCTTTGGATAAAGTTGCAGTCTTTTTGGAGCAGGTCCGCTGTCCTCGGGTTTTTCTTGTCGTCGTCGAAGCAGGGCAGTCCTCAGAGGATTCAGAGGTCGCTGGTCCCTTTGGAAGGCGTCGCTGGAGCAGGGTTCTTTGGAAGGCAGGAGACAGGCCGGTGAGTTTCTGCAGCCAAGGCAGTTGTTGTCTTCTGGTCTTCCTCTGCAGGGGTTTTCAGCTAGGCAGTCCTTCTTCTTGTTGTTGCAGGAATCTAATTTTCTAGGGTTCAGGGTAGCCCTTAAATACTAAATTTAAGGGCGTGTTTAGGTCTGGGGGGTTAGTAGCCAATGGCTACTAGCCCTGAGGGTGAGTACACCCTCTTTGTGCCTCCTCCCAAGGGGAGGGGGTCACATCCCTAACCCTATTGGGGGAATCCTCCATCTGCAAGATGGAGGATTTCTAAAAGTTAGAGTCACCTCAGCTCAGGACACCTTAGGGGCTGTCCTGACTGGAAAGTGACTCCTCCTTGTTATTCTCATTATTTTCTCCGGCCTTGCCGCCAAAAGTGGGGGCCGGGGCCGGAGGGGGCGGGCAACTCCACTAGCTGGAGTGTCCTGCGGTGCTGTGACAAAGGGGTGAGCCTTTGAGGCTCACCGCCAGGTGTTACAGCTCCTGCCTGGGGGAGGTGTTAGCATCTCCACCCAGTGCAGGCTTTGTTACTGGCCTCAGAGTGACAAAGGCACTCTCCCCATGGGGCCAGCAACATGTCTCTAGTGTGGCAGGCTGCTGGAACTAGTCAGCCTACACAGATGGTCGGTTAAGTTTCAGGGGCACCTCTAAGGTGCCCTCTGTGGTGTATTTTACAATAAAATGTACACTGGCATCAGTGTGCATTTATTGTGCTGAGAAGTTTGATACCAAACTTCCCAGTTTTCAGTGTAGCCATTATGGTGCTGTGGAGTTCGTGTAAAACAGACTCCCAGACCATATACTCTTATGGCTACCCTGCACTTACAATGTCTAAGGTTTTGCTTAGACACTATAGGGGTACAGTGCTCATGCACTGGTACCCTCACCTATGGTATAGTGCACCCTGCCTTAGGGCTGTAAGGCCTGCTAGAGGGGTGTCTTACCTATACTGCATAGGCAGTGAGAGGCTGGCATGGCACCCTGAGGGGAGTGCCATGTCGACTTACTCGTTTTGTCCTCACTAGCACACACAAGCTGGCAAGCAGTGTGTCTGTGCTGAGTGAGAGGTCTCCAGGGTGGCATTAGACATGCTGCAGCCCTTAGAGACCTTCCTTGGCATCAGGGCCCTTGGTACTAGAAGTACCAGTTACAAGGGACTTATCTGGATGCCAGGGTCTGCCAATTGTGGATACAAAAGTACAGGTTAGGGAAAGAACACTGGTGCTGGGGCCTGGTTAGCAGGCCTCAGCACACTTTCAATTGTAAACATAGCATCAGCAAAGGCAAAAAGTCAGGGGGCAACCATGCCAAGGAGGCATTTCCTTACACAACCCCCCCCCCCAAACAAAAGAGGATGAGACTAACCTTTCCCAAGAGAGTCTTCATTTTCTAAGTGGAAGAACCTGGAAAGGCCATCTGCATTGGCATGGGCAGTCCCAGGTCTGTGTTCCACTATAAAGTCCATTCCCTGTAGGGAGATGGACCACCTCAACAGGTTAGGATTTTCACCTTTCATTTGCATCAGCCATTTGAGAGGTCTGTGGTCAGTTTGAACTAGGAAGTGAGTCCCAAAGAGGTATGGTCTCAGCTTCTTCAGGGACCAAACCACAGCAAAGGCCTCCCTCTCAATGGCACTCCAACGCTGCTCCCTGGGGAGTAACCTCCTGCTAATGAAAGCAACAGGCTGTTCAAGGCCATCATCATTTGTTTGGGACAAAACTGCCCCTATCCCATGTTCAGAGGCATCTGTCTGCACAATGAACTGCTTAGAATAATCTGGAGCTTTGAGAACTGGTGCTGAGCACATTGCTTGTTTCAGGGTGTCAAAGGCCTGTTGGCATTCCACAGTCCAGTTCACTTTCTTGGGCATTTTCTTGGAGGTGAGTTCAGTGAGGGCTGTCACAATGGATCCATATCCCTTCACAAACCTCCTGTAATACCCAGTCAAGCCAAGGAATGCCCTGACTTGAGTCTGGGTTTTTGGAGCTACCCAGTCCAGAATAGTCTGGATCTTGGGTTGGAGTGGCTGAACTTGGCCTCCACCTACAAGGTGGCCCAAGTAAACCACAGTTCCCTGCCCTATCTGGCATTTGGATGCCTTGATAGAGAGGCCTGCAGATTGCAGAGCCTTCAAAACCTTCTTCAGGTGGACCAGGTGATCCTGCCAGGTGGAGCTAAAGACAGCAATATCATCAAGATAAGCTGTGCTAAAGGACTCCAAGCCAGCAAGGACTTGATTCACCAACCTTTGGAAGGTGGCAGGGGCATTCTTTAAACCAAAGGGCATAACAGTAAACTGATAATGCCCATCAGGTGTGGAGAATGCTGTTTTCTCTTTTGCTCCAGGTGCCATTTTTATTTGCCAGTACCCTGCTGTCAAGTCAAAGGTACTTAAGAATTTGGCAGCACCTAATTTGTCTATGAGCTCATCAGCTCTAGGAATTGGATGAGCATCTGTCTTGGTGACAGAGTTGATCCCTCTGTAGTCCACACAAAACTTCATCTCTTTCTTTCCATCTTTGGTGTGAGGTTTGGGGACTAAGACCACTGGACTAGCCCAGGGGCTGTCAGAGCGCTCAATTACTCCCAATTCCAGCATCTTGTGGACTTCCACCTTGATGCTTTCCTTAACATGGTCAGACTGTCTAAAGATTTTGTTTTTGACAGGCATGCTGTCTCCTGTGTCCACATCATGGGTACACAGGTGTGTCTGACCAGGGGTTAAGGAGAAGAGTTCAGGAAACTGTTGTAGGACTCTCCTACAATCAGCTTGCTGTTGGCCAGAGAGGGTGTCTGAGTAGATCACTCCATCTACTGAGCCATCTTTTGGGTCTGATGACAGAAGATCAGGGAGAGGTTCACTCTCTGCCTCCTGATCCTCATCTGTTACCATCAACAGATTTACATCAGCCCTGTCATGGAAGAGCTTAAGGCGGTTCACATGGATCACCCTCTTGGGGCTCCTGCTTGTGCCCAGGTCCACCAGGTAGGTGACCTGACTCTTCCTTTCTAGCACTGGGTAAGGGCCACTCCATTTGTCCTGGAGTGCCCTGGGAGCCACAGGCTCCAGAACCCAGACTTTCTGCCCTGGTTGGAACTCAACCAGTGCAGCCTTTTGGTCATACCAAAACTTCTGGAGCTGTTGGCTGGCCTCAAGGTTTTTGGTTGCCTTTTCCATGTACTCTGCCATTCTAGAGCGAAGGCCAAGTACATAGTCCACTATGTCTTGTTTAGGCTCATGAAGAGGTCTCTCCCAGCCTTCTTTAACAAGAGCAAGTGGTCCCCTTACAGGGTGGCCAAACAGAAGTTCAAAGGGTGAGAATCCTACTCCCTTCTGTGGCACCTCTCTGTAAGCAAAAAGCAGACATGGCAAGAGGACATCCCATCTCCTTTTGAGTTTTTCTGGGAGCCCCATGATCATGCCTTTTAATGTCTTGTTGAATCTCTCAACTAAGCCATTAGTTTGTGGATGGTATGGTGTAGTGAATTTGTAAGTCACTCCACACTCATTCCACATGTGTTTTAGGTATGCTGACATGAAGTTGGTACCTCTGTCAGACACCACCTCCTTAGGGAAACCCACTCTGGTAAAGATACCAATGAGGGCCTTGGCTACTGCAGGGGCAGTAGTCGACCTAAGGGGAATAGCTTCAGGATACCTAGTAGCATGATCCACTACCACTAGGATGTACATATTTCCTGAGGCTGTGGGAGGTTCCAGTGGACCAACTATGTCGACACCCACTCTTTCAAAGGGGACCCCCACCACTGGAAGTGGAATGAGGGGGGCCTTTGGGTGCCCACCTGTCTTACCACTGGATTGACAGGTGGGGCAGGAGAGGCAAAACTCCTTAACCTTCTGGGACATATTGGGCCAGTAGAAGTGGTTGACTAACCTCTCCCACGTCTTGGTTTGTCCCAAATGCCCAGCAAGGGGAATATCATGGGCTAAGGTCAGAATAAACTCTCTGAACGACTGAGGCACTACCACTCTCCTAGTGGCACCAGGTTTGGGGTCTCTGGCCTCAGTGTACAGGAGTCCATCTTCCCAATAGACCCTATGTGTTCCATTTTTCTTGCCCTTGGACTCTTCAGCAGCTTGCTGCCTAAGGCCTTCAAGAGAGGGACAGGTTTCTTGTCCCTTACACAGCTCCTCCCTTGAGGGTCCCCCTGGGCCTAAGAGCTCAACCTGGTAAGGTTCAAGCTCCAAAGGCTCAGTTCCCTCAGAGGGCAGAACTTCTTCCTGAGAAGAGAGGTTCTCTTTTTCTGACTGTGTTGCAGTTGGTTTCCCAACTGACTTTCCTTTTCTCTTGGTAGGCTGGGCCATTTTTCCAGACTCCAGCTCTACTTTTTCACCCTGTGCCTTGCATTGTGCTCTTGTTTTTACACACACCAGTTCAGGGATACCCAGCATGGCTGCATGGGTTTTTAGTTCTACCTCAGCCCATGCTGAGGACTCCAGGTCATTTCCAAGCAGACAGTCTACTGGGATGTTTGAGGAGACCACCACCTGTTTCAGGCCATTGACCCCTCCCCATTCTAAAGTTACCATTGCCATGGGATGTGCTTTAGTCTGATTGTCAGCGTTGGTGACTGTATAAGTTTTTCCAGTCAGGTATTGGCCAGGGAAAACCAGTTTTTCTGTCACCATGGTGACACTGGCACCTGTATCCCTCAGGCCCTCTACACTTGTCCCATTAATAAAGAGCTGCTGCCTGTATTTTTGCATGTTAGGAGGCCAGGCAGCTAGTGTGGCTAAATCCACCCCACCCTCAGAGACTAGAGTAGCTTCAGTGTGGACCCTGATTTGCTCTGGGCACACTGTTGATCCCACTTGGAGACTAGCCATTCCAGTGTTACCTGGATTGGAGTTTGGAGTGGAACTTTTCTTGGGACAGGCCTTGTCTCCAGTTTGGTGTCCAGACTGACTACAGTTTCGACACCAGGCCTTTTTGGGATCAAAGTTTTTACCCTTGTACCCAGGATTGTTTTGTGAAGAGGCTCTGGGCCCACCCTCCTGTGCAGGTTTTTGGGGGCCTGTAGAAGACTCTTGACTATTTTTATTTTTGGCTGTCTCACCACCTTTCCCCCGGGGAGGTTTTGTGACCCCTTTCTTTTGGTCACCCCCTGTGGAAGTTTTCGACACCCTAGTCTTGACCCAATGGTCCGCCTTCTTTCCCAATTCTTGGGGAGAAATTGGACCTAGGTCTACCAGATGCTGATGCAGTTTATCATTGAAACAATTACTTAACAGGTGTTCTTTCACAAATAAATTGTACAGCCCATCATAATTACTTACACCACTGCCTTGAATCCAACCATCTAGTGTTTTTACTGAGTAGTCTACAAAGTCAACCCAGGTCTGGCTCGAGGATTTTTGAGCCCCCCTGAATCTAATCCTATACTCCTCAGTGGAGAATCCAAAGCCCTCAATCAGGGTACCCTTCATGAGGTCATAAGATTCTGCATCTTTTCCAGAGAGTGTGAGGAGTCTATCCCTACACTTTCCTGTGAACATTTCCCAAAGGAGAGCACCCCAGTGAGATTTGTTCACTTTTCTGGTTACACAAGCCCTCTCAAAAGCTGTGAACCATTTGGTGATGTCATCACCATCTTCATATTTAGTTACAATCCCTTTAGGGATTTTCAACATGTCAGGAGAATCTCTGACCCTATTTATGTTGCTGCCACCATTGATGGGTCCTAGGCCCATCTCTTGTCTTTCCCTTTCTATGGCTAGGATCTGTCTTTCCAAAGCCAATCTTTTGGCCATCCTGGCTAACTGGATGTCCTCTTCACTGGGGTTATCCTCAGTGATTTCAGAGTTGTTGGTCCCTCCTGTGAGGGAACCTGCATCTCTGACTATTATTTGTGGAGTCAGGGCTTGAGAAGCCCTGTTCTCCCTAAGTAGGACTGGAGGGGGGGAATTTCCCTCCAAGTCACTATCTTCATCCTCTGAGTTGCCATCCTCAGAGGGGTTGGCCTTTTCAAACTCTGCCAACAGCTCCTGGAGCTGTACTTTGGTAGGTTTGGGGCCCATTGCTATTTTCTTTAGTTTACAGAGTGACCTTAGCTCTCTCATCTGTAGATGGAGGTAAGGTGTGGTGTCGAGTTCCACCACAGTCACATCTGTGCTAGACATTTTGCTTCTAAAAGTTGGAATACTTTTTAAGAATCTAAAACTGGTTCTAGAATCTAATTCAAACTTTTACAAACTTTTAAACTCTAAAAGAAATGCGAAACAGGATCTAACACAAGGCCCTAGCAGGTCTTTTAAGAATTTAGAAAACTTTTCAAATTGCAAAAATCAATTTCTAATGACAATTTTGGAATTTGTCGTGTGATCAGGTATTGGCTGAGTAGTCCAGCAAATGCAAAGTCTTGTATCCCACCGCTGCCACCAATGTAGGAAGTTGGCTCTGTATGTGCTATTTCAAAGTAAGGAATAGCATGCACAGAGTCCAAGGGTTCCCCTTAGAGGTAAAATAGTGGTAAAAAGAGATAATACTAATGCTCTATTTTGTGGTAGTGTGGTCGAGCAGTAGGCTTATCCAAGGAGTAGTGTTAAGCATTTGTTGTACATACACATAGACAATAAATGAGGTACACACACTCAGAGACAAATCCAGCCAATAGGTTTTGTATAGAAAAATATATTTTCTTAGTTTATTTTAAGAACCACAGGTTCAAATTTAACATGTAATATCTTGTTTGAAAGGTATTGCAGGTAAGTACATTAGGAACTTTAAATCATTTCAATTGCATGTATACTTTTCAAGTTATTCACAGTTAGCTACTTTAAAAGTGGACACAGTGCAATTTTCACAGTTCCTGGGGGAGGTAAGTTTTTGTTAGTTTTACCAGGTAAGTAAGACACTTACAGGGTTCAGTTCTTGGTCCAAGGTAGCCCACCGTTGGGGGTTCAGAGCAACCCCAAAGTTACCACACCAGCAGCTCAGGGCCGGTCAGGTGCAGAGTTCAAAGTGGTGCCCAAAACGCATAGGCTATAATGGAGAGAAGGGGGTGCCCCGGTTCCGGTCTGCTTGCAGGTAAGTACCCGCATCTTCGGAGGGCAGACCGGGGGGGTTTTGTAGGGCACCGGGGGGGACACAAGCCCACACAGAAATTTCACCCTCAGCGGCGCGGGGGCGGCCGGGTGCAGTGTTAGAACAAGCGTTGGGTTCGCAATGTAAGTCAATGGGAGATCAAGGGATCTCTTCAGCGCTGCAGGCAGGCAAGGGGGGGCTTCCTCGGGGAAACCTCCACTTGGGCAAGGGAGAGGGACTCCTGGGGGTCACTTCTGCAGTGAAAGTCTGGTCCTTCAGGTCCTGGGGGCTGCGGGTGCAGGGTCTTTTCCAGGCGTCGGGACTTAGGTTTCAGAGAGTCGCGGTCAGGGGAAGCCTCGGGATTCCCTCTGCAGGCGGCGCTGTGGGGGCTCAGGGGGGACAGGTTTTGGTACTCACAGTCGTAGAGTAGTCCGGGGGTCCTCCCTGAGGTGTTGGTTCTCCACCAGCCGAGTCGGGGTCGCCGGGTGCAGTGTTGCAAGTCTCACGCTTCTTGTGGGGAGATTGCAGGGGTCTTTAAAGCTGCTCCTTTGGATAAAGTTGCAGTCTTTTTGGAGCAGGTCCGCTGTCCTCGGGAGTTTCTTGTTGTCGTCGAAGCAGGGCAGTCCTCAGAGGATTCAGAGGTCGCTGGTCCCTTTGGAAGGCGTCGCTGGAGCAGGGTTCTTTGGAAGGCAGGAGACAGGCCGGTGAGTTTCGGGAGGCAAGGCAGTTGTTGTCTTCTGGTCTTCCTCTGCAGGGGTTTTCAGCTAGGCAGTCCTTCTTCTTGTTGTTGCAGGAATCTAATTTTCTAGGGTTCAGGGTAGCCCTTAAATACTAAATTTAAGGGCGTGTTTAGGTCTGGGGGGTTAGTAGCCAATGGCTACTAGCCCTGAGGGTGAGTACACCCTCTTTGTGCCTCCTCCCAAGGGGAGGGGGTCACATCCCTAACCCTATTGGGGGAATCCTCCATCTGCAAGATGGAGGATTTCTAAAAGTTAGAGTCACCTCAGCTCAGGACACCTTAGGGGCTGTCCTGACTGGCCAGTGACTCCTCCTTGTTATTCTCATTATTTTCTCCGGCCTTGCCGCCAAAAGTGGGGGCCGGAGGGGGCGGGCAACTCCACTAGCTGGAGTGTCCTGCGGTGCTGTGACAAAGGGGTGAGCCTTTGAGGCTCACCGCCAGGTGTTACAGCTCCTGCCTGGGGGAGGTGTTAGCATCTCCACCCAGTGCAGGCTTTGTTACTGGCCTCAGAGTGACAAAGGCACTCTCCCCATGGGGCCAGCAACATGTCTCTAGTGTGGCAGGCTGCTGGAACTAGTCAGCCTACACAGATGGTCGGTTAAGTTTCAGGGGGCACCTCTAAGGTGCCCTCTGTGGTGTATTTTACAATAAAATGTACACTGGCATCAGTGTGCATTTATTGTGCTGAGAAGTTTGATACCAAACTTCCCAGTTTTCAGTGTAGCCATTATGGTGCTGTGGAGTTCGTGTAAAACAGACTCCCAGACCATATACTCTTATGGCTACCCTGCACTTACAATGTCTAAGGTTTTGCTTAGACACTGTAGGGGTACAGTGCTCATGCACTGGTACCCTCACCTATGGTATAGTGCACCCTGCCTTAGGGCTGTAAGGCCTGCTAGAGGTGTGTCTTACCTATACTGCATAGGCAGTGAGAGGCTGGCATGGCACCCTGAGGGGAGTGCCATGTCGACTTACTCGTTTTGTCCTCACTAGCACACACAAGCTGGCAAGCAGTGTGTCTGTGCTGAGTGAGAGGTCTCCAGGGTGGCATAAGACATGCTGCAGCCCTTAGAGACCTTCCTTGGCATCAGGGCCCTTGGTACTAGAAGTACCAGTTACAAGGGACTTATCTGGATGCCAGGGTCTGCCAATTGTGGATACAAAAGTACAGGTTAGGGAAAGAACACTGGTGCTGGGGCCTGGTTAGCAGGCCTCAGCACACTTTCAATTGTAAACATAGCATCAGCAAAGGCAAAAAGTCAGGGGGCAACCATGCCAAGGAGGCATTTGCTTACACTCCCCATTATCCGTTACTAAGTGACTAGGTATGCCCTCACAAGAGAACTCTTATTTAAGAAATTCAATCACAGCCCTGGTATCCAATGTGCCTACACATTTCGTCACTACCCATTTTGAAGCATAATCAGTTAAAAGTATTACATAACGTTCATTGTAAGGTAATAACTGAAATGGACCCATAAAGTCCAACCCTAACTTCATCCACACCTTTAATATTCCCCACAACTTGGTTAATGCCAGGTTTCACACAGAATATCATTGTGTTAACACTTTCTCTGACAGAATCAACATTCAATTGTTTGTCACCCTTACAGACCCTTGCATAATGACCTATTTTCCCACATTTCCTACATACAGAGTTCTTAGCATAACAACTTAAGCTGTTAGCCGTATGTCCATGGTTACCACAGCGGTAACATCATGCTCCAGTGTCTTTGTTAGCCTTCCCTCTTTCCCTTGAGGAAGTAGAAGCTTTGTTGTCAAAGCTCACTTTTGAGACCTCCTTGTGATCATGAGTCACCTTTATAATGTCAGAACTAGGGGCACCCCGTGCTTCATGGTCATTCATCTCTTTAATCCAGTTACTAGTACTCTCCATTCCCTCTGCTATAGCAATAGCTTCCTTCAGGTCAGGATATTTTGTTAGCAATTTCTCTTGAACATGCCTGCTGTTAGTGCAGCATACAAGTTGGTCTTGAATGAGGGAATCGGTGATATCGCCAAAGTCACAGGTACGTGCTAACGTACACAAAGCAGCTACAAATTTACCCACACTCTCTGTTTTCCCTTGAACTCTTGCAAAAAATGTGTGTCTTTCTAAAACTACATTGAGTTTAGATTCAAAATGTCCAGCCAACACTGTAACAAACATCTCATAGACATCTCTCGTTCACCTTCTGCTCCACCAATAGGCAAAGTCTCCAGACTGTCATATATGTTTCTACCTTCCACCCCCAAATTATGTAAAAGCACAGATTGATTTCTTGCTGGAGAAATGTCTTCACCACCAATTGCTATCAAATATGAATCAAAAAGATTTTTCCATCGCCTCCATGGCAAAATCGGTTCACCTTTATCAGATAGAAACACAGGCGGTTGTGACATTGTTGCAGTTGTTGACATTGTGAAAATAAATAATAAAGAAGAGAAAATGTGGATAAAATACAACAATCACCAAAGTAATTCTGCTAGTAACGTCTTAGTTCATTCCAACAACAAATTCAAGATACTCCAAGATGGCCACACGAAGATGCAGTCCAGCTGTTTATTTCCTAAAGAACCAGGAAGAACGTGTGTTTCCACTGCCACAAGGAGATGGGGACTAGTTGTTCATTTCTCAAAATGTAGAACCAGGAAAAATGTGTTTTTCTGGCTGCAAGGAGATGCAGGAAGAATGTGTGTTTCCTCCGCCGCAAAGGAATACGGTCTAGTTGGTTATTTTCTGAAATGGAGTACCAGGAAGAACATACGTCTCATCTGAAACAGCGTAGCAACCACCAAAAAGCCAAAGTACTTAGTGCGCATGTGCATCCACCTGCAAGCAAGAAATTTATACGAATGTATGTGCCGACGTAAGTTCCCTCATCGCTGGATTCAAAACTCAGTCACGTAAATACCGAAATGTTGTCAGCAAGATAGAGAAAATGAAGAGACGCTCCGACAGGGCTGTCGACACCAAACTGTACTGCAAAGTACAGGGGGCCTGCACAATACACCGAACCACAGCCAACACGAGTGGTGCAATCCGATTACTCACAGCAGAAGTCCAGTGAAGGTAGGTTTCCTTCATGGCTTTGCATGCGTGGGTTCATATCCCATCCTCATTGCTAGTGGTATAACAATAGACATGCACTGTTTGGTTGAACAGAGATTTAATCTGGAGCCACCAACCGGAGCAAGCCCACACATCCAAAGGCTTCACCAACTGTCACAGTACCTCGAGTTGACAGAGCTCCCAAGATACCTTCAGAACCCTACGGTTGGCAGAATTCTCTGTCACATATCGAGCGCTCTATCAACCCATTACAAAGTAGGACATAACAAGGAGTCATGTGGTATAGACGGTGTTGCATCAGAAAATGACGGTAGGCTGGTTTGGTTTGGTGCAAAACCCCCTTCTACCATAATGCCACCCTCACTCGGCTAACATCATTTTTTATCACACTAGCCCACCATTTGTGCCAGCTTGTGGCATTCCATAAATTTGGCACAAGGCTGGCGCTCTAGAATGACTCAAGCCGGCGCTATACTTTTTTACGCAAAACTGTGCTTGCACAGTTTTGCATCAAAAAGTATAAATAAGGGGCCAAGGATTGAGTTTGAAGTCCTATGTTAAGGCCTATCCCAGTTGATATAGATGGAACCTGGCAGCCAGAAATCAAGATTTTTCCAGATTTATAAAACAAGGAGACATGTGCACATGTATTTATTCGGAGCTTACAGCCAATTGAGTGTGGAAGTGAGACCCTGCTGCCCCACCTCTGATGTTAGCCACAACAAGCACCCAGCCAGTTTTTAATTTTTTCTGTTATTGATTCTTGCACACGTTTCCTTAACTCTACTCCAGTGTGTTTGGAGGTTATCAGCTGAGTGATAGTGTTGAACAGAGACACTGCTTCTTCACCTTGCATGACAATCACAAAAAGCCACTAGTTGATGCAGATTTCTTCTGCTGCACATGCCATTTAATCTTATGCAGTGTGTTTGGAGTTTACTAGCTCAGCGGTGGGTGTGAAGCTGTTTGCCAAATTCCGAACCAGCGGTTGACATGGTACAGAGACCCAGCTCAGTTCACTGCTTCCATTCTGAAATGTTACCTAATAAGTGTTGATTTATTACAACGTTGCGTATTAAACAAATATTTAGCAATAAAGACTGCTAATGATAACTTGAATACAGAAGATTCAACTGGGACTGAAAGTACCTGTTTAATAAAGAACCAGTCCGTAATTGTTGCCATCGAGATTTTGTAAACAAGTATTTTAAGCTGCTTAATTCATCAAGAAATTGGATATGTTGGTTGAGTCAGTTTTTCTCATGGACACTATTATAGAATGTTTAGTAACTGAATTGCTATCTTCCAATTAAGTAATTAGACGAAGGCATCTTTGTCTATTCTTTCCTCTTTTGTTTTCATAAGAGCAGTGCTGAACAATATGAGTTACCTTGTGTCATCAATTAATTGCAGTTCTCTGCCCAGAATGACCCTACTGAATTTAGGGGAGGCATGTCTATAACATTGATGTCTCTATCCTGAAGAATCTATAATGATTTATTGAATGTACGACAAGTGGCACTTTGCTCTATCAATGATTAGAATTTTGCCTCATATGTAAAAATACTTTTCAGGGGATTTTGGATGCTCTAATCTTAGTTGAGAGTAATCAAATCAAAGCAAACTGTCATTTTAGAAGCAACCAAAATCACTGCAGTAATTGACAACAAAGAAAGTTGACCTCATGTGCCCCTGACCTGCTGGTGGTTTAAGTGGGCATCTGCAACCAACTATTTATGAGCTTTATTTAGTGTTTGG
Source organism: Pleurodeles waltl (assembly GCF_031143425.1). Classification (NCBI taxonomy): domain Eukaryota; kingdom Metazoa; phylum Chordata; class Amphibia; order Caudata; family Salamandridae; genus Pleurodeles; species Pleurodeles waltl. The sequence continues at coordinate 631,490,897 of NC_090443.1, forward strand.
TGGAGGGGTACAACATCACAAACGCAAGAGTTATCACGCCCACCTTGTTACAAATTAATTCGGATATAATGAACTTGTCATAAGGCAGACTGGATATGTGTCAGCCCGTCCACCACAGTCATGGGTCCTGGTTCACAAATGTGAACTTACGCTTTTGTGTAAGTTTACTGTATTGTTTGCTGTTCACAAACTACAAAATACTAGTAATTTGACGACTGCCTAAACTCCTCAGCGGGGACAGAGAACGCTACACATATAAACAGATAGGCTGGTGCCTATTATGAGATAGCAGATTTAATATTATTATATAAAACTGCTTCATTGTGGTGTTCAATGGGCCAGCAAACCTACCTACAGTTGAAATAGCTTTTGACTGCTAGTTTCCACAAGGGCATATTAACATTAATTTTCTTCACGATCTACGTACAAATACCATGCACCCTGTCTTGTGGTTTACAAGGCCTACTGAGGGATGGCTAAAAAATATTTAAAAGTAAGGCAGGTTCACAATATTGTTATACTTCAATAAGGGCCTCATATACTTCTTATGGGGCAACATGAAAATAAGATTGAAAATCTCAAAATTAATAGACCATAGAAAATATAGATGAATATATTTATCCTGTATTGAGCACTACTACACTACAGAGCAGCACTCAAAACTAACATATATGTGGCCCAGGATGACTTGACCAACCTTTTTGAGTCTGACTCAGACGGAATATTACTCATGCAGGACAGGGTCTCCACCTGTTCAACTGACATAAGATACCATTCTGGTCAAGCCTCAACCCTGAGACTCAGAACATGGTGAGAATTTGGAAGCACTCCCATAAATTATTAAACTGGAACTCTAGACTGGTCTTATATATTTTCTTATGAAGCAATGCAGCAATTCACGTGGGGGAACAATCAGTACATGTGGGCATTTGGAAAAGAGCAGGGATCCTAATACTAGATCAGTTGTTGATCTCAGGAGAATTAACTCATTTGAAACTCTGCAGGGGGAATTCCATTTGCCTATATCCCAGACTTGTAAATCATACAGCTGTGGGAATGGGCCATTTAGAAAACTGATAAATTGTTGGGGCAAGGCAATAATGCATCAAAAAAAGTTGTGGTGCAAAACGCCATGGGGCGTCATATTACTAGCATGGTGCACCATGTCGTAAGGTCCAAAAGTGAGTCAGAAATTCTGATGCCTCTCTGGAAAGGATGGTGAAATGCATCTTTTCCCAAAGTGATGCACAGCAGATTTTGGGCTTACTATAGAGGTGATGTGTGGGCCCTGATTGATGCAACTGGCCTAATATGTGGGGACTAATGTAATGGTGTGCGGAATGGAGGAAGTCTCAGCTTGGCCACAATTTCATTGGGATTGGACAAATAGCAGACAAGTATGAAGTATGAAAATGTGTTAGATTACCGTGGGCATAGTCTGCTTATGTTCACCAATATATCTAAGTATGTGTGACATATTAAGTGAAACTTTAAAGTGAGTGGATGCAAGTAATTGATGTAATGCAAAGTGGCATTTCCTGTGTCATCTACCCTATGTGTGCACTTTACTTTTGTGGTTTGACATAGACTTAGCTGCATTTGCTAACCCATTATTATATGGATATGTGGCAATCACGGCATGTGCCTCACATGCAGTACACAGCAAAACATTGAATTGCTTCAGTGAATGGTAATATATTAGAAGCCAGTGTTCCATTTTGCTCAAGGGGTCCGATAACATGATTGATACATGTGTAGACCTACTACTAGTTAAGGGGATGTGAGTTAATTACTGATTCCATTTTTTAAGTAAATTCAGTGGGTCAGATTCCTTTGGTGCATTCCAGGCTTAGCGCAATACAGCTAATAGATTTGTAACACATTGCCAAACTCATTGATTATATTTAAAGTGACTATTTTGCAATGCAAGTAGACTTACAGTTTGCATCTGGTAACAAAAGTTCCAAAAGAAATTGACTTCCTAAATAGGGCCCTAGGTCTACATGCCCACCCCTGTGTGACAAATCTTGACTCTCATACATCATCATTGGTAGTCCTCCTCCTCTAAATAGGCACCAAAACAATCCTCTACGACTGGAAATCCACGTTTCCCAGCACTTTGGACAAATGGTGGAATTTACCTCAATCAGAGAGGCCCATTCACCTTATATTTTAAATTTCATAGCCCTGGATCTCTCAATTGCTGTGGGATGCTTTTGATAAACACCTTCATAAGAATAAACTGCCATAAAGTCCCCCATGCATCCACTTCCTTCTTTCATGGGGACTCACTTGGAAACTATCCTATTCTCAGAAATTACCCTAGATCAAAACCTCCCCTGCTCAATGTAGATGCGCTTTCTCTTTCGCTCTCTATCTCTCCCTCCCCTTTCTCTCTTACTCTCCTTCTCCCTCTCATGAGCCAGATGACTTGACCTACAGCGCACTCTTTTTTGACTGCTTCAACTATGTTTGACGTGATCCACCCTTTGCTAGGTATATCTATCTCTATATCTGCTTTGGAATAACAGTTTGTTTTCTACATATCAAAATGTATACATGCATACTGCTATCAGTGATTCCATATTTTGGAGATCAAGGTTTTATTCCATAGCTTCTTGGATACTTGGAGTGTAAAAAATGTTTTAGCCCACATAGCCCCAGGGACCAGAACTTCCTTGTAGCTAAATAGATTAGAATGTGTGGGATGCAGTCCCCCACAGGCCTTCAGACTGCCACATCCCCAGGGTTAAATAGATTAACTATGCAGAGGGGGAGCATGGGGCCCCCACAGTCCTAAAGACCACTGTCTCCCAGGGGCTGTCCCGAAATGCCCACATTCATTCAGTAATGAAAATTACTTTATGATAAAAAAGCCATATAAATCTACTGAAAAAACTAAGGTTAGAGGGATGTTATAGTTAGGAAAAAGATTTTTTTTAAAACATAGGAATTCGTTTAAAAAAACAAAAGTTACAAGGATGTTATAGTTAGGCTCACAATTTAAATGTACAAAACCATATAAATTCACCTGCTATAGTTAGAGTTATCTCAAGTGACTATAACTCATGTCCTAAGGTAACTATAACTCGCGCCCTCACAATGCACTGCTAATTGCCTTGTAAATGACAGCACTCATGACATCTTTGATAACATCAATGTAATATTTGAAGTAAACATTGTGATGAAAAAACTGTGCTAGCAGGGGTGTGAGTTATAGTTACCTTAGAGCAAGAATTATAGTACATTTTGGTACAGGGAGCTGCATGTTTAGCAGCATCCTGTATGCAGAAGAAATGTCGGCTCCCACAGGAGGCAGGGTAGCTGGCTGGGACCATGGTGACTTTGAGGCTTCCCCTGCAGTCCCATCGCACAAATGGTGACCTGAGGGGCACCCAGGACAGATGGTCAGGACCCCAGGTCCCCTTCAACATTTATTAAAGGTGGGCATGGGGGATGAGTTCACAGAGACCAAAATTGTCTGGGAGAGTAGGAGTGCTTGGCCCCACTGCCCCAATGAATAGTGGTGGGCCATGGGGGTTGGGGCTCCCAGGGTCGGAATCAGCTGGGGTAGGGGATAACCCTCCCGTACATAACATGAGTCTCTGTTAGAAATGGGGTTCCTGATTGGCTAGGGTAGACACTTAAGCCAGGCAGGGACCACTAATCTAGTCAGGGCAATAGGGCTACACACCCAAGATAACCCCTACTCACCCCCTTGGTAGCTTGGCACGAGCAGTCAGGCTTATCCCAGAGGTCATGTGTAAAGCATTTGCACAACACACACAGCACATGTGACATAATAAATAACCAACAAAGGAGACACAAATTATATAAAAAATAAATTGTCTTGCATAAAACATCATAAGACCAAACACAACATGTATCAGTAATGTCCTGCTACATAAGCAGTTGTCCGAACATTACACAGGTTACTAGTACTCTGAAAAAATAAGCTGTAGCCAGGTAAACACAAATGTTGATACTATTCTGCAACACAAGCAGTAGTCAGGTCATCATCATTATCAAGAATGCATGTTATAGTAAACACATTGGCCCTCATTACAACATTGGTGGTAAAAGCCACTTACCGCCGTGCAGAAGACCGCCAACACACTGCCGCGGCCACGGAATTCTGCCACAGCTATTATGACCCACAGCTCGGAATCCGCCAAAATCCAGACACCCACACAAGTCCGCCACACCAAAGGTCAGTGATAAACTGGCAAAAACAAATCCTCCACCATCACGCCAACAGAAATACGCCCACACTATCACGACACACGAATCCACGCGGCAGTCTTTCATCCGCGGTATTCCATTGGCGGTACAGACCGCCGCGCTCAAAATACACACACTCTTACAAAACACTACCACATTGGACAATTCCAAATACACACACCTGATACACATACACACACCACTCCCACACACCCATTACAATATAAAACACACACCCACATCACTCACAAAACCCTATGACCACAATTACTGAGAGAAGGCCAGAGAGAGACGCCACAAACAACTACCAAGCATCCACAGGCACACAATACTATCACCCACAGAACTTCCACGCACCTCACACAACACACCACTAAATATCACCCCACTTATCACTATACACACCACCCCACACATCACCCACACCACCCCATGGCACGGCAAAGACACCCCAGGTTCTCTGAGGAGGAGCTCAGGGTCATGGTGGAGGAAATCATCCGGGTAGAGCCACAGCTATTCGGATCACAGGTGCAGCAGACCTCCATAGCTAGGAAGATGGAGCTATGGTGAAGAATAGTGGACAGGGTTAACACAGTGGGACAGCACCCAAGAAATAGGGATGACATCAGGAAGAGGTGGAATGACCTACCGGGGAAGGTGCGTTCTGTGGTCTCAAGACACCACCTTGTGGTTCAGCGGTCTGGCGGCGGACCCCCGCCTCCTCCCCCACAACTAACAACATGGGAGCAGCAGGTCTTGGTGATTCTGCATCCTGAGGGCCTCGCAGGAGTAGATGGAGGAATGGACTCTTGTAAGTCAAAGCTTAACTATTACATCCCACACCCTACCTGCATGCCATCACATACCCCCACTCTCACCCACATCACTCCTACTCCTCACCAATGTCCCACTATTGCAACCCACCCATCCCAACACCAAGCCCTGCATGCAACAACAAAGCATGGACACCCATCACCAAAGCATGGCCACTGCACATACCCATACGCCCCCCTAAACCACCATCACACAAGGTCCCACACAGGAATGCAAGCACTGGGGTACACGGTCACCCACCTATTGCACACCATGGCACACACAGATGTAATATACATCCTTATATACCCCTGCAGGACCACTACCCAACGTCACTGGACAGGAGGGTCCACACATGTCCACACCACCAATAGAAGAGGCCCACAGTGATGACAGCAGCTCTGTCCAACTGGATCTAGATGACCAGCCCGGCCCATCGGGAACTCGGGACAGTCGGTTCCCCTCACACAGTCACAGGCCACTACAGACCTTCCCCCCTCTGGAAACACCAGCACAGCACCCACCCACCGGACCCATACCTCTGTCCCCAGGACACATCAAGCAGCAGTGTGTCCACCACTACAGGTAACCCAGGCTAACCCACCACCCCAACAACAACAGGGACCTGGGAGAAGTGGTAGTGGGCACACGGTCCAGGGGACGTAGGCCCAGGAACACAGGGGAACTGGGAGGGCTGCTGTGCGACAGGGGGAGGACAGGCCAAGGGAACCCACTCTCCACGAGGCCCTCTCCTCCATCATGGGAGCCTACCACCACTCCCAGGAGACGATGGCAACGGTACTGCCCAAGTTTCAGGAGACCCAGCGCCTGCAGGAGGAACAGTATGTGGGCTTCAGGGAGGAACTCAGAGCCATCAATTCCACCCTGGGCACCATCGTAGGGGTGCTGAAGGAAGTACTCAACACCAGGAGGGACACTGTGGCACAAGAAGGGGCCCCTGACACTAGCATGGATGATGAACTGCCCGCCACCTCCGCCGGCGCTAGTGGACAGGATGCCCCACCACAGGACCACCACACCAGCACCCTACCCCTGCAGAGGGAGAACCACCCCCCAAACGGTCCCTGAGATCCAGGACAAAGACAGAGAACTATGCCAAGACCCCCACCAAGAAATGAGACCACCCTGAATGTCAGCGTACTGTCCCACTTTGTCACCCTGTCCATCCTCAAACTGCCCCAGCTCCACTTCCTATGTCCATTTGGGCAAAGCACCTGTGAGACTAATAGATTGGACTCTGCCATGGACATTCCTCCACCATCACCCCTCACCATTTTACAACCCCCTCCAATATTGAGCACTTAAATAAACACCCTTGAAGCACAAAACAATCTGGAGTCAGGCTGTGATTCCGAAATAGTGTATTAGCAATTACAGTGGCAAAATGCTCTTTCAATTGCAATGTGAACATCCCTATGTCACACAGCTCTAGTCCATGAGGAAACAAAGCAGATGTCACACTGTGGGACACACACATCTGTGAAATCGTAAGGGAAAGTGACAACTCAGTGACCATACACTGGGTGAAAACGACAGACAGTAGAGAGGCAGTAGTGTTAAAGTACATGTGGTAGGCAGGTTTGTATTCTTACCTGTGTCTCACTGGAATATTGCAGGATCACTGAGTTCCTGTTGTCCATGCCCTCTTCTTCTGCTTCCTCGTCTTCACTGTCCACAGGCTCCACAGCTGCAACAACACCCCCATCCTCCTGCAGAAAAGGCACCTGTTGTTGCAAAGCTAAGTTGTGAAGCACAGAGCAGGCCAGGATGATTTGGCACTCCTTCTTTGGTGAGTAGAATAGGGATCCACCTGTCATATGGAAGCACCTGAACCTGGCCTTCAGGAGGCCGAAGGTCCGCTCTATTATCCGCCGAGTTCACCCATGTGCCTCATTGTAGCGTTCCTCTGCCCTTGTCCTGGGATTCCTCACTGGGGTCAGTAGCCACAACAGGTTGGGGTAACCAGAGTCACCTGCAAATGGCGAGGGACAACTGTTAGACATACACTAACCTGTAGGGATATCCCCAGACCCAGACAACCATTCCCACTGACTTGCTTCCAGGTGCTCACCTATTAGCCACACACGGTGCCTCTGGAGTTGACCCATCACATAAGGGATGCTGCTATTCCACAGGATGTAGACACCATGCACTGAGCCAGGGAACTTGGCATTAAAATGGGAGATGTACTGGTTTGCCAAACACACCATCTGCACATTCATGGAATGATAACTCTTCCAGTTTCTGTACACCTGTTCACTTCTGCGGGGGGTACCAAAGCCACATGGGTCCCATCAATGGCACCTATGATGTTGGGGATATGTCCCAGGGCATAGAAGTCTCCTTTCACTGTAGGCAAATCCTCCACCTGAGGGAAAAGGATGTAGCTCCGCATGTGTTTCAGCAGGGCAGACAACACTCTGGACAACACGTTGGAAAACATAGGCTGAGGCATCCCTGATGCTATGGCCACTGTTGTTTGAAATGACCCACTTGCAAGGAAATAGAGTACTGACAGCACCTGCACTTGAGGGGGGATTCCTGTGGGATGGTGGATAGCTGGCATCAGGTCTAGCTCCAGCTGGGCACACAGTTCCTGGATTGTGGCACGGTCAAGCCTGTAGGTGATGATCAAATGTCTTTCCTCCATTGTCGACAGGTCCACCAGCGGTCAGTACACCGGAGGATGCCGCTATCTCCTCACATGTCCCAGCGGACGGTGCCTCTGAAGGACAACAGCGAGCACAGAGTCAAACAACTCAGAGGTACATATCCACAGCTTACACAGAACACGAATCATAATCCGAAAATTGGCCTGTCTGTGTGTTGAGGCCTAGGTATGTGTGACGCAGTTAAAAATTAAGCCATGTGGGCCCCTGAAATGGTGGCTACCTGACCTGTAAAGTGGGACAATGGGATGTGAGGTAACTGCGCTGGCGTTGTACACCGTTGCAGTAGGCGGTCGAAGACCGCGGCGCAATGCTGCAGTGGTTAACATTGGACCCTATTGGTCCCAGTAGCCAATGACGATGTACGCCGGCGGTGACGGTACGCACTGCCGCGGACGTGACCTCCATTTTCTATCTGTTCAGTCACTCGATATCTGATCTTCGACAGGCGAGGACCTACACTGCAAGTGCTGCTGTGACCTCGGTCTGGAAGAGACAATGGCTTGTGCGTCTGGGGAAAGTGCCCCTGCCTTCACATCGGAGGAGTTGGAGAAACTCGTGGATGGGGTCCTCCCCCAGTACACTCTACTCTACGGTCTCCAGACAAACAGGTAAATACACTGGGAGCATGCTGTATGGGCTATGTCTGTGTGGAGTGGGGTGGAAGGAAGATTGGGGGGAGATTGAGGCGTGCATGAAACAACGGTGAGTGCATGTGCATCATGGCGAGGGTAGGGATGGGGGCCAATGACTGTGACGGTTCATTTGGTAATAACTTTTCTTTTTCCCCTGTACAATTCATGTAGGTCAGCGCCCAACAGAAAAAAGACATTTGGCGTGCCATCGCCAAGGACGTCCGGACCCTGGGGGTCTACCATAGATGGAGCACCCACTGCCGTAAGAGATGGGAGGACATTCACCGCTGGAGCAAGAAGACGGCGTAGGCCCAGCTGGGGATGGCCTCCCAACGTGGGAGGGGTGCCCGTCGCACCATGACGCCCCTGATGTTCAGGATCCTTGCAGTGGCGTATCCGGAGTTGGATGGGCGCTTGGGGGCATCACAGCAGCCACAAGGGGGTGAGTACACTCTCATTCTGCTGATTTTGCACGCAGTGGAGGTGTCTGGGTGGGTGAAGTGGGCTGTGGGATTCCCTAGGCCAGGGCAAGTTTAATAGGCAAGGTCCCCTTGTTGTGGCAGACCCTGTGGTACCCCACCCCACCTGTGTACAGTGCCAAGTACACCTAGTCAGGCTCCTGTGTCATCCATGTGTGCAGATGTCATCCATAGCCTTGTAGGCCATGTCCCAGGTATTGAACAATGGAGGCCAAGTGCGCGGCGTACTGCAGGGGGCTTCTGTGTCTGTCGTGTCCGCCAACGGTAGCGGTAATGCATGCACTCAACATGTCTTTCTTCTGTTGCCCCCCCCCCTTTTGTCGTCTCCCTCTTCTTGTGTGCATTAACATCATCAGGCGGAGGAGCAGTGGCACCGGAGCAGGAGGGAGCTGCATCCCACATGGCCATGGAGGGCGAGACAACGGACTCGGAGTTCACCAGTGGGACGGAGGGCGAGGGGAGCTCCACGGCTGGGACAGGAGCTGACACCAGTGACACAGACTCGTTCTCTGATGGGAGCTCCCTTGTGGTGGCAGCAACATCTGTGCACGCCGCATCTACAGGTACAGCCGCAACCCCCCTACCAGCACCGCCCTCCCAGCAGCCCCTCAGCCTTTGCCCGTGCACGCTCACCCAGGAGGGTGGGCATCACCTTCGCCCCAGGCACCACAGCCCCTGCCCCAGTCACCCCTGCTGCCCTCAGTGAGGAGGCCATTGACCTCCTCAGGTCCCTCACTGTTGGGCAGTCTACCATTTTGAATGCCATCCAGGGTGTAGAAAGGCAGTTGCAACAAACAAATGCATTCCTGGAGGGCATTCATTCTGGTCAGGCGGCCCTTCAGCGAGCTTTTCAGACTCTGGTCCCAGCACTGAGGGCAGCCATTGTCCCTGTGTCTAGCCTCCCCCCTCCAACTTCCTCTACCCATACCCAATCCCCTCTACCTCAGCCTATCCTAAGCACACCTTCAGACCAGCATGCACACACGTCAACACACAAGGGAAGCTCAGGCAAACATAAACACCACACATCCCACAGGCACACACGCAAGCATCACACACATGCAGACACACCAACATCCACTCCCTCCACTGTGCCCCCCTCCTCCTCATCTCCCTCCTTCCTCCCAGTCTCGTCTACACTCACACCTGCATGCACTACATCTACAGCCACTACTGCCATCACCAGCAGACACACGACCACACCCCGCTCACGTGCAGTCACCACCCCCACTGCCATTCACACGTCCCCTGTGTCCTCTCCCAGTGTGTCTGTGACTCCACCTCCCACGTTACACAAACGCAGGTACACACCCACCCAACAGTCATCCACCTCACAACAGCCTCCAGCGCATGCACCTTCACCCAAAGTCACCAAACGAACACCTCCTACAACCACAACCTCTTCCTCCACTCCCAAACCCCCTCCAGCTACCCATCCCAGTGTTTCCCAAAAACCTTTCCTGTCCAACCTTGACCTCTTTCCCACACCTCCCCCACCCCGTCAGTCTCCTAGGGCCTGACACTCCAGGTCCCAACCTAGCACCACAGCCACAACATCTCAGGGACCAGTGGTGCCTGTAGTCACCGGAATCTGGAGTGCACCGGCCACCAGGGCAGCCAGTGTGGCACGGAGCCACAGCACGGACAGTCCCCCACCTGTGAAGCATCAAAAGTTGTCCAGTGCCCGGCGGGAGAGGGGGAAGACTCCAGCCACCAAAGCCGCTCCCAGGTGTACAGGTGGGAGTGTGGAGTCAGCTGCAACACCTTCCAAGGTGGGGAAGGGCCACAAGAAAGTCAGCAGGTCTGGGAAGAGCTGCACGGTGGAGAAGACTGCCATCATCCCCGCTGCCCAGGAGGCCACCGCCAGCACCTGCCCTGCTGCCCAGGAGGTCACCACCATCATCCCCACTGCCCAGGAGGCCACCGCCACACCTGCCCTGCTGCCCAAGAGGCCACCGCCACCAGCCCCGCATGTCCAGAGAGGACCACCAGCACCAGCTCCACTGGGCCAAAGAGGACTGCCAGCCCCAGCCCCACTGGGCCAGAGAGGACCACCAGCACCAGCCCCGCTGGGCCAGACACCATCGCCAGCACCAGCCCAGCTGGGCCATGAAGGACCGCCAGCAGCTGAGTCACTGCAAAGGATCCCACCGCAACAAGCACCGCTGAACAGGGCACTGCCGCAACTAGCACCGCTGAACAGGGCACCGCCGCCACAAGCACCACTGCACAGGGCACCGCAGCAACAAGCACCACTGAACAGGGCACCGCCGCAACAAGCACCGCTGAACAGGGCACCGCCGCCACAAGCACAGCTAAACAAGGCACCGCCGCCACAAGCACCGCTGAACAGGGCACCGCCGCCACATGTCCGGCTGGCCCATGAGCGGCAAGGGCACTGACGCTACTGAGTCCATCACGAGCAGGATGAAGCGCTCTGGGCACCAAGCCCCCTCCAGAACCAGTGGAGAGATCCATCTACTACCTCAGTCCCTGGCAGGATGAAGCACTCTGGGCACCAAGCCCCCTCCAGAACCTGTGGAGAGATACATCCACTACCTCAGTCCTTGGCAGGATGAAGCACTCTGGGCACCAAGCCCCCTCCAGAACCAGTGGAGACTGTCATCCACTTGAGAGACTGGGCTTTGCACGCCCCAGGATAATGCAGTGAGCAACCCACCCACTGTAGAGACTTGAGAGACTGTGGCTTTGCACTCCCCAGGATTGAACAGTGGGCAAACCACCCACTGTAGAAACTTGAGAGACTGTGGCTTTGAACTTTCCAGGATTGAACAGTGGGCAACCCACCCACTGTAGAGACTTGAGAGACTGTGGCTTTGCACTCCCCAGGATTAAACGGTGGGCAACCCACCCACTGTAGAGACTTGAGAGACTGTGGCTTTGCACTCCCCTGGATTGAACGCTGGGCAAACCACCCACTGTAGAGACTTGAGAGACTGTGGCTTTGCACTCCCCAGGATTGAACAGTGGGCAACCCACCCACTGTAGAGACTTGAGAGACTGTGGCTTTGCATTCCCCAGGATAAAGCAGTGGGCACCCACCCACTGTTGAGACTTGAGAGACTGTGGTTTTTGACTCCCCAGGATTGAACAGTGGGCATGTGGCACCCACTGTTCCATCCTGGGAAGTGGCAAGCCACAGTCCATCAGATGGATTACCCACTGTTAATGGAGGAGGCATGGTGCCCAGAGTGCTTCGTGAAGCCCTGCTCGACACAGAACCGGCACTGTCAATGGGTCAGCTGTGCTTGAGACGGCGTTGCCCAGCGGAGCGGTGCTTGACAGGAAGGCCCCAGCGGAGCGGTGCTTGACAGGAAGGGCCCAGCGGAGCGGTGCTTGAGACGGCGGTGGCCAGCGGAGCGGTGCTTGACAGGAAGGGCCCAGCGGAGCGGTGCTTGACAGGAAGGGCCCAGCGGAGCGGTGCTTGACAGGAAGGGCCCAGCAGAGCGGTGCTTGAGACGGCGGTGGCCAGCGGAGCGGTGCTTGACAGGAAGGGCCCAGCGGAGCGGTGCTTGAGACGGCGTTGTCCAGCGGAGCGGTGCTTGACAGGAAGGGCCCAGCGGAGTGGTGCTTGACAGGAAGGGCCCAGCGGAGCGGTGCTTGAGACGGCGGTGGCCAGCGGAGCGGTGCTTGACAGGAAGGGCCCAGTGGAGCAGTGCTTGACAGGAAGGGCCCAGCGGAGCGGTGCTTGACAGGAATGGCCCAGCAAAGCGGTGCTTGAGATGAAGGGCACAGCGGAGCGGTTCTTGTCACGGCGGGCCCCTGTTCAGCGGTGCTTCTCACAGCGGGTTCCTGTTCAGCGGTGCTTCTCACGGCGGGGCCCTGTTCAGCGGTGCTTCTCACGGCGGGCCCCTGTTCAGCGGTGCTTCTCACGGCGGGGCCCTGTTCAGCAGTGCTTCTCACGGCGGGGCCCTGTTCAGCGGTGCTTCTCACGGCGGGGCCCTGTTCAGCAGTTCTTGTTACGGCGGGGCCCTGTTCAGCGGTGCTTCTCATGGCGGGGCCCTGTTCAGCGGTGCTTCTCACGGCGGGGCCCTGTTCAGCGGCGCTTGTCCTGTGTTTCTAGGGAGCCAGACCTGGCCAAGACTTCCCGCTCAGTCGCCATCCGACCTTGCGGTCGCAGGGCCCTCCTGTGATGGAGTCCTGGGCCAGTGGGTGTCATCCGTCACAACCGGAATGGGGCTGGTGGGGCCCTCCTGGGCAGCTCGCCTGCTGCCTGACTTCTCCGCCCTGCTGCCCTTGCCCTCCTTCGCTGAAGCTCTGTGGCCCTTGAGTCCCTTTGATGATGTGGCAGGTGACGGGGCAAGGCTACTGTCCTTGGTGGCAGCCGTCTCAGGCTTGTCGCGCCGGCCCTTAGTTTTTTTTGTCCTCTTCCCAGGGGGTGGGCTGGCTGCCCCCTTGCTGCTGGACGATGTTCCTGCCCTAGGAGCTGGTGGACTCCAATAGCCCTGCACTATGGTCCTAGTAGATATAGGGCTGGTGGTGGCTGAGGTGCTTTTTTGACTCTTACCAGATGGAGGGGGTGGGTCAGTGGTTGGAACGAGGTCAAGGTTGGAAAGGAAAAGCACTTTGGAAGGACAAGGACGGGTAGGTGTTGTGGGTATGGGAGTGGAGGAAGAGGATGTGGTTGTAGGAGAGTCAAGTGTGCTGTCTTTGGGTGCAGGTGCTTGTGACGGAGGCTGTCGTGAGGTGGATGGCTGTTGGGTGGGTGGCTGCCTGCGTTTGTGTGGTTTGGAAGAGGGGGTGACAGACACACTGGGAGAGGACACAGGGGACGTGTAAATGGCAGTGGGGGTGGTGACTGCACGTGTGCGGACTGTAATGGAGGGTGTGCTGGTGATGGAAGTACTGGCTGATGGTGGTGTGCATGCAGGTGTGAGTGGAGACGTCACAGGGAGGGAGGAGGGAGATGAGGAGGGGGGGACACAGAGGTGGTAGTGACTGTTGGCATGTTTGCATCTGGATGTTGCTTGGGTGAATGCTTGTGGGATCTGTGGTGCTTATGTCTGGATGAGCTGCCCTTGGGTGAAGAGGTGTGTGCAGGCTGGTCTGATGGTGTGGATGGGATAGGCAGAGGAACAGGAGACTGGGACTGGGTGGAGGGAGTCAGAAGAGGGAGGCTGGAGACAGGGACAATGGCTGCCGTCAGTGCTGAGGCCAGAGCGTTGAACGATCGCTGATGGGCAGCCTGACCCGAATGAATGCCCTCCAGGTATGCATTGCTCCGATGCACCTCCCTTTCTACATCGTGGATGGCATTCAAGAGGGTAGACTGCCCAACAATGATGGTCCTGAGGAGGTCAATGACCTCCTCACTGAGGGCAGCAGGGGTAACTGGGGCAGGGCCTGAGGTGCCTGGGGCGAAGGAGATGCCCGCCTTCCTGGGCGAGCGGGCACGGAGCGAAGGCTGAGGGTCTGCTGGGAGGGCGGGGCTGGTGCGCTGGGTGGCGGCTGTACCTGTTGTGGCGGTGGGCACGGATGTTGCCGCCACCGCAAGGGAGCTCCCTTCCGAGGATGTGTCGGTGTCGCTGACATCTCCACGGGTCCCCGTTGTGGAGCTCCACTCGCCCTCCGTCTCACTGGTGTACTCGGAGTCTTTTGCATGGCCCTCCGGGGCCATGTGAGATGCAGCTCCCTCGTGCGCCGATGCCACTTCTCCTCCGCCTGATGATGCTAATGCACACATGAACAGGAAGACAAAGAAAATGGGGGGGGGAGAAATGAAGACAGGTTGAGTGCATGCATTGGCAACACCGTTGTCGGAGAGGACAGACACAGAAGCCCCCTGCACTAGGCCGCGCAATCGGGGTACACTACTCAGTTATTGTGACTAGGCCTACAGGTCTATGGACGACAAATGCACACATGGGTGAGGCCGGACCATGGATAGCTGTACTTGGCACCCTACAGAGGTGGGGGGTGGGGGCACAGGGCCATGCCTAACGGAGGGGCCTAGCCTACAGAATGCGCCCTGGCCTAGAGATAGCCACAGCCCTTCTCCCCCACCCAGACATCTTCACTGCGCGCAAAGATAGCAGAATGTGCTGATACTCACCCCCTTGTGTCTGCTGTGATGTCCTCACGCGCCCATCCAAATCGGGGTAGGCCACCGCCAGGATCCGGGACATCAGGGGGGTCAATTGGCGGCTGGCACCCCTCCTACGTTGGGAGGCCATCCCCAGCAGAGACTCGGCGGTCTTTCTGGTCCCGCGGCGGATGTCCTCCCACCTCTTTCGGCAGTGGTGCCCCGTCTGTTGTGGACCCCCAGGGCCCGGACGTCCTTGGCGATGGCACGCCAAATGTCGATCTTCTGATGGGCGCTGACCTATGTGACATGTACATGGTGGTAAAGGAAATCTCATCACTTTTCTGCCTGGTCAATGTGAGTGGACCCCCCTCCCCAACCTTGCCATGTGGCACATGCTCTCATCTTTCGTGCGTTGCACTCCTCATTCGCTCCCCTCCCCACCATCTTACATACACCCCACTCAACACAGGCATAGCCCATTCAACGTGCACCCTGTGTACTAACCTGTTGGTCTGGAGGACCGTAGAGTTGCGCATACTGGGGGAGGACCCCATCAACAAGTTTCTCCAATTCTTCAGAGGTGAAGGCAGGGGCCCTTTCCCCAGTCGCAGCAGCCATTGTATCTCCCAGACCGAGGTCACAGCAGCACTTGCAGTATCGGTCCTCTCCTGTGGATGATCAGGTCTCGAGTGATTAATCAGATAGAAAATGTCTGTCACGCCCGCGGCGGTGCATACCGCGGCGGTGCGTACCGCGACCGCAGGCGCCCATCCTCATTGGCTACTGAAACCCATAAGGTGCAATGTTAACCAATGCGGCTTAGCACCGCGGTCTTCGACCGCCTACCGCCACGGTGTGCCACGCCAGCGCATTGACCTCACATCCCACTGTCACACTTCACAGGTCAGGCAGCCGCCATTTCAAGGGCCCACATGGCATAATTTCTACTGCGTCACACAGGCCTAGGGCTTGCATTGCCACTCATACAAGCCTTTCAATGCATAGTGATTCGTGTACTGTGCAAGCTGTGTGAACGAACCTGTGGGTTGCTTGACTCTGTGCTCCATGTTGTCCTTCCTAAGCACCGTCCGCTGGGACTTGCGAGGAGAAGGATGAATCCTCCCGTGTACCGACCGCTGGTGGACCTGTCGACAATGGAAGAACGACATATCATACTTACATACAGGCTTGACAGAGCAAATATACATGAACTATGTGCCCAGTTGGAGCCAGACCTGATGTCCCCCATCCGCCAACCCACAGGGATTCCCCTTCTGGTGCAGGTTCTGTCAGTACTCCATTTTTTGGCAAGTGGGACTTTTCAGACAACAGTGGCCATATCATCTGGGATGTCTCAGCCTATGTTTTCTAAGGTTTTGTCCAGAGTGTTGTCTGCCCTGATGAAATACATACGGAGCTACATTATTTTCCCTGAGGTGGGCGATTTGGCTACAGTGAAGGGTGATTTCTATGCCCTTGGACATATCCCCAACATCATTGGTGCCATTGATGGGACCCATGTGGCTTTGGTTCCCCCCAAAGAAAGTGAGCAGGTGTACAGAAACAGAAAAAGTTATCATTCGATGAATGTCCAGGTGGTCTGTTTGGCTGACCAGTACATCTCCCATGTAAATGCCAAGTTCCGTGGGTCAGTGCATGATGCGTATGTCATGCGAAATAGCAGCATCCCTTATGTGATGGAACAGCTACAGAGACACTGTGTGTGGCTAATTGGTGACTCTGGTTACCCCAACCTGTCGTGGCTACTGACCCCAGTGAGGAATCCCCGGACCAGGGCAGAGGAACGGTACAATGAGGCCCATGGGCGAACTAGGAGGATCATAGAAAGGACCTTCGGGGTCCTGAAGGCCAGGTTTAGGTGCCTGCATATGACAGGGGGATCCCTAATGAACTCACCAAAGAAGGTGTGCCATATCATCGTGGCCTGCTGTATGCTTCACAATCTTGCTTTGCGACGCCAGGTGCCTTTTCTGCAGGAGGATGGTCCAGATGGTGGTGTTGTAGCAGCTGTGGAGCCTGTGGAGAGTGAAGAGGAGGAAGACGACGGGGACGACACTGACATCAGGGATACAGTCATACAACAATATTTTCAGTAGCACACAGGTAAGAATCACCCACGCCATTTTACATTTACTTAAGGCCTCATGCGTCTCTACTGTCTGTGTTTCCCCCCAGTTCCTGTTAACTGATTTGTGACTTTCCCTTCCCTTTTCAGAGCTGTATGACCCACTGCGTGAGTTCTGCTTTGTTTGCCCATGGACTAAAGCTTATTGAAATTGGTATGTTGTCATAACAAAGTAACTGGACATTATTGCACCGTTATGTGTAATACATTTGTTAAGATTACAAGCAGACTCCTGTTATTTTAAGTGCAATAAGTGATTTATTTTAAGTGCTACATATAGGTACATGATTGTAAAACGGTGATGGGTTGGGGTGGAGTAATGTCCATGGCAGAGTCCAGTTCTCAGTCTCACAGGTGCATTGTCCATATGCCTGTGGAAGGATGGAGCAGGAGCAGTTAAAGGTTGGACAGGGTGACAATGTGGGACAGTGGAATGACATCAGGGGGTATCTTATGCTGGCGGGGATCTTGCAATCCTACTCTGTCTTCTTGTGAGACCTCAGGTTCCGCTTGCGGGGTGGTTCTTCTTCTGCAGGAGGTGGGGTTCTGGTGGCCTGTCGTTGTGTGGGGGCCTCCTGTCCACTAGCGCCGGCGGAGGTGGTAGGCTGTTCCTGGCCTGGGCTAGTGACAGGGGCCCTTTGGGGTGCCACATGGTCCCGCAATGTGGTGACTATCTGGTTAAGGGCCACGACGATGGTCCCCATTGCGGAACCGATGTTCCTCAGTTCCTCTCTGAACCCCATGTACTGTTCCTCCTGCAGTGCCTGGATCTCCTGGAACCTGGCCAGTACCGTCGCCATCGTCTCCTGGGAGTGGTGGTAAGCTCCCATGATGGAGGAGAGGGCCTCTTGGAGAGTCGGTTCCCTGGGCCTGTCCCCCCCTGTCGCACAGCAGCCCTCCCAGTTCCCCTGTGTTCCTGGGCCTCTGTCCCCTGGACGGTGTGCCCACTACCACTGCCCCCAGGTGCCTGTTGTTGTTGGGGTGGTGGGTCAACCTGGGTGCCCTGTAGTGGTGGACACACCGCTGATTGAAATGTCCTGGAGACAGAGGCATGGGCCCGCTGGGTGGGAACTGTGCTGGTGTTCCCAGAGGGGGTTGGGTCTGGTGTAGCCTGTGGCTGTCTGTGGGGAACCGACTGTCCAGAGGTCCCCGATGGGCCGGGCTGGTCATCTGGGTCCAGGGAGACAGAGCTGCTGTCATCGCTGGGGGCCTCTTCTGGGGGTGGGATGGACATCTCTGTACCCTCCGTGGCGGTGTGGTGGCGTTCGGTCCTGCACGGGTATAAAGGTATGGTTATTGCTTCTGTGTGTGGCATTTCGTGTGATGGGTGGGTGTCCGTGTACCTCAGTGCAGGCATTCCCTTGTGGGGGCTTTTGTGAGGGTGGCTTGAGGGGGTGATGTGTGTGTGCAGTGGGCATGCTTTGGTGATGGGTGTCTATGCTTTGTGGTCGCATGCAGGGCTTGGTGTTGGGATGGGTGGGTTGTGATGGTGAGCCATTTGCAAGGAGTTGGTGTGATGGGGGTGGGGGTGAGGGTGGGGGTATGTGCTGGCATGCAGGTGGGGTGGGGGTGGGAAGCAGTAGTGAAGATTTGACTTACCAGAGTCCATTCCTCCGGCTACTCCTGCGAGGCCCTCAGGATGCAGGATGTGCAAGACTTCCTCCTCCCATGCTGTAAATTCTGGGGGAGTAGGTGGGGGTCCGCCGCCAGTCTTCTGCAACGCAATGTTGTGCCTTGATACCATGGAACGCACCTTCCCCCGTAGGTCGTTCCAGCGCTTCCTTATGTCATCCCGATTGCGTGGATGCTGTCCCACCGCGTTGACCCTGTCCACTATCCTTTGCCATAGCTCCATCTTCCTGGCAATTGTGGTGTGCTGCACCTGTGCCCCGAGGAGCTGGGGCTCTACACAGACTATTTCCTCCGCCATGACCCTGAGTTCTGCGTCAGTGAACCTGGGGTGTCTTTGGGGTGCCATGGGGTGGTGTGGATGAGGTGTGGGGTGGCGTTTGTGGTGATGAGTGTGGTGCGTGTGGTGGTGTGTGGTGTTTGGTGCGTGAATTCTGTGTGGGTGATGGTGTTGTGTGCCTCTGTGTTGTGGGATTGTCTATTCTGTGCTCTCTCTCTAGCCTTCGTCAATAATTTCTGGTCGTAGGGGTTTGTGGGTGATGTGGGTGTGTGTTTTATATTGTGTTGGGTGTGTGGGAGTGGTGTTAGTATGTGTATCAGGTGTGTGTGTTTCAAAATGACCAATGTGGCTGAGTTTCTATGTGTGTGTGTATTTTTAACCGCGGCTGTGTGTACCGCCAATGGAATACCGCGTTTGAAAGACCGCCGCGTGGATTCGTGTGTCGTGATAGTGTGGGCGTATTTCTGTTGGCGTGACGGTGGAGGTTTGGTCATCACCATTTTTTCGCTGACCTTTGGTATGGCGAACTTTTGTGGATGTCGGGTTTTTGGCGGTTTGCAAGTTGCGGGTCAGAATGACCATGGCGGTTTACCGCGGCCGCGGCGGTGTTATGGCGGTCTTCTGACCGGCGGTAAGCGCCTTTTACCGCCGAGGTCAGAATGACCCCCTTAGTCTCTTTTTTGAAGATTTTCTTCAGCGGGACGAACCTGTCAGTCCAATCCAACCTCCTGGAGCCCTTCTCTGGATACGCGTCGCGGGAATCCTCAGTGGAGATTTTTGACCTTCGGACTTAGTCATTTTTTTGAGGTGAAAATCCTTCGACCGGGGTAAACCTGGATCTTGATCTGACGTCCCTGGAGCCCTCCTTGGATACGCTGGCTGGGAGGTCCCAGTCAACTTTTAACCTTCGGACTTAGGCGGTGATTCTAACCGCGGCGGGCGGCGGTCGCCGCCCGCCATGCGGTTACCGCCAAATGACCACACCGCGGTCACAAGACCGCGGCGGCCATTCTGGCTTTCCCGCTGTGCTGGCGGGCGACCGCCAAAAGGCCGCCCGCCAGCACAGCGGGAAAGACCCAGCAACGATGAAGCCGGCTCCGAATGGAGCCGGCGGAGTTGCTGGAGTGCGACGGGTGCAGTAGCACCCGTCACAAATTTCAGTGTCTGCTAGGCCGACACTGAAATTCTTTTTGGGGCCCTCTTATGGGGGCCCCTGCAGTGCCCATGCCATTGGCATAGGCACTGCAGGGTCCCCCAGGGGCCCCGCGGCACCCCCTACCGCCATCCTGTTCCTGGCGGGAGACCTGCCAGGAACAGGATGGCGGTAGGGGGTGTCAGAATCCCCATGGCGGCGGAGCGCGCTCCGCCGCCATGGAGGATTCTCAAGGGCAGCGGAAAGTAGGCGGTACACCGCAGACTTTCCGTTTCTGGCCGCGGCTGAACCGCCGCGGTCAGAATGCCCAGCGGTGCACCGCCAGCCTGTTGGCGGTGCTACCGCGGTCATTCGCCCTGGCGGTTTTTACCGCCAGGGTTAGAATGACCCCCTTAGTCTCTTTTTCTGAGATTTTCTTTACCGGGACGAACCAGCAAATCAGGCCGGGTCGCAGTTGAGTCAAGCCGGCTAGAGTTGCCGCGGCAGGTCGGTCCCTCTATGGAGCTTTTTTTCAAAAGTTCTCCAAACTTCTCCAAACTTCTGGGGCTTCTCCCATATGTCCTTTTAAGGTTCTTTTGGGGTCCACAGCTCACCCCAAGGGTCCAGAAGTTCTGAGATGGTCCTTGGGGGGTGCAGACTACAACTCCCAGAATGCACCTGGCACAAACTCCTTTTTGGCCACTGGACAGTGGTCAGCTGGTCGCTTTCTTCAGGAGTTGGTGCAGGGGACTCTGGTGAGCAATGTTTCACCTTTAGCAAACAGGGAGTCCCTCCTTGAACCAGTTGAAGCCAGGCAAAGTCCTTCTTGTAGTGAAGCCCAGGTGTGCAGCTGGTGCAGTCCCTCTGAGTGCTGGTTCCAGGTGCAGGCCAGGAATCCAGCAGGGCAGTCCTTCTTCTTCTGTAGTTCTTCCTTGTTGGGTGTTGGAGGGAACTGAGGGGTGGGTGCAGGTCTGCCAGTTTTTTCCTTGCTCCTAGGTTTAAAGCAGGGGGTCCTGGTTCTCCAATCAGGGACAGGGTCCTTCCCCCTGTGATGACCACTTCCTGGGAAGTGTGGCAAAAATCAATCCCAGGAGGCAACATTATCCAAAAATTCATCATGGCTGAATCTGATTTTTGGAGGTTACATCTGGCTGAGCCCACCCACTGGTGTGGCTAAAAATCATAAACAAACCCCTCTCCTGCCCTCTCCTAATCTAATCAAGGGGGCACCTAGTTGTCTGGGGTTGCAGGATGTGGGGGTGTTGCTGGTTGCTCCAAATGTCCTTCTCTGCCTTATGAAGACCAGTTTGGCAGCCCTCCCCCTTCCTGCCTCACCATCTGCTGAGGGGAGATTCCCTCCCACAGGTACATTCCTTTGTGTGAAGCCAGGCCACTTCACACCTCATCAAGGCAGCCTGGCCAGGCTGCTAGAGGCTGGCCAATCAGAGCACAGCAGCAAAAACAATGCAGGGCTGAAAGTGGCCACATTTCAGGTAAAGTTTAAAACTCTTTACCTGAACAAGTTATATTAAATCCCACAACTGGAAGTTGTGGGATTTATTATAACAATTAATTTGATACCAAACTCTTGGTATCCATCATTTAAGGGGACTTTAAAAATTAAAATAACGTCTCCCCATTCTAGCCTATGAAGGCCAATTACTACAATGAGGGAAAAACGAATTTGGCTGTTTTACCTCACCAGGGCTTATAAAACTATTTTTATAAGGTCCCTGCTTATAGTTACATGGCACCCAGCAATAGGGGCACATAGGGCACACCTTAGGGGTGACTTATATGTAATAATAAGGTAGTTTAAGACTTTGGAACTACTTTTAATTCCAAAGTCGAATTTGCATATAACTTTAATTTAAAAGCAGCCAGCAAGGCAGGCCTGCCTTTAAAATCACACTGGGCACCCCAGCAGTGTACCTATGGGTGCACTACCTGTGCTGTGGTCCCTAAACCTACATGCCCTACCATTTATTAGGAATTTATAGGTAGGTTAACTTAGCCAATTGTAATTAGCCTAATTTGTATATTGATTTTACACAGAGCACAGGCCCTGGGACTGGTTCGCAGTACCCAGTGCACCATCAGAGTCAGCAAAACACATAAAAAAGTGACAAATGGGGGCAAAAAGTTAGGGGGCCTCTGCAATCAGCCCTGTTTTCTCACACTCAGACATTCATGCACCCAGCCACATACCCACTCAGGCTGTCACACAAACACTCACAGCTCACAAGTAAGTGTAACTTGTGCCCTGAAGTAATTATAACTCGTACGCTTGCCATGCACTGCTAATTACCCCTCAAATTACAGCACTCATGTCATCTTTGATAACATCACTAATAATATCAATGTAATATTTGCAGTAACATTTTTGACGAAAAAACTGTGCATGGCGGGGGCACGTGTTATAGTTACCTTAGGACACAAGTTATACTTACTTGAGATAACTGTAGCTATAAATGATGAATTTCTATGGTTTTGTACGTTTGAAATGTGAGTCTAACTATAACGTCCCAGTAACCTTTCTTTTTTTTAAATGATTTCAATATATATATGTGTGTGTGTTTTGGCTCTTGCCTTATTGAGCACATGGCTGCAATTGCGATCACAATCATTTTTCTAAACTTACAAACTGCCTCTGCTCTACTTTACTGACAACTATTAAAACCCATTCCAGTTGGGATATCATTTGTCGGTGTCCTGCAGTCAATTCAATTCTTACCTGCTTCTTTTATGGTGTTACTTAGAGATACATTTTTAGTCAAATTTGAATACAGAGGTATTTTTAGGCTCATGTTACAAATTAGTCAGGAGTGTTTACATACATTTAAAATTGGATCATTTGATGATTTTGGCTAAAACAGACAATGGTATTCTGTTGAACTTGGATGGAGTATACTCCACTTTAGAGCTTTACCATTTAAGATATCACATAGGATGTACTTATATATAGCTTGGTCATTAAAAATATATTTTTTAAAACAGATTATTCATCAAGTTAAGCAATTGTTTCAGGCATTTAATTACATCAGCACGTCATGAACACCAAAAAGTCCAGCTCAGCCTTTCATGCTTCTGAGGTTTATACCTTGAGCAGCAATAAATTGAATACTAGCAAAACCTGTTTATATAATGCTTAGAAACAGCTTTAACTTTTGTATGCAATAGGACATTAAGGCCCTCATTATGACACTAGCGGTAAAGCGCCAAATTACCGCCACAGTAGCGGATATCCATTCACCATATTATGACACACATACACCAATCTGACAGAATACAGCCACATACACAAATCTACCAGACCAAAGATCAGTGATAAACTAGCAGTCACAAAACCTACACTGTTACGCCAACAGACCAACACCCATCACATTATGACCCACGAATCACCACAGAGGACATTCGATGGAGGTAAACCATTGGCGGTACATACCGCCATCCTCACAATGGACACCCACAGACAAAACAACAATACATTGGCCAATTCAAACAACACACATATGACAGCCACACACACACCACACCCACACACCCACACCACTATAAAACACACACCCATAGTACCCACAACCCCTTACGAATACAAATCATTGGCACAAGACCGACACCAAGACCTCTGCAACAACTAGAGCCACGCACCACTCACACCCATATACCCCTCAGGCACTCCACATCACACACCCCAACTTATTACCCAACACACCTTCACCAACACACATTACATAACACCCATGGCACCACAAAGGCACTCCTGTTTCACTGAGGAGGAGTTCAGGGTCATGGTGGAGGAAATTGTCAGAGTAGAGCCACAGTTATTTGGAGCACAGGTGCAGCAAATATAATTAGCTAGGAAGATGGATCTATGGCGGTAAGCCATGGACAGGATCAACGCCGTGGGACAGCAACCCAGAACATGGGACGATATCAGGAAGAGGTGGAGCGACCTACAGGGGAAGATATGTTCCATTACAGCAAGACACCAGCTCGCTATACAGACGACTGGCGGTGGACCCCCACCTCCTCCCCACAACTCACAGCATGGGAGGAGCAGGCACTGGCAATACTGCATCCTGCGTTTTGGAGGAGTACTGGACTTTGGTAAGTCATCCTTCATCAATTATCACCCCCCATACCTCCATGCCATCACGCACCCTCACCCTCATTCCCATCACTCTACTCCATCCCACACACTCCACCATCACATCACACTAATCCCATTACGAAGCCCTGCATGCTGTACCAATGCATGGATGCCCCTCACAGCCCTGCCTGAACACTCATCACTAAAGCATACACAGCATAGGGAAACTAACAATCCCACCATACACGAGTAAAAGCTGGAAGGCCATCACCAACCATAGAGGGGAAGCCAGGGATGTATAATATGTCATACATATGAAGCATAATACATCATTTACATCCCCACAGGTACCCCAGCCAGTGTCTCTGGAGAAGAGGTGCCATTACTATACAGTCCCCCAACAGAAGAGACCACAGTGATGACAGCAACTCTGGTCTTCAGGGTCTGGATGATCTACTGGCCCATCAGGGACCACTGGTCAGCTGGTAACCCAAGCCCATTCACAACCACCACAGAGCCTCCCCCATCAGGAACCAACATCACAGCACCCACCCAGCATCCCCAAATCTCTGTCCCAGGACACGTCAATCAGCAGTGTGCCCACCTGTGGATGGACCCCAGGCCACACCTCACACACAAGACAATCAGGGACCTGGGGTCAGTAGCAGTGGGCACACGGTTCAGGGGACAGAGGCACAAGCCAACAGGGACACTGGGAAGACTGCTGTGCATCAGGGGGAGGACAGGAGCAGGGAACCGAATCCCCGAGTTCATGGGAGCCTACCAACATTCCAAGGACACAATGGGCCAGATCCTAGACAACGTGCAGGAGAACAGTCAGCTGCAGGAGGGACAGTATCAGGGGATCAGGGAGGGCTTGGAAGCCATCAACAACACCATGATCTCCATAGCAGTGGTGCTGGCAGATATGGACAACACTATGAGGGAGGCAGTGTCACACCAGCTGGCTCCTGCCACTAGCCAGTCATCTGAACAGCCCTCCTCTTCCACTGCGGATAGTGGCCAGGAGGCCCCGCCACAGGACCAACAGCATCCCTCCCCCTGCAGATGGTGAACCACCCCGCAAATGTTCCCTGTGAACCAGACAGAAGCCAGAGACACTTGCCAAGATCACTGCCAGGAAATGAGACTCTCCTTATTGTCCCCCTTGTGTCCCACTCAGTAACTTTGTCCACCTTGAACTGCCATTGCTCCCCTTCCTACGACCACATGGACAATGAACCTGTGCGACGAACAGACTGGAACAATACCCTGGGCTTTCCCCATCACCACCCCATCTCATTGGACTTTCCCCTCTATATAATAGCACTACAATAAACACCCTTGGATAAAAATCGACTTTGAGTATGTCATGTATTTCAAATATGTATTGATTGAAACAGCTACAACCATTGCAAATGAACTGTACATAGAATGAGCATAGAATTAATGACCTGTATCTGGCTGTTGTGATCACACCTGGAGTATTTGTCAGATCACCAACATATGCAAAAATAATATCCAGAGGTAACAGTAAGTGGGCAAATAAGTGGGAAATGCCAGCATGCCAATGCCACACAGAATACAACCAAGGTCATGGTGATGTGAAGTTGCACTGTCTCACCTGTGTGTCTTTGGAAGTACTGACGTATCACAGATGTTCTGTTGTCTACATCCTCATCCTCTGCCCCTTCATCTTCACTGTCCACAGCGTCCACTGCTGCCACAAGGGCATCTCCAATCTCTTCCTCCTGCAGAAAAGTTGCATGTCGTCTGAGGGCCAGGTTGTGCAACATGCAGCATGCCACTACTATCTGGCAGACCTTCCTGGGTGGGTAGCACAGGGATCCACCAGTCAGATGGAGGCACCGGAAATTGGCCTTTAATTATCCTTCTGGTTTGCCCATGTGCCTCATTATGACTTTCTTCTGTCCTTGTCCTGTCATTCCTTACAGGGGTCAGCAGCCATGGTAGGTTTGAGAAACGAGTCATCTGCAAATATTGAGGGACACCATTTAGCCACACCCTTTCCTATATGGCCAACACCAGAGGCGTACACCAACATATACTGGGTGGGACCCAGGGCTCACCTATTAGCCACACCCTGTGCTTCTGTAGTTGGCACATCACGTTTCTCAAACCTGGCTTCAGGACAAAGGCATCCTGCACCAACCCAGGATACTTAGCATTGGCATGGGAGATGTACTGGTCTTCCAAGCACTCTATCTGCTCTGTCCAGTCTATAGGTGAGTATTATGTGCCTGTCCTCCATTGTAGCCAAGTCCACCAGGGGTCTTTACACAGGGGTATGTCTCCATGTCCTATTCATCCACAGCGGTAGGTATCGAAGGTAGGATAGAGTGAGGAGGCTGTCACAGACTGAACAATGGAGCCACAACAGCAGTCCGCAATCTGCAAACATGTTATAGGACACTGTAATTTGTGAAGTATGTGCCTATTTATCCTGTGATCCAGCATTAATCTATAGGCCTGTTCCCACCACCTGAAATTGCGTCCGCCTGATCTTTGTGGAGGGACAGGTGGAAGTGAGGTAATGCCGCTGACGCTGTGTGCTGTGGTGGTTGGCGGTCGTGAACCGGCGTGCAATTCCTGATTGGTTATAATTGGGCCCTATGGGGTACAGTGGGCTATGGTGATCTATGCCGGTGGTGACTGTATGCACCACAGCGGATGTGACTGCCATTTTCTATCAGATTCAATACTTGTTTCCTGACCTTCAATGGGAGATGACCTGCACTGCATGTCCTGCTGTGACCTGTGTCTGGAACCTACCATGCACCATGTTTACCGGGGAAAGGGCCCCAGCCTTCACTTCTGAGGAGTTGGAGTGACTGGTGGATGGGTTCCTACTCCAGTACGGACTGCTGTATGTGCCTCCAGACCAACAGGTGAGTATACTGTGGGCACGCTGCATGTGGCATGAATGCATGGAGTTGTGTGTGTGAAGGCCTCGTGTAATGGGGGTGGGTGGATGTCCTCTTTGCAGTGTACACATTATGTGCTGGGCTATGTGTGTGGCAATGGTGATGGAAACTGGTATGATGGGCCATTTGTGTTTGTCTAGTGGTGTTCTCCTGTCTGTATTGCCTCTGCAGGTCACTCCCCATCAAAAGAAGGGAATATGGTGTGCCATCGCCAAGGACGTGCGGACCCTGGCGGTCTATGGCAGTCGGAGCACCCACTGTTGAAAATGGTGGGAAGACCTGAGATGCTGGGCACGGAAGATCGCGGAGGCCCAGCTGGGGATGGACTCCCAACGATGTTTGGGTGCCCATCGGATCATGACCCCACTGATGGCCCGCATACCAACGGTGGCCTACCCTGAGCTGGATGGGTGCTTGAGGGCATCACAGCAGCCACAAGGGGGTGAGTACAGTGGCCATCATTGAAGCTCACGGCTGGAGTGGTGGTATCCAGGTGGTGGTTGTGTGTTAGTGGGTGCCCCTAGGCCATAACAGACATAGCAGCGTAGGTCCTCTGGTGGCTAAGGGCTTAAATGTGAAACACTGCTTACCTTGCTTGTTAGTATTCACTACTGGTCAGGGCTGCAGGGATCCCAGGTGTGCTGCAGTAGGCGGTGTGTACCCCTCCTCATTCCTTGTTGAGTAGCCATTTCACTGGTAGTGCAATGCCTAGTGCGTAGGCCTGTTCCCTGTGTGTGAGGGTGCTGAGTACACCAACGGTGGTGTTGGTGCAGTCATTGACCCAGTAATCCTTTGTCTCTCTCCCCCTTTTCTTGTTTTGTCATCCTTTCCTTATGTGCATTAGCATCATATGGCGGAGAAGCAGAGGCACTGCTGACAGAGGGAGCAGCATCCAACAGGACCCTGGAGGCAGAGTTGACCGACGCTGCGGCACCAGTGGGATGGAGGGCGAGGGGAGCACAACAATAGAGACTGGAGGCCTCAACACAGACTCTGATACCTTCTCCGATGGGAGCTCCCTGGTGGCGGCAGACACCTCTGTGACCACCCCAGCTGCAGGTACAGTCGCCACCCCATACCAGCACCGCCCTCCCAGTAGCCCCTCAGAGACTTGCCCATTCCTGCTCACCCAGGAGGGTGGGCATCTCCTTCAACCCAGGCACCTCAGGCCCTGCCCCAGTGAGCCCTGCTGCCGTGAGTGAGGAGTCTATTGACCTCCTTAGATGCATCTCTGTCGGGCAAACAACCATTGTGAATGCCATCCAAGGGCTGGCAGCCCAGATGCAGCAATCTAATGCATTCCTGGCGGACATTCATGGTGGATTGGCGGCCCAACAGGGATACATTCAGGCTCTGGCCTCCTCTCTGATGGCAACCATTGTCTCTGTTTCAACCGTCCTCCCTCCAACTTCCACTTCCCAGTCCCATTCTCCTCAACCCCAACCCATCCCAAGCACACAGGCAGACAAGCATGCACACAAGACAACACCCAAGAGTGTCACAGGCAACCACAAGCACCCATCCCACAGGCACTCACACAAACAACATTCATTTTCAGAAACAACAACATCCACTATTTCCGCTGTCTCCCCCTCCTCCTCCTCCACCTCCCACCCAGAGTCCACACTCAGTCCTGCATGCACTACATCAATATACACTACTAGCATCATCACCACACAAAGCAGAACACACACCTCACTGGCAGACACCTCCACAACATCCATGCACATGTCCCCTGTGTCTTCTCCCACTGTGTCTGTCCCCCCTCCTAAAGTACACAAACACAAGCACTCAGGCACCCAACAGCTATCCACCTCACACTAGCATACAGCCCATGCACCTGCACTCAAATACAGCAGACAAACATCTCCAACAACCACTCCCTCAACCTCCACTCCCATTACTCCTCCCTCTCCTTGCCCAAACATCCCTAAAAAGCTTTTCCTTTCCCAGATTGACCTCTACCCTACCTCTCCACCCCTGTCTTGCACGTATGGGCAGGGTAGCAAGGACCCAGCCAAGCACCTCTGCCAAACAGTCCACGGGCCCAGTGGTAGCAGCAGCTACTCAAGGTGGAAAGGATTCCATGTCAACAATACTGAAGGGGAAGGAGCCCGCAGCAGCCACAAAGAAGGAGAAGGAGCCTACACCAGCTAAGAAGAAGAGGAAGGAGCCTGCACCAGCTGCAAAAAAGGAGAAGGAGTTTGCACCACCTACAAAAAAGGGGAAGGAGCCTGCACCAGCTGCAGAGAAAGGGAAGGAGCCTGCACCAGCTGCAGAGAAGAGGAAATAGCCTGCACCAACAGCTGTCACAGAGCCCCCACTGCCAGGTGTGGTTGTGCAGGCATCAGAGAGTGCAGGGGCTGAGCAGGAGCCTCCCACAACCACCACCACAGTGCAGCCATCGGAGGTTGCAGGGGCTGAGCAGGGGCCTCCTACATCCACCACCACAGTGCAGCCATTGGAGGGCGCAGGGGCTGAGCAGGAGCCTCCCACAACCACAGTGCAGCCGTCACCACCAGCGGACGCCATACAGTCCATCCTCCAAGGGCTGCTGTGCAGCCTTCCCCCTCTAGAACCAGTGAGCAAGTCACCCATTCAAGAGACTGTGGCCTTGCACTCCCCAGGACCAAGCACATGGCATGTTCCCCCTCCAGAACCAGTGGGCAAGTCACCCACTCGAGAGACTGTGGCCTTGGGCTCCCCAGGACCAAGCACAGAGCATGTTGTACCCTCCAGAAACAATGGGCAAGTCATCCACTCGAGACACTCTGGCCTTGCACTCCCCAGGACAGAGCACAGGGCATGTTGCCCCCTCCAGAACCAGTGGGCAAGTCACCCACCTGAGAGACTGTGGCCTGACACTCCCCAGGACCAAGCACAGGGCATGTTGCCCCCTCTAGAACCAGTGGGCAAGTCACCCACTCGAGAGACAGTGGTCTTGCACTCCCCAGGACAGAGCACAGGGCATGTTGCCCCCTCCAGAACCAGAGGGCAAGTCACCCACTCAAGAGACTTTGGCCTTGCATGCCCTAGGACAGGGCACAGGACATGTTGCCACCGCCAGAACCAGTGGGCTTGTTTCCGCATCCGACTGAGGTGCCCCCCACCCCCTGAGGTTCCTTCCTATTTGTCAACTGATGCCCCTGCAGTGTTCTCTCCATATTGGGAGAGGATTTGAGTGGGGCCTTGGATTTTGCAATGGTGCCATGTGGGCCCTGTGAACTATGGACTGGGAAGTATCCCTTTTTTATACAGGTGTACAGATCTGTTTAATGTGTAAATCGGATTGTTGAATTTATTGTTGGACTGATTACAATCATTTTTGTAAATTCCTGTTTCCTTCACATTATTCTGTAGATTTTCGTGAACAAATTGTTTTTGTAATGCATATGGTTGTGTGTATGGTGTCTGTGAGTCGGGTGTGTGTTGTTCGTGTGTGTCACTCTCATTTTCCTCCCACCCTCCCTTGTGTGCTAGGCATCTGTACTTACCATCGTCATCTTCGCCGGCATTGGTGTTCATCTGGAAAACTTGCACTTCGGGTTCCATGGCAGCGTGGTTCTTCCAGTGTCTCCAATGGTGAGTCCTTTGACTTTTGTGCTCTGTTTCCACCAGGCTTTTGATGAGGCTGGTACCACCCCGGAAAAGGTGGCGGATTGCAGGGTCAAAATATGGTGGACTGTACTTTGTCTTCCGGCTGGCTCTAGGAGGCTACTGCCGGGGTGCCTGTTGTTTCCGCCCTGGCGGTCAGCGTGGTACATTGGCTGTCAATCGGAGATATAACAGCCATAGTCATCATTTGGCAGTAGTTACCGCCAGCCTTTTGGGGTATTACCACCACTTTATCACCCACCATCGTAATGAGGGCCTAAACGTTATTATGCTTACTACTTTCATGCTACCAACATTATATACACAAACACTGAATTCCAATCAGAGTATGTGCCAGGTAAATGTTTTATCATTTAAACTTTTTTTTTATTTCTTTTATTTAAATTTTCCTTATTGACATTTGTATATAACTCATTAACATTGATGCAGTCAAAACCTATGAACTATTGTGATCTGATTTACTGAGAGCTCAACAGCATAAAAAATGTATTCACTTATCTCAGGATCATAAAATACACAGAGTGAGGCAAGGCACGGGTCAGAAATTAAGGGCCTGATTTAGGAAAAGAGGCACTGCACCTAGTGCAGTGACACTTTTCTTGCACCCCTTAGTGCCCACCTAATGCCAAGATACAGAGCACGGTGGCAGTAGTTAGGGAACTAGTGTCAGAATCTTTGACGCTGGTTCGGAGCTTTGCAGGATTAGCATAAAAAATATTGACACTAATCCTGCAAAGCCCATTGAGGCACATTGAAAGCAATGATTTGCCTTCTTTTAACGCCTGCCAAGAGCAGGAGTTAAAAGTGGCAAAAAAAATGACGCAAAGAAATCTCTTTGCCATTTTTGGACACCCCCCCCCCTAACAGAGGAACGCCCACTTTGCATATATAATGCCTGGCGCAGACATAATATAGCACAAAGGGTTACAATGTGGTGCAATGAATGCATTGCACTACTTTGTAAATTTGGCATAGCAATTTTGGCCTTGTTGGGCCAGATAGCGTAAAAACAAATGACGCTAATGTGGTGGAAGGAGGTACTAGGAGCTCTTAAATCTGCCCCTAGGTTTTGGTTATCAGTCAAGTTTGTAACTTTCTTATATAGCCAGTCATTTGAATCTATAGCTATATCAATCTCGTCTTTATGCAAAAATTTCACGCAAGTTTCTACAGTATACATATATGTAGACAGATCTACAAAGGCCAAAGTACACAATTTATACATATGATAGGTCCAAACTGATTGTCCTTCCTTCTTACTTTTCCACCAATAACGCCCATCATTTTAATCAAAAACCTTGTGTTTATCAGGTATTTACTTTTCCTTACCTGATGACAGTTGACTCCCAGGAAATCATTCAATTTTCTGTGATGCTATCAATGAACTAAGTAGTCTTCTAACTTTCTTCACCACGCATCTTCCTGCAGAAAAACAATCAAAGGAAGCGTTTTCCTCCTAGATGTGCTGCAGAAAAAAACAAGAGAAATAAAGATATTTCTCATGCTGCATCACTCCTACACCACTCCTGGGGTGGCATATGCTT
Organism: Pleurodeles waltl; assembly: GCF_031143425.1. Classification (NCBI taxonomy): domain Eukaryota; kingdom Metazoa; phylum Chordata; class Amphibia; order Caudata; family Salamandridae; genus Pleurodeles; species Pleurodeles waltl. Next base: position 631,523,165 of record NC_090443.1, read on the forward strand.
TTGATACATTCACACCATAACTCTGGTAATGCTTCCAAATCCATGGATGTCGCGTGGGAACTCCCATGGAAACACTTCCCTAATGCAAAGTAAGGCAACACAGCGACTTCTGTTGCTTTGCCTTTCTCCATATCCACAAGGCCACGAAATTCCAAGCAGAGTGTCTTTGTATGGCCTTGTAGATATGGGTCGGCAGCTTGCGCCACGGGTGCATCACTCAAAGTCTGCTCGTAAATATGGGCTTCTGTGTTTTATGACCAGAACTGTTTTCTTTGGACTCTTGAACTATCCTAATATCAGTTTTCAGTTCCCAACTTGGCTGTTTCGGTCTCAGACATCATTCCTCAATTGTTTTTGCACCTTTTTGATGAATTTCTTAACTGATCCAGCATTAAATACGATTTTCTAATTTGAGTGGTTTTGTACTCCATCATCATGTATTCTAAATTGCTGTTTTACACTTGACATCTGTTGATTTCGTATATCTGAGAAAACAACTGTAATCTATTGATTCAGCTATTTATTTCTAACCAACAGTCTTCTCGCCACACACCTCTTTTTCTTTCTTCTTTCTCATGACTGTACACATTTTGCTCTCCCAACAAGGCATCCATTTATATCCTTTTGTCACTAGGAAATTTTTCGGTTTCCGCTACTCTACCATTGTGGTGAGAGTTTTCCCCAATGAGCGTGTGCAGTAACAAGAACTTCTATTTATATGCCAGCACACCGTTAAATTTTTCAGAAATTGCCCCACTGGTGTGCAGACCCACTGACATTAGACCATTTTTTGGAAATACTTTTCTATTTTTTGAGGGTGATGTTCACCTGTGCTGAAATACAGTGCACATAATTTTTGTGCTTGCACACGCTAGTTTTCTTTCTCATTTTCTCATGTGCAATGAGGATAATTTGGGCTCGCCTATACTGTGTAACTACAGTGTTCTTTCAACATCTTCTCTGGAACCCAGGATTCTGCGGTATTTCTCGCCCATTGTAATTTTCACTATTGTCTTTTCAACCACCCTTCAGCAGGATACACTTAACAGTCACAATATTTTTATCTCCTACCGACCAGGATTCAGGTGAGTTTGTTCTCCCTCTACTTGTAATTTTTGTAATTATTGGGTAGTCTGCCGGCCAAATCTTGAACTCTCATCTCTCATTTTAGGGACAGCCAACCCTCTTCTTTTCAGAAGCCTTTGCTCCTTGTTCTGTGAGCATCCGCTTTACCATATTAGCTTGTACCTCACAATGTAACACTACTGTTAACGCGTCCCTTTATGCCAATTTTATACACATTAGGACTCGTTTTAGGCCAATGAATCTTTTGACCCAGTGGTGAGACACCGTAGGACAAGATAACTGATCAATATCGAGAAATATGTCAATAATGTCACCAATATTTATCACTACAATATATTTTACTTTGGATAAAGACATTGATTAAACTGTCAGCGCAACCATGACCTTTCAGCCATGAATAACCACACCCTTTGATAGAATTTTATGAATTTTATTCCCTATTAATTACAATCTGCTAGTAAAAGTGTCAATCTCAAAACCAAAAAGCATAAGAACATAATCACAACGTGGCAACTGTAATAAGATTTCACTAATGCAAGAATCACGAACATAAGAATATAACATAGCATGAACATATATTAGAACACTTTGAATATAATGCCGTCTCAGTTCAGCATAGCGCAACGTCAGTTTTGTCTATAAGTGTCAGTCGGGGTGATTACCTAGCCTAACCACTAACTAGCATCAGCATGTTGGACTTCATGCTAAATAATTTAGAACACCAATTTAGAAAACATCTAGCTATGGTCTCTATTCAAAAATACAACAGTTGGTACCTAGATAGAAAAGCAAACAGACAAATTGTAATTTACATTGTCATAATTACCCTCCAGTAATGGGTCAGCACACAGGATCAGTCTTCATCTTCAGGACATCAGTCAGATCGCCTTCAGTCTAGCTTCGTCTAAGAGACAGGGGACACTTCCCTCATAAGGAGGAGAAGTGTAAGGGCAGTCTATGGTCAATGATAATTTTATTAAGTCCCCGATCACCAAGCAGAGTGACAGAGTTTCTGGATGAAATCGATAGCATTCCCTACCTAGTTCTAACGCCCCTTCTGTGACATGAGTTTTTATCCATTTTCGTAACCCCTTCACCTAAAATTCTATTGGTCATTTACTATACCCCACTATCTTTAACCTATCAAATTATATATTAGGTAATTTCAAATGTCACCCCACAATAATTGACAACACTTTGATTGGTCTTCATAATTGACGTCTCCGGAGGTGGCACATTCTGGATTAGTTTATCATTTTGGCACGTTCTTCGGGTCATAAGTTCTTCAGTCCATGGTTAAATGTCCTTGAAAATTTCTTTTAATCTACTTTGTTGCAAATTGTTTAATAATCCATACAAAAGCAGCTAGCATGCGGATGGGAACAACACCATTATAGTTACATGGAACGAAGAAAAATAACAAATGCAGGGTAAATGTAAATGTAAATTTTGCACTTGTATAGCGCACTACTCACCCGTTAGGGTCTCAAGGCGCTATACTCATACCGCTATGGAACCCCTCCTGGCTTTTCCCTGTGAGGTGCCCCCAGGGTGAAGCCAGGCATCCAAGCGCTGTTGGGGCCGTTGTGGAGATTAAGCAAGCTATTGCCCAGAGTTGCAGAGTGGGACCCATTAATTAGATTAGGCACCGAGGCGAGAATTATCTGGTCCAAGGGAATTGAGCCCAAGACCTGCTGAAGCGGGACTTGAACCCTGGTCTTGAGCCAGATCTCTGCTTCAGGGTCTGCCACTCTAACCATTGTGCCACACTTCTCCAAAGGGTCATGGCCCTTTGTGAGCGAGCACACTGAAAAACTGAGAAAAAATGCTTTAATATGAGAGCTAGGCAGCTAAATCCGCAGCTCACGCTAACTTAAGGCCTATGGGTTTTAATGCAATATTGTAAACGCCAATATAAGCTTGATTAATTATGAAGCAAGCAATCATTTTTATAACCAACATTAGTTTGTATACGCAATGGTATTTTCACGTTTCATTGACACAATTCAAATGCACATGAAGCAAATTACTATTCATTGTCGTTTTCTAAGTGGCATTTGTTAGGCATTTATATAAGCATTACACTTCTAATAATTGATACATTCAAACTACGCTCTCTCAGTCCCTCCACTGATGACGTTAGTCATCACACAAACCTTTTCAATTTTTCACCTTGCGCATAATGCGCATTTCAACATCTTGCCCTTTATGTGAACTTTCCCAAATTTCATTGAATATTTTCTCTCTTTCACTTTCTTCATTTCTTCTTGTTCTTTTAGACAAATTTCTCTTAATTTTGTCATTAATTTTGCAAGCCCCCCATAATTCTAATAGGCAAATCAAGATAATTAGTAACCCCATTAATATTTTTGCGAGTACCCCATTCCAAATGTTGGTAAACCAACTCCCAACTCTGGCAATTCCCTTTCCAAATTTCTCCGAAACACCAAGTTCTTTCAAATCCTTCAAATCTGTACTATCTCTAGTGAGGTTAGTAAGCATACTTCTAATTTTCTTACTATTATCCGGAATGAATGAGCAACAATGACGCTCGTTGAGCATCTTGCAGACCCCCCACTCTTTGCTAAAAGAATGTCTAAAGCAAGACGATTTTGAAGAGTCATAGTTCTTTCTGCAGCAAGTTCAGTTTCCATCAGGAGTATAGCCCCTGCAAAATTTGTCAGCATGTTATCCACAATAGTAGACAACTTCTGTATCTTCATAGAATTTAAGATAACCCCTACTGAAGGTATTATTACCCCAAATATGTCACCAATGACAGCCGCCACTGATTCTCGTTTTTGTCTAGTATGTTGTATTTCAGACGTTTTAGGTATTTGTTTTAGGTCATCAATCTGGTAGATCTTTGGGAAAACTATTCCCAAGTAACATGTCCCATACCATCCCTTAGGAAGACGGTAATAAGCATTAAGCCCACAGATGTAATGGATCCCAGGGATCGCTGGATCCTGTCTATTAAACATAAATGTCCATTTACTCTGAAATAGAAACAAATGCCTGCATTCATTCGATCCCACAAATAAATTGTCTTGCTCAGATTTTGGTCTAAATATACAAAGCCTGCCTACATGTAATGCATCTATAGCTAATTTCCCTTGTGTTTTGATTGCAGTGTAAGCATAATCATTTGCATATGTGCGCTTTTCTAATCCTTTCTCTAATCTTTCTTTTAATGCTTTGCGTCTATCATCAGTGTGGTCTAAAAAGCTCTTTTCTACAGGTGATAATAAGCAGGTCAAATTATTGCGATGTGCATAAGCAGTTCCGAAGGTAAGTGTTGGCTCAAAGAAACCTCTAACTAATTTTATATCATGTTCTTTAGCTAATCTATTCAAAAATTCAATCGCAGGCACAAAGGAAAACACAACATCCAGGTTTGAATAGAAGTATTGCACATGCTCTTGATTATAGAATCTTGTTAATAGCAAGCTACGGCTAATTCCATAAGTTAAAGGGAGGCTATGATAAGTAACTCCCTCCTGCACAGATGAAGGAATCTTAGTGCACACATAACAGTCTTTTGCATCCATAGTCTCCACATATTCATTTAGCAAGCGATAGAAGACATTAGTAGAGAGTGCCCCCTTTGAATTAGTTCCCTCATGCATGTGTCGTGCATCCTGCTCGAATCTTTCCCACGGTGTTAGTGTTGTGGTTACAGGTTTTGAGGTAGCATTAATAGTCTTTTTCTCCAACCACGGCATTCCTACAATCACACCCACTATCATTATTGCACACACAATCCCTACTATAAGGCTCAACCATCCACACACTTTACTTTTCTTGCTACTACTTCTATTACTAGCCATGTCTGTATACAATCAGATAGCAGAATAACAATCAACTAGAGGATGATTTAAAACTCTTTTTTTTTTTTTTCCTTAGTTTTTTTCCACGTTTTCACTTGCAGCAGGATCCCTTTTTGTCAAATCAGGTTAGCAGCTTGTCGTACTTTTGGTTTCTCAAAGTCAAATCTGGTTTTAGTGTCATTTTGGTAATTTATAAAGTCTCTCTTTTCTTTCAATTTTAAAATTTCAGATTCTAACCAAGATTTCCTCAGATTCGTTCAGGTACAGTAATATTGGCCAGGTACTTCTCGATCAAAACAGAATGCCAGGAATTCTTGTTGTCATTCAGATGTTGTAGCATATGCCCATTCAGGACCTGTATATCTCCTGTTTGCAATTCTTTTTCTTTTCAACTTTTGTTCACCTTGTTGTTCTCCTTCGCTTAAGTTTTCTACTCGAGATGTATCACTTTCCTCTATTACTGTGTCTCTTGGCACACCTCTTATTTTAGAAAGCGGTTTGTCTGGTCTGTCATCACCCTTATGCGTCTGATGTGTCTTTTCAGGACTGACTTTGGACAGCACCCTCCTCTTGTACTATGGTGTTTTCTCTTGATGGACCTGCAATTGGCTCAGGAGATTTCGTCTCACTCTGGCTTCTCTCTACTACTTCTCCTTCCTCTTCTTCTTCTACTTCTGGGTCTGTACCAGGTTCAAGTTCTAGCCCGTATCTGTCTATTTCTGGGATAACTTCTTCTTGATTTTGTTCTCTTGTCATTTCTACTGAGATAGGCTCTCTGTCACCTCTCTCGAACTCATTGACTGTTTGAGGCACGAGGCTGTTCTCATTGAGTTCTCCAGCAGTCTCAGTTCTTCCTTGACTGTTTTCTAGACCTGAGACTTCTCATTCTGAAACATGCGTGCTGGTAACTCCAAACTCTTCTTCATCTGGACACGTTACCTTTTTGGTGTGGCTGGCATGTATCCAGTTTGGAATTCCGGCGCACTTTACAGCAGTGGTAGTTGTCAAGATCACTTGATAGGGCCCTTTCCAGCGTGGCTCCAGACACGACTTTCTCACATGCTTTTTGACAACCACCCAGTCACCAGCTTGCAAAGAGTGGCCTGGATCCCCAATCGGTGGCAAAGTATTAGCTTCCACCTGGTGAGAGAAAGAGCGAATCACATCAGCTAAACCTTTGCAGTAATCCAACACCATATCATCTGTAATATTCACTAGAGTATTTGCAGGTACTGCTGGTAACCTCATAGCTCTACCCATGAGGATTTCATGGGGGGACAATCCCGTTTTCTTATCTGGGGTGTTTCTCATTGACATCAGCACTAGAGGTAATGCATCTGGCCACTTCATATTGGTAGCTGCGCACATTTTTGCCATTCTCGATTTCAGGGTACCGTTCATCTGTTCTACTAGTCTTGATGCTTCGGGGCGATAGCTACAATGCACCTTCTGTTCGATGTTAAGTGCAGCACACAGAGGTTTGATCACCTCATTGTCGAAGTGTCTGCCCCTATCTGATTCTATAGAGACCGGAAACCCGAATCTTGGTATTAGTTCCCTGAGTAGTAATTTTGCAACTGTGAGACTGTCATTTCTTTGTGTAGGGTATGCCTCAATCCAGTGACTGAAAATACACACAATCACCAACACATATTTCAATCCTCCGCAAACAGGCATCTCAATGAAATCCATTTGCATCTTGCTAAATGGACCTCCAGCTCTCCCAATGTGGCTCAAAGTTACCACTGTCCCTTTTCCCGCATTCATCTGTTGACAGATGATGCACCTGTGACAAATGACTTCGTCAGCATGTCTGAATTTTGGATTGAACCAGTCAATTTTAAATGACCTGATCATTGCGTCCCTCCCAAGGTGAGCCTGACCATGGTACAATCGGGCAAATTGTGATAAAAGGCTATTTGGTAGAACTAATTTTCCTTCCTCTGACACCCATATATTATCAGCTCTCTGGGTACATTGCATTCTTTGCCAAGAACGTTTTTCTTCTTTACTTGCATGACTCTGTAATGTCTTTAACTCATCTAAGGTATCAACTACTCGTAATGCAAGATTCAAACATGTGTCATTTTCAGTCTGTGGTAATAGTTCCTATTGGTCCTTGAACGATATACAGTTCAATGAGAAAAAACCTTGCGACTTGATCTGCATAACTGTTTCCCATGGACACAAAATCTTGTGATCTAGTATGAGCACTGCATTTCACCACAGCAATTTCAAGAGGTAACTGAATTGCATGTAACAAATCTTTTATGTGATCACCATTTTTCACAGGTGAACCAGATGAGGTCATGAAACCTCTCTGGGACCAAAGTTGGACAAAATCATGCACGATTCCAAATCCCTATCTGCTGTCGGTATAGATAATGACTTTCAAATGTACAGCTGCGTGGCATGCCTTAGTAAGGGCAATTAGTTCGGCCACTTGTGCGGAAAACACTCTTTCGAGCCAGGAAGCTTCAACAATGCCGGTTATAGTACATACTGCATAAGCAGCTCTCAGTGTTTCCGCAGAATCTCTTAAACAGGACTCAATTGGGTGTCCTGAATATCTGGACGAGGTTTGGTACACAGTTCGGTTACCTCCAGACAATCATGTTCAAATTCTTCCTCATTTTTTATCTCAGTGTTTTCAACAGGAAGTAAAGTTGCCGGGTTCAATACACTGCACCGCTTCAAAGAAACGTTGGGTGACCCCAATATGATCGTCTCATACCTAGTGAGACGTGCATTAGTCATGTGCTGAGTTTTAGTTCGAGTCAACAGTATTTCAACTGAATGTGGAACCATTACTGTTAGAGGATATCCCATGACAATGCCTTCACATTGGGTGAGGCTCTGACCAACTGCTGCAACTGCGCGCAAACAACCAGGTAAGGCTGCTGCGACAGGGTCCAAGGTAGCTGAAAAATATGCTACAGGGCGATTTGCATCTCCATGGACCTGTGTTAAAAGAGACAAAGAACAAGCATCACATTCATGACAGAACAGCAGAAAAGGTTTCTCATAGTCTGGCATTCCTAATGCTGGTGCCCTGCACATGCATTCTCTCAACTCCAAGAATGATTTGAGCTCTTCTTTAGACAACACTATAGTATATGGCTCATCTTTGATCTCCTTGCCTGTCAGTTTTATTAATGGCTTTGAAATGATCGAAAAGTTGGGTATCCACTGACGACAGTAGCCCACCATTCCCAAAAACCTCCTGACATCTCTTTTTGTTGTTGGAGGGTTCATTTGCAAGACAGCTGTTATTCTTTCCTTTGATATTCTCCTTGAGCCTTTTTTAATCAGGTGCCCTAAGTATTTCACCTCTTTCTAACAGTATTGTAATTTCTTAGGTGATACTTTGTGTCCATTTTTCCCCCAAATGATTTAGTAAGGCAATGGTATCATATTTACAACTGTCCCTTTTTTTAGAAGCAATCAGCAAATCATCAATGCACTGCACCGGAGTCGAATTAAACGGCAGTACCAAAGGTTCCAAATCCTTTTTCAATATCTGATTAAAGATGGACGGTGATTCAGAAAACCCTTGAGGAATTCTGCACCAACTGTACACCTTATCCAGGAATTTGAAACTGAACAAAAATTGGCTGTCCTCATGAAGAGGTATCGAAAAGAAGGCTTGTGACAGGTCCACAACAGTAAACCATTCAGCATTGCAAGGAACCTGAAACATTATTACTGCTGGATTGGGTACCACAGGGCAGCATTTTATCACAATTTCATTTATTTTTCTCAAATCTTGCACAATTCAGACCTTTCCACAGGGCTTCTTCAAACCCATTATTGGAGAGTTACATGGACTGCTCAAAACTTCCTTCAAAACCCCTTGTCTGAGAAAATCTGCAATTATTTGTGACACTTCAATGAGAACGTCCTGTGTCATGTGGTACTGTGGCACTTGAGGGAATACTGCATCCGGCTTTATTTGGACTTTGAATGGTTCTACTCCTTTTATTAGTCCAACTTCTTTTCCAGTCAGATCCCACACTTTCTCTGTTACTGTCCCCTGTAGTTCAACAGGCAGGTCAATCAAGGTAAGCATTGGGAACAGGGTAATTAAAGGGTAATCTTCATTAGCTGTTCCTGTGTCATCTTCTGAGAATTGCCCTTCGTCTCCCTCATCGTCACTATTTGTTTGTACTTCAATTCCGTCACTGGAACAGGTAATTGAACATTTTGTCTTGCACAGTAAGTCTCTCCCCAGTAGGGATACCGGACTTGAATCACAGACTACAAACCTATGCAGTCCCTGAAAGTTACCAATCTCAACCTGTACTGGATCTGTAACCGGATTTGTCAAATACTGGTTTGCCACTCCGACCACTTTTATAGTACGTCCTGAAAGTGGCAACTTTGGGACCTCAACACTTCTGACTGTAGAGCGTGTAGCTCCTGTATCCATCAAGAATAAAACCTTGTAACCCATCACTTTCCCTTCTACATATGGACCCCTCTGATCCACCTCTAAGGACGCTGCAAGGCTGCACTCTTCACTGTCTGAGCTATCATCTGACCATTCCCCATTCATGCTGTTTTCACCTCGTAATGGGAATTTTTGTACTGTATTATTTTGACTCATTACTTGACCTGTGACCTGCTGAGGAACCATCACCTGTTGCTGTCCCATCGGAGCCATTGGTTATTGCATTTGCTGTCTAGGCACCATAGGAATCTGCTGTTGTACTGGTTGCAATTGCACTGACTGAAAACGTGGCATTTGCATTTGCTGCATGGGCTGTACCCCTTGCATTTGTACTGGATTGCTCTGAAAATTCGGGTTTTGATGTCTCATTTTCGGACCTCGTGAATTTTGTAATGCACCAACGTTAGCACCTTGCTGAACAGCACCATCCTGCACCATATTTGGGCACTCCCATTTCCAATGCCCCACGCCCCCGCACGCGTGACATGGTGACATCTTCTTTACCCCTTGCGTGTCATTTTGAATTACAACAGTATTCATGTCTGAACCACGGTTCACAAACCCTCGACCTCGACCTCGACCCCTCAGTTGGGTCTGAAACACACCATTCATTTGCGGTTGCTGCTGTATCATCTGTTGAACTCCATTTCCCTGTATTCCTGCCTGTGCAGCCCTTATCTGCATCACCATCACCTTTTCCTTCAACTTTTTCTGTTTCAACTCAATCTCGTCACTACAGTACTTTGTATACTGTAACACCTCATCAATCGGTTTTGCTTGCCAACAAATCAAATGATTCTTAATCATCTGGCTAACCTCTGGTCGCAACCCTTCAACAAATCTAAACACGAGATGGTTCATATCCTTTGGTTCAATAGTTTCAGTACCACTATAGTGTTTGAATGCCTTTAACAATCTTTCATAGTAGGCATGTATTGATTCCTTAACCTCTTGAGAGGTCCGGTCGATTTTCTGCCAATCAGTCACTTTCGGCGACACCTTTTGTTTCAAAACCTCAATTACCTTATGATAATTCTTCATCACCTCTTCAGAAGGTGCCCCGGTCACCTTATCCCTTGCCGGTTCCTTTGTCGGCCAATCAACTCCTCTCTTACACTCAAGCCACAAATTGGGCGGAACAATGATCTCAAACAAGGTATTCAGGTCTTCCCAAAGACATTTTGCAAGTTTCACGAATCTATCTGTTTGCTGATACCACTCGATTGGATTCTCTCTCAATCTGGGATAATCATTAGTAAAAGATAGAATGTCTCCTCTGGTCCATGGCACATGAACTAGGACACCACCAGCCGTCTCTCTCATAGGTAATATTTTTACTGATTCCAAATCGGGTGAAGCCTTAGTCTGATCAGTTCCTGGACTGTCACTCTTTCCCTTATCTCTTTTCTTTGCCCATCTGCCTTCCCAAATTTTCCAGTGCACCCCAAATTTGCACGCTTTGTAATAATTCTCTCAAATGTGCCTTCATTCCTGCAGACCTCATGTGTTCAAAATCTTTTAAATCAAAATCTAATCTGTAACTTATTTTCAAATGCTTACTGTTTCCGATATCAATATTGTATTTATCTGCCAGGTTTGATAATCTCTGATGCACCTTGCCTACTTCTTTGATAATCTTAGGGCATAGGTATCTCAATTCTGCCTCCGTGTATGACTCCAGTCTGTTTACTCCCATTGTACCTTCCACTAACTCAGCAGCTTCTGCCCCTAGTCTTACAAAGTTCAGGTATTCATCCTGTTTTTCCTTTTCTGGTTCAGCTGTAACCACTGCAGTCTTTTGTGAAGTATAAGTCTTTTCTAACCATTCGTTCAACTGTTGGACTGTGAAACCCTGCAATGAGATATTCCCTGCATGCATCATTGGTGAATGCAAGGTGTTTATACTCATTGTCTGTGGAGTTAAAACTCCTAACCCTGCTTGACGCATTGCTTCAATGGGTGCTCCCACTGGACTAAGGTCCATTAAAGACCTCGGTTGTTTAACTGCTTGTTCTCCTGGGGCCATAATCTGGGGGGTTCCCATAGACCCTCCTCTTATCGCATCTTGAGTCATCACTCTGTGATCACATACGCCAGGTTTACCCTGTGCATATAATGGCACTGGTGGACCGACAGTAATTGGTAATGATATGGCAGCAGGTGTCTGACCCATACCTAAACTGCGTGGAGCAGCGACTCCATAAGTCTGCTCTAATGTACCTGGGACAGGTACTAAGGGTGAACAAGTTACTGGGTTGTACCCTGGCATTAGTTTTGGTTGCGGCTGGGACACTAATTTCGGAGTTGATTCAATCTGTATTAACTTTGGCTTTGTGTATATCGGGTCTGGCTTTACTATCAGATTTGTAGTAGTCTCGAGCACTGGGACGTCTGGGTAGATTCTCTGTATCTGCGGTGGAGGCGGCAACTGTATCGGTATGTCTGGTGCAGTGGGTACACTGACACCATTCTGTATCGAAACCGTATAACTAGTCTATACCGTATCAGCAACTCCCTTTTCCTGCGTCTGGTTCCCAGGATCCAAACTAGTGCTTGGAGCACTATCCTTACCGCATAAGGTGGTGGGCGATCATGTAACAGTCTGTCCATAAATTCCTCATTGTCTGAATCATCTTCCTCTTCCCAAGATCTTTTATTTTCTTTAGATTTGCCTGAGTCTTTATCTGTTTTACATGTGTCTTTCTTTCCCTGTGTTTCTTCCCCTTGTGCTATTGCTGGAAACAGTTTTATCCCATCAACTATTCCCCTTCTCCACATTTTGCTCTCATCATCCCACCTAGCTTCCGCATAAGATTTTTCTGCCTTTTGCAATTTTTTCTGAAATTTCTCTTGCTTTTGTTTAAGAGGCATTAGATCCCAAACCGCTAATGCCTCATATTGTGCTGGCCTCGGAGGTGGTTTCTGTTCACTTAACATCCACCTCAATCATGCAAGGATCCTCGTATTGAATGTTCCATATTCTGGAAAGGCTAAACATCCCTCTTTCTCTGTTAGTTTGCGCCACTGTTTCATCCATAAACAAGGAGCGACACCCTTTTCTTCCATAACTATATAAGCTGGGGGTACCTTCGGGTGGTGTAGGCTCCCCATCAGTTGCTATGATATACGTATCTCCCTTCAAAGCGCTCTTGAATGCTTTAACAAAATTCATTTTTGCGATTTTCTTTTGTTTTGTATTTTAATCAGAAGTGACTTAGTTCCCAGGACACTCTTCACCTGCCTTCTCAACCTATTGCCTCTCACGGACGGCAGCCAATCCGTGCGCGACCCCTCTCGACAACTGACCTATCTCAGCGCGGCACCACTGACGTCACACTCACACACACTGCAGCTGACAAAGTCTTGCGGCTCGTCCGCTCCTCACTGAACCCATACAAACCCATACAAACTAATGCAATTATTGCGAGCACCTTAAATGACAACACAAATCTGCTGGTTTACTACAGGAAGGGTATCACATTCACTTCAGAACTTTACAGAGATTTCACTTGAAGCTTCGGCCGCTACTCTCTCCTTATCAGTTTCCGCATACGCAAGCAAAATTTGACCCGCAAATTCTACTCTCGACTTGTCAATGACTCCTTCTAGTGCACTTTAGAATTTGGCAAATCTCCATCGAAGATTTCACACATACATTATGATTCGAACTTGACTTGTCAACCACGCCCGATTGACCTATTAAACCTCACAGATTACAACATAACCCCAAGTGTCTTCCACACTTGTCTACATACTCCGGAGTCTTAGACCTCAACAGGTCCGTACACAACAATCAACCATGTGGATAATTTTGAGAATTAAGCGCCACACTCACATGAAGTACGCCAACTTCCCTACTCTCATACCGCGGAGTACGCCCACTCCTACTAAACAATACTTAATTTGGCCTAAACACACACAAATCTTCACAATCTTCTGCAAAAGGCATAAGCTAAGCAAGCGTAAAAAACCCTAAACCACATACATTATGGCGCCGAGAACATTCCCAACTCACTTAGGCAGGCTCTGAGATCCCGGGAAAGTTATGGTGAACTTAGAAACCCATCATACCTCCAATTTGCATTATCACAGAAAAACAAATTAAACAATGACTCTCCGTCCTAGGGCCCCCAAGGGCCAAACCGTCGCTCTGCTACCAGAACTGTTAACGCGTCCCTTTATGCCAATTTTATACACATTAGGACTTGTTTTTGGCCAATGAATCTTTTGACCCAGTGGTGAGACACCGTAGGACGAGATAACTGATCAATATGTCGAGAAATATGTCAATAATGTCACCAATATTTATCACTACAATATATTTTACTTTGGATAAAGACATTGATTAAACTGTCGGCGCATCCATGACCTTTCAGCCATGAATAACCACACCCTTTAATAGAATTTTATGAATTTTATTCCCTATTGATTACAATCTACTAGTAAAAGTGTCAATCTCGAAACGAAAAAGCATAAGAACATAATCACAACGTGGCAACTGTAATAAGATTTCACTAATGCAAGAATCACGAACATAAGAATATAACATAGCATAAACATAGATTAGAACACAGAGAATATAATGCCGTCTCAGTTCAGCAGAGCGCAACGTCAGTTTTGTCTATAAGTGTCAGTCAGGGTGATTACCTAGCCTAACCACTAATTAGCATCAGCATGTTGGACTTCATGCAAAATAATTTAGAACACCAATTTAGAAAACATCTAGCTATGGTCTCTATTAAAAAATACAGCAATTGGTACCTAGAAAGAAAAGCAAACAGACAAATAGTAATTTACATTGTCATAATTACCCTCCAGTAATAGGGCAGCACACAGGATCAGTCTTCGTCTTCAGGACATCAGTCAGATCGCCTTCAGTCTAGCTTCGTCTAAGAGACAGGGGACACTTCCCTCATAAGGAGGAGAAGTGTAAGGGCAGTCTATGGGCAATGATAATTTTATTAAGTCCCCGATCACCAAGCAGAGTGACAGTTTCTGGATGAAATCGATAGCATTCCCTACCTAGTTCTAACGTCCCTTCTGTGACATGAGTTTTTATCCCTTTTCGTAACCCCTTCCCCCAAAATTCTATTGGTCATTTACCATACCCCACTATCTTTAACCTATCAAATTATACATTAGGTAATTTCAAATGTCACCCCACGATAATTTACAACACTTTGATTGGTCTTCATAATTGACGTCTTCGGAGATGGCACATCCTGGATTAGTTCATCATTTTGGCACGTTCTTCGGGTCATAAGTTCTTCAGTCCATGGTTAAATGTCCTTGAATATTTCTTTTAATCTACTTTGTTGCAAATTGTATAATAATCCATACAAAAGCAGCTAGCATGCAGATGGGAACAAAACCATTATAGTTACATGGAACGAAGAAAAAGAACAAATGCAGGGTCATGGCCCTTTGTGAGTCAGCACACTGAAAAACAGAGAAAAAATGCTTTAATATGAGAGCTAGGCAGCTAAATCCGCAGCTCACGCTAATTTAAGGCCTATGGGTTTTAATGCAATATTGTAAACCCCAATATAAGCTCGATTAATTATGAAGCAAGCAATCATTTTTATAACTAACATTAGTTTGCACATTAAGCAAATTACTATTCATTTTCGTTTTCTATGTGGCATTTGTTAGGCATTTATATAAGCATTACACTTCTAAGAATTGATACATTCAAACTACGCTCTCTCACTACCTTACCTGAATTATGGATGTTCATCATTCTTTCTTTCAGTTTTCATTCTCCCCGTGTTAGGCTCCTCTTTATCTTACAAGTCCTGATGATGGTCTTCCAATCATGATGAGGGATCAAACATCAGCTCTTACTACGGACCCTTAATAGATTGTATTTAGGAAGTGGGATATGCTGTTTTTGTTTTTAAAATACAGAACTGTAATCAATGAATTGGTCCACATGTGTGTATCATGCTGATGAGAAGCCCGAGAATGTTTCTCACTACACATCTACTGCTCTGTCACAAACTAAGGGTGTGATTGATACATTTTTAGTGCCGCATTTGCATAATTTTTTGATGCAAAAGTGCTGCAAACTTACAAAATTCAATTATGTTTTGTAAGTTTGCACTGCTTTTGCATAAAAAAATTACGCAAATGTGACGCTAAAAAAGTATAAATCAGGCCCTAAGCTTTCTATATAAATGTTTTATATATAGTTTATCATAACTAATGATCAAAACAACCAGTTGTCAAGAATGTCAAAGAACAACTGCAATATGTGTTGCTTTGTCCATTGCTTCTTCAGGGCTGTGTGACATCAGTAAAAAATACAAAATAGAAACTAAAAACTAAATTGGAACTGTAATACTCCAATCACTTAGGCCCTCATTTCAACATTGGCGGGCGGCAAAGGCCACCTGCAAATATTGAACCGCCAGGCGGCCACCTATGCGGCATGGAACCCGCCGGCCCAGCGGGGAGCAGGGGCGTAACATTTCTGCCGGCTTCTAATGGAGCCGCCGGCAATGTGGCGGTGCGGCGGGTGCAGCGCCACCCGTCGTGCAATCTACTGCCCGTAATTCAGGCAGTGAATTGCGTGATGGGGCTATGCCTGGGGGCCCCTGCACTGCCCATACCAAATGCATGGGCAGTGGAGGGGCCGCCAGGGGCACCCTGTGTCCCCTTAATGCCAGCCTGTCCATGGCGGTGTGCACCGCCATGGACAGGCTGGGGTAAGGGGAGTCGAAATCCCCAGGGCAGCGCTGCTTGCAGCGCTGCCCTGGCAGATTACGACCGCCGGGACCGCCATGGCGGTATACCACCGGTCCCAGCGGGATGACCGTGGCACTTTCCCCACGGTCAAAATATTTTGCGTAGTACCACCAGCCTGTTGGTGGTACTACCGTCACATTTCCCCTGGCGGTTACCGACCGCCAGGGTTGAAATGAGGGCCTTAGTTTTCATTATACAAAGCAGAGGTAAATCACACTGTTATTATGGATCTCTTTTTGCTACATTTTTTGGGAATATTTAATTTGGAAATTTGTTAAATATATTTTCAAACAATCATTGCAGTTTTTTGGGCAGTAGCTATTGCCATTATTTGCATTTATTAAAGTCAAAAAGATGCATACTGCACTTATCAGACTCCACATACCTTTCTGAAGTGTACTCATTTTGAGTCTAATAATGTTCGAAAACTTTCCTACACCATAATCTATACATTAGAGTATGCTATTGGACTCCTCTCTTTTAAACTATATTAAAACATGATTCTTCATAGTGAAATTGTCAATGCTACTTGGATTAAATTGTGTTTACCTGGTTATAGTAATGATCAGTCACATAAATTCCTCTTAAGTGCTATCACCATTCTCACACAAAAGTTGTAATATGTTCATGTGTTCATGTACTACAAATAAAACAACAGGCTTTATAATCTCAAGAATGAAATTGAGTCAAAAAGTAATTTTAGGCCCACCTTTCAACCTCTATTTACAAACATGTCTTGTAGACAAGCAGATTTAAAGTGTTTGTGAAGATCGAATTGAAAACAAGCAGAAAAAAGCTAAGAGAAAAAAAATAGACAGAAACAGCAGTGAATACATGACCAAAATAAAACATTTTACTTAGTGATTTCTAAAACTTAATTGTGTCAAATTTTAATTTTAAGTTCACCCTTCTACCTTTTTCAAGAATGTCCAATCTCTGTTTAGTTTGACTGCTTTTCAGGAAAGTAGATTTAAGGCATTTCCATAGAATCATATAAACCCTTGAGTAAGTGATATGTGTATAGGCCCGTATTTATACTTTTTGACGTTAAACTGCGCTAACGCAGTTTAGCGTCAAAAAGTTTAGCGCCGGCTAACACCATTCTGAAGCGCCATGCGGGCGCCGTATTTATTGAATGGCGTTAGCCGGCGCTAGCAGACCGGCGCTGCCTGGTGTGCGTGGAAAAAAACCACGTACACCAGGCAGCGCCGGCGTTGGGGAAAATGGCGTTAGGGCGTCTTAAAATGGTGCAAGTCAGGTTGACGCCAAAAAATCGCCTCCACCCGATTTGCGCCATTTTTAACGACGCCCAGACGCCATTTACATGACTCCTGTCTTAGTAAAGACAGGAGTCATGCCCCCTTGCCCAATGGCCATGCCCAGGGGACTTATGTCCCCTGGGCATGGTCATTAGGCATTGAGGCATGTAGGGGGGCACAAATCAGGCCCCCCTATGCCAAAAAAAATATAAAAAAAACAAAAAATTGTACTTACCTGAACTTACCTGAATGTCCCTGGGATGGGTCCCTCCATCCTTGGGTGTCCTCCTGGGGTGGGCAAGGGTGGCAGGGGGGGTCCCTGGGGGCATGGGAGGGCAGCTGTGGGCTCATTTTGAGCCCACAGGTCCCTTAACGCCTGCCCTGACCCAGGCGTTAAAAAGAGGCGCAAATGCGGGGTTTTTTGCCCCGCCCACTCCCGGGCGTGATTTTTGCCCGGGAGTATAAATACGACGCATTTGCGTCGCAGTCATTTTTTTAGACGGGAACGCCTACCTTGCATCTCATTAACGCAAGGAAGGCGTTCACGCAAAAAAATGACGCTCTTTCCTCATACTTTGGCGCTAGACGCGTCTAACGCCAAAGTATAAATATGGCGTTCGTTTTGCGCCGAATTTGCGTCGAAAAAAACGACGCAAATTCGGCGCAAACGGAGTATAAATATGCCCCATAGTTTTTTTGTTGTTTTTTTTAACCCCTTAGCTGCCAGGCCTTTTCCCCCCTCAGGGCCCAAGCCTTTTGTTGGCTATTTGGGGTAGTTTGCACTTAGGCCTCATACATTTTCGTCCACATAAGCTATCCATGCCAAATTTGCGTCCTTTTTCCCCACATCCTAGGGATTCTAAAAGTACCTGGAGTCTGTGGATTTCCCTGGAGGAGACCAAGAAATAAGCCAAAATACAGCCAAATTTTCTTTCTTTTTTAGAACAATTGGAAAAAAGTGCTGCAGAAGAAAGCATGTGTTTTTTCCCTGCGAATGACAGCAACAAAGAGTTTGCAGTACTAAAATCACCATCTTCCAAACTTTCAGGAACAGAAAGACTTGAATCAGAAAAACACATTTTTAAACACAATTTTGGCATTTTACTGGGACATACCCCATTTTTGCTATTTTTGGTGCTCTCAGCCTTCTTCCAGTTAGTGGCAAAAATGGGTGTGAAACCAATACTGGATACTGGACAACTAGATATTTCTGAAAGTAAACCAAATTCTGAATTCAGCAAGGTGTGATTTGTGTTAATCCATCAAGGTCTTCCTACAGAAAGTAACAGCTGAAATAAAAAAATATTGAAATTAAGGTGAGAAAAAGAGTCATTTCCATCCACGTTTTCTTTTATAACTTTTCCCAGCTATGGCAGATTTTTTAAAGCAATATACTGTTACGTATGCTGGACTCTTCTGGTTGCAGGGATATATAGGGCAAGTAGCTTCATCAAGAACCCTAGGTACGCAGAGCCAATAAATGAGCTGCACCTTGCAATGGGTTTTCATTGTATACCAGGTATATAGCAATGCATTTGTTGAAAATCAAGAAAATCTTTGTATTTCCAAAATTGGCACAAGTTAAGGTGTTGATAAGCAGTGATTATTTGCACATCTCTTATTTCTGGGGTCCCATACTAGCATGTGAATTGCATGGCATTTCTCAAATAGACTTCTTTTTTACACACAGTCTCACATTTGGAAGGAAAAAATGTAGAGAAAGACAAGAGACAATTGATTCTGTGATCCCCAAAGTCTGTGGATAAAAATGGTATCTCACTTGTGTGGGTAGGCCTAGTGACCGCGTCAGGAAACGCAACATGGACACATCAAATTTTTACATTGAACTCTGACATGTTTTTTTGGAAAGTGCCTAGCTGTGGATTTTGGCCTCTATCTCAGCTGGCACTTAGAGAATCCTAGCAAACCTGTGCATTTTTAAAAACTAGACATCTAGGAAAACCCAGCATGGGGTGACCTGTGGGGCTCTCATCAGGTTCTGTTACCCAGAATCCTTTGGAATCCTCAAAATTTGGCCAAAAAAAAAAACACTCTTCCCTCACTTTTCGGTGCTGCAAAGTTCTGGAATCAGAGAGGAGCCACAAACTTCCTTCCACCCAACATTTACCCAAGTCTCTCAATAAAAATGCTACCTCACTTGTGTGGGTAGGCCTAGTGGCAGCAATAGGAAATTCCCCAAAACACTATGTGGACACATAAAATTATCAATTGCAAAACTACCTGTTTTAGCAGGTTGGTGGGGCACCTGCATTTTTGGTCCTGGGCTCAGCAGCCATCAGGGAAACCTACCAAACCCAGACATTTCTGGAACCTAGACACCTGAGGGAGTCAAGGGAGGTGTGACTTGCGTGGATATACCAGTGTTTTCTTACCCAGAATCCTCAGCAAACCATTTTCCCACATTCCTGTGTGGGATCACCACACCGGCACAAATTTCCTACCACCCAACGTTCCCCTCAGTTCCCTGATAAAATGATACATCACTTTTGTAGGTGGACCAAGTGACTGTGAGAGGGAAGAGTCAAAAACATGTCAAAATTGAGAGGTGGAACCAAAGCGGATCCAAAAGGGCAGTTTGGAAAAAAAGTTTTTAGGCTGACAAGTGGGACAGAATTTCTATGGGTAAAGATGCAACAATGCTGGGTGGTAGGCATTTTGTGGATTCCTGCAGATTCCGGAAGGTTCCATCACACAAATGTGGTGAAAATGTGTGATTTCAAGAAAAGTTTGAGGTTTGCAGGGCATTGTGGGTAAGAAAATGTTGTGTAGTGCATGTGAAGCACACCACTTTGGACTCCACCAGATGTTTAGTTTTGAGATGTGTCTAGGTCTCATAGATTTTTTTAGATTGCAGCATCCCAAAGTCCAAAAAGTGCAGCCCTCACCATTCCAAGTGGGACAATTTAGAGAGGTAGCCAAGCTCTCATGACCCAATGTAAAATCAAAACCCAAAATAATTAAATGTCCTCTTGCTTGCCTTTGGGATGAGATCTTTAAGTGTGCGGGTGGGGGGAAGCTGAAAGACTGTTACCCCCTTTCAGTTGGGGTGGGGGCATAACCATGCCCATACTGGTTGGTAGCTAGCACCCCACTATTTTTTTTTTTATTAAATTCCTTCACATCTAGTAGGCTTTCTGCCCCACCAGGGAGTGGATCAGGGGTAATTGCCCCATCTGCCCACCAGTGGGCAGATCAACTCTGTCCCCATTTATTTGGGGTGGGGGGTTGGGCATACTCTCTTTAAAAAAAAAAATATATATATTCCCTGGTGTCTAGTGGGCTTTCTGCCCCCCTTGGGGGCGGGTGGGCCTAATGGAAATAGACTCATCTGCCCCAGGGAGGGCATAAATGGCCTAAAATAATTTCCCCCCATGGGGAACGGCCCTTGCCCAAGGGGCCTCTTCCCTTACATAAAATAGTATAGAAAAAAATCCCTGGTGTCTAGTGGTTTCTGCCCTTCTTGGGGGCAGATAGGCGTAATAAAAGTAGGCCGATCTGCCCCCAAGGGGGGCAGAGATGTCCTAAAATAAAATTGCCTCCCAGGAGAGTGACTCTTGTCTAAGGGGTTGCTCCCCTCGCGTGAAATTGGCACACAAAAAAAATTCCTGTGTCTAGTGGTTTCTGCCCCCTTGGGGTAGACTGGCCTAATAAAAATAGGCCAATCTGCACCCAAGGTGGGCAGAAATGGCCTAAAATAAAATTGACCCCTAGGGTAGCGACCCTTGCCTAAGGGGTCGCTCCCCATCTGTAAAAAAATAAAAAAATAAAAAGATCCCTGGTGCTTAGTGGTTTCTGCCCTCCTTGGAGGCTGATTTGCCTAATTAAAAAAGTCCAGCATGCTCCCAAGGGGGTCTGTAAAGGCCTTAAAAAATGCCCACCCAGGGGAGCGACCCTTGTCTAAGGGGTCACTCCCCTTCTATGAAATTGGTGTCCAGTGGTTTCGGCCCCCCTTGGGGGCAAATTGGGCTAATAAAAATAGGCCAATCCGCCCCCAAGGGGGCCCAAAATGGACCAAGATAAAATTTCCCCCCAGGGGAGTGACCCTTGCCTACGGGGTCACTCTCCTCCTGTAAATAAAAACAAAAAAAAGATCCCTGGTGCCTAGAGGTTTCTGTCTCCCTTGGGGGCAGATGGGCCTAATTAAAATAGGCATAGTTAATTAACATAGGCAGAACACTAGGACAGAAATGGCCTAATAAAAATTCCCACCTTAGGGAGCGGCGCTTGCCCAAGGGGCCAGTGCCCTCATGTATTTATACAATGTAAACCAAAATCCCTGGTGTCTAGTGGCATTCCTGCAGTACGATCGCTATGCTATGTGATCGTGCTGCAGAAATGATCAGAAAATCATCAAAGGAAAAGAAAAGCCTTTCCTTTCCTTTGATGCCTCTCTGACCTGCCCCTTTCCCCTGTCCGAGGAGAAACAAATCAGTTTCTCCTCGGATTGCACTAGAAGCCATGCTTTCAGCACGATAGGGGTGAGCTCTGATGAGGTGAGCGCATGATTGTGCAGTGATGTCATCAGATATCACTGGTGGGGTTGGGGGTAGACCAGGGTGTCAGTGTGGTAGGGAAAGAGATTCCCTTTCCACCCTTGCCAGGGGAAGCGGGTGGGAGACCTATGAAGAAGCGTTAGCGCTTGCACAGTGGGCTGGGCGCAGGACCTAATGGTTACATCCTCGGCACAGCAGCGTTGTAGCTGAGCACGTAACCATTACATCCAGGGCACCCAAGAGGGGTTAAAAAGAAAAAGCAATTGAAAAAATTCTTAATACTTATAAAACTAAAATGAATTAATTCAATAATTAATCAAAATGTAGCTACTTAAAATCACTAACCTTATGTCCTTCACAGAGGTATTCCTCCACATAAGTTACCATTGCACATGGCAACATCAAGTTTACATTAGGGATGATATTCTTCATGTTTAATGTCTCTGTTGTTCTTTTTTTGCTTCTAAATGTTCAGACTCTGAGTACAAACGGTTAGTCTGTGTCTGTTTTGAAGTGTTGAAGTGACTTTTTTTTGTTTCTCATTATCATGAATGTCACAAGCTTTTCAGCTGCATGCACTAACATTTCCGATCATTTACACATTCACCTGGCCTATCTTTACTATGTTCCTACATATTACAATATAACTCTCCGTGCCACAAAAGCTGAAAGCCATATCCCAATTACACTCACTTGCCTCTTTTCAAAGTTCTGAGCTTATAATATTAGAATTGCCTGTCAGCACTCATACTCAACCTCTGCTGCTTTTTCACTAACAGAGCCAGGGGTTGCGCCTGTTGCGCCTCACAGAGACAGGAACAGGTTACCCTCTTCTTTATTTTGGAAG
Source organism: Pleurodeles waltl (assembly GCF_031143425.1). Lineage (NCBI taxonomy): Eukaryota > Metazoa > Chordata > Amphibia > Caudata > Salamandridae > Pleurodeles > Pleurodeles waltl. The sequence goes on from NC_090443.1 coordinate 631,545,898, forward strand.
AAGCTGAATACAATCTGCTGGCCACAGTCTCTTGTTATTCCAGGAGCCACTCAAAAAGCTGCAAAACCTGGTATTTTGAGACTTGTGACCATGACTGCCTTCTGGCAGTGCCATCATCTCAAGAATGTCTCAAGCTGCAAAGACCGTTAATGTGGTTGTGTGATTTTAGAACCACAAATGATGTTAGAAATTGGGTTTCTTGTTGGCAGAGGTATGCACCCTATTCAAGCAGGAACCACAACCCTAGTCAGGATAGGTCACCACGCACCCTAAATGAACCTAAGCTCATCCTCTGGTAGCTTGGCACAGGGCAGTGAGGCTTCATTGAAGAGGCAATGTGCTAAACATTTGTGCAGTAAAACAGTGGAAATACCACACAAAAAGATACAACACCTGGATAGAATAATAGATCTTAGTTTAATGAACAAAGCAAAACCAAAAGGACAAACAACTAATAAGTAGAACTCAAGATATACATTTTTAAAGAATAAACTGAAATGTAGTGCTCAAACCCATAAAGGTCAGACCTGGGCTTGCTGATCACGCTGGACCCGGTCACATCTGAAAAATCATGCTTCCCACAATAGAGAGCAGGTTGGATACAGGGACAGGCTTTGGCCCACTGAAAAGTAACTTTGTTGCATCAGTGTCAAAGAAGATGTGAAGAGCAAGAGAAGTGATGCGTCATCGTCAATCTTTCGAATGTAGGTGATGCATAATTTCTGAGCTGTACAAGGTTGAAGAAGCGTCGGAACTGAAGTTGATGCCCTGCACCAACAGAGATGCAATGTCCCCGATCCTCGCACCAGCTGTGATGCATGGGCATTGATGGAGATGCGCTGGTTACAAGCAGTGCAACAGCGCAACAGTGCAACAGCATCGATGCATACATTTTAGACTGGAGCAGCACTTTATACCCACTTTCAAGGCTCCAGACTGGATTAGCTCCACTTGGCTGGGCAAGACTCACAGATGGAAGAGTCCAGGTGCTGCAGGTGATGATTTGGAAGTTGTTTGTGTCCCTGAAACTTCAGAAGAAGAGGCGGCAAACCAGCAAGCACTTGGAGTAACTCTGGTTCTGGGTTCACCTGATGTGGATCCAGTCCTTCTCACCCAGGAAGGAGGGCAGCAGGCAGCTGGTCAGCACAGCAAGAAAGACATTTTTCCAGAGCAGCAGTCCAGTAAAGTATCAGCCCTTGTAGCAGCACAGCTGTCTTTCTACCTGGCAGAGTATCAATCAATCAATCAATCAATCTGGGATTTGTAAAGCACACTACTCACCCATGAGGGTCACAAGGCACGGGGAAAGGGAGGGTGGAGAAGGGGGGGATGATGCTGCTACTTCTCGAACAGCCAGGTCTTGAGACGTTTCCTGAAGGTAAGGAGGTCTTTGGTCTGGCGCAGGTGGGTGGGAAGAGTGTTCCACGTTTTGGTGGCGACGTACGAGAATGATCTACCACCGGTTGTACTTCTGCAGATGCGTGGGACAGTTGCGAGGTCGGAGGAGCGGAGATGCCGGGTTGAGGTGTAGAATGAGAGTCGTCTGTTGAGGTATTCTGGTCCAGTGTTGTGCAGTGCTTTGTGAGCGTGGGTGAGGAGTTTGAAGGTAATTCTCTTGTTGACTGGGAGCCAGTGCAGGTTTTTCAGGTGGTCTGTGATGTGGTAGTGGCGGGGGATATCCAGGATGAGGCGTGTGGCGGCGTTCTGGATGCATTGCAGCCTTTTCTGGAGTTTGGATATGGTTCCTGCATAGAGGGCATTGCAGTAGTCCAGCTTGCTGCTTACGAGGGCTTGGGTGACTGTTCTTCAGGTTTTGGTGGGTATCCTTTTGTAGATCTTTTGGAGCATGTGGACGGTGTTGAAGCAGGAGGGGGAGATGCCATTGACTTGATGGGTCATGGATAGTGAGGGGTCCAAGATGAGTCCTAGTTTGCGTGAGTGGTTGGTGGGTGTCGGAGTGGTTTCGAGAGTGGCAGGCCACCAGGAGTCATCCCATGCGGCGGGGGTGGAGCCAAAGCTGAAGACTTCCATCTTGTCAGAATTGAGTTTGAGGCAGCTGCTCTTCATCCATAGGTTTTGGCGGAGTCCTTGGTGAGGGAGAGGATCAGCTGGGTGTCGTTGGCATATGAGATGATGTTGAAGTTGTGGGATCAGGCGATGTTAGTGAGTGTGGCCATGTAGACGTTGAAGAGGGTCGAGCTGAGGGTCAAACTATGGGGTACACCGCAGATGATTTTGGTGGCCTCTGAGCGGAATGGGGGGGGTGGACTCTCTGGGTTCTGCTGGTGAGAAAGGAGGTGACACAGTCAGGGCTCTGTCATGGATTCCAACATTGCTGGGGCATGAGCATAGGGTGCGGTGGCAGAGGGTGTGTGTCTCACGCGGCCGAGAGGTCCAGGATGATAAGGGCCGTGGTTTTGCCACTGTTCAGTATGGTTCTGATGTCGATGGTGGTGGCAATGAGGACGGTTTCGGTGCTGTGGTTGCTGCAGAATCCAGAATGGGAAGGGTCCAGGGTGAGAAAGCGGGTTAGGTGTCTGTTGACAGCCTTCTCGATTACTTTTGCCGGGAAGGGGAGCATGGAGATAGGCCGGAGGTTCTTGAGGCCCTTTCGGTCTGCCTTGGGTTTTTTAAGGGGGGTGTTGATCTCCGCATGTTTCCATCTCTTCGGGAAGGTGGTGGACTCGAAGGAGCTGTTGATGATCTTCCGTTGTTGGGGTGCGATGACGAATCTTGCTTTTTTGAGGATTTGAATGAGGGCAGGGGTCAGGTGGCGAGCCAGAGTGGATGGTGTTCATGATTTAGATGGTGTTGTTGTCATTGACGGAGGTCCAGGATAGCAGGAGGTTGGTCGGCGGTGAATCTGTGGTGTTGGTGGTTGCCAGGGGGATCAGAGGGGTCTGGGTGCTGCAGCTGTCGTGGATGTCTGCAATCTTGCAGTGGAAGTAGGAGTCTAGGGATCTGCAGAGGTCTTGGGATGGCAGGATGTCGTTGGCTTTGGAGCTGGGGTTGGAGAGTTCCTTCACGACGTTGAAGAACTCCTTGTGGCTGTGGGCATTGTTGTTGATTTGGTCTTTGAAGGTGGTTCTCTTTGTGGCTCGGATGAGTTGGTGGTGCCTGCGGATGGCATTTTTGAAGGCTGTGGCATTGTCCAGAGTCACCACTTTCTTTCAAGTCTTCTGCAGCTTTTCTTAGATTCATGGAGGTCGGCAGTGAACCTGAAGGCCTTTCTGTCGGTGTGTCTGTTGGAGGGATTCTTGATTGTGGCAAGAGTATTCACAGGTGTTGACCGATTGCCTGAAGTTGGGGGCAGCTGAATCAGTGTCGGTGGTGTCGATGGTTGGGTTCTGGGAGAGGGTTGCGATAAGTTGGTCTTCGGTGACCTTGTTCCAACTGCGGTGGGAGATCCGTTGTGGGTGGTGGTGTGTTGTGGGTTTCTTCAAGGAGAGGTGAATGCTGCGGTGGCCTGTCCAGTGGAGTTCGGTGGTGTGGCTGAAAGAGACGTGATTGCTGGTGGAGAAAATAGTGTTGAATGTGTGTCCTGCGGAGTGGGTTGGTGTTGTGATGAGCTGTTTCAGGCTGAGGTTGGAGATGCTGTCGAGCAGGGTGGTGGTGTTGTTGTCGTTGGTGTTCTCAAGGTGGAAGTTTAAGTCTCTGAGGAGTATGGAGTCAGTGGATGCAAGAACGTTCGTGCTGATGATGTCAGTAATGGGTCAGTGTGGATTTGGAAGTGCAGGTGTTCGAAGGTGCTGAGAGTGTCTTCGGTGTTGGTCGTGATCCTGAGGGTGTTCTTGTGGATGATGGTGATGCCTCCTCCTGGTTTGTTGGAGCAGTCCCTGCGGGTGATCTTGTAGCCATCGATGTCAGGCGCTGAGGAGGGGTTCATCCAGGTCTCGATCAGGAAGGCGACGGCTGGGGAGGCTGAGTCGAGTAGATTCCATAGCTCTACTGCATGCCTGTGGATGGAGCGGGTCTTGAGGAGGATACATCTGAGATGGTTGCGCCTTGCTTTGGTGGGTGAGTCGTTGGAGTGGAGGCTGGTGAAGGTGCAGTTCTGGCAGGACAAGGGTCCACGGGTGGTCTGCTAGGAGGCTTGAAGGCAGGCGGGAGAGCGGCCAGTGTTGAGGGTGCGGAGGGAGGTGGTGCTGTAGTGAAGACGTGTGTGGTGGTAGTAGGGGCACTGGGTGCGGTCCAGGCGCAGACAGGCATGGACAGGCGCAGACATGCTTGCCTTAGGCGTGCCTTGCACGGCCACGGAGCAGCCGCCATTAAGTAGGGATGTAGGGAGAAGGAGAGGATAGCTCGTGGAGGCGGGAGGAGGATGAAAAATGGTGTGAAAAAGGGGGCAAAGCCAAAAAATTGGGCAGGCCGCGGGGGCAGCAGCAGCGGGGGAGAGAGAGAGGGGGAGAATGAAAGTGAGAGAGAGAGATTGGAGGGAGAGAGAAACGAGGAAAAGGAGTACTAAGGGACAGTAGTGAAGCAGAGCAGAGAGCAAAGCAAAGCAAAAGGAGGAGAGAGGCATAAGGTAGCCTAGTAGGAAAGCAGAGTTCTCCTACTAGACACCAGGGATGAGGTGCAGGCAGAAGCCTATGGATGGAGGAGGGCCTCAAACACCTGACAGGGGTCAGGAGTTCAGAGGAGCCAGGGAAAGGCTTCTTCTTACAGGGTGGAGCCACAGGATGCAGAGCAATGCACTGACAATTGTCAGTTGGAAATCTATGAAGTAGAGTGGAACAATAGAAGCTGACATAAGACAGGATGATTTTATTGTTTAGCAGCACTAAATGTAAAACCCACAAAATAGTTAATCATAGCATACCATTTAAAAAAATTGAAACAGTGGAATGTTACCATTGATGCTGCCTTGACCCTGCGCCAATCATTATTTGAACTTTACGGCCAAGCAGTCATTAGAGGCAGTGATACCCATTCCTATCATCACTTCTCTTCAATATCTACATGTTTTCTTTCTTACTGCTATTATTTATGGAGACAAAATACATTAGAATAATGAAAACAAGAACATTAGTCATTTTATAGAAGCAACACTATTATGGAATAATGTCAAATCTAATTTAAGTAAAAATAATACAAAGCAGACAGAAAGGCAGGAACAACAACATATGTGTAAGGAGCCCTAATTCTCCCCACTAGTCTTTTTCCTCGCCTTTTACCCATATCCTGTTCACCTTCTGCCTTTCATCATCACCATTCAACATGACTGTCTCTATCTTACTGTATTTGAAATGAATATGCCAGATCTAACATGTGCTATGACAGGGTCCTTGTCCAATTACCTTCTTGCACTAAACCATCTTACTAAGTTAAGAACTACATAGACTACCCCTCAGAGATCCCAATAAGACCATCAATCCCCCAAAAAAATCAAATCCAAATATGGCACTGCTGATGCTCATTTTAGGACTCCAAGCTTCTTACAAACAGTTTTTCAACATTCAATAAAGCTGGCAAAACCAGCAAACATATGGAAAACACATGCATCTTTGAACAATCACTGGGAAGCCTAGAGTCTGGTCTACACTCTAATCTATGCAACTGCTTGTGGTATAATATAATCAAAAGTCAGCTTATAGGCCCTCATTACGAGTTTGGTGGTCTCAGGAACGCCATGTTGGCGGCAGCGGTCATAACACCAACAGCCCGGCAGTGAAGACCGTCATGGTCCATGGCGGTCCTCCCAACAGAACACAGCCAAACTATCACCAGTACTGCCAGTGCGGGCAGGCCATTGCGAATGGAGGTAGGCACCTTCAGACTGGCGGGGGGCAAGTTTTAGCCAGACACATTACAAGGCTGCACACCGCCAGGCTTTCTGCTGTGGTCGCACCCTCACTAAAACCCTGGTGAAAACCAACTCTATAAAAGGAATCACTCACCTATAGGAACACATACCTGCCTGGAGCGGCCATGAACCCTGAACTCGAAGTCCTCCCACTGCTCCTGCTTGCACAACAACTCCAAAACCAGTGACGGCGAAGAAGACAACAACAGGAAGTACACACACCTAGCACACACTGGAGGGAAAGTCATTAGTACACATGCACACACAAAATACACATCTGGGGTGGCTTGCGACAGACACTCACATACACACATATAACCACACATGCATATGAACACAGATACACCTATATTCACACACACACACACACACACTACACACATGCATGCCCAAACTGCACACACCATGGCCAACACACACGTGTCATACACACAGCAACCCACACACACACAGCACTGTCTAACACAACTGTAACTACGCAAACACTTCGCCAAGACTCTGACTGCACACCTCCACATGACAACACATACATACAACTACACGTAACAACACCTAAAAGCCAATCAACATTATCACACTGCCATATATTGAATCATTTGTCACACCATGCCCACACCACACACAGCACATAGGACATAGCCAACACCACACAAACTGACACACAACAAACACAGAAGGGCACACAACACCACCATTTCTCATGCTAACACAAACTATACACAATTTGGTTGCACACATGCATGTACTAAATACAAGCATATCCAACACACAAAAAACAAAATGACATTTGGACTAATGGCAGAGCCACACACACACACATACAGCCCAGGTACACCGCTAGCACAAGTAACACACATACACATCTCACACACACAGGAAACCAAAGCCCCCAAACAGCATGAAAAAAGAAAGGCAGGGCACATATTTTGCCATCAAATCCAACAGCAGGTTGGCCCAGATGTATAAAAATATTCAGCGATTAAAAAATAACTATATACAAATAGAAGGCTATTGGCCAGTCCAAAGTCTTAGGGCCCAAAGCACAAATGAAACCTCACTGTGCCCCTACTTGACTCCTGACTATGAAATGACCTCCACAGGGTAGGAGCATCAAGGGGGCAGGCAGGCACCTCAGGGATTAGGAGGGTTGAGGGGGGCTTTGGGCTTGGGAGGGGGTCCTTGGGTCTGGGCTTGGGAGGGGTAGACATCTTGGCATGGGGAGGGGCATGGGCACTAGTGGGGCGGGACATGAAGGTGGAAGGGCTGGACTTGGGCAGGGACACAGAGTGCTTAGGGTTTCACAGGGTTGGAGGGGGCATGGAACAGGGAAAACTCTAAGGAGAAATGCTTCTTAGACACACAGGGCTGTCATGGCCAAAGGGTTTGGGAGTAGATGGAGAGAGAGTGATTTTCCGATGTGTTGATGTGGATGTCTTGGTTGCAGGTGTGTGTGTTGAATGCTTGTGGGTGCAGGGTGTCTGTTGGGTGGGTGAGTGCGAGCATTTAGGTGTTTTTGGAGGAGGGGAGGTGCTGGGAGATAGGTGACTGTCTGTGTCTGCAGGTATGGTACATGTGCTGCACGTGAGGATGTTGGTGGTTGTGGTGGCTGCGGATGTGGTAACTGGGGTAGATGTCTGTGGGTCTGCTATTGTGCTGACTGTGGGTAAGATGGGACTGGTGGCTGGATCCATGCATGATGGTGTGGTGGCTGCAGGTGTTTCTGGTGTAGTGTCTATGAGGGAGGGGGTGGCAGGGGAATCAGTGCAGGGAGTGGATGTTTGTGTGTCTGCAGGTGGGTATTGTGTGTGTGCATGCCGATGGTGGGTTTTGTGTGGTTTGTGTTTTTCTGAGCTACCCTTGTCTATTGAGGTGATTACATAACTGTGTGTAAATGTGCTTTGGATGGGTGTAGGGAGAGGGATCTGGGATTGGGAAGAGGTAGTTGGAGGGGGGCAGGAGACAAAGGGACACTGACTGCCATCTAAGTGGCGGACAGAGCCTGAAAGGATCTCTGTAGACCAACCATGGCACAGTAAATGCCCTCCAGGGGCGCATTGCTCTGTTGGACTTTATCTGCCAGTCCTTGGGTGGCATTCACAATGGTCAACTGGCCCACAGAGATGGACCTCAGGAGGTTAATAGCCTCCTCACTGAGGGCAGCAGGGCTGACTGGGGCAGGGGCAGATGTGCCTGCAGTGAAGGAGAACCCACACCCCGGATGAGCAGGCATGGGCAACTGGGTGGGGAGCTACAGGCAGGGCGGTGCTAGTAAGGGGGGTGACAGACAAAGATGGAGCTGGGGTGGTCCCAGATGGATCCACCACTGCCAGATAGTTTCGACTGAAGCAGGATTCCGAGTATGAGGTGTTTGATCTGGTCTCCCCTGTGGCACTCCCCTCACCCTCAGTCCCACTGTGTCCCTCAGTGTTGCTGGTGCCACCTTCCTGGGTCCCATGGGCTGCTGCTTTCCCCCTCACCTGTGCCCCTTCTCTTTCTTCCGATGCACACAATGAGAGAGAGAGAGGGAGAGAGGGAGAGGGAGGAGAGAGAGAGAGATATGGGGAAAAATGGTTAACATATACCCCTATTGACAGAGCTACACATGTACATCTGTCATAACACATATCTTGGCTAGGCCATCACATTTGCCAATACACATTACTTACATCATGTCATGACATGATAGAACTACCCACATCTGTCTACCAACCCTCACACCTACAGCAATACTGAAGTAGGAGTGCACTCCGAAACTAAACTCATCCCCATGTTGTCAACCAAAGCCATTTAGGTGGCATAGCAGTCCCTGGATGCAGTAGCAGTAGTATACCTGAATACACAACTTACCTCTCCATACCCCTTTCACCTATTGGATGTGCAGCATATTAAACACAGCACAGCAGGCCTCTGCAGTCACAACATCTGATTAGTCCATGTCCTCTGTGACATGTCCATCACAGTGATGACAACTCCACTCACAGAACACACGGTACCTGTCATTTTACATGGCTGCCCACTCAGCTCGAGCCAATGCTAGTCAGACATTTACAGTGGGCCATGTACCACATGTAAAACATTCAAACACATCCACTGAGTGCACTGTCACAACAGATGTTTATACCTCATCATTGACCACTTCCAATGCCACCACACATGCAGGTATACCAGTTGGACTATGCACCATGACAACTCCACCCTTACACACACCATTTCAAAAACGGCAAAACCTGTCACTGAGCCCAGACAGCACACATCTCAGGGGGTATATATTTGCAAGCATTAGGCACACATGGACAAACACCAATGCCAGTAGACCAAATACACATCCCACTACCACATAAGAAGCCTGAGTAGACTGAATACACAATTTCCTTCACATAAACACGCCTTTGTCATGCAGTACCCAAACCACTCCTAATCTGCCACCACCTAATTGCCAAGGCAAACTGTAATAGATGTAGGCTATCAGATGTGCCCCAACTATCCATGATGACATGAAGACATAATGTAGGCAGTTAGTCAGCAATGCAGCATAGGACTTGCTAGGACTTTGTTCTACATGCATGTACACACTATGGTGACAAATAAAGGATCTCCCAGGGCACCTACCACCTCCATTACCAACCCATAAGTTGGAAGGCCAAATCCCCACAAGTATAGCTCCTAGGAATGCATTACCTGTGCTATCAGACCTCATCAATTTGACAAGTTACAGTATTCCAGGTTGGCTACCTATACATACCCTACAGTCAGCGAATCACCTATATATTTGCCTAGTCAGCTATCAGGCCTATACTCATGTCCCGTGAAGGCCAGAAACTGTAATGGCACCCCTACAATTTGTGAATACCATAACCAGAACATGATTAATATAGTCCCAGCGATATCAGGAGAGTGACACAGTTGCATTTACAGGATAGGCTACACAGATGGGAGTGGACTGACACCTCATAGCCACTAATGCAGTTGGCAGGAACTGTTTATACACAAGGCTTAGGGTGATGCAAACACACATTGTATGGCCAGGATGAAGTCCTCGAGGACCGCACCAACCCAAAAACCAATTCTCTACTCCACAACCTCGGCCTCAGGCAGCTAGTATCTGCACCCACACACATCGCAGGACACACACCGGACCCCATCTTTACCTCAAGCAACTGAATAACCATCAAAACGATCTCCACCACAGACTGCACTGACCACCGTTGCATACACTTCAGAGTCAACGCACCCAGAAGCTGCACCCGCACCTCCAGGACCCCCACAGGAAATGGAACCAAATCACCATCGAGCAACTCACCTCATGGCTTGCCAAATCCCTCCCTCCGATGATGCCAACACAGCAGCATGCAGTCTCAACTCATGGATCACCAAATGCGTTGATACTCTAGCCCCTCTCTGGCTGGCATTGGCCAAAAGTATATGTAAGAAAGCCAGCTGGTTCACCACCAAACTCCAAGAATCAAAGCGTACCCGCAGATATTTCGAGAAAAAAATGGAGGAACAGCCAAACCAGCTAAGCCCCCATCTCATTCAGAGCCGCTACCGCCGCCCACTGACGAAAAATCAAGAATGCAAGGAAGGACATACTCTGGGAGCGCATCAACAGCTCTGCACACAACTCTAAGGAGCTCTTCTCAGTCATCAATGAGTTCACAGATCCCCCCCTCCGAAGCCACTAGCATCCCCAAGTCACCGGAACTCTGCAACAATCTTGCATCCTTTTTTTACCACAAGATCCAAGACATCTATAACAGCTTCCTCCTGAAAAAATCTGTCACCAGAATCTGTGAACGACCCACCCACCCAGAACCCACCCAGACCATCCACAGCTGTTCCCCGCTCATCACAGAGGAAACAAGCAACATCATGAACAGCACCCACTCCGGGGCCCCCTCGGACCCTTGCCTGCACCACATATACATGAGAGCCAGCGCATCCATCACCCCTGAGCTCCAGAACACGATCAACTGCTCAATCAACATGGGCACCTTCCCTGAGGACTGGAAACATGCCAAAATACGCCCTCTCCTGAAGAAACCCTCAGCTGACCCATCCAAACTAAAAGATTTCCGGTCCATGTCAAAGCTACCCTACCCGCCAAAGTACTCGAGAAAACAATCAATGCACAACTATTGAATTTCATAGAGGCCAACAACTCCATAGACAGCTTCCAGTCTGGCTTCCGCATCTACCACAGCATGGAGATAGCACTCTTGGCAGCCACCGATGACATCAGATTACTGCTAGACCAGGGCCACACCACAGCACTCATACGTCTCGACCTCTCAGCAGCATTTAACATGGTCTCCCACAGCACTCTGCACACCAGACTCCACAACATAGCAAATCTGCAGAAGAGTCTGAAATCGATACACTCCTTCCTGTCCTGGAGGACGCAGGGGGTCAGGCTCCCACCCTACACTTCCAGACCCAACTGCAGAGTCTCCCAAGGCTCCTCACTGAGTTCCACACTGTTCAATGTATACATGGCCCCTCTCACTGCCATTGTCAGAAGCCACAGTATGAACATTGTGTTGTATGACACACAACTCATCATTTCCCTCACCGAAGACACAGACAGAGCCAAAAGGAACTTCCATTCAGGAATGGAAGCCGTTGCCACCTGGATGAGAGAAAGCTACCTCAAGCTCAACTCTGACAAGACTGAGCTTATCATTTTCGGAAACACCACCTCAGCTTGGGATGACTCCTGGGGGCCCACATCCCTTAGTGTCCCCCCCTGCACCGACTGAGCACACCCACAACTTATGAATCATCCTCAACTCCTCTCTATCCATGACCCGCCAGGTAAACTCTGTTGCCTCTTCCTGATGGCACACACTCCGCAAACTTCCGAAGATCTTCAGATGGATCCCAGCAGACTGTTGCAGGACAGTCACCCACGCCTTACTCACTAGCAAGCTCGACTATGGCAGCACCCTCCATGCTGGCATCTCAGCTAGGAACATCAAAAATCTATAACTCATCAAGAATGCCGCCTCCAGATGCATTCTGGACCTCCCTCGCGGAGAGCACATCTCCCAACACCTGAGGATCCTCCACTGGATACTGGTCGAGAAACGAATCACCTTCAAGCTTCTCACCCACATGTACAAGGCCATACACAGCGCAGGACCAGCCTACCTGAACCACCACGATTTCTTCCGCACCCTCTCAAATCCCTCTGCTCCACCCAGATGGCCCTAGTCACCATCCCTTGCATCGGCAAACCCACCGTCGGGGGATGATCCTTCACCTGCACTGCAGCAAAGAGCTGGAACAATATCCCCCTGCACCTCAGACAAAGTCCGCTGCTCAACATCTTCAAGTATAACCTTAAGATGTGGCTCTTCGGATGAGGCCCCCCCAGCACCCTGAGACCCTCACCAGTGAGTAGCCACGCTTTATAAATACTGATTGATTGATTGAGTCAGACATGTGCCTATGACATTAGTGCATCTCAACATTACAGACATTGAGAGGTATGGATATGGGAGATGTACATCCACTGACAGTAACGCATGGAGACACATCTACAAAATATACTCTGTTAGGGTGCCTAGTAACCATTTCCAATTGTTGATAAAAAATGTAGCATTCACTTCAATGTCACTTTGACTGCAGTGAGGCAACCAATCCCATTTAAGGCCAGCCAAGTCCCAGGATGCAGTCATCCTCACCCAATAGTGACTGCTGTGATGCCCTCAAATGCCCTTCCACCTCAGGGTAGGCCACTGCCAAAATGCAGGCCATTAGGCGGGGTCAGGGTCCGACGGGCACCCCTCCCTCATTGGGAGGACATCCCCAGCTGGGCCTCCGTGGTCTTCCGGGCCCATCGACTCAGGTCCTCCCATCGATTGCGACAATGGATACTCTACTGACTGTGGACCCCCAGGGTCCATACTTGCTTTGCAATGGCACGTCAGATCCTTTTCTTTTGATGGGTGTTGACCTGCAAGGGTGAGAGACACAGAAGAAGAAAGTTATGTAGACGGGCACCATACCAACAGCAGTGGACTATAAACATCAGACCCACCAAATGTATAACCATACCTATCCTCACAGTTCAAATGCCTAAACACCATGCCTCCTGCATACATGGACTCCCTGATTGGAACACATACGCCACTCACCCTCACACACACCACTATCACACGCGCCTATCACATGACTAAGGCATTGGGCTCACCTGTTCCTCTGGTGCCACATACAGCTGTCCATACAGGGGTCCGACCCCTTCCACCAGCTTCTCCAGCTCTTCTTGGATGTAGGCTGGGGCTCTATCACCTGTAGGACGTGGCATGATGGCTTCCTGTAAACAGCAGCTCAGCTTGTGGAGGTCTTGCTTGCAAGAGTGTCAGGAGTCAAGTGAGCATGGCTGCAGAAAAAGGCACACATGGCCTCCGCGTACAGGACCTTCACTACCGGCAGTGGTCGCCATTGGCTCCAGTCCCCCATAGGCAGCACTGTTACCCAATTTGAAGTTGCACAGCGGTTGTGACGGCAGACTTAGGTCACTTCCATCTGTCTAGTGCTGCAGGACAGGTGACTGCCATTTTCTGTTCATATCATGCCTTGATGCATGAAAATAAGTGCGCCATACACTTTTTTCACCTGAAGGTCGAGTAGGCCTAAGTTGTGTCATCATGGTTTGGCTTATACATGTGACATGCATGACACAGTGGCCTTATATTGCTGGTCGTCATATGACGTGCATGTCTTGATACTCGTCGGCTCAGAGGCGCTGTAAACATGTAGGTAATTAGCATGACTACAAACATGCTCAGTGCAGCTCAATGTACCACATATGGAACCTGAGCAATGAGCAGCAAAGAAGGAGTTCATGCTGCTTCAGCATGCCCAATATAATATGTGTCAGCAGTGTGCAGCATGTCTACAGTGTTTGGTGTGTGCGATAATGATATGTTCTGCTAACATGTGGGGAGTGCATATCACTTTGTACATTCTCTCCTGTCTATCCGAGATATCCTGTCATGAGGATAGTGAGACATGCACTGATGTACTGTCAGCTAGTGGACCTTGCAACCCTTGAGGAGAGCCATATCATTCAGACCTATCATCTGAATTGTCAGATCATCATGGATCTATGTACCCAGTTGGAGCCAGATCTATTGCCTGCCAAATGTAATCCCTATGCCATCCCTCCCACAGTTCAAGTTCTGAAAGTGCTACACATTCTTGCCATAAACTCCTTTCAGAGTATAGTGGCCTTGGCAGCAGGGATGTCACAGCCCATGTTCAGTCTTGTGTTGAAGGATGTACTGCGTGATGTTTTGAAACACCTGGACAGCTACATCAGGTTTCCCCAACAAGGGGATTTGGCCTATGTGAAGGAAGACTTCTATGATATGGGGCACATTCCTCATGTGATAGGGGCATAGATGGCACCAATGTAGCCTTGGTCCCTCCCAGTGCCAATTTACAGGTGTATAGGAACAGGACAAACTACCAATCCATTAATGTTCAGGCGGTGTGTGCGGCAGACCAATACATCTCCCAAGTGACAACCAAGTTTCCTGGAACTGTGCAGGACTCCTACATTCTGAGGAACAGTAATGTCTCCCACATGATGGCACATCTACAGAGAGAGGGGGCTTGGCTCATTGATATGTATGCATTTGGATGTGTGCCTCTGTTATGACACCTGCCATCACATTATTCCCTGTGGCTGTACCTGTATTGTAACAGATCCTTCCTCTGTGTACACATGTAACTCTGGTTATCCTAACCTTCCCAGGCTGTTGACACCAGTGAGGTACCCTGACACTGAATGGAACTCCGTTTGAATGAGGTCCACGGCAGGACGAGGCATGTAAAAGAAAGGACCTTTGGCCTCCTGAAGGGCAGATTCAGATGCCTGCCCGTCTCTCGGGTGCTGTCTTCTACACTCCCCAAAAGTTATGCCAGATGATAGTTGCCTCCTGCATGGCCCACAATCTGGCCCTGAGATATCAGATACCCTTACTAGCTGATGATGAGGAGGCAGCTAGACCAGTGGCTGGTGATGCAGAAGTAGAAAGTGTTCAGGAGACAGACGAGGAATGCACAGGTGACTCTAGGGCTGAGCTGGTCAATCAGTACTTCCATTAACATACAGGTATGCTGTCTGTGTATTTGCATTTGTTCTATCTCAACATAGTTTGCTGTAAATTGTCCTCCTGATTTTGATTGTTGGTGGTGTAATGTGTTCCTATTCCTATGTGTGTGTTGAGGAAGGTGACGGACTGAATGCATGTAAGGTGCTGACTGAAAATGTATTATCTCTACCATGTGTACTCACTGCAGGTTGCAAGATTCGCATCTCCTATGGACAGGCCTGTATTTTACTATGTGCCCTGCATTCGTCTGTTCTCATGTCTTTCCAGCGAGTGACTGTGTACTGTCAATCTTCGGCTCTCCTACCTATTACTTGAGCCATTCATGTTCATTAGCATTTGGTTACTATTCACAGAGTAGAGGTTAGTGTATGACAGATGCTAGCTACAGGGTTTTGTGGTGTATTACATGAGACTGGTGATGTAGAAGTGATATCTGTTGTGCCCTGTTTAGATGGCTTTCTGCACTGAGCATGACAACTATGAACTGCATATGTGTTTGTGTGGCACCATGCCTACTATCCTGATGGCAGTCTCTGTCATGGTCTTTTTGTAGGCTGGATAAATGGATACACTCTGGTGTGAGGTTGTACTAATGACTCCCTTACATCTACCCTGGAACATAATTGTTGTACTATGTCTCCTGCAGAGGATGCCTCTGCAGTCCATGACACTTCCTGTTGGATTAGGGGGCCATATCCACATAACATTTTGCAGACAAAAACTTTGTATATGTAAAAATAAAGACACAGATGCAGTAGCTGTGATCTATAGTGTTTATTCTGCATACAGTGGCAAACAGGTGATGAGTGGGGTCATGGTAGATGGAATCCTCAGAGTAGGTGACACAGCTGTAGGTAGCACAGGTCCAGTGTATGTGGGCCATTGGAAAATGGAGTAATGTAATTGAACAGTCAACAAGGTGTCTCAGTGGCACACAAGGGAAAGTAATCAGAAGAGGGTCACTTCCTGGCAGTAGGTTTGGTCTTGGCATCGCTCCAGCAGGATGTCTGGGTAGAAGTCCACATTCGCAGAAGGGGGGGCCTTCAGCTACAGAAGAAGGGGTGCCTGAGGCCCGTGGTTCCCCTGGCAGGGCCTCCATTCCACTAGCAGCCTCAGATGTAGAAGGCTCTGATATGATGTGTCTAGTGAATGGGGTCTGCTGGTGGGTAGAGGAAGCACCAAGGGTGGTGTTGATGTTCCTGAGCACCCCTGCAAAGGAGGCTATGGTGGCACTGTGGGGGTGCCACTTCTGCATGACCTCCTGGTGGTATTCCCTCTGCAGCCTCTCGTTTTCCCCAACATGGTTATGGTCTGTTCCATCCTGTACTGGGATTGTTGATTTGTTCCCAGGACTTGGGAGATGGCTTCCTGGTCATATGACTCCCTTGGCTGCCCTGTCCCCTGGCCCACAGGTCCCCTCCCATTACCGCTACCCCCGTACCTGTGCCCTTGGTAGGGTGTGCCCACTCCCAGTGTCAGCTGGACCTTTATTGTCTTGGTTGTGAGGGGTGGACTCAAGTCCCTGTACTGTGGTGAACACAATTGGTTGAACAGTCCTTGGGGCACACGTTTGGGGATGAAGGGTTGGCTGAGATGGTAATGCCACACAGTGGGGGTGTTTGATGTGGGCACGGTGAGGCAGGTAGTGGTAGACTGGCCAGGGGTCCCAGATGGGCCAAGTAGGTCGTCACTGTCCAGACATCCAGTGGTGTTGCTCTCACTGGGGCCTTCATCCTAAGGAGGGCTGTCTGTCTTTGGTATCCTCTCCTATCCATGATGGCAGTAGCAGAGGTACCTGTGGGTGGAGTGAGAGAGGGTTGAATGGTAGAGGTGTGTTGTCTGTTTGTCTGATGCATACAGTGGCTTGACTTAATTCCCAGAAATGGCAATGACAGGTGCAGCAACGTTAACACCGTTTGTGGATAGTGGATTGTGACATGTGCACCATGCTCCATAGGGGTTGGTCTGAATCAGGCTTGGTAACTTTAGCTCGGTAGGTGTGTTCTTTTGCTGTGTGATAGTTCACATGACAGGTGTGGTCTGTTAGTTGGTGGCCATTCTGGCTTGATAGATGTGAGTGGGAATTGCTGTACATTGCAGCATGGTGTCCAGGTGGGAGGAGGGTATGCGTATATGCAAGGTTGCTCGTCCTGTCTGTGTATGTTGGGCATGGAGTGTACCTTCTTAGTTCCAGACCCATGATCAGTCCATTTCAGGGTTGCTGATCTGGTTAAGTGGCCCTTAGGTTTGGTGACAGTGCTGTGTCTGTGTTTGGTGGTGTTTGGCATTGTGTTGTGTCATTACATTGCTGTCATTGCCATGTAGTGTTCCTCAGTCAAAGCATCCAATTGTTGTAGCTGGTGCAATAGTCATGCATGCAAGAGATCTGATTTGAAGTACACATTGCAGGCTTTGATGTAGATGGCCTAGTGCAATGTAGGAGTCACAGTGATAGTAATTGGCTGGGCAGGCCGTGCACTTGGCAGGGAGTGTGTGGGCATTGGGCAGAGTGGTGATGTGGCATGCAGGAAAGGGGCATTAGGTGATTAGGCAGGAGGTGTAGTGGGAGATGGGTTGAATTGGGGAATGTTTGGGTGGTGAGGAAGCATGCTGGACAGGTCGAATTAGTGCCAAGGGAGTGGTAGTCACGCACCAGATTGTGAGAAATGGCTAAATTTCTACCGCTCTGGTTTTCAATATAACAATTAATAAGATTGGTGTCGCCACTATGACGTTGACCTGCCCAGTAACCCCCTCATTTAATCTAAACAAAATAACACAAGTGAGGGAGCACCAAAATAATTTCAAATCAATTAACAAAGACAATCATTCAACTAAACAGATTGGCCAAACTTCTTGTCTTCTAAATAATGTTGTTATTCAAGTTCCATTCACATAAAGGAGACTTGTAGATCATTGGTTTAAAACAAGAATTCAATCTTTATTCATCATTTCATCCTCATTAAAAACAGAAAACAATGGCCCAGCCAATACATTTTGGCCATGGGATTTCATCAGGGCTGTGAAAAACATATAAAATATGTTTAATAAAAAAACATCTTGGTCTCACACAATGTATGTATACATTGGGGACGCACTTTTACAGACTGTGAGAGGGGACTCGAAGTCCCAGCAGGCACTAGGGAAAGGGGCAGAGCACCATCACCACGAGGCAGTGCTATAAAAGCACACAGAGAGCCCTGCAGCGTGGGCCGCGTGCAGGCAAAGCCTGGGCAAAGGGAGGGCCCATCCTTGCCGTCAATGGCCAGAAGAGGCTGGGCTGGGCCACCCCTTCAATACCTGGCAAAGTAGGGTGAGTGAATGTTAAAACCTACTACTGCTACTATCCCCCCTAACTTTATGCCAGAGAGGGTGCTCTCTCTCTTCCTTCCATAGCAGTAATTGCTCAATTGGGTGAAACGTTTTTGTGAGACAGCTGGTCAAACCAACAGGATGGGTAGGAAGAGGACCTTGCAGAATGGAGAACAAGGTGCGGGGGAAAGCGATCATCAAATTCAACGGAAGACTTCTTTCTTGCCTGAGCGGTTGGGGTGGTTGCAAAGGAGATAAACCTGCCAGAGAGACGGCTTTCATTGCAAATAAGTGACTGGCAACAAGTGCTACCCAATGTTGAGGTTTTGGAGTCATCTGTTAATGAAGATGGGCAGCCATTGGTAGGGCGGGGGGTCTTGTCCAAACCTACCCCAGTGGTGCGGAAAAATGGGTTGGAGGACTTACCAAGGAAGAGCAAGTGGATTGTGTCTGATTCTCCGCCCGGTGGCAGTAGTCTCCCACCCAAGAGGAAAAAACCTCAGAAGCATCCCAGGAAAAAATCAAAAGTGGCACCACCTGAAAATCTGTGCTGCTCTGGTACCCAGAAGGCATTGATGCCGGCCTGTGCCTAGCTCCCGGTCTTGATAACCTTATGGTAAAAATTAGAGAGCTGATTAAGGCAAGTTTGGCCCTGGTAAACGAAAAACTGCAGGCCTTGGAAGCTGCAGTCTCCCTTATGAGCGGCGGGGGGCTGATACGGTACCAACAGACCTTGGGCCTTTGGATCCCATGTGTCATGGTCCCACAGATGAGGAGGAGACTTTGTTGCATGAAAATCTGGGAGCTCAGTAGAGAGGTACCCTACAGCCCCCGTATAACTCTAATTTAGGGATCCCAGTAAAGGGCACAAAGATGGCCCATGAAAATGTGTGGACAGATGCAAGGGATACAGGCAGGCTTAGAGATGGAGGTAAATCTGGGAGTGGGACTGGAGAGAAAGCAGTGGTGTCCCAAGATCAGAGGTAAAAATTGTATCCTGAAAATGGCCTACCGCTTGTCCGTTTGGAGCTTCCTCGTGACTGTGCCCCCAATGTGGTGGTACTCACAAATGTCCCACCTTTAGTGCCGGGTGCAAGTGAATCCATTGATCAACTAAAAAAACAAGACATTGGTTGGGCAAAAATTTTGATTTCCGTTGCAAGGACTTGAGGGGTATTTTGTTTGTTAGAAGGATTGGGTGGGTGGGGATGGGCCCACAGGAAAAGGAAGGTAAAGGGGATTGTATCATTGTGAATTATAGATACCCAGGGTTGGCACAACGACTTCTCTCGACATGTTATACAGCCCCCCCGGCAAATGGAATGATTGGTATGGTCCCCCTGGGCTTCTTCCACAGGCATACTCGGCCCATAGATGAATGTCGAGCCAGGGGGTCCGGCAATCTGCAGGAGAAACCGCAGCCACCTAGATTGGAATGCGGATTTACCAGAAGCCCTGATCTGGAAGAGAATGATTGATGGTATGAATGGGGGTTTCCAGTAGCACAGGAGGAAGGGAGGAAGGTAGCTCCATTGCGGTCCTTAAATGCATCCTTAGGTTTGGGAGGTGTGGGTGAGTAAACTTCCCAGACCCGTTTAATTTCCTGGACTGTGGCAGGGTATGACACCAAGCTCCAACATGGGCAATGGATTAAGTTCATGGTAGATCATGATTTCATTTTACTCCATGAGACTTGGTCAGAAGGAGAAGTGGTTTGGGATGGTTTTTAAAGGATTGCAGTTCCAGCTGAGTGGTTTCTTGTCGGTTGCCCCAAAGGGGGTCTAGTTACCTTGGTTCGGTCCTCCAAGATAGCGAAAGCATATTAAAACAAATTGTAACCATCGGGTTTTCCTCATTATATGGGTAGTCTTTCCAAACAAGTATAATGTCTTTTTGGTAAATTTCTACAACGCAGTATGGGACTTTGGATGCCAAATTGGGGCCCTTTTTTCAGTGTTGCAGATATTGAGGGGAAGATTGGAGATGTGTGGTATGGAATTTGTGTCATCGTTTCTGGGACTTCAATGCGAATATAGGGGGGCACTGAACAGCGGCAAATCCCTTTGAGCAGGACTACAGTGTGCATGTATCTGAGGGAAGTTAGGATGTAAGGGGAAGGTCCCTCATCAAGGGGATACAGAGTTTGGGATTGCAAAATATGTGTGACCGGGATGACAATTGACTATATTTTTGTATCTCCTTAATTGAGAAATCTGGTTCAGCATGGTAAGGTCATAGGGCAGTATGTTAGTAATCATAACCCTCTTAACGTTTCTATAAACTTCCCATATAATATCTGCAAACCTGTGTTTGGAGGGCCGGTAGCTGTGAGAATAAAGGATTATGGAAGGAGAATTGGATGGAGACAGGCAAGTATCCCACAGGTAGTGGACAGGGTGGAGAACCAAAATATAACTTCGATAACAGGGATTATCGGGAGATGTTA
This sequence comes from Pleurodeles waltl, assembly GCF_031143425.1. NCBI lineage: Eukaryota > Metazoa > Chordata > Amphibia > Caudata > Salamandridae > Pleurodeles > Pleurodeles waltl. The sequence goes on from NC_090443.1 coordinate 631,566,581, forward strand.
TTGATTCTGTGACCAGAGTAAATGAAACCATTAAAGAATGTATGATCAAAACTGAAAAGCCCACTCCTAAGCATCATGAAGGTTGGTTCAGGAAGCCCTGTTATGAGGCGAGGTAATCCCTGAAAAAGGTTTTAAAGGCACAGCCGAGAGATAAGGTGTATGTGAGCAGTGCATGAGCTCAGTATAAATATTTCTTAAAGGAGCAGGCCTGGGAGAATCAGGAACGCGTGTCGAGCACTAAGAACTCAGGCCTGCTCTGGAAGTTCGTAAATAGGGGCACCTTTGGGACAGAAACAACTGCAGGGCTGGGCTGCAATAGCGTACCTAATGTCTGGGTGAGACATTTCTGCAGGGTTTTTATGGGGGGTACCTAAGGGGAGGAAATGGATGAGCTGCATGGACACACCCCTAATTTGGCTATAGATTTACTCTTGATGAGGTGTTGGAGGGTATGCAGGACACCATTAGCCTAAAGCACCAGGCCCAGATGCCATTCCTATGGATCTATAGAAATCCTGTCCTCAGCTGTGGGCATCATTACTGCTAAATGTCCGAAATGCGGCAGTCAGTGTAGCGATCCCCCCTTCTTGGAAATCGGCATGTATTGTCTCCGTTTATAAAAAGGGAAAACGGAGTGATCCCAAATCCTATCACTCAATCTTACTCCTAGATTCCTCAGTGAAAATCCTGGGGTGAATAGTTTTAAAACGCATTGAGGATTGGATGAGTGGGAATGAAGTGCTGAGTAGGGTAGGGCTTGGAACTCAAGAGCAATTTCTAAATTTGCTTATGCTGATTGGTAAATATACGCAGGCAAAGAAGGGTACTCTGTATCTTGCTTTCATGAACCTTAGCTGTGCATTCGATAAACTGAATTGTAGTAAGTTATGGGAAAGGCTAACCTGGATGGGCTTGGAGCCCCAAATTGTGGAATTGCTCCGTTATTTACATTCAGGAACAAATGCAGCTGTGAGGTTTGGGACGAAGGGAGAATGCATGGAATCTTTTGGGTTTAGAAGGGGTGTGAGATAGGTTTGTGTTCTGGACCCCACCCTTTTTCTTCCATATACTAATGGGTTCCACAATTTTCTGGTGGAAAAATGTAAGGATGTTCCCATAATCAGTGGAAAGAGGTTTCCGGTCCTGATATATGTGGATGATGCAGTGCTTATGACCCGTACCAAGAACAGGCTCCGCAAGGTGGTTGAGACGTATGACAATCTTACGTCTTACTTCAACTTGGAGGTAAATAGTAATATCACACTTCATGGCTTGTGGCAAACCACTGAGTAACGTGGGTGGGGTAAAGATCAATGGCCAATATATCAGCCACATACAGGAATATCCCTATCTAGGGGTAACCTTTGATGATAAGGTTACATGGAAGCCCTGCATTTCAAGACGGTCTGCACGTTTTAACGCTACCTTTGAGTTTGCCACAAGAATGGGGAATAAACCCATACAGCCCCTGCTTCAGGTATATAGACGCAAATGCCACCCAGTCCTAATGTATGGTGCAGCACTCTGGGGCCACTCTGGAAGCAAGGCTCCCTTTTCATAGGAAAATTCCTTCTGTAGAAGTCTGTTGGTTGTGGGACAAAATACCTCAGGCGTCTGCTTACATGAGGAACTGAATTTGGAGTTCATAGATAATACTATTAATATGGCGCCCTTTCTTCTATGGATCTCAATTTAGCCAAATGAGTGTGCCTCCCTAAACAGGGAAATCCTGCATGACTGTATGGCATGCGATCATGCTTTATATATTCCCTGTCTGTCTTATATAAAAGAACTAGCTACATCCCTTGGCCGCCCAGAAATGTTCATGCCCCAGACTGTCTGACATGTTCTGATAAACGTTGGGCAAAGGAGACCATTCTTAATATCCTAGGAGCCAAGAGGGAGGCAGTAGAAGTAAAGAAACAATCTGTGAGGGATTTCCTAATGCTAAAGATGTCAATGGGTCCAGAGATGTATCTCCTAATGGTACAGAATGTATGGGAAAGGACACTCATTTCGCAATTCCGTTTAGGTGTAATTAGAAGTAACTTGTGCTTCCCGCTTGGACAATATGACCCGAAATCCATACAAATTTGCCCTTGTTATGGGGTGTCTGCACAGTCTCTGATCCATTTTACTTTGTTCTGTGATTTTTGTGCCCCATTTAGGCAACAATTTTTACTCCCCCTGCTGAGGAAAAGGGGCTTTGTGCAATATCGGCCAGCCTTTGTGTGGCTGTGAATGGTCCCTGATGTGCTGGTGTGCCGGGGGTGGGGTCTTTTTTAAAGGGAGCCATAACTTGTTGGAATAGTGTCCATTTTTTATTATTTATAGGATTTTATTTACTGAATTTTGTCTGGAAAAGGAAATTGGTAGTATTTTAAGCTTTTAACCATGTACATTTTTAGCTTGTTTTGATTATTATGGGCCTGATTACAACTTTGGCGGAGGGGGTTAATCTGTCCCAAATGTGACAGATATCCTGCCCACCGTATTATGAGTTCAATAGGATATAATGGACTCGTAATACGGCGGGCGGGATATCCGTCACATTTGGAACGGATTAACCCCCTCCACCAAAGTTGTAATCAGGTCCTATGTGTTATGTATTTATGTGATTTATGGTTGGATCTATTTAACCGAATAAACAAAGATGAGATGAGATGTATACAATCAGCGCTACATTATTATTTTCACATCTTCAATTCCAAAGACATATAAATACATCAATCATGTTTAAAATGTATAAAATATTGATCAAAATGTAGTAATATCATGTAAATGTGAATTAAAGTGGGGAATTCCAATCATTAATTTCATACTATAAAGTGTTAGGCATCCTAAGTGTCAACAGTCTAGATGATAATCCTTGGTCGAACCCAGTCTTTATTAATTGGAAATTTATCTGTCAAGTTCATGAAATTCCAAAATTATTTTATTAGCAAAATATAGCTTATAGCTTATAGTATATGTCAATAAACACTGCAAGTTGTTGCATATTTACTTTATAGTATCAAATTAATAAATGGGATTCCCCCTTCTATTCACCCTGACAATGGTTGTGGTTGTTACCTTAGTGGAGTTCTCCCTCAACCTATAACCCCTATTTCTTAGAGCCACTAATAAGCAGATCATGAAAAATAGACAATTGTCATTACAGTTATTATCACTCAACATTTTTGTGGTGAATTAGACATGATGGTTTCTTCTGAGTCAGACCTCAAGAAAAAGAAAATTATATTTGGCATCTTGTACTCGTGCAAATTGGCAAAGCATTGATTAGTTCAGAAATGTGTTCAAAAATGGATATATATGTATATTCTTGGAAATTGCTCTTTTGGCAGGGTTACACAAAACATTTTGCCTTCCTACCCCTCCTTTTCTGACCTTGTATTTGTTGGCCTTTGGACTCTTAGCACCTTATCACTGCTAGCCAGTGCTAAAGTGCATGTGCTTCTCCCCTAAACTTGATGACACTGGTCTATACCTGACTAGCATGTTTGATGTACTGCTAAGTCCCCTGTAAAGTGTACCAAGGACCTGTAAATCACAGGCTGCTAGTGGGCCTGTTGCACTGATTGTGCCATATGCATAAGTAGCTGTTCAAATTGCTCTTAGGCCTGCCATTGCAGGGTATGTGTGTGCAGTTCACTGCCTCTTCGACCTGGCATTTAAACTTACTTGCCAAGCCTTAAATTAAATTTTTATTACATATATGTCCCCATATGCTAGGCCCATAGTAACCATAAGGGCCAAATGCTATGTAAGTAAAAGGTATGGCATGTACCTTTATGTTTTACATGTCCTGGTAGTGATAACACAGCCTATTTCATTTTTCACTACTGTGAGGTCTACTCCTCTCGTAGGCTAGCATTGGTAATTCCTTAATACACTTTTAAGCTGTGAATCCTGATCAGAGGAGTAGCCTTTTCATGTTTCATATGTTTGGATTCAAAATGATAAATCCTCCTTATTGGTGAAGTTGGATTTAACATTACTGTTTTAGAAATGCTACTTTTAGAAAGTGGACATTTTTCTGCACTTGCTGCTCTGTATGGCTGACAGCCTGTTTCCAATGCACGCCTGCCGTAGGTGACAGCTACCCATTGTGCATTCCCTCTAGAAAGCCCTAATACAGGAAGGATAGGTGTGTTTAAGTACCCATCTACATACATCTGCATTCTGATCGCCTTGCTTGGGCAGGATAGAAGGGAGGGGCTAAGACTCCACTTTAATAGGCAGTGCCCTGTCCCCATACAAAGGACTGTTTACCCCCCATAGATAGCCTGGCACACAGGCCTGGGTTGAAAGAGATAGTTGTGCACTTCAGAGAGCTGTTTTGATGTCGCCCCCACTTTAAAGGCCCAATTAGGTATAAGTCCTCGACCTTAGACACCAACACTTCAAAACACTTCTGGAGCTATGGATACTCTGCCAGGAAGAAGGACTCCTGTGCTGCTGAAATAACTGCCACTTTGCTGGACTCCTTATTTGCTGGGCTCCTGCTTTGCTATGCTGACCTATGCCTGCTTCGCTATATGCCTGGGAGTGAGAAGGACTGGACCTGCATCTCCACAACCCAGAACCCCGAGTAACTCCAATTGCTAACTGACTGGCCCTGTTTTCTGAAGTCTCAGGGACACAAAAGACCTTCAACCAACCTGATACTGCACCTAGACTCTGCCATCTGTGGGTCTACCCTGCCAAGTAGTAACAGCCCAGTCCTGGACATTTGGAAGTGGGCCTAAGGTGCTCTGCCCTCTGTGGTCCTCACCGGAACCACCGCAAAGTGCACCAGGAGTTAAGGTATGGTGTTCAGTGGCCTAAGTGAGTCCTTGTATCCAGCCCACACTCTATCATAGTCGGCCTGAATTCTTGACAGTGCCCCAGTCTAGCGTGACGTCAAATAACTTTTTAGAGCTATTGACTTCTAAGCACTACATTGCAGTATATTCTTTAAAATTGCATATCTCAGGATGTACTTAGTGGATTTTGTCATTGTGGTCTTGTTTTACTCTGATAAATATTCTCTATTTTTCAAAATTTATGTGGAGTCTTTTGTGTTTTTTTCACACTTTTTCTGTAATTTAAGTATTGCACAAGTACTTTACACATTGCCTCTTAAGTTTAGCCTGACTGCTCCATGCCTAGCTAACAGCAGGTGAGCATATGGTTAATTTAGGTGTGTATCTTTCTTACCCTGACTAGCACCGTGGTTCCTCCTTGGACAGGGTACATACCTCTGCCAACTAGAGACTCAATTTCCAACATGTATTATCTTCAGTTAGTATCCCTATCTCTACATCTGCTTCTTCTAAAATGACAACCATACTCCTGTACTGGAGCCAGGGCCCTAAGAAGTATCATAAGTATCAGCAAGGTTTTAAGTTTGTTTGGACAAGTCACTTGGATCAGATCAGTCAAAAATCAATTAATCAATCACCGTGGTAGCCTTAATCATTGAGGGTTTTTCAAGCACTTTCCGTTGATCCTCTGTGTTCGTGAGTTTGACCCACTCACACAAAGTATATCCATTCAGGAGTTGAGTACCTTTAACTAGGCACTCATTCTTTCTTTGATCTCCTGACTACTGGCTGCTCATCTTCACTGCCACTTTGTTCACTTGTCTGTTTTTTTTTTTACTTTATTACTGTTTGTGTGCTACATAACTACTCAAGACTGTGCCTCAAAGTTACGCCTGACTTCTTTTAAGCTAAGCTACTAGAGGGTAAAGCACATGCTAATTTAATTACTTTTGTCGTTTAACTTGACCAGGGTTGTGGGAAATGCTTGAGAAGGATTTTAATCCCCTCATTCAAAAACCTCTTTCTTACAAAAACTGTCCTCCCACATTAGGGATTAGTGAATGTGTTTTGCAGAGCATTCCAAATTATATCTGTAGTCACATTACAGAGGATAAAAATACTATTATTTGAATCTAGTAACTCTGTACTGCTACATAAAAGGTAATGTAGGTCTTGTGGTTATGAATTAAAAGAGGATTGCTCATCAGGTATAGAATGGAAATGAATATAAAACCATTATATTGTTTATGCCTCAATATACATCAAGTGGTGATCATGACTTGTAAATATTAGCAGTATGTTAAAAATATTTAAGATGATTCCATCATAAAATCTGATTACCACAAAAGACTTTGGGCAGGATTGAGTTTGGTGGATGGGTTACTCTGTCACAAACATGACAGATCTCCATTCTGCTGTATTCCGATTTCCATAGGAAATAATGGAATAGTAATTTGACGGATGGGATATCAGTCACATTTGAGAAGGAGTAAACCAATGCACCAAACTCAAAATCCAGCTCTTTGTTCAAGCTGAATTGTAAGTGTGACTAAAATTACATTTAATAAATGTAAACAAGTTAAAGAGTAATATTACATAATATTTAACTTAGCTCAAACTATTTTTTTCAAAGGGATACTTTCTTGCCTTGAGGGACTTCGGTTGCTGAAGTCAAGTTGAAACATGCGTTATAATCCTCAAGCCCTGTAACATATTTTGAATAGTCAAAATAATATTTCTTCCAACGCCTCTCAAACATAAAGCCTATGATACTATTCAAAGGGAAAAACTGTCTAGATAACACTTACGGTAAATTAAAGATCTGAATAAGCCCTAAGTAAGGGCAGATTTACGAAATGTTAAGCAAATTGAAATATCAGAAGAGGAAAAGATTAAGACCTGAAGCTGCATGATGGCAGCATTGGCTCCTTCATCATACCCTCAACGTAAATATTATCATAGCTCATACAATGGAAATGGGTTGAAAGACTAACACTGCAAGTAGAGTCTGATGGACAAATACCACTACGTTCATGCCATACAGTTGAACTGAGAGGTTACTGAGCAACAAGATGTTTTGGACTTTTTCATTAAATTATTTTCTTTGTAATGAGGAGTCATAATTTGTATGACATATAATGGTTATGATCAACAATTTGCTTATTTGATGTAATCTAATCAAAGGGTTCAAAATTCATGTGTATTGGCAATGTTTTAAAAACATAAATATAAGTTTGTGTCTATCAAAAACATAACTACTTCTCCATGTGTACAGGTGGTAGACCAAATACTATTAAAGTGTTTAGCAGGAATAAATTAATTAATCCTAAATCATATATATATATATATATATATATATATATATATATATATATATATATATATATCCAACAACAAATAGATTTCCAAGGTAACCACACACTCAGGAAATTGTTTAGTGCAATTAATAATAAAGATTCGGATTTGGGAGGTAATGGAGGTGGAGTCAAAAATCAGCGAATTTTATAGAATAACTTGTGGAAGAATTCTAAAAAAGAACAGTCCAAATGGTGGGAGGCAGTAACTCTGCAGAAATACATAGATAGTGGAAGAATTCCCAGAGGTTTGAGGATCTTCATTACACCAACTTTTGAAAATCCAGATCCTGAAATGGTGGTTGAGTGGATGGAGAATAATCACCAGTGCAGCATGAATATGTTAAAAATATTAGTAAAGTATGCTTGGAAGGATCAAGCAAAATTGAGTGAAAAGATTGAAGCAATAACTAAGGAATTGAAGGACATGTGTACTGCAGAAGTCTTTGAAAAAGAAATGGAGAAGTGTAATGATAAATTACGCAAAACAGAAGATCTATCAAAGACGAAGAAACAACAGAAACTTTTAAGAGATCTTAAAGATTATGAGAAAGGACAGATTCTCACCTTTGTAACAAAATATGAAATGATTAGGAACAGGTCAAAAGAAGGTTTTTGGAATACGAGAACCGGGAGTGATAGGAATTTGGCATCAGGAGAGGAAACAACTAAAACACAATCAGAAGTGAGTTGAGAAGTACAGGATAGTGAGGAAAGTGAGAGTGATATTTCTAGTGGAGTAAAAGACAATGTTTTAAAGGAGTTCGACCTGATAGCCCAGGGAAGATCCATGGGCCAAATGGGGAGAGGCAGAGAGCCTCACCCAGGTCGAGGAAGAGGAGGAAGACCAAGAAGAGGCTTCAGAGACCCACAGGAAGGTCCAACAGGAGTACAGACAAGGGGTCAATCATCAATGAAGTAATGCAAAAAAGGACAGTTGTTAATCTTTCTTCAAGAATTATCTCTGATACGGAACGTGAAGTATTAGCATTAGGTCTATCATTTTGTCCAGTTATGCAATTTGATTACACACAAAGTCGTATTGATTTTTTCCATTTTGTGAGAAAGCTAAAATTAAAGAAATGGTTTGAAACCAAAGTGAAGGATGGAGGTACAAATAGCACGAATAGGCCATCAATTTTACAAATTGGAGACATTGGCCTATAACATACCATGTGTGAATTAGATGAGAGTACTGTAGCGGAACAAGATCCGATTTTGAATCTATCTCAGATGGGAATTGAATTTGATGAAAGATGTCCTAGTAATTTTAAATCTAAATCAACCTTCTCACCACCAGTAAACTGTGAAGCAATTAATGTTTTTGAGAAAGGTGTAATTGGATGTTTGAAATCTTTAAGATACATAAAGAGACCTAGTTTTGATAATTTATCAATGAAACATAGAAAAGCAATTCAGTCTCTTCAGAGTGATAACAGTATAGCGATTAAGCAATCCGATAAAGGTTGAAATGTTGTAATTCTGTCTAGAGACAACTATTTAAAGGAAGGGTTAAGACAACTACAAGACAGAGAAAGCTACTCAGTAGTTGACATAAATGAAATGTTAACAGCTAAGAAGGAAGTATTTGATAGATTAGATGAATGGAAGAATTCAGGATTGATTGAATTGGAAGAGTACCAGTTCCTGAAGGTTGATTTCCCTAGAACGGCAGCAATTTACTTTTTACCCAAATTACATAAAAATGCAACTGATCCACCCGGAAGACCCATTGTATCATCTATGGGCAGTTTGTTGGAGAATGTTTCAAAATATGTAGATTATTTCCTGCGGCCTTTTGTGGAGTCTCTACCTTCATATATTAAAGACACTAGAGATTTTTCACGGATAATTGATGGAATAGGTTTGGAGGATGATTATCTCCTCCTTAGTTTAGATGTCAATAGCTTATATACATGTATTCCACATGAAAAGGGCATTGAGGCAGTGAGACATTTTTTGAGGGCCAGATCACTGTCATACCTTTTACACACTGAAATGCTATTAGACATGGTACGAATGTGTTTGACTTATAATTTTTTCATTTTTGATAATACGCTATACCGACAGCGCCAGGGGACTGCAATGGGGACCTGTTTCGCCCCCAGCTATGCAGGTTTATACCTAGGTTGGTGGGAGGAACAGGTGGTCTGGAACATCACAGGGTTTGAAGACCGAGCAGTCGTTTGGGTGAGGTATAGTGACGATATTTTCTGTATCTGGAGAGGCAGTAAAGAATCAGCCCTAAATTTTGTCGAGGAATTGAATAATAACCAGTTAAATTTAAAGTTCAGCTGTACGTTGAATTCAGCTGAACTGGAATTTTTGGATGTGAGAATTAAAGTAATAAATGATAAATTAGAATGTGAACTTTTTAGGAAAAACACAGCGGGTAATAGTATCCTTCATGCAACGAGTAGTCATCCCAAGAATCTGATCTATAGCATCCCATATGGAGAATTATTACGGGCCAGAAGGAATTGTAGTTTAGATACTACATTTGAAAGTGAGGTTGAAGTAATGGTCAACAGATTTCAAAAAAGAGGTTATCCCCAGACAGTTATAAATAAAGCTATAAGTAGGGTCCAACAAGTTAAAAGGGAATATCTTTTGGTTGAAAAGTTGGAAAATTCCAAAAAAGAGAATACTAAAATAAGATTTATAACCTAGTATCACAATAGGGTTAATGATATTAAGAAGGCCTTCTCGAAATTCTGGCCTGCCCTCAAAACAGATGAAAATTTAGGCAAATTACTGGATGACTACCCAGCTTTTACTTTTAGAAGAAGTCGCTCTTTGAAAGATGTGTTAAGCCATAGTTTAATATCTAGTGATGAAAAAGTAAAGCCTATTCAAGGATTTTATACTTGTGGTAAATGTAAATCTTGTAAACATAGTTCTAATTGTAAGGAGGTGGATTTTCCGGGGACGAAAAAACCTTTTATAATAAGAAGGCATGTTTCTTGTGTATCGGATTACTGTATTTATGCTTTAAAATGTCCATGTAATAAATTCTACAAAGGCAGTACGATACATATGGCTAAAAAACGTATCCTGGAACATATGAGAGCAATTAAGAACGAAGACAAGTCATGTCCTGTGGCAAGGCATTTCAATGAATGTCATGACAAAAATGTAAACAAATTACATTTTATGGTTCTTGACAGGATTTTAATGAGAGTAAGAGGTGGAAATAGGACTTTGGATTTGAGAAAATTAGAATCCAGGCTGATTATCAAATGTAACACGATGGACCCTATAGGGAAGAATAAGGATGAAGAATTATCTGTACATTTGCATTAACTAGTCGTGAAACCAGTATTAGTTTTTTCAGATATAATTATTTTGATTTTGTATAAGTAATTTTATTGTATGATTTATGTATGGTCTGACATTATTAATGTTTCCTCATTTCTATCTCTTGACAGGAACTTGAACTGTTTATATAAAAGCAAAAGAGCTATTATATTGATATAATCTAAGGATTATACAATGGTATGGTTTTGAGAAAGTCCATTTACTACATGGTATGACCATTTTGGCAAAATATTAAGGAACTGATGTATTTAGAATATGAAGCAATTTTTCCATTTTGAAAATACATAAAAAGTTAATTGTTATAATTATATAGGAAGTGAAAGTGTATATAAATGATTGAGTGATAAATACCATAACATTTAATAACACTATGAATACTGAGAATAGGGTGGATTCCATGTTTAAGTGAGGTTACATCCATGATACTTGAAGTATACTTAAATTTGGCGGCCATCAGTGTATAAAGGAAATTTAGTCCGTTTTTTATGTTGATGTTTTGGCCAGCATGTAAAATGGAGAGAAAAATGGGGCTGAAGATGTCTCTGTGAACAAGGGAGCCATGTCTCCTGAAAAGCGTTAGAGAAAGAGTTCTTTTTTTGCTCTTTTGATTGTTCTGCCATATTAAATTAGTTTTTTGATAGTGACACGAGTCAAGAAGTAATTTTTTCTAGTCCTGTTACAATGGCTGTACTCATTGGGTATTTAATGTAGGATATACTGGTTTAATTATACATGTGAGCAAGGCTGCTAGTCAGCCGAAACGCGTTGTGTTAAAATAAATAATTTTCTACTTTTGATCTCCTGAGTGTGTGGTTACCTTGGAAGTCTATTTGTTGTTGAATTCAGATTAACCGGAGTGCTCTGCCGGTTGCTGCCACACCACCCCTCCAGGGCCGCTCGGAGCCCGTTTTTGAGCATGATTCGATGAGAAAAAAAAAATATATATATATATATAAATCGATCCAAATACAACCTCCTTAACTTGAAGAAGAGTTACCATGATCAAGGCTACGGCTGAAACTCAAGCATCAAAAGAAATTAAAAGAGAAGTCTGGCAAACCTTAGTAAGTATTTTATGGGAACTGTTTCCTATCCATTTTAAACCTACAATACTATAGAGTGAATATTTCAATGTCAATTTGGTAGTATTAAAATAAACATTATTGTTGGCATTTGACCGAATTTGAATTATACCAAATATGGATGCAATCTTTTTAAATAAGACACACTAGGACATAGTTTGTTGAAGGAGCTTGACAATTCGTACTTATGGTCATTATATGTCTCTACAACCAACATATATAACCATTGGAACAATAATTCAATGGGCTATACTTTTGTCTATGCCCCTTCTTTCCTGTATGTGTCCACTTTGGCATACAGAGACTGAGCATTTGCCACAATGTTGAGTCCTTAAAGTTATGGTCTATAAAAAGGTAAAGCCACAAAATTTTGGAGAATACAGGAATCTAGAGAAAGTAAAATGATTATGCACACATTTAATTTACAGCAATCATTATGGGGGTCATTACAACCCTGGCGGTCAAAGACCGCCAGGGCTGTTTCGGCGATTGCACCGCCAACAGGCTGGCGGTGCAATCCTGGGTATTTTGACTGCGGCGGAAGCGCAGCGGTCGCACCGCCGGGGCCGGTGGTTTCCCGCCACATTTGCCCCAGCAGTGATAATCTGCCTGGGCAGCGCTGCCCAGGGGATTACGAGTCCCCGACCGCCAGCCTTTTCCTGGCGGTTTGAACCGCCAGGAAAAGGCTGGCGGTACGGGGAGTCGCGGGGCCCCCTGACAGGGCCCCATGCAGCTATTTACTGTCTGCTATGCAGACAGTGAAAAGCGCGATGGGTGCAACTGCACCCGTTGCACGGCCACAACACCGCCGGCTCCATTTGGAGCCGGCTCCTGTGTTGCAGCCGAGATCACTGCTGGGCCGGCGGGAGGAAACCAGGTTTCCGCCTGCCGGCCCTGCAGGGATCTCATAATGACCGCGGAGGGAGTGCGGCCACAGCGGCGGGCAGATGTTGGCGGGCAACTGAAGCCGCCCACCAAGGTCATAATGAGGGCCTATGTCTATTGGAAGTCCACAAGTAGAGATACTGGAGTAAATTTGGAGGGAAAATTGAACTGCCAGTGGCACATTCACTCTGCAGACTCCAATAAGTGAAGTTAGTTTTGGTACTTTGGCAGTTTTTAAGACAGTTTTGGCATTTATTGTGTTATCTGCTAGAGTGAGAAACAGAACAGGGCTTCAGCCCACCTGTATAGCACGGCTCCTGCAGCTTTGAAACCTGCATGTGAACCTGTCAAAGTACCCATTTTTGACAGGAACGAATCCTACTTTTAAATATGAAATAAGTTACCTTTTAGTATGCCTTGAAACCCACAAGGTAGTGTAACTAGTGTTGGCATGAAGCTACAGCGACTAGCACCAAGAACACTATGGCCCTCATTATGACAATTGCGGTAAGTACCGCTTAAAGGCATGCTGACTGCCGCCAACATACCGCTGCCACAGCGGATTACTGCTACCCATATTATTACACACACATAGCAATCCATCACTATACAGCCACACACACAAGTCTGCCAACCAAAAGGTCAGTGATAATTTGGAGGTAGCAAAACCCACACCGTTACGCCAACAGAACTATGCCCACAACATTATGACCCACGAATCACAGTGGCAGACATTCAATGGCAATAAACCATTGGTGCTACATACCGCCGCACTCAAAATACACACACACTAAGAAAACAACACTATATTGGACAATTCAAATTACACACATCTGACACCTGTACACACACCACACGCACACACCCACACCACTATAAAACACACACCCATATTACCCACAACCCTTTATGACTACAAACAACTGACACAAGAGAGATAGCAAGACCACATGCAAGACTACAGCCACACAACACCATTACGTATACACCATCCACGTACCTTACATCACACACCCCAACACATCACTCCACACACCCTCACCCACACCACTCACACTACACCCATGGCACCACAATGACACCCCAGGTTCTCAGAGGATGAGCTAAGGGTCATGGTTGAGGAAATCATCTGGGTAGAGCCACAGCTATTCGGATCACAGTTGCAGCAGACATCCAATGCTAGGAAGAAGGAGCTATGGCGGAGAATCGTAGACAGGGTCAATGCCATGGGACAGTACCCCTGAACAAGAGATGACATCAGAAAGAGGTTGAACGACCTACGGGGGAAGGTGCGTTCCGTGGCAGCAAGACACCAAATAGCTGTACAGAGGACTGGCGGTAGTCCCCCACCTCCTCCCTCACAACTAACAACATGGGAGGAGCAAGACTTGGCAATCAGGCATCCTGAGGGCCTGGCAGGAGTAGGAGGAGGACTGGACTCTGGTAAGTCAAATCTCTAATACTATCACCCCCCATACCTTCATGCCACCCCACCCTTACCCTCACTCCCATCACTCCACCACCTCCCACACACCCCACCATCACAACCCACCCCTCCCAATTCCAAACCCTGCATGCTCTACCAATGCATGGACCCCTATTACAGACCTACATTAACACCCATCACTAAAGCATGCACACTAGAGGGTGTCAGAGGCTCCAAGGAGACACCCATCAGCACTGGCAGTGTGCCTGCACCAGCTGCCAAGGGCAAGGGCAAGGAACAACCACCAGCTGCCAAGGGCAAGAAGGGACCACCAGTTGCCAAGGGCAAGAAGGCATCACCAGCTGCCAAGGGCAAGAAGGCACCACCAACTGCCAAGGGCAAGGATGCACCACCAGCTGCTAAGGGCAAGAATGCACCACCAGCTGCCAAGGAGGCACAACCAGCTGCCAAGGGCAAGGAGGCACCACCAGTTGCCAAGTCTGCAGGGGAAGGGCTTGTGCCTCCCCCCACCACTGGCAGCGCCGCCACCAGCACCGGCACTGCCACCACTGTGCAGCCGTTGCCGCCTGCCGATGGACTGTAGTCCTGCCTCCATTGAGTGTCATGCATCCTGGCCACTGCAAAACTCTTGGGTATGACACCCAGGTGAGAAACTGTGACCTTGCACTTCCCATGTGCTGCATCACAGGGCACAAGGCCCCCTCCAGAACCAGTAGAAGAAGGCATCCACTCACCCCCTCCTTGTCAGGATGAAGCACACTGGCCACAAGGCCCCCTCCAGAACCAGTGGAAGAAGGCATCCACTCACCTCCTCCTTGCCAAGATGAAGCACACTGGACACAAGGCCCCCTCCAGAACCAGTGGAAGAAGGCATTCCCTCACCCCTCCTTGCCAGGATGGAGCACACTGGGCACAAGGCCGCCTCCAGAACCAGGGGAAGAGGGCATCCACTCACCCCCTCCTTGACAGGATGAAGCACCCTGGGCACAAGGCCACCTCCAGAACCAGTGGAAGAAGGCATCCACTCACTCCCTCCTTACCAGGATGGAGCACACTGGGCACAAGGCCCCCTCCAGAACCAGTGGAAGAAGGCATCCACTAATCCCCTCCTTGCCAGGATGGAGCACACTGGGCACAAGGCCCCCTCCAGAACCCGTGGAAGAAGGCATCCACTCTCCCCCATCTTAACAGGATGAAGCACACTGGGCACAAGTCCCCCTCCAGACCCACCAGTGGAAGAAGGCATCCACTCACCCCCTCCTTGCCAGGATGGAGCACACTGGGCACAAGGCCCCCTCCAGAACCAGTGGAAGAAGGCATTCCCTCACCCCTCCTTGCCAGGATCGAGCACACTGGGCACAAGGCCACCTCCAGAACCAGGGGAAGAGGGCATCCACTCACCCCCTCCTTGACAGGATGAAGCACCCTGGGCACAAGGCCACCTCCAGAACCAGTGGAAGAAGGCATCGACTCACTCACTCCTTACCAGGATGGAGCACACTGGGCACAAGGCCCTCTCCAGACCCAGCAGTGGAAGAAGGAATCCACTCACCCCCTCCTTGCCAGGATGGAGCAAACTGGGCACAAGGCCCCCTCCAGAACCAGTGGAAGAAGGCATTCCCTCACCCCCTCCTTGCCAGGATGGAGCACACTGGGCACAAGGCCGCCTCCAGAACCAGGGGAAGAGGGCATCCACTCACCCCCTCCTTGACAGGATGAAGCACCCTGGGCACAAAACCCCTTCCAGAACCAGTGGAAGAAGGCATCCACTCACCCCCTCCTTGCCAGGATGAAGCACGCCCACTAGAGAGACTGTGGGCTTGCACTCCCCATGACCAAGCAGTGGGCAAACCATCCACTTGAAAGACTGTGGCTTTGCACTCCCAACAACATCGCAGAGGGCATGTAGCCCCCTCCAGGAGCAGTGGTGCTGTACCATCTTCTGGCTTAGGTGCCCCCCTTCCCCTTCCCCGTGAGGTGCCTGTGTATTTTCGACCTGATGCCCCAGCAGTGTTCCCTCCATATTGAGGCAGAAATCAAATGGGGCCTTGGCCTATGTGATGTGGCCCTGTAGCCCACGGACATTATGGACTGGGCAGTGTCCCTACATTTGTATATCTGTAAATACTGTTTTGATTTTTGAGAACGTATTTCTAGTATTTTATCTTATTACACTCACTTTCTTCAAATCTTTTTGTCCTTGCATTATTCCTGAGGGGTACGGGGTGAATATGTAATGTTACTGCATCTGTTTGTGTGTATGGTGTTGGGGTGGGGGTGTTGCGTGTGTGTGTCACTCTCTTTTTCCTCCCCCTCCCCTGTGTGCTAGGCGGCAGTACTCATTGTGGTCATCGTCAATGGCATTGGTATTCCTGATGTAGGAGAATATAGACCAGCATGGGGAACACCTGTAGTTCCGGCTCCATGGTGTTGTGGTTCTTCCCTGAGTCTCCATAGTTGAGTCCTTTGCCTTCTGTGTACTGTTTCCGCTGTGCTTTTGATGTCGTTGGTACCGCCCAGGAAAAGGTGGCGGATAGGCCAGTTGTAATATTGTGGGCGGTATATTGTCTTCCCTCTGGCTGTTGACGGTTACCGCCGCAGTTCTTGTTGCTACCGCCGTGGCAGTCGGTGTGTTAAAGTGTCTCTCTGTGTTGGCGGTTTCCGCCGTGGTCAAAATTAATTTTTTTTACCGCTGGCCTGTTGGCAGTATTACCGCCGCTTTATCAACCCACCAGGGTTGTAATGAGGGCCATAGTGTTCAGGGTGGATAACAGTTATTGGTGGTAATTGCATTTTTCAGTTTTAGGGTGGGTATGGGCTTTGGGGTGGTAAGGGCATTTTTAGGTTTTAGGGTGGTTATGGGTTTTGGGATGGTAAGGGCATTTTTAGGTTTTAGGGTGGGCATGGGTTTTAGGGTGGTAAGGGTATTTTTAGGTTTTAGGTTGGGTATGGGTTTTGGGGTGGTAAGGGCATTTTTAGGTTTTAGGGTGGGTATGGCTTTTTAGGTGGTAGGGCATTTTTAGGTTCAGGGGTGGGTATGTGTTTTTTGGGTGGCAAGGGCATTTGTAGGTTTTAGTGGGCACAGGTTATTTTTTGGTTTAGGGTGGGTATGGGTTTTGGATGGTAAGTGCATTTTTAGGTTTTAAGGTGGGTATGCGGTTTTGGGGTGGTAGGGGCATTTTTAGGTTTTAGGGTGGGTATGGCTTTTTGGGTGGTAGGGCATTTTAGGTTTTAGGGCAGGCATGGGTTTTGGAGTGGTTAGGTTATTTATAGGTTTTAGGGTGGGTTTGGGTTTTGGGGTGGTAGTGTTATTTTTAGGTTTTAGGGTGGGTATGGGTTTTGGGTTGGTAAGGGCATTTTTAGGTTTTAGGGTGGGCATGGGGTTTTGGGGTGGTAAGTACATTTATAGGTTTTAAGTTGGGTATGGGTTTTGTGGTGGTAAGTGTATTTTTAGGTTTTAGGGTAGGTACGGGTTTTGTGGTGTTAAGGGTTTTTTTAGGTTTCAGGGTGGGCATGTGTTTTGGGGTGGTAAGGGTATTTTTAGGTTTTAGGGTGGGTATAGGGTTTGGGGTGGCAAAGGGTGTTTGGTTTTTAGGTTGGGTATGGGTTTTGGGGTGATAAGGGCATTTTTAGGTTTTAGGGTGGTTATGGGTTTTGGGGTGGTAAGGGCATTTGTAGGTTTTAGGGTGGAAATGGGATTTGGGGTGGTAAGGGGTGTTTAGATTTTAGGGTGGGTATGGGTTTTCCGGTGGTAAGGTAATTTTTAGGGTAGGTATGGTTTTTGGGTGTAAAGGTGTGTTTGTGTATATATATATATATATATATATATATATATATATATATATATATATATATATATATATTTATATATATAATATTATGTATATTATACATATGTATATATATATATATACACACACACACACACACACACACACATACGTGTTAAAGGCATATGCATTGTAAAAACATTTTGTGGTAAGTGCATGCGTGGTAATGACCATGCATTGTACTTACTGCGTTGTAAAGGCATGCGTTGTAAGTGCAGTTGTTCAATCATACATCCTTTGGAAACACGCCGAAGAAACCCACCGCCGACCGGACAGACCTAAAGAACTACAGACCCATCTCCCTGCTCCCCTTTCTGGCAAAATTCATTGAGAAGGCAGTCAACAAACAACTCACTGCTTTCCTGGAAACCAACAACATCCTGGACCCTCTCAGTCAGGATTCAGAAGCAAACATAGCACCGAGACCGCCCTCCTCTCCGCCACAGACGACATCTGCATGTTCTTTGACCGAGGCAAAACCATCGCCCTCATCCTCCTGGATCTGTCTGCCACCTTTGACACAGTCTCTAACGACCCACTATGCACCCGCCTCCACGACACCGGTATCTGAGACTCAGCAAAGCGATGGCTCTCCTCGTTTCTAACCGGCAGAACACAGAGGGTCCGATTCCCCCCTTTTTCTCAAAAGCCACCAAGATCAACTGCGGCATCCCCCAAGGATCCTCGCTGAGTCCCACCCTCTTCAACCTCTACATAACCCCACTACCCGCCATCATCAGGAGCCACACACTCAACATCATCTCCTATGCTGACGACACCCAACTGATAGTCTCCCTCACCAACAACCTGACCACTGCCAAAAACAATTTCCAGGAAGGAATGAAAGCAGTCGCCACCTGGATGAAAGATAGTTGCCTTAAACTGAACTCGGACATCCTCATCCTCGACTCCACACCTTCTATCTGGAATGATTCCTGGTGGCCCTCCACACTCAGAAATGCCCCCCGACCACTGACCATGCATCCTCGGAGTCATCTTAGACTCATCGCTCTCAATTAACCGACCGGTGAGCCCTGTCTCACTGGGCTGCTTCCACACCCTGCGCATGCTCCAAAAGATCTACAAATGGATCCTCACTGAAACCAGAAGGTCAGCTGACTCGACTACGGCAATTCTCTCTACTCCGGAACCACCGCCAAGACCCAGAGAAGACTACAATCATCCATAACACCTCTGACAGGCTCATCAAGAATGCCCCATGAAACAGCCACATCTCCACCCTCCTAAGAGACCTACACTGGCCGCCTATTGAAAATAGAATCACCCTTAAGGTCCTGACCCACGCCTACAAGGCCCTACACAACACCGGACCAGCCTACCTCAACCACAGACTCACATTCTACACTCCCACCAGACAACTCCGCTCCACCCACCAGGCCCTTGCCAAAGTCCCCTGCATCTGTAAAACCACAGCTGGAGTAAGATCCTTCTCCCACATCACTGCCAAGACCTGGAACACCCTCCCCATCCACCTCAGGCAATCCCCCACCCTGTCTCAGTTCAGGAAGGACCTCAAGACCTGGCTCTTTGACTGATCCTTCCTCCCCCTTCCTTCTCCCAGCATCTTGAGACCCTTACAGGTGATTAGCAGCGCTGTACAAATCCCCTGATTGATTGTTTGATTGAGTATGGAAACCTAGTACTATAATGAAAATATTCTGACCCAGTTAGATATGTTAGAATATTATGCCTGGAAGAATATACATCGCTTACAGGAACTGATTGACAACATTCTCACTGAAGTCTTGTGTAGAGGTGGTCTTTGTCAGCAAGAATATCTTTTTTTACACTTCCAGGACCAAATGATACCTTCATTGTTGCCGACATTGATTCCAATACTAGTCACTAGTCTCCTATCATACTTCAAAGATATGACACAGGTAATTAAAAAAGTAGCACATATTCTTTCATTGTGGAAAAGGAGTTCTTGGTCACTCTAGGTGTAAAGAGCATGTGCAATCTCAAGGAGAAGCTCTACAATTCCTGAGAATGAATCTCACAAGGGAAACACAGAACTGTCCCATTTCATTTACAAAGTTTTGGATAGTGTTGTTGCACAATTAATTCCATTTTGATAAAGATATATACACTGAAGGGCATATTTATACTTCTTTTGCGCCAAATTTGCGTCATTTTTTTATGCACATTCAGTGAAAATCTAACTCCATATTTATACATTGGCGCTAGACCCGTCAAGCCCCACATGTATGGAGTTAAAGTCATTTTCTGGACGTGGAAACCTACTTTGCATCAATGAGATGTAATGTAGGAGTTAGTGTGCAAAAAATGATTCTATGGCTTAAGCACCATACTTATTCCCCCGTGCTAAAATTGCGCACAGGTGGGAGGAGGGGTCAAGAAATGGTGCAAAGCAAGCTTTGCACCATTTTTTAATGCCTGGGTCAGGGCATGCGTTAGGGGAACTGTGGGCCTATTTCCATGGTGGAACACCCTGGAATAAGCCCACAGGTGCCCTCCCCAGGCCGGAAGGACACCGCCACCCATACCAGAGGGACAGCGGAGGATGGAGGACCCCATCCCAGGTAAGTATAGGTAATTACAGGTAAGTATTTTATTTGATTTCTTTAAGTGCCATTGGGGGCCCTGAAATGCCCCCCCCCCTACATGGCACTGGGTGCAATGGCCATGTCTAGGGGACCCTGGTTCCCTGTGCTGGCCATTGGGGTGGTGGGCATGACTCCTGTCTCTTCTAAGATAGTAGTCATGTGTTATAGATGGTTTTGCATCAGAAAATTACTCTATCCTGCCTAACGTTATTTTTTCGTGCAAAACCCCCTTCTTCCTTGCTGCCAGCCCCACCCGACTAACATGATTTGTTTTTACTCTAGCCTATCCTTGCACCAGCTTTCACCATTCTATAAATATGGTGCCCGGCTGTTGAACAGAAATGGTGCAAGCCAATGCTAAACCTTTTGGTGCAAAACTGCGTTAGTGCAGTTTTGCCCCAAAACGTATAAATCAGGGCCTGAGTGTAAAGAAACTAGCATGCCTAAAGTGTTGCAAACTTGTATATGGGGGCATTCGAAGAAAAATTCATTCATAATGAAATAGCCCTATTCTTTGAAAATGTGCTATATTGGTCACTTTACATTGTACCTAATGTCAGTACAGTGTAAATTGAGTTTTTGGATATTTGGATTGAGTATAGAAAGGAATGCTTAGCCATGGAACTATACACTAAGTCCAGGGCTAAAACAAATCTTCTACACTTTTCATGGTTCCACTTAAAGAACCAGTTCATTTTAGTCAGGTCCTTTACCTATATAGAAACTGTTCCTCTGTGGACGATTATTCCAAGCATACAGCAAACGAAGAAATATCTAGACTGAGGGTAACCAAAACGGCTTATTAGATAGTCAAGCAGGAGGGCATATTTCTATTATAAACAGGCATTGCTTACAGGTAAAAGCAATTCAAAAATTCAAAGATGCATAGTTTGTGTAACACACAACTCTACTCTTAGCAGCAGTATCAAAATATATTCAACAAATACTGGCATATTTTGAATACATGTAAATTGAAGGAAGATCATACAAAACCCTCCTTTTTGAATACACAGCAATTTCAGGAATAAATTAGTGATTAGAACACCTCTTAGATAGATCTAAGAGAGAGTGTTTAGTTTACCATCTGTGGAATCATCAATGTGGAATGTGCCTGATTTGTGAGGTAGCCATTGTATCATAATGGTTTGATTATAATGGGTACAATATACAATTACAAACCATGACTAACTATCACTTCCTGGAAGCTAAAGAATATTATATATTTTATAAGTTTCCCATGCAACATTGTTTTGAACTTTCTCTTTACATAAGCATATTTCGTAGAGGGTCTCAATCAAACCTAGCTGATGAATATTAATGAGGTAGACAATAAATCTAACTTTAAAATATCTGTATGATATGGAGTGGTTGTATTGATATTCATCCATGGAATAATGTTTCTAGGCTAAGCTTTTGTGATACAAAGGTGCTCCACGCATACCTCTGTAATCAGGTCTCCAGATTATTTGGTTGCTTACTGGCAATGAGGGTCTATTTATGCTGTAGTTTTGTAAAGAACTGAAGGTAGTTGTACTATGTTGATATACTACAACTGTCTTAGAGACATTTTGTCTTGCTGACTAACAAACTAGAACACACTTTGAAAGGTAATTTAGATATAGGAACATTGCATTCTTAATGCATATTGTTGGAATCATTAGGAAACAATCCAATTGAAGTGGTTAGATCAACATTAACCACAATTTTTCTGTCTACTATGCCAATTAAACCAGATTGTATTACATTGAAAAAACGTCCTGTTTAGTCTGACCTTGGTGTTCTCTTATTGAAATTTCTAGGATGCATAGGTGAATTCAACAAACAAGAACAGAAATACATTCCAAATTCCATTTTAAATATTAATTTATTAAATTTTGTATTTATACCAAAATTGTCAACCAAACATGAAATCCAATATAATGAAATGTATAATCTATAATTTTCACACTTAATACAATTTTAGTGTATAAAATCCTTTAATACCTTAATATAAAAAAAAAAATCTATCACTTTTTTTATATACAGAACTGTCAACTGCTTCTTCCTACTTATAATCGTGCCCTCATAGCATTTAATTTCTTAAACAGTGAAGCAAAATATACCCCAAATTTATCAAAGATTATTACATTTTTGCATTTTAATGTATAATCCAACATAGCTGAGATTTGATGAATAGACACCCTCATCATAATAGGCAAAAGCAGTCCTTCCTCTTCAAAGTGTGAAGTCCTACAGAAGGAAAAAAGGTGCTGTGAAGTTAATATTTAAGTTTTGCATAATACGCGCCTAATCATCATCTTATTTTCTTTTTCACAGATCCTCAGTTTGCTCATATCTTGTGTCTTTTCTACAGAGAACTAGTTCCAAATGATACAAAACTAAGGCCCTCATTACAACCCTGGCGGTCATTGATAAAATGGCAGTAATACCACCAGCAGGCTGGCGGTAACTACCGCCAAATTATGACCATGGTGGAAACAGCTCAGACAGAAAGTCACTTTAACACATCGAACACCAGGGCAGAACCGACAGGCACCACAGCGGTAGCCGCCTACAGCCAGACGGAAGTCAATGTTCCGCCCACCATATTAAGACCCAGGAAGCCACCACCTTTTCCGGGGCGGTATCAACAACATCAAAAGCCTGGTGGAAACAATGCACAGAAGGGAAACGACTCACATGTGGAGACTCTGGGAAGAACCACGCTGACATGGAGCCCGAACTGCATATATTCCCAGTGCTCATCTACATCCTGCTCCACCACGAACATCAATGGCAGCGAAGACAACCACAGTAGGTACTGCCGCTTAGCACACAGGGGAGGGAGGGAGGAAAAAGAGAGTGACACACACACGCACAACAACCAACACCCCCAACACCACACACAAAAGTAGGTGCAGTAACATAACATATTAACCCCGTACCCCTCAGGAATAATGCAAGGACAAAAGCAATAGATCAAAGTGAGTGTAATCAGAGAAATATAGTAGAAATATGTCCATCCAAATCCAAAACTATATACATATTTACAGCTGAAGGGACACTGCTCAGTCCTCAATGTTTGTGGGCCACAGGTCCGCATTAGGAAGTCCAAGGCCCCACTTGTCTCCTGCAACAACTCAGAGAGAACACTGCAGTTCAAAAATAGGCCGGCACCTCATGGGGGCAGGGAAAGGGGGCACCTCAGCTGGAAGATGGAACAAATTCACTGGTCCTGGAGGGGGCAATGTGCCCAGTGCCTGGTCCTGGGGTGTCCAAGGCCACAGTCTCTGAAGTGAGTGACTTGCCCACATGCTATAGAGGGGGCATTGTGCCCTCTGATCTTCATCCTGGGGAGGATGGGGTGAGTGGATGGCTTCTCCACTGGTTCTGGAGGGGGCATCGTGACCTGTGATCTTCATCTTGGGGAGGATGAGGTGAGTGGATGGCATCTCGACTGGTTCTAGAGGGGGCATCGTGCCCTGTGATCTTCATCCTTGGGAGGATGGGGTGAGTGGATGGCATCTCCACTGGTTCTGGAGGGGACATCCTGCCCTGTGATGCAGGTCTTGGGGAGTGCAAGGTCACAGTCTATCAGGTGGGTATCTTACCCACAGGATTTGCAGGGGCAGCTCGCACAAGAGCCCATGGATACAGGACTACACACTGTCCGCCGGCGGTGACGGCTGCTCAGTTGGGGCAGTGGTGGTTCTGCTGCTGGTAGTGGTGGGGGGAGACTCCAGCCCATCCCCTGCCACCTCAGATGGCTGCCCAGGGGTGCTGCTGCTCTTGGTGGTGCAGCTGCTGCTGGTAGTGGTGGGGGGCGGCTCCAGGCCTTTCCCTGCAGCCTCAGACGGCTGCCCACTGGTGCTGCCACTGCTGGTAGTGGGGCTGGTGGTGGTGGTGCTGCTGCTGCTGGTGGAGGTGCTGGAATGGTTGGGGGAGGTTCCAGCCCATCCCCTTGGACGGCTGCCCATGGGCTGCTGCTGCTGGTGGCTGTGCTGGTGGTGGTGCTGGCAGTGGTGAGGGGAGGCTCCAGCCCATTCCATGCAGCCTCGGACAGCTGCCCACTGGGGCTGCTGGTGGTGGTGCTGGCAGTGGTGGGTGGAAGCTCCAGCCCATACCCTGCAGCCTCGGACAGCTGCACCACCATGGTTGGTGGTGTGGGCTCTGACTTAGTCCCAGCACCAGGCCCCTTGTCTTTTCTGCCTGCTGGTGCAGATCCCTTGCCCTTCCTGGCAGCAGCTGGGGATTCCTCCTTCCCCTTCCTGGCAGCAGCCGGGGATTCCTACTTGCCTTTCCTCGCAGCAACTGGGGATTCCTCCTTGCCCTTCCTTACAGCAGCTGGGGGTGGCACCTTTCCCTTCCTTACAGCAGCTGGGTATGGCACCTTTCCCTTCCTTTTAGCAGCTGGGTGTGGCTCCCTGCCCTTCCTGGCAGCAATTGGGGTAGGCACCCTTTCCATGTGGCTGCCTGGTGCCCGGGATCCTTTCCCACCAGGAGTTGCTATGGACACTACTGGGCCCGTGTACTGTGTGGATAAAGTGCTAGCCTGGGTTTGACACACCCTGGCCAGGCATAAAGCATGGAGAGGAGGAGGGGTAGGGAAGAGGTCAACGGTGGAGAGGAAAAGCTTCTTAGGGACATTGGGGTGGGAAAATGGAGAAGGTTTGGAAGTGGTTGTAGGAGGTGTCTGTCTGCTGTGTTTGGGTGCAGGTGCATGTGCTGGATGCCGCTGTGAGGTGGATGGCTGTTGGGTGTCTGAATGCTTGCGTTTGTGTACCTTGGGAGGAGGGGCACAGACACAGTAGGAGAGGACACAGGGGACGTGTGCATGGATGTTGGGGTGGTGTCTGCAGGTGAGGTGTGTGTTCTGCCAGGTATGGTGGTGATGGAGGTAGTGGATGAGGATGGAGTGCATGCAGGTGTGAGTGTAGACGCAACTGGGAGGGAGGTGGAGGAGGAAGAGGAGGAGGAGGACACAGTGAAGGCAGTGGATGTTGGTATGTCTGCATCTGGATGGTGGTTGTGTGAGTGCCTGTGGGATGATATGTGGTGCTTCTGTTTGCCTTGTTCACTCATGTGTGTTGTCCTGTGTTCCTGCTCGTCTGCCTGTCTGCTTGGGATAGGTTGGGGTTGAGGGAATGGGGCTGGGAAGAGGAAGCTGGAGGGTGGAAACAGGGACAATGGCTGCCATCAGAGAGGAGGCGAGAGCCTGGATTGATCTCTGCTGGGCCGCCAAGCCAGTGTGAATGCCATCCAGAAAAGCATTGGTCTGTTTCATTTGGGCTGCCAGCCCCTGGATGTCATTCTCAATGGCTGACTGCCCTACAGAGATGGATTGCAGGAGGTCAATAGCCTCCTCACTCAGGGCAGCAGGCCTAACTGGGGCAGGGCCTGAGGTGCCTCGGGCGAAGGAGTTGCCTACCCTCCTGGGTGAGCGGGCACGAGCAACTCACTGAGGGTCTGCTGGGAGGGCGGTGCTGGTAGGGGGGTGGTGGCTGTACCTGTAACCACCAGGGAGCTTCCATCAGAGGAGGTATCCATGTCTGAACTGTCCCCTCCAGTCTCCGCCGTGGTGCTCCCCTCGCCCTCCGTCCTACTGGTGCCCTCACCGTCGGTGGACTCTGCCTCCTGTGGGACGCAGGTCCCTCCGTTGCTGGTGCCCCTACTCCTCCGCCATGTGCTAATGTACATAAGGACAGGGTGACAAAACAAAAAGGGGGGGAGAGACAAAGGATACACTTGTCAATTGCTCCACCAACACAACCGCTGGCGTACACAACACACTCACACAGGGAACATCCCTACACACTAGGCAATGCACTTCCAGTAGCAATGCTAGTTACCAGGGCATGGGGAGGGAACTGCAGAATACCTAGGACCCAGTAGTGGATGCCTACTAGCTAGGTTGGAGGAAATTCACATCAGAACCCTGCCCAACATGGAACCTATTAGTCAATGTCTTGCCTGGCCTATGGGCAACCACAGGCACACATCCACTACCCGGATACCACCCCACCAGGCGTAAGTTTTGATGATGGACACTGTACTTACCCCCTTGTGGCTGCTGTGATGCCCCCAAGTGCCCATCCAGCTCTGGATAGGCCACCGCCAGTATGCGGGCCATCAGGGGGGTCAGGGTTCAATGGGCACCCCTTCCTCATTAGGAGGCCATCCCCAGCTGGGCCTCCGCAATCTCCCTTGCCCAGCGTCTCAGGTCCTCCCACCGTTTCCGACAGTGGGTGCTCTGCCTGCCGTCGACCCCCAGGGTCCGCACATCCTTGGCGATGGCACGCCATATACCCTTCTTTTGATGGGCGCTGACCTGCAAAGGAAATACACACAGGGAAAGGTATTAGTTAGACCATCCTGCCTGGCACACTCATGGCCCACCATATCCCTTCCCATTCCCCTTACGCACAGACATGGCCCAGCATAAATGATGCACGCTGCCCAGGGCCAATCCACCAACCCCCCCTCCCAACAAGAGGCTTTCACACACAGCACTCCATGCATTCATGCCCCATGCATTGTGCTTACAGTATAATCACCTGTTGGTCTGGAGGCCCATACAGCAGTCGGTAAGGGGGTGGGACCCCATCCACCAGTCTCTCCAACTTCGCCGAGGTGAAGGCAGGGCCCCTTTCCTCTGTTACACGAGCCATGGTAGGTTCCAGACACAGGTCACAGCAGCACATACAGTGTAGGTCCTCTCTTGTGGAAGGTCAGGTATCATTTGAGTGTACAGACAGAAAATGGCAGTGACGCCTGCGGCAGTGCATACCGCCATCGTTGACGTACACCACCATTGGCCACTGTACCCCATAGGGCCCAATGATAACCAATGAGGAGTTGCACAGCGGTTCCCTATGGCCTCCCGCAATGACGCACAACGTCAGCAGAATTACCTCACTTCTACCTGTCCCTCCATACAGGACAGACGGACATCATTTCGGGGGAGGGGGGGCAGGCCAAGGATAATAACTGCGTCACAGTTCACAATTGTACATTCAGGACATATGCCATTCTTTTGGCCCATAGATTGCAACCCCTGCGGATGAATAGGAGATGGAGACATCCCCTCTTGTACAGACCCCTGGTGGACTTGCCAACAATGGAGGACAGGAACATCATCCTCACCTACAGACTTCACAGGGCCACAATCACAGAGCTGTTGGAGCCTGACCTGATATCTGCTATCCGTCACCCTACTGGGATCCCCCCTCTTATGCAAGTGCTATCTGTGCTCTATTTCTTGGAAATTGGTTCTTTCCAAGTGACAGTGGGCTTGGCAGCAGGAATGCCACAGCCAATGGTTTCATCGTGCTGACCAGAGTGTTGTCTGCCCTGATTAAACACATGTGCAGCTACATCGTTTTCCCCCAGGTAGAGGATTTGGCCACAGTGAAGGCTGACTTCTATGCAATGGGACATATCCCCAACATTATTGGGGCTATTGATGGAACACATATTGCATTTGTTCCCCCCACCCACTGGTGAAATGAACAGGTCTTCAGAAATCGGAGAGATTTTCACTCTATGAATGTGCAGATGGTGTGTTTGGCGGACCAGTACATCTCCCATGTCAATGCTAAGTATCCTGGGTCGGTGCATGATGGTTTTATCCTGAGGAATAGCAGCATCCCAAATGTGATGGCCCAACTCCAGAGGCACAGGGTGTTGCTAATAAGTGAGCCCTGGTTCCCACTCAGTGGATGTTGGTGTATGGGTATGGTGTGGGCCATAAGGGTTAGTGTGTGGCTAACAGTTGTCCCTCGATATTTGCAGGTGACTCTGGTTACCCCAACCTCTCATGGCTACTGACCCCTGTGAGGAATCCCAGGACAAGGGCAGAGGAACGTTACAATGAGGCACAAGGGCAAACAAGAAGGATAATTGATCATACATCTGGCCTCCTGAAGGCAAGGTTTTGTTGCCTCCATCTAACAAGTGGATCCCTGTGCTACTCACCCAAGAAGGTCTGCCAGATCATCATGTCATGCTGTATGTTGCAAAACCTTGCCTTGAGAAGCCATGTGCCTTTTCTGCAGGAGGAGGAGGCTGGAGATGGCCATGTGGGAGCAGTGGACCCTGTGGACAGTGAAGATGAGGAGGCAGAGGATGAGGATGAGGACAACAGAACTGTAGTGATACGTCAATACTTCCAACGACACATAGGTAAAGCAGTGTAACTTCACATTTCATTGACCGTTTAATGTTTGATAATGTCACTGGCAGGCTGTGACTTCCTACTTCAATGGCCCCTTTGGCATCTCTATTTGCAGATATTGGTGCCCCACTATCACTCCTGGTGTGTTCACTGCAGCCAACTACAGGTCTTTACTATGAATACATTACTGTATAGTTGAATTGCAATGTTTAAACTTTGTTAAACAAATAAATACTTAAATACTTAAATCATTTGATATACTCCATCCTTTATTGCAGTGCTCTGAAGAAAAGTGCAGAGTGCAATGGGGTGGATTCATGATGGAGGAAAGTCCAGGGTAGAGTTGAGTCTATTTGTAGCTCAGGTGCATTGTCCAAGGGGGCATTGGAAGGGAAGCAATGGCAGTTCAAGGTGGACAGGGTGACAGAGTGGGACACAACAGTAATACTCAGGTGAGTCTTATTTCCTGGCGGGGGTCTTGGCTATAGTCTTTGGCTTCTGCCCGGGTCGCAGGGAATGTTTGCGGGGTGGTTCTCCTTTTGCAGTTGGAGGGGTGCCGGCGGCCTGTTGGTCCTGTGGTGGGGCCTCCTGGCCACTAGCGGCTGCAGAGCTGGAGGGCTGTTCAGTCGTCTGGCTAGTGGCAGCGCCCCACTGGTGTGACACTGCCTCTCTCATAATGTTGGAAAGTCTGCCAGCTCCCCTGCAATGGAGACCAGGGCGGTGTTAATGGACTTCAAGTCCTCCCTGATCCCCAGGAACTGTCCCTCCTGCAGCCGCATGTTCTCCTGCAATTTGGGCATGATCTGGCCCTGCGTATCCTGGGTATGTTGGTATGCTCCTAGAATCGCAGTGTGGGCCTCCTGGAGAGTCCGTTCCCTGGGCCTGTCCCCCCCCTGGTGCACAGCAGTACTCCCAGTTTCCCTGTTGTCCTGTGCCTCTGTCCCCTGAACCGTGTACCCACTGCCACTGACCCCATGTCCCTGATCACCCTGGGTTTGTGGGGTGCCCTGGGGTCCCTGGTGAGGTGGACACACTGCTGATTGACATATCCTGGCGACAGAGGTATGGGCCCGCTGGGTGGGTGCTGTGGTGGTGTTTCCTAAGGGGGGAGGCTCTGTGGTGGTGTATGACTGTGCCTGGGTAACCGGCTTTCCGGAGGTCCCTGATGGGCCTGGTTGATCATCCAGATCCAGGCGTCCAGTGCTGCTGTCATCACTGTGGGCCTCTTCTGTGGGGGGATTGGATGTTGCGGGCACCTCTTCTCCTGTGACATTGGCTGGGACACCTGTGGGGATGCAAATGCAGTGTTATTGTGTCTGTGTGTGACATACTGTGCATGGGTGGGTTGCCCTCTATGGTTGTTATTGCCCTGGCAGCTTTGTCTTGTGTGAGTTGTTATTTGGCGGGGTAGCTGTTTCCCTCTGGTGTGCATGCTTTAGTGATAGGTGTCCATGCAGGTCTGTGAGTGGTGTCCATGCATTGGTATGACATGCAGGGCTTGGGATTGGGATGTGTGAGATGTGATGGTGGGGTGTGTGGGAGGTGGTGGAGTGATGGGGTTAAGGGTGGGGTATGTGATGGCATGTAGGGAGGGGATGATAGAAATAGTTGAGAGTTGACTTACCAGAGTCTAGTCCTCCTCCTACTCTTTCCAGTCCCTCAGGATGCAGAATAGTCAAGACTTGCTCCTCCCATGTTGTTAGTTGTTGGGGAGGAGGTGGGGGTCCACCGCCAGTCATCTGTACAGCTAGTTGGTGTCATGCTGCCATGGAACACACCTTCCCCTGTATGTCGTTCCACCTCTTCCTGATGTCATCCCTTGTTCTGGGGTACTGTCTCACGGTGTTGACCTTTTTCACAATCCTCTGCCATAGCTCCATGTTCCTAGCAATGGATATCTGCCGCACCTCTGATCTAAATAGCTGTGGCTCTACCCGGAAGATTTCCTCCACCATGACCCTTAGCTCCTCAGAGAATCAGGGATGTAGTTGTGGTGCCATGGGTGTAGTGTGAGTGGTGTGTGTGAGGGTGTGTAGGGTGATGTGTTGGGGTGTGTGTTGTGAGGTGCATGGGTGGTGTATAGGTGATGGTGGTATGTGGCTCTGGGTGTGTGAGTGCTCTTGCTGTCTCTCTCGGCAATGGTTTGTATTCGTAGAGGGTTGTGGGTAATGTGGGTGTGTGTTTTATAGTGGTGTGGGTGTGTGGGTGTGGTGTGTGTATGGGTGTCAGGTGTGTGTATGTGTCCAATGTGGTGTTGTTTGTTTTGAGTGTGGGTATTTTGAGTGCAGCAGTGTGTACCGCCAATGGTTTACCACGGTTGAATGTCCCCGTGGTGATTCGTGGGTCATAATGTGATGGGCGTTGTTCTGTTGGCGTAACGGTGTGGATTTGGATACTGCCAGTTTATCACTGACCTTTGGTGTGGCGGAGTTGTGTCTGTGGCTGTATAGTGACTGATTGGCATGTGTGTGTCATAATCTGGTAAGCAGATATCCGCTGCGGTAAGTGGGATTTACCCTCAATGTCATAATGAGGGCCTAATTGGCTGATTTAGATCTTGGCAGACGGGTTACTCCATCTGCTGTATTACAATTTCCATAGAATATAATGGAATCGTAATACAGTGGACAGGATAACCATCACATTTGTGACAGAATATGCACATCCGCTATAAAATAAATTAGGCCCTATGTCTGAATGATGCAGGTTTCAGCAATTGTTTCCATTTCGAATACTTATGATGTGGAATACACTAGCCTATAGCTCCTGGCAGGAGCAACAGTCTGCTATTTAAGTCCACACCAGGTGTGGACTGTTAAATATATTAGAGAAACTATAAAGCTTAGATCATGTTCTTTCAATGTCCACTATGATATTACACATTGGCAGAGTTCCTGGGCAGATTTTAAGTACAATTTATAGGTCCAGTATTGAGATCACCTGTAGTAGGTAAGTACATTTTAAATAAAAGGACACTGTACATGTCATGAATTTGATTGTTTGTGGTTCACATTGGGAACTCAAAGCATATGCCGGCATTTGGGAACAACTTTCAGGTGAGATGAAAAGGAGTTTTTTTATAGACTTATGCAAAGAATTTATAGAAACGAGACACAGCTATGTAAAGAAATTGTAAGTATTTTGATGTTGGGTCAGCTGAGAGGGTAGCATGTATCATCCATGATACTGTACATTTCTAAAGTTTTATGGCTTGACTAATTTCTTTGTTTATAGGACATAGTGAGCTTAGGTTTTCTATAGTTACATTATATTTATGACCTTTTCATTCACAATTACTTTGAACATTCACAAGTCAAGGACGTTTTAATAGTGCCAATGTTGATTCATACATGTCCTATTTTCAGGAGGAGCCCCTTTGCCTTTATTTTATGCCATGTGGATTGTAGTTTGATAGAACCTTTATGCAGTCACATGTTTAGATATGAACAATGGGAGGATTTAGTGACAGCCATAGGTGATAGGCATGCATCCACAGTACAGATGGAGAGTTTTGGGGCTATAGTTTGAGAGATGTAAAGGAACAATGTAAACATAAATTCAATTGGTGATGTCTTTGTTTTTACAGCTTTATTCATGGCCATTTCATTACATTCAGATGAGAGATTTCAACCTAAAAATGAGTGGATTATCTTTAAAAGGTCACATTTTCTTCAGTGATTCAACACCCTGCAGATATTTGATCTGTATTTAGAATATACATATATGATTAATCAAGAAGAAACTGAATGTAAAGGTAGGCATTGATAGTTGACAATCAGGTATAAATTGTTGAAAGTCCAGAGATCATTTCTTTCCAAATTGCCACATGAATGAATAAGTTACATTTTTCAGAATTCGAAAATGTATATTTTAGTGGCATTCTCTTATATTTAACTTGCTTAACAGTGAATCACATTGAGATGTAAGAAATTAGGAAATTAACTGACATTGAGCTGCAAGGCGTTTTCCACTGAAATAATAATATTAAGAATAAACCATGTGGACACTGTGGTGCATAATGTGAGTAGGTATTATTGATAGTTATGAATAACTCATATAATGGAAAGAATGATCAAATGCTAATGGCTAACTCACCATATAGATTTAAACTGAGTAGTTAATATAAGGTTTGATACAAAATCAAGACTGTTTGACTACATATATGGAAATATGAATAACTGGTAGTTTGAAAATAAAGGATTTAAACTTGACATTTTTGTGACACTGTGAATGTGTTTGTATATTCTCTAGATTTATTAAAAAAATATGATATACACTGTGAAAATGTATGTTTTTGTACTGAATATAGATGTTTCAGTCCTGAGCATGATGGAGGAATAACTGATGTGTTTCCCAAAAACATCTATTGACATGCGTTTTACAACTCATTGTCTAGGATCACTATCACTTTGAAACACTGGCTATATATGTATGGATAGATTGTGACCATATGATTGACAAGGATTGCTTTTGACTTGGGGATGAATGAGAGTTTTTGAAGGATGAAAAAAATGCAGTTTTAGTTCTTGTTTTGTCAGTAACATCATTGACAAGCAATTATTTTAGAGTGGTCTTGCTATATAGTCAATGGACTTGATTATAAATCAAATAATCACACTATTTGGGAGAAAGCTGTTGTTTGGCAGGAATTAGAAATATGGCACATCTTTTTCAGATGATTTATGATACAAAATAATAAAATAACTAAAATAAATAAAAGTTGATCTAGAAAGTATCTGTGTCAAAAGGTTATGAGTTAATGGATTGTTCAATGTAATGTTATTTAATGTATAGGCACTCTTCCAACTTATATTGAAGTGGCTTCTTGTTTTTTTCAGTTAAACTGGTGATAAGCAATTATTCTAGAATGATTGATCTATATGGTAAATGGAATTAGATAATAGTAACACTATTCAGGGGAAAGCAGCTTTTTGTCAGAAGTAAAAATATGGCACATATTTTGAAGAATATGATTTGGGATTCCATATCTCAGACACCAAAAGAGAGAGATAACAAGTGATTTAGGATGAGCACATAATGTTAGAAATCTTGTAAAGTTGTTACAAAAGGAACACAAATACTCCATTTTGTTTAGTGAAAAACTATAGTCATAATCAAAAGATTTACTGACATAATTATGTGATATTTGTATAATAACAAATGGGTGTTAATAACTTATTAACAAATCAGATGAGATCTGAGAGTCATATATTGAAAACATAATTTAAACAATCTTGAGTAAAAATGAATTAAAGTATTCTATCTACCAGCAGAAACAGATATGTAAATAACAGTTCATCAATCAAAAGTAGAC
Organism: Pleurodeles waltl; assembly: GCF_031143425.1. Classification (NCBI taxonomy): domain Eukaryota; kingdom Metazoa; phylum Chordata; class Amphibia; order Caudata; family Salamandridae; genus Pleurodeles; species Pleurodeles waltl. Next base: position 631,600,356 of record NC_090443.1, read on the forward strand.
ATTGACCTTCTGCAAAGCTTAATAGAATCCACCATCAAAGCATCATGCCAATGAGGAGCCAAGGATCCAAATGGAATAACAACGGTTCTATTTAAAGAACATCATATTCTTGGACAGACCTCTTATTTGCATTTGATAAGGGCTCTCATAGAGAAAATATCATCCCAAAAAGCTGGCAAGGATCTGTATTGTTTACCTTATTTATAAAATATAAGACCTTATTATGACCTTGACGGAGGGGTTTTCCTCCATCACAGATGGATGGATATCCCATCCATTGTATTACGATCCCATTATATTCAATGGAGGTCATAATACGACAGATGGGATATCCGTCACATTTGTGATGAAGGAAACTCCTCCGTCAGGGTCGTAATAAGGCCCCTAGTCCATTAAGTATGGCAAATTATTGGTTTATAGTGCTCTTTGACAGTGAACAAAAAATCTATGCCCAAAGGATATTGATTGAGTTAGGAGTATGGGTCAAGTATGCACAACTCTTCAGTTCTTAGCAAGCATGATTTAGAAAAGTAAGTAAAACACTGGACAGCCTGTTAGCATTTTATGTACTTAGGAATAAAGCTATAAGAAGTCATGAAGCAATTTATGTATTCTCTTTGGACCATGCAAGTTCTTTTGACTGAGTCAACTGAAATACTAGCAATATTGCAAACTCAGCATGCCCTCCTAAAGACCAGTCACATTTTATATTTTAAAATGTTCCCTATCTCCATTCTGCTTAATTTATATTCTGTAGATATAGTCACCAGCTTAAGAAAGACCCCTATATTTGTCTCCAAACCTCTGGACATGTATTACACTGCTGTTGCAGAAAGCAGATAATTCTAACATAGTAGGCAGAAATGCTCTAGGTTTACAGTGAGCCTTATTTGTTTTAGACCATCAGTATAATATAAGTAATTTGGGGATAGAGGCCCCATAAAAAACATATTTAATGATCTTTGGATCAAAAAGATATACAACTTTAATTGGAAGATGAAGCAGCTGCTATTGAAAAAGTGGAATTTCTAATATTATTTGGTTTAAAGGCTGGAAACATGGCAAGCCATAAAGCATGGATGAATGTATTAAATGTCAGGACATCTCGACCCATTCTTGAATTCTTTCAAGGCCAAATAGTGGTCCTCCATTGCTGTGGTTGGTTAAAAAAAAAAAAATTTAGTACAGTGCTTCAGGACTATTTGGAGACTATCCAAGAATATACTGCAGGCCCGAGTTCACCTTGCACTTCAGCTTTTGTGTTTATAGTTATAGAAAGATTTGATTTAGGTCAAAGATCTTTTCAGCATATCCGCAGTGACACCAGGTACACTGAATTACTCAAATAGAAAAAATGTCCCTTCAAATTCAAGAAAGCGCAAGCGAATGGAAGCACTTCTTTTGATTATTATCAGAAATTGAGTTGTTGGTTGACGGCAGCGTGAGCCCTGATCAAGCAACAGTCATAGTCACTTGCAGGATGATCCACAAAAGGTCACTCATTTAGCCTGTGGTTAACCCTGGGAAGCTTGACGCAAGCAGCCAGGCTTAGCTGAAAGGCAATATGAAAAAAAAAAAAACACACACGTTTATTTGTGTAGTTAATTAAAACCATTGCAATAAAAATACTCTTACTACAATAACATTAATAGGATGCAGCAATAAAAATACTATTCCATAACATTTGTCCATTTCCAGTTGAAAGTTTAATTAGCAAGCAATCTGCCAATCTCCACATAAGAGTTCAGAAATTATCAAGAAAATGGCCAAAATCACTGCATGCACCAGTCTGATTGTCCACCTAGAGCTTGAGTGTGAGGGACAAGTGAAGGGTGACTACTAAATATATACAGATTTAGGTGGTCATTACAACCCTGGCGGTCGGTGTAAAAGCGGCGGTAAAACCGCCAACAGGCCAGCGGTAAAAATATTGGAATTATGACCGTGGCGGAAACCGCCAACAAAGACACCCACTTTAACACTCCGACCGCCACGGCGGTACAGACAAACAGCGCGGCGGTCACCGCCAACAGACAGGCAGAGGACAATGCACCGCCCACAGTATCACAACCTACCAATCCGCCACCTTTTCTGGGGCTGATTCACCGCGGATAAAAACACGGCAGAAACAGCCATTTCAAAGGGAAAACGCTCACCTCTACACACTCCACGAGGAACGACGACACCATGGAGCCGGAACTCCATATTCTGCCAGCGATAGTCTTCCTGCTCCTATACGAGGATCATCAACGCCGGCTGCGAAGACCACAGTGAGTACTGCACCAACGACATAGGGGAGGGGTAGGAAAAACACAGGGACACACACAACCAACATCCCAACCCCCACCCCGACCCTCACCCACTACAACACACACACCAATGCATATCCAAACATTACAGTAACAACCCCCAACCCCCCCAGAAGAATGCAAAGACAAAAGGAAATGAGTGTAACCATTGTAATATATCAAAATACAGTAACCAAATATATACATATATATATATATATATATATATATATATATATACACATTAAACAAAATATGCACCACGATTAGTAGTGCAGGTAATGCACCATTCATTGTCCGTGGACCACTGGGCCCAAAATGCATGGGCTAGGCCCACACTAGATACCTGATCAAAACGGAGAGAACACTGCAGGGGCATCAGATAGAAATACAACAGGCACCTCAGGGGGAAGGGAAGGGGGGGCGCCTCAGCCGGATGAGTGCACCACGCCAGATCCACAAGGGGGCTCCATGCCCATTGATGTATCCTGGGGAGTGCAAAGCCACAGTCTCTCAAGTCTCAAGTCTCTACAGTGGGTGGGTTGCCCACTGTACCATCCTGGGGAGTGCAAAGCCACAGTCTCTCAACTCACTACAGTGCGTGGGTTGCCCACTGTACCATCCTGGGGAATGCAAAGCTACAGTCTCTCAAGTCTCTACAGTGGCTGGGTTGGCCACTGTTCAATCCTGGGGAGTGCAAAGCCACAGTCTCTCAAGTCTCTACAGTGGGTGGTTTGCCCACTGTTCAATCCTGGGGAGTGCAAAGCCACAGTCTCTCAAGTCTCTACAGTGGGTGGTTTGCCCACTGTTCAATCCTGGGGAGTGCAAAGCCACAGTCTCTCAAGTCTCTACAGTGGGTGGGTTGCCCACTGTACCATCCTGGGGAGTGCAAAGCCATAGTCTCTCAAGTGGATGCATGTCTCCACTGGTTCTGGAGGGGGACTGATGCCCAGAGTGCTTCATCCTGTGCAGGACAGACGGAGTGGATGCTGTTCTCCACTGGTTCTGGAGGGGGACTGGTGCCCAGAGTGCAGCACTCACCCGTGACGGTCCCAGTTGCGTCACTGCCCCTGCCGCTAATCGGCTAGCGGGGCTCGCCTTGGCGGTCTTTACCCTGTTCGGCGGTCCTTGCCCTGTACAGTGGTGCTTGCCATGGCGGTCGTTGCCCTGTTCAGCGGTGCTTGCGTTGGCAGTTTCTGACCTGTTCAGCAGTGCTTGCCCTGTTTAGCGGTGCATTCCATGGTGGTCTTTGCCTTGTTCAGCAGTGCTTGAGTTGGCAGTTTCTGACCTGTTCAGCGGTGCATTCCATGGCGGTCTTTGCCTTGTTCAGTGGTCCCTGGCCTGTTCAGCGGTGCTTGAGTTGGCAGTTTCTGACCTGTTCAGCAGTGCTTGCCCTGTTCAGCGGTGCTTGCCATGGCGGAAGTTGACATGTTCAGCGGTGCTTGAGTTGGCGGTTTCTGACCTGTTCAGCGGTGCTTGCACTGTTAAGCGGTGCATTCCATGGCAGTCTTTGCCCTGTTCAGCGGTGCTTGAGTTGGCAGTTTCTGACCTGTTCAGCGGTGCTTGCCATGGCGGTCTTTGCCCTGTTCAGTGGTGCTTGAGTTGGCAGTTTCTGACCTGTGCAGAGGTGCTTGCCCTGTTCAGCGGTGCATTCCATTGCGGTCTTTGCCTTGTTCAGCGGTCCCTGGCCTGTTCAGCGGTGCTTGCCAAGGTGGTCCTTCATTGCCCAGCAGGCCTGTGGCTGGCGGTCTTTCATGGGTCAGCTGGGCTGTGGCTTGCGGGGCACTCCTGGCCAGTGACTCTGGGGCTGGCGGTGGCCTCCTGGCCAGTGACGATGGGGCTGGACTCCTGGGCAGTGACTCTGGCGGTGGCCTCCTGGCCAGTGAAGTTTGGGCTGGCCTCCTGGGCAATGACTCTGGCGGTGGCCTCCTGGCCAGTGATGATTGGGCTGGCGGTGGCCTCCTGGGCAGCGGGGATGATGGCGGTCTTCTCCGCTGTGCTGCTCCTCCCAGACTTTGGAGATTTCTTCTGCCCCTTCCCCACCTTGGGAGGAGTCGACACTCCCCCCAGGACCCTTGTGAGTGGCTTTGCTGGCTGGAGTCTTCCCCCTCTCCCGCCGGGCACTGTCCAACTTCTGGTGCTTCACAGGGGAGGGACTGGCTGTGCTGTGGCTCCGTGCCACACTGGCTGTCCTGGTGGCCGGTGCACTCCACATACCTGTAACATGCACCACTGGTCCTGGAGATTTTTTGGCTGAGGTGCTAGTACGGGACCTATGAGTTGGAGGGTGGGGTGGTGGGAAAGAGGTCAAGGTTGGCCAGGAAAAGTTTCTTAGGAACACTGGGACGGGTAGCTGGAGGGGGTTTGGGAGGGGAGGAAGAGGTAGTGGTTGTAGGAGGTGTACGTTTAGTGACTTTGGGTGAAGGTGCATGGGCTGGAGGCTGTCATGAGGTGGATGGCTGTTGGGTGGGTGTGTGCCTGCGTTTGTGTGTCTTCGGAGGGGGCGTCACAGACACACTGGGAGAGGACACAGGGGATGTGTAAATGGGAGTGGGGGTGGTGAGTGCACGTGAGCGGGGTGTGGTGGTGGGTGTGCTGGTGTGGGACGTAGTGGCTGTAGTGGTAGTGCATGCAGGTGAGAGTGTATACGAGACTGGGAGGGAGGAGGGAGACGAGGAGGAGGGGGACACAGTGAAGGCAGTGGATGTTGGTGTATCTGCATGCGTGTGATGCATGCGTGAGTGCCTGTGGGATGTGTGGTGCTTATGTTTGCCTGAGCTTCCCTTGTGTGGTAAGGTGTGTGCAGGCTGGTCTGATTCTGTGCTTGGGATAGGCTGGGGTACAGGGGATCGGGACTGGGTGGAGGAAGTTGGAGAGGGGAGGCTAGATACAGGGACAATTGCTGCCATCAGTGCTGAGGCCAGAGTTTGCAGGGTTCGATGAAGGGCAGCCTGAACAGAATGAATGCCCTCCAGGAATGCATTTGTGTGTTGCAATTCCCTTTCTACACCCTGGATGGCATTCAAAATGGTAGACTGCCCAACAGTGAGGGACCTGAGGAGGTCAATGGCCTCCTCACTGAGGGCAGCAGAGGTGACAGGGGCTGAGGTGCCTGGGGCGAAGGTGATGCCCACCCTCCTGGGTGAGCGGGTACGGGGCGAAGGCTCAGGGGCTACTGGGAGGGCGGTGCTGGTGGGGGGGTGGCGGCTGTACCTGTAGAAGTGGGGGCACAGATTTTGCCGCCACCACAAGGGAGATCCCATCGGAGGACGAGTCCGTGTCGCTGGTTGCAGATCCTGTGACCGCCATGGTGCTCCCCTCGCCCTCCGTCCCACTGGTGTATTCTGAGTCCGTGGTATGGCCCTCCATGGCCATGTGGGATGCAGCTCCCTCGTGCTCCGGTGCCACTGTACCTCCGCCTGATGATGCTGATGCACACAAGAACAGGGAGACCACAAAAAGGGGGGGGGACGACAGGAGAAAGACAGGTTGAGTGCATGGCTTACCGCTACCGTTGGCGGACAATACAGACACAGCAGCCCCCTGCACTACGTCGCGCTGTTTTGCTCTACAGATGCAATTCCTGGGATATGTCCTACATGGCTATGGTCGACATCTGCACACATAGATGACACAGGGGCATGTATACCTGTACTTGGCACTCTACAGAGGTGCCACATGGCCTGCATTACGGAGGGGCCTAGCCTACGGAACTCGCCCTGGCCTAGGGAAACCCACAGCCCTCCTCCCCCACCCAGACACCTTCACTGCACGCAAAGTCCGCTGAATGATGTTGTACTCACCCCCTTGTGTCTGCTGTGATGCCCTCAAGCGCCCATCCAACTCAGGGTAGGCCACCGCCAGGATCCGGAACATCAGGGGGGTCATGGTTCGACAGGCACCCCTCCCACGTTGGGAGGCCATCCCCAGCTGAGCCTCCGCCGTCTTCTTTCTCCAGCTGCGAATGTCCTCCCATCTTTTCCGACAGTGGGTGCTCGGTCTGTGGTGGACTCCCAGGGTCTGGACGTCCTTGGCGATGGCACGCCAAATATCCTTCTTCTGGTGGGTGCTGACCTACATGACATGTACAGGGGAAGAAGAGAAGTCATTACCAACTGCACCGTCAAAGTGAGTGGCCCACATCCCTAACCTTGCCATGTGGCACATGCATTCACAGTCCTTCATGCACGCATAACTGTGCCCCCTTCCTTCTTAAAACCAGCCCTTTCCACACAGGCATAGCCCATACAACGTGCTCCCTGTGTACTTACCTGTTGGTCTGGAGGACCGTAGAGTAGCGTGTACTGGGGGAGGCCCCCGTCCACGAGCTTCTCCAACTCCTCTGCAGTGAAGGCAGGGGCCCTTTCCCCAGACGCACAAGCCATTGTCTCTTCCAGACCGAGGTCACAGCAACACTTGCAGTGTAGGTCCTCTCCTGTCGAAGATCAGGTATCGAGTGATTGAACAGCTAGAAAATGGCGGTCACATCCGCGGCGGTCATGTCCGCGGCGGTGCGTACCATCACCGCCGACGTACATCGTCATTGGCTCCTGGGACCCATAGGGACCAATGTTAACCAATGCCCTTCTGAAACACATGCGGAGCTACATCGTTTTCCCTCAGGTGGAGGATGTGCCTAGAGTTAAAGGTGACTTCTATGCCCTTGGACATATCCCCAACATCATAGGTGCCATTGATGGGACCCATGTAGCTCTGGTCCCCCCCCACAGGAGTGAACAGGTGTACAGGAACCGGAAGAGTTATCATTCCATGAATGTACAGATGGTATGTTTGGCAGACCAGTACATCTCCCAGGTAAATGCTATGTTCCCTGGCTCTGTGCATGACGCCTACATCCTGCAGAATAGCAGCATCCCTTATGTGATGGGTCAACTCCAGAGGCACCGGGTGTGGCTATTAGGGGACTCTGGTTACCCCAACCTGTCATGGGTACTGACCCCAGTGAGGAATCCCAGGACCAGGGCAGAGGAACGCTACAATGAGGCCCATGGGCGGAGTAGGAGGGTGATCGAACGCTCCTTCGGCCTCCTGAAGGCCAGGTTCAGGTGCCTCCACATGACAGGTGGTTCCCTATTCTACTCACCAAGGAAGGTGTGCCAGATCATCGTGGCCTGCTGTATGCTTCACAACTTGGCTTTGCGACGACAGGTGACTTTTCTGCAGGAGGATGGTCCAGATGACGGTGTTGTGGCAGCTGTGGAGCCTGTGGACAGTGATGAGGAGGAAGCAGAGGAAGAAGACATTGACAACAGGGACTCAGTTATCCAGCAATATTTCCAGTGACACACAGGTGAGAACATATTCCTGCCTACTACAAGTACTTTCACACTTCTACCACTATCCTGTCTGTCGATTTCAACCAGTATATGGTAACTGAGTTGTACATTTCCCTTACGGTTTCACAGGTGTCGTTTCCAACATGTGTCATCTACTTAGATTCCTCATGGACTTGAGATGTGTGACATAGGTATGTTGACATTACATTCGAAAATGCATTTTGTCACTGTCATTGCTAATACACATTTTCGAAATCACAGACTGACTCCAGATTGTTTTGTGCTTCAAGGGTGTTTATTGAAGTGCTCAATATTGGAGGGGGGTTGTAAAATGGTGAGGGGTGATGGTGGAGGAATGTCCATGGCAGAGTCCAGTCTATTAGTCTCACAGGTGCATTGCCCATATGGGCATAGGAAGTGGAGCTGGGGCAGTTCCAATATGTACAGGGTTACAAAGTGGGACAGTAGGATGACAATCAGGGTGGTCTCATTTCTTGGCGGGGGTCTTGGAATCGTGCTCTGTCTTGTTCCTGGATCTCAGGGACCATTTGTGGGGTGGTTCTCCGTCTGCAGGGGGCGGGGTGCTGGTGTGGTGGTCCTGTGGTGGGGCGTCCTACCCACTAGCGCTGGCGGAGGTGGTGGGCAGTTCATCGTCCATGCTAGTGTCAGTGGCCCCTTGGAGTGCCACAGTGTCCCTCCTGGTGTTAAGTATCTCCTCCAGCACCCCTACGATGGTGCCCAAGTCGGAGCTGATGGTTCTGAGTTCCTCCCTGAAGCCCAAATACTGTTCCTCCTGCAGCCGCTGGGTCTCCTGAAACTTGGCCAGGACCGTTGCCATCGTCTCCTGGGAGTGGTGGTATGCTCTCATGATGGAGGAGAGGGCCTCGTGGAGAGTGGGTTCCCTAGGACTGTCCGCCCCCTGTCGCACAGCAGCCCTCCCAGTTCCCCTGTGTTCCTGGGCCTCCGTCCCCTGGACCGTGTGCCCACTACCACTGCCCCCAGGTCCCTGTTGTTGTTGGGGTGGTGGGTTATCCTGGGTTCCCTGTAGTGGTGGACACACAGCTGATTGACGTGTCCTGGGGACGGAGGTATGGGCCCGCTGGGTGGGTGCTGTGCTGGTGTTACCAGAGGGTGGAAGGTCTGTGGTGGCCTGTGACTGGGTGTGGGGAACCGACTGTCCCGAGGCCCACAATGGTCCGGGCTGGTCATCTGGATCTAGTTGGACAGAGCTGCTGTCATCACTGTGGGCCTCTTTTGTGGGTGGGGTGGAGATGTCTGGACCCTCCTGTCTGGTGACGTTGGGTAGTGGTCCTGCAGGGGTGTAAAAGCATGATTATTGCATGTGTGTGTGTCATGGTGTGCAATGGGTGGGTGACTGTGTACCCCAGTGCTAGCATTCCTGTGTGGGGGCTTGTGTGATGATGGTTGAGGGGGGTGTTATGGGTATGTACAGTGGGCATGATTTAGTGATGGGTGTCCATGCTTTGTTGTGTCATGCAGGGCTTGGTGTTGGGATGGGTGGTTTGTGTTATTAGTACATTTGTGAGGAGTTAGAGTAATAGGGGAGGGGGCAAGGGTGGGGGTCTGTGATAGCATGCAGGTCGGGTGGGGGATATGATAGTTAAGATTTGACTTACCAGAGCCCATTCCTCCACCGACTCTTGCGAGACCCTCAGGATGCAGAATAGTCAAGACCTGCTCCTCCCATGTTGTTAGTTGTGGGGGAGGAGGTGGGGGTCTGCCGCAGTCCGCTGTACCGCGATGTGGTGTCTTGAGACCACGGAACGCACCTTCCCCCGTAGGTCGTTCCACCTCTTCCTGATGTCGTCCCGATTTCTTGGGTGCTGTCCCACTGCGTTGACCCTGGCGACTATTCTTCGCCATAGCTCCATCTTCCTAGCTATGGAGGTGTGCTGCACCTGTGATCCAAATAGCTGTGGCTCTACCCGGACGATTTCCTCCACCATGACCCTGAGCTCCTCCTCCGAGAACCTGGGGTGTCTTTGCCGTGCCATGAGGTGGTGTAGGTGATGTGTGTGGTTGTGTATGTTGTGATAAGTGTGATCATATGTAGTGGTGTGTGGTGTTTTGTGCGTGGAAGTAGTGTTGGTGATGGTGTTGAGTGCATGTGGCTGCTAGTTTGTGGATGGTGGTGTCTCTCTCTGGCCTTCTTTCTGAATTTTTGGTCGTAGGGGTTTGTGGGTGATGTGGGTGTGTGTTTTATATTGTATTGGGTGTGTGGGAGTGGTGTGTGTATGTATATCAGGTGTGTGTATTTCAAATTGTCCAATGTGGCTGTGCTTTGTAAGTGTGTGTATTTTGAGCGTGGCGGTTTGCACCGCCAATGGAATACCGCGGTTGAAAGACCACCGTGTGGATTCGTGGGTCGTGATAGCATGGGCGTATTTCTGTTGGTGTGACGGTGGAGGTTTTGTTTTCGCCAGTTTATCACTGACCTTTGGTGTGGCGGACTTGTGTGGGTGTCTGAATTTTGTTGGCTTTCGGGATGTGGGTCGTAATAGCCGTGGCGGAATTCCGAAGGCGCGGCGGTGTGTTGGCGGTCTTCTGCACGGCTGTAAGAGGCTTTTACCGCCAATGTTGTAATGACCCCCTTAGTCTTTGATATAATGGGCAAAAACAGCTGACACTGTCTATCAATAAAAAGACATACTGGGTGATGTCTACCAATAAAAATGACTGTGTAAAAAGCTTTGTATGAAGTGCTTTGGTGCCAATCTGCGAAAGGAGTTTCTTATGTCTTATATTTTATCCATCTCCTAGCTGTTGAGCTATCAATTAACAATAGCAGTGCCAGGTAGCCAATATGTCTAAGTTGTGTAGAGGCCCTGAATATCACCATTTAGCTATACCAATAATGCCCCCTGTCAAGACCACACCCTTATTTATTGGTCCTCACTACTTCTTTTCATTCTTCAGTCAGGACCTTTTTCTTTACTATCACTAGGAATTTAGTTAGTGCACAATTTAGTCTTAGATCAATAGGACTGAACAATGAAACAACTCCCTCTCTGTAGGATGGTATCCCTCTCTTAATGAATTATTTTTTAAGATGTTCCAGCACTGTTTCAGGGTGATTTAACAGAGACACAGCATGTGCATAATATCCTCCAGTGCTTTTTCACAGAGCCTGCAGAGTTCCCCAGTATCCTTCATTCTCCAAGGCAGAATTCCAAAATCCTATTTTACAAATTGCTTCTTGATATAGTTGCTATAAGATGCTGCTAAATTCCCCTGAGGAGATCATTTTGTATAGTTTTTTAGGGTTAGCAATCCATGGCTCCTCCTTGCCAGAGGCTGCTTGTCTTTCTAGGAGAGACAGTGCTTTATGGATTAGTTTTGTTGTTCTTTTCAATACATTGAGGCTCAGATTAGAGGCCCATATGGATGAAAGGCCCAAGGAGGTAAATGATTTTTGTAAACAAATGTCTCATGGGTGAGAAATACCTCCCCTGTATTTTCCAATAACAAATGGTGGCCCACGGAGCCCTCCTTCGCAAGCTTTGAAGCTTTGACAACAGTTTACAAAACCCCCCTTCATGTCCAAAGATTATTTTACCAGGCCGAACTCCAGTCTGATTTGTACTGGGGCAGTGTGCGGTAGCAGGTGGAAAATGGTCTTGAAGATTTTCATGACTGTGTTTTCCAATACAGTGCTGTCCTAACCCCTTGGAGCCTCACTCTCATAAGCCAGCAATGTGAAGACCTTAGCTTTAGGTCCCTCCAGAATCAGACAAAGCGAGGAGCACTTCATTTCCTGTGCACTTCAACTGCAAGAACCTTGCCTTTCATCTTAATTTCTTCTATTTGTGCTGCAAATCTCTTGTTAGAGTTGAATAAAACCCGAAGGTATTTTCATACACAACCTTTTCATTTTCTAAATGCTAATTATATTTGTTCAATGTTTTCCCTTGGAGTATGGGTTTTTTCATATTTATGGCCAAGCCATTTTTGTTGGACTATTCCAAGGTTGCATCAAGAAGATGTTGTAACTTCAATATTGTCCTGCTGACCAAAATTAAATAATCTGCTTACAACATGTTTGATAGCAAGATTTCTCCCATTTTTGGTGGATGACTATTGATTTTACTGACTAATGGCCGGAGATCAGCAAGGAGCATATTAGAAAGAATCAGGGCCAGAACACAACCCTGTTTTAGTCCTTCTGTTCTCATCTTGGACAGTCAGGAGCCATCTTCCAGTCTGATCCTGATCCACATATTTTAATGTAACATTTGTAGTGCTCTTAGAAGGACCCCTGGCACCTTCCAAGCCATAGGTTGTGCTCAAAGTTTGCTGCAGATTAACATATTGTATGCAGCTTTGAAGTTGATAAAGCATAAATGAACGGGTTGTGTTTTAAGAAATTGCTAAATCACTCAGCAAAGATAGGGCCATGAAGTTAGTTATTGACCCTATTTTCTTGGTGAAACCAGTCTAATTCAGTCGAATTATATGGTTTTCCTTAGCCGAGGTATATAATTCTTTCCGAATGGTTCCAGCAACATATTTTACTTAATTGTCTATCAAGGCCATCAGGCAGTAGTTCTCAGGGTTACCTTTGTCACCTCCTTTACATATTGGTGAAATCACCGAGCCATTCCATGAGGCAGGGACCCTGCTGCTCTCTACAATGAAATTATAGATTGGGTTTAGCTTCTTTTCCCAATAAGATGGATCTTCCTTGAAGATTACTGGTGCAATCACATTTTTCTCCGGGCCCCTTTCCTGCACTCTGGAAATTTGCTTTTTGTGGTTTGCGCACAGATTAGTAAATTGGGCGTTTTCTGGCTCTTCAGTCTATTAGGAGATTTAAATTGTCTGAGTAATTGCTGACTTTGTCGATGTAATTACACTTGGGCCTGCTGCACAATTTATCCATGAATGTTGCTTCTCATCCCAGTGCGGCCAGTCGCATAATTTGTCCCAAAGCCCCAGGCCTGCGTGGGGTACAGACTGGGACTCTTGGAGTGATTCTTCTCCTAATTAATCTAAAATTGGCTATAAAGATAACTTTGAATCTGCTCCACCCATTCAGTTGGCCCAAGAAGCTTTGAGAGATGTTAGAACTTGCCACCCTGATTCCAGGGTTGGTAATGCTGTTCACCATCTGCCAAAATCTGGCCAAGTTATTTCATTTTGTGTCCTATAGCAATTTTGCCCGGAATATGTCAATCTCAAGAACTACCATTTTTGTTTTTTCAAATCTTTTGTCACCTTCCTTAGATCTTTCTATAAGACCAGATAACTCAGAGCCCTCTGCAAGGTCCTAGAAAAGTTGGTTAACTTGCTTTGTTATCTCCCTGATGTGGTGTTTCCTCTTCAGAGTATTGAAAGGGAACTCCATAAACCCTTGATCTTTTTGTCCTATGCTTGCACTGTTGTGTAGAGATCAGAAAATGCATTCCTAAAGTGTTCCCAGCTCATTAGGGGATTCTCCAAAGCACTATCCATGTCTAGAATTTCCTTAGTGCTTTGGATGAGGAGTGGCAGAGAGGCAGGCGTGCATTTGATCCTCTTATTGCTGATTGTATAGGATGTTTTATCATGCTCAACTACAGGATTGTGTGCTCCTAGTGTGAATGATAGAACAATCTCCTGTGGGCAGAGGTCACTGTCAATTATTTTCGCCAAGGCCAAAGAAGGTCACTTGTTGCATTAGAGTTCGTCTGACCTTTCTAATCATTTTTATGCCATGTCAAGCTCTCTGAATGTTTTAGGCCACAATATTGCTCTTGGGCAGTCAAGATTTAATTTGGTCATGCAGTGCCAATCAGGCACATGTTGAAGTTGCCTGAAACTATTAGAAGAATATGAATTCACCTTGTAGATTCATAAGGTTATGTGTCAGGGATGCTTGGAGCTCCAATCTTGCTTTGTACTAGGAAGGATGTAAACATTTGCTATTACTATTATGACAGGGAGACCAGCAGATGGTTTCAGAGTCAGTTCCACAAACTGAAGCCCTTCCTCATTGCCTTGCAGTTCATTACCCTCCCATTTAGCATTTATTGAAAAATAGATTTCAAGACCCCTTTATTGATGCCTGTGTTTTAGGGCTTCAGTTGCTGGACAAAATGTTTGTGAAGCTCTCCAATGGCACAGAGTCCAACACTCTTGTCATAATATCACTTGAAAAGAGTGTAAATACTGCATGACCTGAGTATCAGTTTGCTGATGAGACCTTTATTATTCCAAGAGCGGATGTGTAATGAGCTGTCATCCTGGACATTTTTATGTTACCCTTGTCAATGGAGCATACTGGTCATATTTAATACTCCATTCTGGTTCAGTGCTTTTTTGTTGAAGAGGATTCAAGATTTTTTTTCCGGATGTGTTTTTTTTTATCTGTCCTGGAAATTTGGTAAGGCCGTTCCTCAAACTTGTCTTGCTCGACCAAACTCGGGTTACTCGCTGTTGAGGCTTTCAAGTGGGTGAGGAGACCTGATAGACTTGGAGATGGTTATCAAGATGCACCAATTTGTGAAAGTTTATGTCACCTGCACCACCTTCCATGCCTGTTGTTCTGAACCCATGGTACTCTAGTATATTCCCAGAGATTTCTTAGGCATGATTTAGGAACTCAATTGATTGGATATCCTTTGACATAGCATTACCTAGCGATAGAATCAGGCGAATGAGCCTCAAAATGTTGTCTCTGTTTAAAATATCAAACTGAGATTTTGAAATGTAGTATGGATAGAAAAGTAAGCTTGTCCTCTCACTATTTGTCATAGCCTGTGTCTCTTGAAGAGAACTGACCTGGGGCATTGCTGAATAAATACTTCCAGGTCGATGAGGTTCCCAGCTTATTTTTTTGCCTGGATTATCATTTGAATGCATAATTAATGCAAACCTACTTTGCAGCTACTTTACTATAGCTTCACAGGAACCCTGCTTTGACCCAATGCCATCTGTAGTCCCTGCTGGGTCATTATAATGTGCATTTAACTGCAGTTCTCTAGAAGACAGGGTGGCAGTATGGCCGATGTTATTTATTATGTCGTTTCCCAAGAACAACTTCATCACTATTGAACAGGTAGCTTCTAGATCAATGGGTTTGCCCAATGTTTCACAGTTTCATACTTCCAGTTGCATATGAGGGCCATTTGAGTCTATTGTCAGGTTCCTTAGTTGTTCTGCTGGGTACTCTCCCAGGCCTGGACTGGCACTCTCCATTGCCAGAGCTTTTTTTGATGCCTTGTTCTGAGGACCTTAATTTTAGTTGGCCTTTGCTGGTTTTTGGGCTGTCTTCAAACGTAGAGGTTCCTAATTTTTGGATTTGTTATCCTTTCTTCACTTTTGTCATCTTTAGGTTGTGTGTGAAGGTTTAGATTGTTGCCATGCCCCTCTTCTATAAATACTGCATTGGGCCATTTGTTTTAATTTACTGCACTGTTGTCCTCTGCTGATCGTAGAACTAGGGATAATGCTGGTCTGCAGATGACTTTAAGGGCGACTTCCTAGTGGGCTTGTTGAAGAAGGGATAAACTAATAGCCAGTTTGTGGTACACTATTTTTCATTACGTCCCTTTCTTCTCTTGGCTCTGTTGGTGTTTTCTTTGGGATTTACATATTGGGCTTGTATTCTATAATTGCATTTTATACTGTAGACATTTGAGTTGTTGGAAGACCTGGGGCCCGCTTCCCCAGGGATGTTTTATCAAATATATTAAACAAGGTGCTGCTATAACTATCTCTGAAGCTCCTTGGTGCATGCCAATCCCCTTAAAGTGTGAAGCTTTAATTTCACAGTCAATCAGGTCACCTGATGCTTTTTATTCCTTCAGTACCAGAATTGCTCATAGCTTGCAAAGGTGCAGAGTCATTGTCTCCGGGAGGGTCCCAATTGGCCCAGAACAGACAAGCAGTTACAACCTTTGCCCCTTGAGGACCAGCTGGATCTCTTCTTATCATGCTGCTAAGATTGGTAATGTTTTCATCTATTCCTGAAATGAACATAGTCAGGGTATTCGACAAACTAATCTGAATGTCCGTCATATTTGACTGATAGTTCAACGGTTCTGCTGGTGACTTCTCTCAGATGGGCTAACGCTATTGTTGGGTGGTACGTCTTTGTCGTATGTGTTAAACAGATTTTCACACTCTTATGTATTAACGTGTGTAAGATCATTTGCCAAGCCCAATGTGCAATCAGTTGTTTCCTTCCTCCCTCTGCATGGGGAGGTCAAGGATGTTTTTTCCTTCTGGATAAAGTCCTTAGTTGGTGTGCTCCTTTCCTTCCTACTAGGCGTTTGTTCTCTGATTTCCTCTTTTTCCAGGCAATTTATTAACTGGAATAATTTGTCCACTCCCAGGGATGTGCTCAGCGCATCCATGGGAAAGCCCTGTTCAAGATTATTTTTTGGCTGCAGCTCGGCATTGCTATGAGCTTTCATGGATATTTCGAATTGTTCCACTTTTATCCCAGACTTGTGTTCTTCCAGATTTTTTTTAGCTTAAGCCCTAGCCAGACTTGGAAAGGCTGTGTTGCCTGGTTCCTCCGGGAGCACCGGTCCTCTTGTGAGACTCCCGCTCCTGCCCACAGGTGGACAGTTGCTTTCCAAGGGAGCTGTCCCAGTGCTTTATCACCACAAAGGGACTAAGCAGAGGGGGAAGTCCTCTGATTTTACCATTGCTGGAGTATATTGTGGCCCCTGCCCTTTCAAGAATTTAAACTTCATGGTTATTTTTGGTAGCAACGGGCTGGATCCCATCTTAGGTAATAGGGGATCTGGAGCCTCTACTGTAGTCTTTCGTTGGGTTCTGCAAGCTGCTGGTAAGTTGGCTGGTGTGACAGTTTTAATTAATGCTATCCTTTGCTGATGACTGTTTCACTACAGGGTCTCTGGTTATACCTGAGTACATTGTCCCATCTTGACTGGATATCAGATTTACAATCAAGTTTATAAGTTTTCTTCCTCTTGATTCAAACTAAGCCAGGAGCTTCTACTTCTCTGTCGATGCTCATTTGCACTGCGTAATGGCTGAACTATCTTGTATACAATCTCAGAAGATTTAACCAAACTAGACCAAGTTGATTCTATTCCTTGCTGCAGAGCAGCTTTTGTGTTGCATACTCTGGGTAGTAGCTGATTATAATTTAAGAGTTTGTCTGAAAGTAATCTGGGGAGTCCAAGTAGTTCAGGGTTACTGATTACTAGTGTAGCTCCATAATGCCTAGCAGTTTCTTTAAGCGTGCATTGCAGTAATGACTGTGATGACTGTTTGGAATGAAAGCAATATAGGCTGCAGTATACACTGCATGAGCAGTGTAAAAAGACTGAATAGCTGACTGGATGATGTGAGGACCCTGGAAGGGGGAGCTCACCCTTGGCCACAAGCCACACACAGACCTACCTAGGCCACCTCCATGGTTAAGGGACTTAACCAGGTGTGGCAGAACTAACCACCACTCTTCCTTAGTCCTCCCTGCACTTTTTTATGCCTGAGCACTCCCCAGAAGGATTTCATGCTCCTCCTGTTCCTCTCACTGCTGCCATACTCAGTGGTGCCTGCATGTACCCTGTCATCTGCAGCACTCAACCAGTCTGGCCTGTCTCAACCTCCCGGGAGCCGGAATCCGAAACCTGGGGCCGCACAGGTGGATGCCACGGAGCCAACATTAGACTAAGAGCCAAGCCTTTTACAGGTGAAGCAGAAGGCATATAGGATGACATGCTGACAGGCCGGCTGGGCTGGGACTGGGAACCAACGCCATCCTCAGTTAGATAAGAAGGTAGCAGGCAGGCAGGTGGGTGGGCGGTCAGGCAAAGGCAGAGAACGCAGGGTGGAGCAGATGCGCAGGAGTCAGAGCTCTCCTGATGCTCTAGCATCCTAGCATCCTCTCAGCAGCAGTCTCAGCAGTCTCTGGGTGCAGCCAGAAGCCTAAACAATGTGTAAAGCATTCAAGCAGCGCACAAACAGTAATAAAATGAAAACACAATACAAGGAAATAAAGATATTAAAACATATTTTAAGCATGCCTCAAACTATTTGCGCAATCTGAAAAATAATCAGTCAAGTCCTAATCATCTTTGAAAGCCCAATTGTATTTGATAGGTTCCTTAGAGAAGTATTAATAGAAATTGTGTCTCCTACTGGCAGAGGTATGTACCCTGTCCACGTAGGGACCACAGCCCTAGCGAGAGAAAGTCAAATACACACCCTAAATTAACCTGTTTTCACCCTCTGGTAGCTTGGCACAGAGCTGTTAGGCTTAATTTAAGAGGCAATGTGTAAATTATTTGTTGAACACTTAATTTACAGTAGCACAGTGACAAACACTACAAAACAAAACTCCATTTCAGTTTAGAAAAATTGAGAATATTTATCTGAGTAAAACAACCATCCAATTAGTAGAAATCAAGATATGCATTTTTAAAGAATAATCTGCAATACAGTGCTTGCAAATCAATACTGAAAAAAGGTTACTTGAGGTCGTGTTAGTCCAGGGTAAATTCAAAGTTCTGTCCGACCATAATGGATGGCAGGTTGGCTACAGGATTCAGGCAAGAGCTGCTGAAAAGTGCTTTAAGTGGACATCTGTGTCAAGGAGGGGATGCAAAAGAGATGTGTCGATTCTGACACACGCAGTCCTGAGGAAGCACCATCACTGAGCTACACAGTCATTGAAGCGGTATCCTCGAACTGCAGTGGCAAACCCTCACCGATGGAGTTGATGCATTGTCTTTGAGCTGGACAGCAAATGTGAGGCCCTGTCCTGATGGAGCTATATCAATCCTGAATCGTGCAGTCAGCATGGTGGTTTTCACAACCTCAGTGTCAGTGGCAATGTATCGCCATCAAGGGAGGATGCAGCACTTCTAATCAGTGCAAAGGCAATGATGTATCAGTGTTTTCAGGGAAAGAGCTGCAAAGCTCTCTTTCAATGTCCAGGACTAGACTGGCTTCTCTTGGCAGGTCAGGACGCACAGTTGGCACAGTCCAGGAGCCACAGCACAGGTCTTTGATGGCCCTGAGATTTCTGAATAGGAGTCAATATAACAAGCCATTGAGTCACCTGATTCTTGTGAGGATGTAGAGTTAATTCCAGTCCTTCTCACTTCCAAGCAAGAGACAGCAGGCAGCAGCTAAAAAAGAAAAGCATTTCAGAAGAGGGTCAGTCCCTTCAAGCAGCACAGCACACCTTTTTCCTGGCAGAATGTCCTCAGGTCTAGAAGTGTACAATTTTGGTGGGGTTTGGTTCCAGTACGTATACCCAGTTGAGCCTTTGAAGTAGGAAAGACTTCAAAAAGAGGCCTTTGAATTTTACAAGGTCGCTGCCATTCTTTCCCTCGCTCCAGACTCTCTACAGGGGGTTACGCTGCTTTATGAGCCTTATTCAGGTGCAACTGTCAGCACATCCCTCCCATCTAGCCCAGGAAGGCCCAACAACCTGGTAATGATCCATCAGGATGTAAATGTCACACCCTAGCTCCCTTTGTGTGTGACTGTCTAGAGGTAATGCACAAAACCCTTACCAGATGTGTATTCAGAGACAGGCAGAAGCACATAATGGTTAAAATAGGAAAATGCCAACTTTCTTAAAGTAGCATTTTCAGATGTACAATTTAAAATCTTACTTCACCATAAGTTGTGATTTAAACTTGTGAGTCCAGATACACCAAAGTCCAAATATCTATATTTTCCTAATCAGAAGTTACACTTAACCCCATCTGTGCCTTGGACGAGGTGATCTCGTCCAAGGCACCGGTTCTCAGGTGCCTTGGACGAGATCATCTCGTCGTGCACCCGGGAACCGGGCGGAGCGCTAGCGCTTCCCCCATGGGCCCCCCACCCACACCCCCCGGTCGTGGATGGAAGGGGAATCCCTTCCCCTTCCACCCCGACCCCCCCACAGCCCCCTGTGACATCAGCGCACATCACGCGCTGATTGTCACAGACGCCTCCTCCTTCGCGCTGGAAGCTCAGCTTCCAGCGCACTCGGAAAAGAAATGCTAAGCATTTCTCTTCCGATCACGTGGAGGAGGCCAGAGAGGCTTCAAAGTGAAGGAAATGAATTTTCTTCCCTTTGAAGTCTCTCTCAGCGTTACAAAAGCCGGATTGTGAAGCAATCCAGCTTATGAAACGCCCACTAGACACCAGGGATTTATTTTGAAACTTGAAATTGGCATAAGTAAGCGACCAGTGGGGGCATTTTATTTTTAAGGCCTCTTGGGGGGGGGGGGGCAGAAACCTCTAGGCACCAGGGATCATTTTTTTTGTTCTTTTTTTTTTTTAGAGGTGGGGAGCGACCCCTTAGGCAAGGGTCACCCCGGTGGGGGGGGTCGGGCACATTTATTTTAAGCGCTAGGGCTAATTGTTTTGTTGTTTTTTTTTGTTTGTTTTAGAGATGGGGAGCGACCCATTAGGCAAGGGTCGCTCCCCTGGGGGGCAAATTGTATTTATACCATTTCTGCCCCCCTTGGGGGCAGATCGGCCGATTTTAGGTCAATCTGCCCCCAAGGGGGGCAGAAACCACTGGGCACCGGGGTTTTTTTTGTGCGCCAATGTCACGCAAGGGGAGCGACCCCGTAGGCAAGGGTCACTCCCGGGTGGGGGGGACAAAATTATTTTATGCCATTTCTGCCCCCCCGGGGCACATCGCCCGATTTTAGATCAATCTGCCCCCAAGGGGGCATAAACAACTAGGCACCGGGGATTTTTTTTTTGCGCCAATGTCACACAAGTGGAGCGACCCCCTAGGCAAGGGTCGCTCCCCGGGGGGGTTTAGAGGGGCATATTAATTTTTGGCCATTTCTGCCCCCCCTGGGGCCGGCTGAGCTAGAGGCCAAAATCCACAGGTAGGCACTTTGTAAAAAACACCTCTGTTTACTGTGAAAAAATGTGATGTGTCCACATGCGTTTTGGGCCATCTCCTTTCGTGGGCGCTAGGCCTACCCACACAAGTGAGGTATCATTTTTATCGGGAGACTTGGGGGAACGCTGGGTGGAAGAAAATTTGTGGGTCCTCTCAGATTCCAGAACTTTCTGTCACTGAAATGTGAGTAAAATGTGTTTTTTTTGCCAAAGTTTTAGGTTTGTAAAGGATTCTGGGTAACAGAACCTGGTCAGAGCCCCAAAAGTCACCCCATCTCGGATTCCCCTAGGTCTCTAGTTTTCAAAAATGCACAGGTTTGGTAGGTTTTCCTAGGTGCCGGCTGAGCTAGAGGCCAAAATCTACAGGTAGGCACTTTGCAAAAAACACATCTGTTTTCTGTCAAAAAATGTGATGTGTCCATGTTGTGTTTTGGTGCATTTCCTGTCGCGGGCGCTAGTCCTTCCCACACAAGTGAGATATCATTTTTATCTGGAGACTTGGGGGAACACTGGGTAGAAGGAAATTTGTGGCTCCTCTCAAATTCCAGAACTTTCTGTCACCGAAATGTGAGGAAAATTTGTTTTTTAGCCAAATTTTGAGGTTTGCAAAGGATTCTGGGTAACAGAACCTGGTCAGAGCCCCACAAGTCACCCCATCTTTGATTCCCCTAGTTCTCTAGTTTTCCAAAATGTGCTGGTTTGGTAGGTTTCCCTAGGTGCCGGCTGAGCTAGAGGCCAAAATCTACAGGTAGGCACTTTGCAAAAAACACCTCTGTTTTCTGTCAAAAAATGTGATGTGTCCACGTTGTGTTTTGGGGCGTTTCCTGTCGCGGGCGCTAGGCCTACCCACACAAGTGAGGTATCATTTTATTTTTATTGGGAGACTTGGGGGAACGCTGGGTGGAAGGAAATTTGTGGCTCCTCTCAGATTCCAGAACTTTATGTCACCGAAATGTGAGTAAAACGTGTTTTTTTAGCCAAAGTTTTAGGTTTGCAAAGGATTCTGAGTAACAGAACCTGGTCAGAGCCCCACAAGTCACCCCATCTTTGATTCCCCTAGTTCTCTAGTTTTCCAAAATGCACAGGTTTGGTAGGTTTTCCTAGGTGCCGGCTGAGCTAGAGGCCAAAATCTACAGGTAGGCACTTTGCAAAAAACACCTCTGTTTTCTGTCAAAAAATGTGATGTGTCCATGTTGTGTTTTGGTGCATTTCCTGTCGCGGGCGCTAGTCCTACCCACACAAGTGAGGTATCATTTTTATCGGGAGACTTGGGGGAACACTGGGTGGAAGGAAATTTGTGGCTCCTCTCAAATTCCAGAACTTTCTGTCACCGAAATGTGAGGAAAATTTGTTTTTTAGCCAAATTTTGAGGTTTGCAAAGGATTCTGGGTAACAGAACCTGGTCAGAGCCCCACAAGTCACCCCATCTTTGATTCCCCTAGTTCTCTAGTTTTCCAAAATGCGCTGGTTTGGTAGGTTTCCCTA
The DNA here is from genome assembly GCF_031143425.1 of Pleurodeles waltl. Lineage (NCBI taxonomy): Eukaryota > Metazoa > Chordata > Amphibia > Caudata > Salamandridae > Pleurodeles > Pleurodeles waltl. Next base: position 631,622,266 of record NC_090443.1, read on the forward strand.
GGTGCCGGCTGAGCTAGAGGCCAAAATCTACAGGTAGGCACTTTGCAAAAAACACCTCTGTTTTCTGTCAAAAAATGTGATGTGTCCACGTTGTGTTTTGGGGCGTTTCCTGTCGCGGGCGCTAGGCCTACCCACACAAGTGAGGTATCATTTCATTTTTATTGGGAGACTTGGGGGAAGGCTGGGTGGAAGGAAATTTGTGGCTCCTCTCAGATTCCAGAACTTTCTGTCACCGAAATGTGAGAAAAACATGTTTTTTTAGCCAAATTTTGAGTTTTTCAATGGATTCTGGGTAACAGAACCTGGTCAGAGCCCCACAATTCACCCCATCTTGGATTCCCCTAGGACTCTAGTTTTAAAAAATGCACAGGTTTGGTAGGTTTCCCTAGGATCCGGCTGAGCTAGAGGCCAAAATCTACATGTAGGCACTTTGCAAAAAACACCTCTGTTTTCTGTCAAAAAATGGGATGTGTCCACTTTGTGTTTTGGGGCATTTTCTGTCGCGGGCGCTAGGCCTACCGACACAAGTGAGGTATAATTTTTATCGGAAGACTTGGGAGAACATAGAATAGCAAAACAAGTGTTATTGCCCCTTGTTTTTCTCTACATTTTGTCCTTCCAAATATAAGAGAGTGTGTAACAAAGACGTCTATTTGAGAAATGCCCTGTAATTCACATGCTAGTATGGGCACCCCAGAATTCAGAGATGTGCAAATAACCACTGCTCCTCAACACCTTATCTTGTGCCCATTTTGGAAATACAAAGGTTTTCTTGATAGTTATGTTTCACTCTTTATATTTCAGCAAATGAATTGCTGTATACCCGGTATAGAATAAAAACCCACCCAACTTTTTGCATACAGTGCACCCTGCCTTTGGGCCTACCTTAGGGGTTACATATCAGTATTAAAAAGGACATTTTGGGCCGGGCAAGTGGGTGCATTTGTAAGATCAAAATTTCAGTTTAAAACTGCACACACAGGCTCTGCAGTGGTAAGCCTGAGACATATTTAAAGGGCTATTGTAGTGGATGGCACAATCAGCGTTGCAGGCCCAATAGTAGCATGTAATTTACAGATACTTGAGAGAAACAACCTCTTTTCTCATGGTTAGCCCCCAATTTTTGCCTGGTATTTGATTCAGTCTCAAATATGTTAGTGCCCAGGGTCCCTGCTAACCAGGTTTTTTGGGGATGCATTGACACAGCTGGCAACCCCTGAGCTGCCACTTTAAGTCCCTACTAAATGGTATTTTGGTACTCATGGTATAGGGTACTAGGGAGTATGCCCCTGAGGTTAGAAGTACAGACTGCGCTACCCTCTAGGGTCATGCGTCCAGAAGCACCCAGCACTTCCATTGTAGTCTGATTGTTCTGATGCAATCCTAAAATACAAACTTGGAATGGCACACAGCCTGTGCGCCCGCTCCACTATCCACTGCATGAATTATAGGTAAGACACTCCTCTGACAGGCTTTCCAGCCTTAACACAGGGTGCACTATTTTGTATGTGTGGGCATAGATGCATGAGCAGTGTGCCCCTACTTTGTCTGTGCTAAACCTGGGACATAGTAAGTGAACAGAGCATCCATTTTAATACATGTGCTGGACACTGGTCAGTGTCAGTTTCACAGATATGTGATGGCTACTCTGAACCCTAGGATTTTTGGTGCTCAGAATGATAAATCCAGATTGGTACCAGTATTAGATTTATTACAAAATGCACCCAGGGGTCACACTAGAAGTGCCCCCTGCAAAAGCTACCTCCCCTGTCATGTTTTCTGGCTGGTCACAACCAGCATGCGACCACCACACAATATTATAGAACCCTGGGGTGCGAGACACTGCTAACTGGATCCCAGAATAAAGCCCTTCCTGGATGGAGTAGCAAACACCCCCTCCCTCAAGAATGTGCACTGACCTTCTAGAGAGCTTCAAAGGGTTATCGTCCTTGAAACTTGAACCCCAAGCCTGCTGCTCGCAGCAAATAGATGCCCCTGTTGCAAAACCCAACTTTTGGCAGGAGCAACAGCGGGAAACCACATAAAGGACAGAAGGAGTGGTCATCCCTGGCTTGAACCACCCCTAAGGTGTTGCATGAAAGGTGACCCCTCCATTTAATTTCTTGTATGGAAGGATGTCAGCCAATCCGGTGTAGTGTAGTGAACTCTGGCCACAAGAAATGGTCATTTAGTAGGTGTAGCCATCCTAAGATAGATGACCCATTGGTCCCTACTAGGTACTCCCCTAAATGCCCACTAGATACAGTATGTAGTGGGCATCCCTAGACCAGGAAATCAGATTCTAAGGACAAGAGAAGACCAGCAACGAAGAAGAACTAAGGCTCAAGAACCGAAGTCCTGTTGCACCTAGAAAAGGCGCCAAACCCTGCCTGCTGCACTGCTTCACTACTGCACTGCTGAGGGGTTGCTTGGATATTGGATGGGCTCCACAAACCCCAGAGGACCTCCACTCTTCACAAGTCACCAGGTTTACCCTCCAGAGTGAAGGCATCACTCTACTGCAACAAGGAACCAAAGACCCAGAGAAGACCAGTTCACTGACCGGCTGCTGACCAAGTAACCGGACGGTTCACCCGGACCAAACTGTAGCTGATGGATCATGATGACAATCCCTGTAAGTGTGCCATGCTTGGTGTCACTGTGCCCTCCAGTGGCTAAACCGTGCAATAACCCTAGGTACTGGTCACCTCACATTGGACAGCAAGGAGGACAGTCCACTCCAGACTGTAAAAGGATCAGGAGGAAGCCCCTATTAAGGGACTTTAGAAACCATAAGGACCTCCCAGAAGAGTCCACTTGTACCCCACCAGGGCCGGGGGCTTTCCCTGGTTTCATTTTATTTATTGCTATAGCAATCTTGTGTATCTCAAATGAAATTCCACTCTTATTTGGAATGGAAGTAACCAATGCCGAAGAGCCACAACCCTCCGTACCATGATTAGGGCCATTTGTGGACTGAAATACAGATGAAAAATGTTCTACCCAAACGCCCTCTGGTATTAGACAGTCATCCTCCCTATTCACCTGTCCTGAAAAATATGGATGGTTAACCACCTTCCAAAATTGAGAGGGGTCCCTCAATTCCGTGGCTGCCATGAGATCTTCCCATGCTCTGATACGTATTTCATTCTTCCTATCCTCAAGGACTGACTTATATCGACCCCTAGCATGTATAACTAAGTCACGGCTAAATTGAATAGTTTTAATAGCTATTTTTAAATCTCTGTGGGCAGCCGTGCAGGCCGAGTTAAACCAGCATTGAGTATATTTAGTATATAAGAACAATGACACAAATAAAAATTGGAATTCCCTATATTTGGACCACATTGTTGTGATCTAGAGGCTGATTCCATCTATATTGACCATTTAAATATGGCGCTGGCTATCCCAGTTCATGTTTGGGTAACCTAAATGTGAAGAATCTTAACTTCGGCTATCCCAATATGGCGTCTGCGAATGTTACGCATGCTTCGATTCCTGCGCGCATTCTAGTGTTTCACATCTTTCCATCGATTGAACAACAAATATAAAAAGGTTCCTTCAAGTTGGGCGGCCGCACTAGGGACCGAATCAAATCAAATCAAATCATTAACATTTATAAAGCGCGCTACTCACCCGTGCGGGTCTCAAGGCGCTAGGTGGAAGGGGGGGTTACTGCTGCTCGAAAAGCCAGGTCTTGAGGAGTCTCCGGAATGCGGAGTGATCCTGGGTGGTCCTGAGGCTGGTGGGGAGGGTGTTCCAGGTCTTGGCTATTCTTCCCAGACTTCAGGTAAGACTCAAAGATCTTTGTCTCCTATGTTGTATTTTACCCCAAACAAGATGATATCTTCTCTATTAGGCTAACTTGAGTTTAGTCAGCCTCATATAGACTAACAGCTAAATATCCTTTCTATTTATTCCTGTGTTCCTGTCCTCCTATAAAGACCACGGTGAATCAAATATGGGACCAATTCGAAGATTATGAAGTAGTATCTCCTCCTTGGTTTTTGCTGTTAGGACCCCAGGTAACTATGGGCCAGGTGTAGCAAAGGGTTTTACCCATTCTGTCCGTATGGGAAAATGTGTTAGTACATATGGCCCTATAAGTCTTGTATACATATGAAGCCTCTTTATTCCAGTCAACCTCTGACGTATAATTAGTTCTATCTCAGCGTGGTTTTTTCATCTCCCTGGTCCCAGTTTTTGTAATATTGATTGAAGTTTTTCTCGTTCCATCAGATTTTTTAATTCTTATTGACGGCAAAGGACATTCATTGTTGCTACCTTGAAAATGAAATATTTTCATATTAGAAATTATACCAGACTGCTGTAATAAGTACCTCAAAAAAATAAAAAATAAACAACAATGTTCTGCTATTACTAATTTCACAGAACACTTGGGTGCTTTTCGTATAAGTTTGGGACTAATAAGAGGAATTGATTTACAGTATGGCCCTTTTATATAGTATCTTTTTATTCCATCTATCATTCCATAATTAGTTCACTTCTTGGCACCTAACAGCTGATGCATCCTTTAAACAATAAATCTTCTTATTGGCATGTCACTAATCCTTCTTTGAGTATTATTGACTCTTTAGATTGAGTCTACCTATGCATGGTCTGTTTACTGGTGGTATGGTCTATCACTTTAAGTGTGGGTCTCAATATACAAAAATATATATACTTAAAACAAAAAAAGCTACAACTAGAAATTTCCGGTCTATTTACCTTATTTATATAATTTTCTTCGCTAGATATCATATGAATTTGTGGCATATACCCAGAATTTGGCACAAGACGGTACTAGAATGTCCGGCTATGGATTACAACATTTGGAACTGCCCTGATGAAGGTGACCTCTATAATAGAGGAATACCGAAACGCGCGTAGGCTATAGGTTCCTTTTGAATCTCATTTGATATCATAATATTATCATATTTCACGGACATTCATCCCTTCTAGATCTGAGTATAAGACAGTTATACCAACGTTGTAGGATTTGTATCAACCCTAAAGTCTGTTACGTTGGGTAACAATAAGTAACCTTTGGATTCTATTTCGCTATTCGCTATAACTGTATGATATTAGGATCATTATATTGCTCTTTTTAAAATTTTTGCATTTTGTATTTTTGAGGTTTTAGCCCGGTATGAATGTGGAATGATTGAGTTGGGTGAATGTTAATGTCTTTTTTTGTATCTGGTTTTTTATCCTTAATTTTTTGTAAATGAACTCAATAAAAACATATATTGTTGATAGAGTCTCTATTTTGTTATCCAATTCTATATGTAGCCCAAATCGTACACCTAAAAGTTATTGTAGCATATGACATACAAAACTATGGACATTGGTATTTTTAGCAATACAGCATTTGAGGAATATCATTCCCATGATCATTGTTTGTGGTTCATAATTTAGCTTTACTCTTCACTTCTGGACTGAGTACATTCTGCCCGGAAGAATGGAGGCTGTAGGAGGAACTGCCACTCTGTATGTTGCTTTGTTGTGCTGTCCTGCTGCTTGCTTCTTCTGTCCTGGGAATTAAAGGACTGGACTTTGCTTTTTACATCCTGTTTTCCAAGGTTTCCAAGGGCTTGACCTGAGCTTGCCTCAAATTAAGAAGTCTCAGGAACATCAAAGACTCCTTCTGCTAGTGCCTTAACTCTTCTGCTGAGATCCTGATTTGCCAAGTGGTGTCAAATCCAGTACCTGGACCCTTGGAAGTGAAAACTGTTGTCCTGAGGAAGAAAATCCACACATCAGATCACCCCAGCTGAAAATCAATGCATCACTGTGCTTGTGGCCGAAGAGTTGAAGCAGGGTCTGACTTGAGGCTGAAAAAAACGATGCAACTTCTGCCTTGCAGTAGAATGATTGTTGCAGCGCCTGTAGAAATGTCACAGCACCTGTTCCACTGCAGATGTACAATCCCTCCGAGTCTGTATTTTCACACGCATCATACCTGGGAATCAGTTTCACATCAACCTCACACTGCGGCAAGGAATCGAGGCTGCATGACCAGAAACCAACGCATCATCACTCCTACGGGGAGAGAGCGGATGCATCACCTCCCCTGCCAGTAAGTAACCAATGCATCACCTCTCCTGTGAGGAGGGAATCGATGCATCACTTCCCTTGTCAGTAAGGAACCAATGCATCACCTCCACTGCGCAGTAAGGAACCAACCGATTGCTTTATTTACTGGGTCCTAACCTCCCCTGTGGCCCACATTGTATTTGTTTTTGACACATCCAGGTACTGTGTGTTAAAAAGAGACAACCATGGATTCCTCTGGATTAAGACTCTTTACAATCTTTAAAAAATGATATCTTTGCTTGTGTATGTTGGACTTTTGTTGTTTTGATCTTGTTGTATTCAGATAAATATTGGCTATTTTTCTAAACTGGTGTGAATTACTTTTGTGGTGTTTTCACTGCATTATTCTGTGTGTGTGTATAAAAATCTGGCACACATTGCCTCTGAGGTTAGCCTGACTACTTGTGCCAAGCTACCAAGGGGGTGATCAGGGGCTATCTTAGCTGCATGGCTCCCTTACCCTGACAAGAGTGAGGGCCCCTACTTGGACAGGGTGGAAACCACTGCCAACTGTAGACCCCATTTCTAACAATGAGCTTGTAGGAAAAGGAACAGAGGAATTCAGTGGAGTAATAGAAACCCTGATGAAATCCGTCTGGGATGAAACGTGTTGGCTGGGCTGAGTTGTTTTGTATGAAGATTTCAAATAAAGGAATTTGGTCATTACACTATGCTCCCGTCTTGTAATAGATCTTGAAATGAACATCAAATTAATCATAACCTACGAATACATGAATAATTAACTTTGGGACTACAGTGTGCATCCCTTCCATGTGGATATATTTATTTGGAAAAGGATGGTTTTGTGAGCAGTTGAACCAAGGGGGCGGTAAGTGCACTTCAGCTACTTTGGTTTACTACACACCAGTGCGAATATCTAGGGCCTACACTGCTTAGCTCTGTGGATTAGTATACTAACAGTCTTACTTATGACTAAAGGATGGCACACCTGAAGTCATTTTGAATTAATCAAACTGTTAAAAAGTAAAACATTTAATTTAGAAAGGAACACAATGAGGGGGTCATTCTGTCATAGAAATTATAGATATTGCTGTAGAAAGAAAAATTAGGACATGTTTGTGGTGTGTTCTAAAATATCTTCCTCTTCTACTTCATTAAAACATTCTGACATGCAGACTGAAACGTACTTTCAACATAAGCAGCAGACTGCCAATTAACTCCCTGGTGATCAGCAGTTTACTACAGTGTTCTAATGAGCATCTAGAGTGCTAACATTGAAAATTTATGCCAAAAGTGTAGCACATCAGACCTATATCTTAATGGAATCAAAATGGAAAACTGAAAGCATTTTATGAGGATACTGCAGTAAATGAGGAGACTAGGAAGCTTCATAACAAATAAGCCTCCCAAGATGGCCATCAGAGAAATAAGAGTTGAAATGTAGCACAAATATCACCCACATGTAGCCCATTTATAGACCAATGCAAGCATGTGCAAAACACTAAGGCCCATATTTATGCTTTTTGCCTCAAAACTGCATTAACGAAGTTTTGCAGCAAAAAGTTTAGCGCCAGCTTGCGTCATATAACAACGCTAGCTGGGCGCTGTATTTATTGAATAGCACATGCTGGTGCTAAACTTGGGCTAGGGTCTTAGAAGCAGAGGCTAGCCTGGTGGCGGTGACGGTAGGGAAGGAGGGGGTTGTGCATCAGAAAATGACGCTAGCCTGTGTTGAGGCAAAAAAATGATTCCTGTCTCAGTAAAAAAAATTGAGTCATGGCCAGCACAGAGGACAAATGTCCCCTGGGCATGGCCTTTGCACCCTGTGCCATGCAGGGGGGCCCAAGTTTGGGCCCTAAATTGCACTTACAAACAAATAAAAAAATACTTACCAATACTTACTATACTTACCTGGGATGGGATGGGGTCCCCCATCCTCTGGTATCCCTCTGGTGTGTGTGGGTGTGTTCCTGGGGCTTGGAGAGGGCAACTGGGGACCCATTCCATGCTGTTTAACCATAGAAATGGATTCACAGGTCACCTAATGCCTGGTCCGACCCAGGTATTAAATAATGGTGCAAAGCAAGCTTTGCGCCATTATTTAGCCCCTCCTCGCAGCTGTGTGTCATTTTAGCACGGGGTAATAAATAAGGGGCTATGGGGTAGCACCATATTTTAGATGGGAATGCCTACCTTGCATCTCACTGATGCAAGATAGGTGCATGCATCCAAAAAATGAAGGATAAATATGCCCCTAAGTTGTTTTTTTTTTTGCATGTTTTATATAGTACAGACTTGACCTGAAGCTAATGGAGTACTTTACCTGAGCATCAGTTACATTACTCAAAGACACATTCCTTTTGGGCTTTAGGCATGGGGAGTTTAAGGCCCTCATTGCAACCCTGGTGGTCGGTGTTAAAGCAGCGGTAACACCGCCAACAGGACGGTGGTAAAAAAAATGGGATGACGACTATGTCGGAGACCGCCAACACATACAGCCACTTTAACACTCCGACCGCCACAGCAGTAGCAACAAACAACACAGCAGTAACTGCCAGCAGCCAGGCGGAAGTCAATGTACCGCCCACCCCATCATAACCCGCCCATCCTCCAGGTTTTCCGGGGCGGTACCAATGCCATCAAAAGCACAGCAGAAACAGTACCCAGAAGGGGAACCACTCACCTCTCAACACTCAATGAAGAACCAGGACGCCATGGAGCCCGAGCTGCAGGTCCTCCCCATGCTGGTCTACCTCCTCATCCACCAGGAGTACAAATGGCGGCAGCGATGACCACAGTGAGTACTGCACCTAGTACACAGGGGAGGAGGGAAAGAGAGTGACACACACATGCAACACGCAACACCCCCCACCCTCACCCACAACACCATACACACAAAAACATGCATCAACATTACATTTACACCCCATAACCCCCTGGAAGAACCCAAGGACAAAAAGAATAGAGTCAAATCATTGATATTTTAGAAATAGTCAGATATACGTAATAATTTGAAAGACAGTATTTACAAAAATATAAAATATGTACATAAGGCGGTACATTGTCCACTCAAAATGTCCGTGGGCCACTGGGCCAAAACTCATAGGCCAAGCCCACACTTGACTCCTGCTTCAATACAGAGAGAACACTGCAGGGCATCAGGTCGAAAACACACAGGCACCTCAGGGGGATGGGGTAGGGGGGGCCACCTCAGCCGGAAGATGTAATAATGCCACTGCTCCTGGAGGGGGCTACATGCCCACAGCGATGTCGTGGGGAGTGCAAGGCCACAGTCTCTCAAGTGGGTGGTTTGCCCACTGCTTGGTCCTGGGGAGTGCAAAGCCACAGTCTCTCTAGTGGGTGGTTTGCCCACTGCTTGGTCCTGGGGAGGGCAAGGCCACAGTCTCTCTAGTGGGTGGTTTGCCCACTGCTTGGTTGTGGGGAGTGCAAAGCCACAGTCTCTCAAGTGGATGCCTATCTCCACTGGTTCTGGAGGGGGCTTTGTGCCCAGTGTGCTTCATCCTGCCAAGGATAGCGTGAGTGGATGCCCTCTCGCACTGGTTCTGGAGGGGGCTTTGTGCCCAGTGTGCTTCATCCTTCTAAGAATAGGGTGAGTTGATGCATATCTCCACTGGTTCTGGAGAGGCTTTGTGCCCAGTGTGCTTCATCCTGCCAAGGATATGGTGAGTGGATGCCTTCTTCCACTGGTTCTGGAGGGTGCTTTGTGCCCAGTGATGCAACACTTGGGGTGTGGCAGTTCACAGTCCCTCACCTGGGTGTCTGAGGCACGAGATTTGCAGGGACCAGGTTGCATGATAGTCCATGGAGGCAGAGCTAGACTCCATCTGGTGATGGCTATGGCTGCAAACTGGTGGTAATACCGGTGCTGGTGGGGGTGCTTCCAGTGGTGGAGGGAGGCTCCAGCCCTTCTCCTGCAGCCTTGAATGGCTGCCCACTGGGGCTGCTGGTAGTGGTGCTACTGTCAGCCGTGCAGGTGGCGGTGCTTGCGGTGGTGCCTGTGGCGGTGCTAGCGGCAGTGCAGGTGCCAGTGCTGGCTGTGGTGCAGATGCTGGTGCTGCTAGTGGTGGAGGGAGGCTCCAGCCCTTCTCCTGCAGCCTCAGACGGCTGCCCACTGGGGCTACTGCTGCTGACAGCAGTGGTGCTTACGGCAGTGCAGGTGGCAGTGCTTGTGGCAGTGGTAGCGGCAGGGCTGCTGGCGGAGCTGGGCGTGGTACAGGTGGCGGTGCTGGCAGTTCACCTGCTGCCTTGGATGGATGAAGTGCCTCGCCTGGTGTTTTGTGCCCCTTCATCACCTTGGCAGATGGTGGTGACCTGGGGTCTGGCAGCTGGAGTCCTTGAGGCGGCTTTGCTGGGTGGTTGTGGCTCCTTCTCCTTGCTGGATGCTGTCCCTCTCTTCACCTTGCCAGGTGGTGGAATCATTTTGGCCTTGGCAGGGGTTAGTGGCACACAGGCTGGGCTGATGGGTGCCTCCTGTGAGCCTCTGAATAGCTGCAGGAACCACAGCAGATGTCAACTTGGTGGCTGAGGTGCTGGGCTGGTTTCTGGCCACCCTGGCCAGAGGGGAAGGAAAGAGGTCAATGTTTGCCAGGAAAAGCTTCTTAGGGACACAGGGGCGGGAAGAGGGAGAGGGTTTGGGAGTGGTGGAAGAGGAAATGGTTGTAGGAGGTGTCTGTCTGCTGAGTTTGGGTGCAGTGCATGGGCTGGATGCTGTTGTGAGGTGGATGGCTGTTGGGTGGGTTGGTGCTTGCGTTAGTGTACTTTGGGAGGACCGGTCGCAGACACACTGATAGAGGACACAGGGGACGTGTGCATGGGTGTGGGGGTGGTGACTGCCAGTGAGGGGTGTGTTGTGATGGGCGTGCTGGTAATGGAGGTAGTGGATGAGGATGTAGTGCATGCATGTGTTAGTGGAGACGCTACTGGGAAGGAGGTGGATGGCGAGAAGGAGGGAGACCCAGTGGAGGCAGTGGATGTTGCTGTGTCTGCATGGGGATGGTGCTTGTGTGAGTGCCTGTGAGATGAAGTGTGGTGCTTGTGTTTGCCTGAGCCACTTTTCTCTGTTGATTTGGGTGAATGCTGGTCTGAAGGTGTGCTTGGAATAGGCTGGGGTTGAGGGTGATTGGGACTGGGTAGAGGAAGTTCGAGGGGGGAGGCTGGAGACAGGGACATTGGCTGCCATCAGTGCGGAGGGCAGAGCCTGAAATGCTCTCTGTTGGGCCACCACACCAGAGTGAATGCCCTCCAGGTATGCATTTGTTTGTTGCAAATGCCTCTTGACACCCTGGATGGTATTCAGAATTGTTGACTGCCCAACAGTGAGGGATCTCAGGAGGTCAACAGCCTCCTCACTGATTGCAGCAGGGCTGACTGGGGCAGGGCTTGAAGTGCCTGGGGCAAAGGAGATGCCCACCCTCCTGGGTGAGTGGGCATGGGAAACACACTGAGGGGCTGCTGGCAGGGCGGTGCTGGCAGGGGGGTGGCGGCTGTACCTGTTGTTGGGGTGGGCACAGAGGTGTCCGCCAGGGCGCTTCCATCATAGGAGGCGTCGCTGTCTGTGGTGTCCCCTCCTGTCCCCGTCATGGAGCTCCCCTCACCCTCCGTCCCACTGGTGCCCTCACCGTTGTTGTATTCAGCCTTTAGGCCCATGTGGGATGCAGCTCCCTCCATCGCTGGTGCCTCTGCCTCTTCGCCAGATGATGCTAATGCACACAAGGACAGGGTGACTAAACAAAAAGGGGGGGAGAGACAGAGGATACACTTGGTCAAGGCCAGCAACACCACTACCATTGGCGTACACAACACACAGGGAGCATCCCTATGCACTAGGCCATGAACTACCAGTCACCAGCCCATTTAGTACAATGTCTAACGTCATTAGCTGCACACTTGAAACCCACAAGACCCTGCTAGTTAAAGATACCCAATAACACTATTGGGGTTGGAGGGCTTCAGAGCATGCCCAACAAGGGACCCACCCTGCCATGTTCACCCTGGCCTAGGGGCACCCACAGCCCACATCCCCCACAAAGATAAAGCTTAACATGTGCACAGTCATGATTCAGAATCTGTACTCATCCCCTTGTGGCTGCTGTGATGCCTTGAAGCGCACTCCAAACTTCGGATAGGACACCGCCAGGATGCGGAGCATCAGGGGGGTCAGGGTACGACGGGCACCACTTCCTCATTGGGAGGCCAGCCCCACCTGGGCCTCCGCTGTCTTCCTTGCCCAATGACTCAAGTCCTCCCACCGTTTGCGGCAGTGGGTGCTCTGCCTGTCAAAGACCCCCAGGGTCCGCACCTCCTTGACGATGGCACGCCAAATACCCTTTTTTTGATGGGCACTGACCTGCAAGGAAAAGACAGCAGAAAAGGGAATTAGTTAACCGTCTAGACCGTCACACTCATGGCCCACCAGATCCTTCCCATCCCCTGATGCACATACATTGACGACCATACATGCAGAACGCTGGCCAGGACACCTCGGCCCCCCCTACATGTGCTTTACACACACAGCAATCCATACATTCATGGCCCACGCATCATGCTCACAGTGTACTCACCTGTTTGTCTAGAGGACCATAAAGTAACGTGTACTGGGGTAGGACCCCATCCACCAGTTTCTCCAACTCCTCCTCAGTGAAGGCAGGGACCCTTTCCCCAGACACATGAGCCATTGTCGCTTCCAGACACATGTCACAGCAGCACTTGCATTGTAGGTTCTCTCCTGTTGAAGGTCAGGTAGCAAGCAAGTGAATAGATAGAAAATGGCGGTCACGTCCGCAGCGGTGTGTACATCACCATTGGCTCCTGGAACCCATAGGGACAATGATAACCAATGCGAAGTTGCACAGCGGTCATCAACCGCCTACAGCAATGGCGCACAACACCAGCGGAATTACCTCATTTCCACTTGTCCCTCCTCACAGGTCAGGAAGATGCCATTTCAGGGGGGCACAGGCCATGACACTTAACTGCGTCACAGCAGAAATTGGCCCACAACTGACTCTTGGATTCACATATAGGTTCTGTAAAGGAAAATATGCATCATTATTTCAATTGATGTGTGAATATGACCCTCTGCTCACCGTTTTCCTCCATAGGCTTCAACCTCTGAGGATGAATATGAGATGGCGACATCCTCTGGTGTACAGACCCCTGTTGGACCTTGCGACAATGGAGGACAGACACATTATACTAACATACAGACTTGATCTGGCCACAATCCAAGAACTGTGTGCCCAATTGGAGCCAGACCCGATGTCAGCTATCCGCCAGCCCACAGGTATCTCCCCTCTAGTGCAGGTCATGTCAGTGCTACATTTCCTGGCAAGTGGTTCCTTCCAAACAACAGTGGCCATGGCATCAGGGATGTCTCAGCCAATGTTCTCCAATGTGTTGACTACAGTGTTGTCAGCCCTGCTGAAATAACTGTTCAGCTACATCGTATTCCCCCAAGTGGAGGATTTGGCCACAGGGAAAGCTGACTTTTATGCCCTGGGACATATCCCCAACATCACTGGTGTCATTGATGTTACGATCCCATGTAGCATTTGCCTCCTCCCGGAGAAATGAACAAGTGTTCAGGAATAGAAAAAGCTATCACTCTATGAAGGTGCAAATGGTGTGTTTGCGGACCCGTCCATCTCCCATGTGAATGTCAAGTTTCCTGGCTCTGTGCATGACGCCTTTATTTTGAGGAATAGCAGCATCCCGTATGTGATGGGCCAACTCCAGAGATACTGGGTGTGGCTAATAGGTGAGCCCAAGGTTCCTTAGTTGCAGAGTCTACAGCTCTTGTCGTAATGCCACATTCTCTCCCCTAAGTGTAACATATAATCAAGTGATCAAGTGGATAAAAAACAAATAAAAAAAAAACAATTAATTTAGCAAATCATTTAAAAGTGCTTTGTCACTATTTGAGGACTCAAAAAATATGTCCTCATTTTAGATTATTAGAGCACTAACCATAATTTCTATGGGAATAAAACCATTTTATTGTTTTAATTTCAAAAGGAAATGCTGCAGGTATTACAATTTTGATTGCATCAAGATGACATTCAGGCATGCCACACTTTTGTAATGAATATAGAATGTTAGCAATCTAGTTGTTGATTCGAATACTGTGGGGAGAGAGATGTCAGAGGCACATACTAGGATAGTTGAAGGCAGAGAGGAGGTTGCAGAAGCACAAGTTGACCAAGCTGGACAGGAGGGAGGGGCAATAGCAGCACAGCGGACCATGGAGGACAGGGGAAAAGGTGCAGGGGCAACAAACCAACCAGGAAGAACAGGCAAGAGGGGCAGTGGTAACATAACAGACCATTGAGGACAGAAGGAAGAGACAGTGGCAGTAGAACCATAAATGCCTATAGACCCGATTCAGGCAGGAGACCCTTGATGTTTTAAGTCCAAGAAAGCTTTACGTTATCTGTCTCCTGACTGAAATCTCCGCTTTTTCAATTTACATTAATGGGGAAAATCAGTTCCCCATGTTTTGTTTCCAAAATCTTCCTCTTATCAAGTTCAAAATGTTAGCTAGTATGGCACATTGGATCGGGGGGGCAGGAGGAACGGGGTAGGAGGAATAGGGTAGGGACATAGACTTTGATAACTGAGGCAAGGAGGGAGATGGACAGGGGCATTAAACTGACCTTACAGGGCAGGCATAGGTGGTTGCAGCAGCACAATACCCCACCCAGAGCAAGCAGGATGGCAGTGCAGCACAACAGACCATGGAAAGCAATAGGCAGGGGACAGGGCCATTCCAATGGACAACAGAGAGCAGAGGGGAAAGAGGCAAGAGCAGCAATCTGATCATACTGGACAGAGAGCAGGGACAGATGCACCATAACGGACCATGAAGTGCAGAAGAGAGTGGGTAGGGGCACAACAATGGACCAGACAAGGGAGAGGGAGGGGATAGGGGCCTGCACATGGAAAACAAAGGGCATGGGAAAACGGGCCAGGGCTGGAGCAGCAAGCTGACCATGAAGGGCAGGCAGGATGGGCACTGGAAGCCCAACACACCAGGGAGGGCAACAATGAGGCTATAATGGCATACATGCAGACAATTGAGGGAAGGTGAGAGGGGGTCAAGGGAAGAAAACTTACCACACAGCACAAGTACAGGGGCTGTGGCAGCACAGAAGGCCATGCAAGGCAAGCTGGAAGATTAGTGGCAGTACAGTGGCCCTGGTGGGCAACAGGGAGGAGGCAGAGGCATGCAAAATGGACTGTAAAGGAAAGAAGTGAAAGGTAGGGGCTAGTCACAGATAAGAGAAAGCAGGGGAAGGGGCTTCACAACAGACCATGTGAGGTAGGCAGGAGGAGCAGTTGCAGCACAATAGAGCATGAAGGGTAGAAGGGACTGGTAGCAAAATGGAACATGAAGGACAGCATAGAGGGAATAGTGGCATAGAACTCGGACAGGCAGGGTAGAGGTGACAGAGACAGGCATCAGTAATCTAACCAGGCTAGGTAAGAGGGAGGGGAAGTGACAGCTCAATAGAACACTCAGAGCAGATAGGACAGGCAGTGGCAGGTCCATGGAACATGGTGAGCAAAATGAAAGGAGCAGGGACAAGAACACAGGCAAGGAGGACAAGGGGAGGGAGGGTAGTGGTAGCAAGCTAAGCACAGAGGCTAAACAGGAGGGCAATGATGGGGCATAAAATTTGGTAACAGAGGGCAAGAGTTGGCAGGGATATCAAACTAAATGGAGGGCAGTGGCACCATATCGGACAATGCAGGGTATGAAGTAGGGGGCTGGTGCATGGACTTAGGCAACAGAGGGTAGGGAGGAGGTAGATAGGGGAGCAAGCTGACTGTTCAGGGCTGGTGGGAAGGACAATAGCAGAGCAACAGCCTCATATCGCTTTAATGAGGGACCAGGGGCATGGATTTGGAAAATGGATAACAAGGAGGAGGGGGTAGAAGAAGCAAGCTTGGGGGGGCGGCACAATGCCAGGCCGGGGCCTGTATACAACTCCCCCCTACACCACATTGTGATGAGCATTTTACTTGATATTATAACAACCCTAGAAGTTCACTGAAAAAAACAAAGGTTACGGGGATGTTTTAGTTAGGAAATAGTATCAAAAAACCTTAGAAATTTACTACAAAAATGGTTGCAGGGACATTAAAGTTAGGTTCAGATTTTACATGCACAAAACCATAGAAGGTTAGCTGTTAGAGTTATTTCAAGTAACTATAGCTTGTGACGTAATGTAACTATAACTTGCGCCCTTACCATAAACTGTTAATTACCCCAAATATTACATCACTCAAGACATCTTCTATGACGATTGATAATATGACTGTAACATTTCAATAAAATTATTGATGAAAAAACTGTGCATGGCGAAGGTGCAATCCTTTTTTGGTAATGCAGAGCATGCTGCATTTCAGTGAAATTCTTGCTGCATTGCCACGGGACCAACCAGAGCACGACAGATTGTTCAAACTTTAGCCTGTCGTGGAACATTTGTCTGTCAGGTTTCCAGAGATTTATACTCCTTCAAAGGATATAACTGTCAATCAGTCCTTGATCCTGTAAAAAGGACCCTGCTGTTCAGGAAGTACATTGTGAGCAAAAGAGTTTGCTTTGGCATCAATGTGTATACAAGGAAGGACTCCACTTTAAACCCTGTAGGTTGGCCTCATACATTAGGGGTCACAGGAATGATTCTATGGGAGCTTGTCCAGCAACTCATTCACAAAGGTTCTAATCCTTATATGGACAGTTTATATACAGGAGTAAAGCTATTCAGTGAGCTTTACAAAGCTGGCACTGTGGCCTGTGATACAGTTTGTTGTTGGCGCAAAGGATTCATGCAGGAGCGCATTTGAAAGAATCTCCAGAAATCCCAGAGTACTGTTTTGTGTTCCAATAAACTGCTTGCAGCCAAGTTCCTGGATAGGCGCAATGTATACATGCACACTGAAATTCATGATGAGAGCATTTCTACCATCACGGTTTGGGGTCAGATGGCTTGAGTCCACTAGCCCACCTGTATATTTGATTACAACATGTACATGGGTCGAGTGGACAAAAATGACCAGGTACTTCAGCCATACACTGTGAGTTGGGAAACCCGCACTTGGTACGAGAAACTGTTTACCCACCTGATCCAGATGGCCACATACAATGCATATGTTGTTTGTCATCAGACAACCACAGGGAGACTTGTGTGTTTACTTGACTTTCCGTTGTCTGTGACTGAAAGTCTCATGGCTAGAGAAGCAGCAGCCTCCCCTTCATATCTTCTAGAGGATGTGGCAGGCTGCAGGAGAGACACTTTGCTGATTGCATTCCTAAAACACCCAAAAAAGGATGGACAGCATGATAATTGTAAAGTGTGCTTGAATCAGGGAAAAGGAGTGGGAGAATTGTGGTTACTGTCCCAAGTGCCCATCTCAGCCAGGTCTATATTTTACTACTTGATTATATTGTATCATACTAAAGTGAATATCTGGAAAATTAACTGACATTGAGATGCCCTAAGGTAAACATTTCAATGGCTGTGCATGGAGGCCTACCGTCCATGGGCCACTACTTTGCTAGACAAGCAGACACAGAATTTTAGTTCCTCTACTTTAGGAATTCATGGATTTCCTTATAGCCTGCTTGGCACCTTTATCTGCCATCAGAATGTGGTAGGTATTCTTTTCAACGATTGACAAATGCATTATAGATCCCACAATGCACACACTGGTGGACCTGACATATGTCACATTGTCACAGAGCATCCTGTGTGGCAAAATGTTAAAGAAGTGACTGGATTTTGAAGTGTTTGTCAGGGAACTTACGTATACAACACAAGGACCACCCTGATTGCCCATGAGAACCAGAGTAAGTGTAAAAAGTCAAACAAATGCCCCAATAGACTTATTCACCAACATTTCTACTTGCTTTGAAAGTGTGCAGACTCAATTATTAACCTGTATCATAAACAGTATTATTGAAAAAGGGTACAGAATGCAATATCTTGTATGATGAGTGGTTTCACATCTTTAGTAAAAAGATGGGAAAACTATCATCATACAAGATATTGCGTCCTGTGTACTTCTTCACCATATTGGGTATGATACAAGATAGTAATTGAGTTTTTACACTGTCAAAGCCAAAGTAGAAGTGTAGCTGGATGAGTCCCATCAGACTTCTATTTAGCTTATTATTTTAGGGAACTTAGTCACTATTCCCCAGCATGTTTGCCTTAGTTTCAATGGTAGACATACTTGTTCGGTTCTAGGAATAGTTCTACAAGGACTACTGTTGACTCTTGTGGTATTCAATCCTGATGCAGGCACTAGGCCCAGGCACATCAGTGGGGTAGCACTTTTAGTTGTACAAGTTAGGGAATGTTGGGTGGTTAGAAGTTTGTGGATCCCTGTATATTCCTGTAGTCTACAACACAGAAATGCAAGGAAAAATAGTGTTTTTATTCAATGTTTCGGGGTATTCCGGGTAAGAAAACTTTGATGGACCCACACAAGCAAAACCTCCCTGGACTTCCCTTGATGTCTACTTTTCAGAAATGTCTGGGTTTGATAGGGTTCCCCACATGGTTGCCTATCCCAGGACTAAATAGTATATCCCTGATAGTTATCATTATTGCCACAATATGTGTTGGGCCATTTCCTGTCACGGGCACCTGGCCCACCCACACAAGTGAAGTATCCTTTTTCTCAGGAGACTTGGAGGAACACTCGCGGTTAAGAAATTTGTGACTGCCTGCAGATTCGAGAACTTTCCATCATTGAAATGTGAGGAACATGTGTTTTTCAGTGAAAGTTTGATGTTTTCAAGAGATTCTGGGTGAAAAAACAAAGTGAGAGCCACGCAAGTCAGCCGACCCTAGATACTTCTAGGTGTCTAGTTTAAAAATGTTTACAAGTTGTCTAGGTTTCCCTAGGAACTGACTGAGCTTTGGTACAAAGTGTTGAGCTAACCACAAGGGAATAAAGGTCAGTTTTTGGTGGAAAAATGTGCTGTGTCCAGGTTGCATTTTGGGTCGTTTCCTGTCTCAGGCACTAGGCCTACCCTCACAAGTGAGGTACCATTTTATTGGGTGATGTAGGGGAATTTTGGAGTGAGAATTTTGTGGCTTCCTGCAGATTTTATCACAAATATGTGAGAAAATGTGTTTTTTTAGTGAAAGTTTGAGGTATGCAAGGGATTCTGGGAAACATGTGGTGTGAGCCATGTAAGTCATCCCACACTGGATACCCCTAGGTGTCTAGTTTTCAAAATTGTATGGGTTGGCTAGGTTTCCCTAGGTGCAGACTGAGCTAGAATCCAAAATTTCAAGCCATCCACACGAAAAAAGGGTCAGTTTTTGGTGGTAAAATGCTATGTATCCATGTTGTGTTTTGGGCCGTTTCCTGTTGAGGGCACTAGCTATACCCACACAAGTGAGATACCATTTTTATCGGGAGGCCTCAGGTAATGCCCGAAATGTGAAAGTTTATGGCTCCCCATAAATTCCAGAACTTTCCATCACAGAAAAGTGTGGAGAATGAGTTTTTTAGTGAAAGTTTGAGGTTTGCAATGGATTCTGGGTAAAAAACCGTGGTGTGAGCCATGCATGTCAGCCCACCCTGATTACCCCTATATGTTTAGTTTTCAAAAAAGTACAGAATGGCTACGGACATTGAAATAATTAGTCAGTTTTTTGTAGAAAAATGTGCTGCTCCATTTTGGATTTTGCAATGTTTCCTATCTCGGCCACTAGGCCTACCCACGCAAGTGAGGTACTGTTTTTATCAGGAGACCTGGGGACATGTCAAGTGCAAGGAAGTTTGTGAATCCCTGCAGATTTCCGAACTTTCCATCACTGTAATGTTAAGAAATGTGTTTTTTAGTGAAAGCTTAACTTTAAAGTTTGCAAGGGATTCTGCATTAAAAAAGTGGTGTGAGCCATGCAGGTTAGCCCACTTTGGATACCACTAGGTGTCTAGTTTTCAAAAATGTACAGTTTGGCTAGTTCTTAGGTGCAGGCTGAGCTAGGATCCAAAATTTCAAGCTAGTCACTTTGGAAAAAAGGGTCTGTGCTCTGTGGAAAAATGTGCTGCATCCATGTTGAGTTTTAGGTGAAAACGGCAAGTTTTAAGAGATTAATATCTTTCCAGTATTAGCATCATATCAATATTAATATTTAATGTGGCGAAATCTCTGATACGTAGTTGATGCATACTAAAAGAGACATTTCAAGATGGCGCTCAGAGTACGCATGAGTAACAAAGGGACGCTAGACTATGACACAAGCATTTCTTTGCATAAATAATGTGTGGCTGAAGTGGTCGGTCAGGCGAGTTGGACAACAGAAGGAAAAGAAAGGGATAAAAAAGCCTTTCATGTTAAAGTATGTTTGTATAGGGATTACGGGCACACTTGTTAGAGTTCCATTCGAGGGAGAATTGAACTAACAGATCACTGTTGATGATTGATAGGCTGTATTTTATATTGTGTATACGGGACCTTGGTGATATCAGAACAATAGGCTTAGTAAAGCTTTGGGATGTGGTTTTATCGCCTTCAACCTTCTTGTTCTTTATCTTCAATACTGTACAGCTCATATAAGACTGCTGAAACATTACAAAGGTTAAGTCTATGAAAGTTTCTGGAACGGCTTCTTGCCAGCCCCTGTTCCTGATATTATCAAAATATATTTTAAGAATAAGTATTTGACTATACTGCTATAGCTGTATTGTGATGTTTGAGTTAGAGGATCCCTACTAAAACCTACAAGACGTCAGGCAGGATGGTCATCTTACAGGGATTTCTAAATATCATTAAGATTATTCTTTGTTGATTTCAAGTGGCAAGAGCAGTAACATGTGGCTTAGGGTGGCCCACTGACAAGCAGCTATAAACACCAAAAATGATTAACAGCTACTGTGAGTATATCTCGTTTTTTAGGGATATACCTGTAATAGTTCTTTTCAAGTTGCCCTTAAATGTTAATTGAGTAACTTATAACGTTTTAGTCTGGCAGTGAATTTATCAGTGTATTCACACACATTTACTCCATTGAGGAGTGAGGAGTTTTTGGACTTAGAAGACTGGAGTGCATCTAAATAGAATATAGATGTTGACATTACAAACCCACCTGTGGAGGGTCAGGTGAGATGAAGTGGTATGGTTTAAAGTATTTACTTACCCAGGGAGATGATAAACCATCACCCTGCATGAATGCCTCAGGGGTGCAGTCCTGTACAATAGAATCACAAACTGGTATTGGTACTAGCAGAAATGTAAATGATCTGGTGATAATCGAATGATAATGCATGATGGGAAGGTGACACAGTATCTTTGTGAAGACAGAACAAGCATGCC
Organism: Pleurodeles waltl; assembly: GCF_031143425.1. NCBI lineage: Eukaryota > Metazoa > Chordata > Amphibia > Caudata > Salamandridae > Pleurodeles > Pleurodeles waltl. The sequence goes on from NC_090443.1 coordinate 631,643,681, forward strand.
TACAAATGGTCCAAAAATGTGGGAGATCAATTAATTTTACAAGTATGACACAATAAGATGATGAATTGTTATCATTACAAGTTGGGCCAAGATACATATTGGGGATTTATGGCTGTAGAGTTACAGAAGAAGGCACTGTGCCGAAATGCTTGTTGGAACAGAATTGTAGCCACAAAAAGGAATAAGGACAACCTAAAAAATGTGTCTCTTAATTTATTGTCTTGAGAACAAAAACTTTTGATAACAAGGGTAATCTGCTTTTCACCACACTAACTAATGAAATTGAATTTTGGCCACGAGAATGAATGGGAATCAACTGAAATTCAAAACATTGTTTCTGAATTTATTGTTTTAAGAAAAAAACATAATAAGAAAAATCATCTAATTTGTTTCTTATGTTTTATCAGTATATATTTAAATTAATGATGAGAGTATGACAAAGTGTGAATGGTATGTGTGCAAGAATGTGTGAGGATGATGTTTTTTGTTTTTGAGATAAAGGGTTGAATGGATGTATGGGGGAGAGTGTTTTTAATACAAGTCTTTGTGAATTGCCATAAAGTGATTAACATTTTTGTATAATTATGGTTTGTATTTGGCTAGTGATACAATGATGTTTTGAATTGCATTGGAAAAAAGATAACGTATGTTGAGTCATACTTGTAGAGTTGTAATATAAGACGGATTATCTTAAATCTATAACCATAGGTGGCCTGTTTTTTGTTGTTGTTTGATTTAGCGCTTTGGCCAGTATCCTGTGGTAGGCACTGGGCCTACCCACACAAGTGAGGTAAAATTGTTACTCGGAGACTTGTGGAAACATAGAATAGTAGAGCATTTGTTATTACCTATTGAATTTCGCTGCATTTGTGCCTTTTAAATGCTAGTCAGTGTATACGAAAGATGACATTTTGAAAAAACCTCCAAATCGTATACTGGTTTGAGTAACCACAAATTCAGATATGTAGAAATAACCACTGCTCCTAAACTCTATATCTTGTGCCCATTTCAGAAATACATATGTTTCGTTGATACTCATTTTTCACTCTGCCTATTTTGCTATAAGAATTGGTCTATACTCCATACTCAATGAAAAGCCATCATACTTTGCAGCTCGGTTGTTGGCTCTGGGTACTTCGGGATCGTGAAGAACCTACAAACCCTATATACCTCTGCAACCAGAATGGGGTAGCGCATGTAATGGTATATTGATTTTGTCAATCGACCATCGTGACAAAAAGTTACAGATGAAAATGCTGTCACAAGTGCCTATTTTTCTCTTCTCATTTTCAATACTTCTTTATTTCAACAGTTATTCTCCTTGGCAAAATCTGAAGGGGTCTACACATATGGAACCTTGTTAAATTCTGAGTTGTGTCTGCCTTTAAGAAATCTATAGCTTTTCTGGATCACCCACAGGCTTCATACTGGTTTCCACAAGGCCTGGGAGGAGCGTGCAGGGTCACATTATGCAGAATTTTGCAAAGTTCCCCATATGGGCAGAGTTCTCTGTGGCGCCAAGTCACATTGTGTATGATGGCAAACACAATGAAAAGGATGAGCTGGCATTGAAAATTGCACACAAACTGCACCATGCAGTTTGCAAGTGTGAAGCCATCTTGTTTTTCATGGCGCTGAGCCTGTTTTTTTCATCCCTATTATTTTTTGTGATCCCCCACCCTCCAAATTATTCTACCACTCTTGTTATTTCATTACTGTCTCTTTGATTGAAATCTGTATTTTTACATTTAAAAATAAAATGTTCAGGTTTTTCGTGACTTTTTGTATTTCTTTTCCCTTATTTTATTTCTTCCTTCCCCTTTTGTTTTCTTCTCCTCTTCTTTACCCTACCCCACCCAGAACCATGACAGAGCAGGGATATTGAAGCCGTCTACCTTGTTTGTGGCAGCACCTTCAAGGGATAAAGCCTTGGACCATCTTAAGTGAGGAGGAGTTGGCAGCACTTGTGCTGTGCCACTTCCCCTCCATGCTGACAGCAGGTCTCAGTCTTGGGAGTGGTTACACACTTTGGAGCATCGACTGCTGTGGGGGAGGGTGCGTCGGTTGGTTTGTCACCACACTTGGGCCAAGTGCACCCAGCAGCAGTTGATGCACCATTGGGTGGACATATTCGACTGGGAACATGACCTGCCTAACCTGCTCGGCATCGAGGTGTCAGGGCTTGGTGAGCAATAGTTATTTATTGTTGTGTGTGTTGTTCCACAATGCAATTGTTTTTCCTAATTACAGTGCTGACTCTCAGTGCTAAGTTAAGGGTATTTATAATGTGATGCAATTTAAAGTAAAAGGATGAGTCAGTAATGATGCTTCCTAATTGTACTTGTGGGTGCACGATCAGGCTGATTATTTAAGAAGCCATGCAGACAGAGACTTCTCCTGTCAGCACCAAGAATAATAAGATAGCGTTAATAAGAAATATCAGTGAGTGAGCCTCTCCTTCTCTGTACCTTTCATTGGGTAGCTTATGCAGTCCCTTCCAATCACAATCTCACGGCGAATGGTTAGGATATCATCATAGCATGTATGTATCCATGCATTGAAAAAAAATGGAGGCAGAGTCATCCCCATTAAAGGTGGTTGAGAAGCAAAGATTATTGTTATGCATGCATTGTTAGAGGTACGTAGTTGTAAATGTAGGGCCATATTTATTTACAATGCCTTTTGTGCCACTGGACATCACATTTAGCAACAGTCTGGTGGCCTACACTGGAGGGCCATATTTACAAGGCCACATGAATCCACCTCATGGGGCTCTTCATGTAAATGTGGACTGAGTCAATGCATCACAAGTTGCTGTGTTGACTCACCCTGTGACCGAGAAGCATGCCATTGGTGTTATGGTGGGTGTTCCCAAGTAACACTTGACACATTCCCAGATCTACAAAGGTTTGTAAACCTGTGAATGCATCAAAAGCCTATGTCTCCCCAGGGGAGGGATAATGAGGGATGCAATGAGGAGAAATACCTTTATTTCTCCTAGTTTTTTTCTTTTTCTATGCATGCTGGAATCTGTGCAGCACACATAGAGCAAAGGAAACTCCTCTTATGATTGTTTTTTTTTTTTGCAGGAAGGTATCCCTTTCTGCACAAAATCAATCTGCCACTCAACACAGGCACCCTTGTAGCATGGTGCACGGGTGCCTGCATGGGCTCTTGCTTAGCCCAACACAGGGGAAAATTACAGGAATGTGCCGTACTTGTGGCAGATATGGCACATTCCTGCCCTCTCCTTTTGATGCAGGGCAACACTGCAAGAAGGCTTGTGATGCTGCCCTGCGTCTAAAGTTTGTAAATGTGGCCTGTAGTTTAGGAATTTTTGGAGTAGGGTTTAGGTGTAGGAATTAGGGAAATAAAAGTAATAGGTCAACTTGAGTTGAGTCCATCATACTATGCAAACTGACTTAGAAAAGTACAATGTTACTGTGTTTGCCTCTTCTTGTTAAAAAAAACTTTTTGGGGGAGATTATGGGCCTGATTACGACCTTGGCGGAAGGGATTACTCTGTCACAAACGTGATGGATATCCCATCTGCTGTATTCCAAGTTCCATAGGATATAATGGAACTTTTAATATGGTGGACAGGATATCCTTCATGTTTGTGACAGAGTAACCCCTTCCGCCAAGGTCGTAATCAGGCCCTAAGTGAGCTAATATTTGTTTATCTTTGTTTATTTTTCACCTTAGGACCCAAGGGGAAGAAGAGGGCAACCTCATCAGCGATCCTAAGAGAAGGGGAGGGTGCCAGTGCCACCACCAGTGTGGATGCTGGCAGATATGCTGGCCCCAGTAAGTCTTCGTGGTGTATTATTATTATTTCCCAAATTTATTTTTAACCTCTCCTTATTTCAAATAACTTTTCTTTTAGTTTTACTGTGCCTGTCTACCTTTTTTTGTACTTAATTTCATTGTGCGTAAGCTTTGTTAAATTCTTGTTATACTTACATTTATCTATTTTACATGTTTCTTCTATACTTGACTTCCACCCTTTATATATCTTGCAGAGTGGTACTTAATACTAAGAGGACAGATTTGTAGGACAGGTACTCTGCTTACACGATTCCATGCCCAAGTCAGCTTTTCTACGCATGTTTGTGGAGGTTTTCTTTCTCATGCCCATTGCATTTTCCAGCCAAGACTTCACCATAGGTTCTCCTGGATTAACCAATATATTCCACCCCCCTTGTTCTGCTTCAGTGACTTAACTCATGCCCCTCCATTACGAAACATTTGCCATTGATTTGTCTACCATGCTTTTATAGCAAGCAACAAAATTCCTAAAGTGAATGATAGACGAAGATAGAACTGTAATGCTTCATTGTGGGTGTTTTTATTTTGTTGGAACTAAATTACGTTATGTTTTTTTTCCAGCTGCACTGACCACCAGTGCTGGGGGGCGCAGCAGCATCAGTGCACAGGATACGGCATCGGTCGGAGGGGGAGAACCAGCAGCAGCAGGGAAGGGGGCTGGTAAGTCAAATTACTCTTTCTCATTGACAATTACTAATATACTCACTGCAAGGGCATTGCTTTTGAAGCCCCTGGTTTTGCAGCTGCAGTGGGCAGTGTGTTTTTAATTGCCTCTTCTCTCTTCTAATCAGCAGACAAAAACTTATAATGAATGGATGCTATAAATCATGGATTGATGGAAAAGCAAACAAAGGATGGATGGCTAAAAGAAACAATGGGTGAAATGATATATGAGTGAAAGGATATGTGGGTGAAAGAAAAAGATGTGTAGGTAAGTGATAGGAAATTCATGGGTGAGTGAAGATAGATGAAAGGTGTGGCAGGGGTAAAAGGATACATCAGTGGGTGAAGGGTGGATGGGTAAAAGCAGATGCTCGGATGAAGAATGGGTGGATAAATGGTAATGAATGATACATCGATAAATGGATGGATAGGTGAAAGCAGGGTGTGAAAGGATTGATACTGGGTAAGTGAGCCCATGGATGGATGGGTGGATAAATATGTATGGCTGCAGTGGAATAGTGAAAGACTGGACAAGAGAGTGTAAGCTTCATATGGTGGGTATCAAAGCAGGGTGTATAGAATAGATGAATGAAAAGGTGAATGTATAATTGCTTGGATGGAGAAATAAGGGAGCTGTTGAGGAGAGGTCTGCTGTTCACCTATTTTGCTTAGTTTGCATGGTTATCAAAGCTTTGGTTCAAAGTGGGGGTATTTTAATTTCCTGTCTTTTCTCCTAACTCACTGTAGATGAAGCAAGGCAGATATGTATCCTACTACCCATCATCAAACCTACCTTCCTCTTAGTCATGAATGCCTCTATGATGTAACTGCAGTACGTCAGCGCACAACAGTGTTTTTGATGTAATCTGTGTATCTGCTTCAGTTAATGCAGCATTTACAAAGTTGTAATTGCATTGCAAACTTAAGTTGTGCTGCACTTTCACCCCGGTGGTGCCCACTCTGTCACCTCCAAGTACTTCAGTCCATTTTTCTTTCCAAAGTTCTGTCCCAGCCACCTCAAAAAAAAATTAAAGAATTCCTTTTTGCATGCACCATATTTATGTATAATTTAATATTTCCTGCTTCCTAACTGATTCATATCAGTAAAAATGTTACCCTTTTGACATTTGTCAACTACATGAGCCCTGTGTGGGTAATGGCCTTGTGACTCTTCTTAATCAGCCACATCAAACTCCAGTGGCCCTAGGGGACCAGCAATTTACTGCTACTGTGAAGGGGATCTATAATGAATATCAATGGCTGGTTGCCATTCAGGAGGAGGAGGAGGCAGAGGCAGCAGTGGCTGCTGGCCCTAGCTCCTCCAGCCAGCTGCCAGCACCTCCAGCCTCCAAACAGCACCGCCATCATAGCCCCCAGCTGGCATCAGCCACCACTGTTGACCCCCTCTTTTGCTTTGGCCGTATTTTCCAGCACCACATCCTCCAACACCTTACGCGCCTGGACTGCTAGATGGCACAGATGCAGGCAAGCCCTGAAGATCTCTGGACCCATGTTGAAAATTCCCTCTTCTGACTCTTTTTTAGTTTTTTGTTTTGGTGGGAGGGATACTTGTGGGTGAGGAGGGTGGGGAGGGAGTTGGGTTGGGGTTTTTGAACATTACATATTGGACTTTTTGTTGGACTTTTTGTGAACAAGGCTATTTCTTTGTTTGGGGAAAGAGGTGGGCTTGTTGTGGATGGAAAGGTGGGTATTTGTTTAAATTAAAGGGAACACTTTATTTGATTCATGCATCAAATGTTTATTTTGGTGTTTTAGTTTTCATTGCTTTCTTTCAGCGTGGCCTGTTTATTAAATCTGCTAAAAAAGTGTATCTCATTTACTTATACCCCTGCTCTATTGCCCTCTGCAAATATATTGACCACAAGGGGATGATTGTCATTGCCTATTTTGCCTACCAAAACCTAGACACACATAGACAAGTAAGACAACATCTTCTTTAGAAGGAGTTAATTACCAACTAAACAAGTTAACTTCAATCCATAGTTCTTCTCTTAGCTGAATAGATGAATCTAGGGATTTTCCTAAGATGGCATCTTAAGTGAGTGGTACGTAGGTAGTAGTAGTAGTAGCAGGCTAGCATGCTAACAGGGAAGACAGACCATCTATGCAAACTCCAACTACAGGATTAATCAAAGGGTTATCCTTCTCGGTCAACTCAATTGAAAGAAAACAGAGAGTTAGTTGGTCATCATCAAATTATTATAACTTTGAGAAGACTGAGACCAGACTACCACAATGACAGTATTTGACACACAGCAAAAAATACCTGATATGATAATAACATTTAGAAATATAAATTTCTTTTGAGCAATGCTAGGCAGCTACAAAACTAAACTTAGGAAATTAAATCATGGAGTCAGGAGAAGTGGGCTCAGACTTGAATGGTTGGACCAGGTTAAACATTTATGGAACACACACACAAGACATGAATGATGATGTTGATGGGGCCGGTGTGGAATACTGCTCAGGTAATAGAAGGTTAAGGTCATGCAGTGAGTTGGTGTTGCTTTTACCAGAATCCACCCCAGCAAGTGTGTGGTTCATTTATGGTGTAAAATTAAGTCACACCCCAATAAATCACACAGCTCAGGGGAAGTGGGTTAGGGGCTCAATGAATGGATGAGAAATGGGAGTTGGGAAAAGGTGTAACAAAGACTACACAAAAGAAACAATGGCAATATTCATTGGGACACTGAGCAGCACACCATCATCAATCTGTTGTGGTACAAAATGAAGGTATAAGTAAGTATGACACACTTCAGTTAAATGCATTGCAAACACTCTCTCTGCCCCAGAAAGACCGCAGATAGTATATCTTAAGTGTTATGTCTTCTAGTTTTTTTTAAATATGGAAAGTTGAATTTAACCCACCCAATTCGAAGAAAGATGATTGTTAAAAGGAAAATGATGCTGTATTGCCAAATTGGATGATGCATCTCCATTCTTCTTGGAATGTCCATCAATATGGTGCCTGTCTGAACCTGTCCGGTAGCTAAGTTTTGTTCTTGGAGGAGAGGACTGGGAGAAGGCCTGTGTGTTGAAAAAATAGTAGTGTATTATAGAGTAAAGGAGAAGGACAAAAGAAAGCAAGGTAAGCTTCATGAAGAGTCAGGTGTATACCAAGAAGACTCAGAGGCAGAGCAAGAACATAAGAGGAACTTTACATTTGAGCTAGCAATGCAGCAAACACATACCGAGCAGCATTTCAAAATCAAGGCCCAACTCTCCAGTTCACAGAGCTGAATGAGTAGTAGGCCTCAGAGTTTTCGACACCATCATGGGTTCTCTTTGAAGTCAATAACATTCGCCTTTTTATTTGTTGAGGTAGTCCTCCCCTGAGCCATTCCATCTTCCTCTTATAGATTCTGAGTAACTCTGCCCCAGTCTCAAACCTAGCAATGTAGACATGTGAAGTTCATTGCTGTTGAAGAACAAATACAGAAACAGAACTGGAGTATTTTTGTGTACATTTGTGGTTAGTAACTAAAGTGGCTGGTCTGTTCTGAGGAACCAGAAAAAGGGAATGGACCCTGCAGGTAAATGTAACTAATTTTCAAAGGCCAATCACTTTCAGGAAAAAATGATCACCCTTCAGCCCTCAAACTTTGCAAAACATCACAAGTTTACAACTTTTTTAACTCCCTCCCTCACTGTTAACCACTACATACATCAGTCATCACTCATAAATTCACAATCACTTAATATATCACCACTCATTGGTGCAATGGTTACTTAGTAGTTACCTCTTCCAATCCAAGCACAGTGGTTGACTAAAATATCTCCTATTTGATGGTATCCACACATTGGAATTAGGCATTGGCACTGGCAGTCTTTTAATCAATGATCTTCTAGGACAGCCCTGCTAGGTGATTTAAAATAAATAGGTCAGGCAATGGCATGTGCGGGAGGTAGGCATTGTCTCCAATGTCCTGAGGGTATGTAGGGGCTTATTCACTGCAAACAAGTCCAAATCCAGTCCAGGCTTATATGTGACTATAAAATGGTGGGACAGCATAAAACCAACAGAAAGATAATGTTGCACTAGCATATTTTTTCTTTATTGTTTTTGCAAAGAAAGAAATAGAAAAAGAAGATAAAGAGAAATATTTAAAAAGCTCTACGGTGGCATGGGCACACTCAGTCAGAAAAGTAGTGTACGTCCTTAAACTCGCAGACATTGGTCAGCTAACACACTTGATTCTGACTAATCATTCTCTTGCTCCTCCCATGGTGTTTTGGCAACAGTGTAATCAGGTGGTATAAAATGCTGGTTCATTTTTATCATGGTCAATCTCTCCATGTTTTGAGGAGACAGACTGGTCCTTCTCAATTTAACAACTGTACTAGCTGCAATGAAGCCACATTCAGCAGATGTGAAACGACAGACATTAAACTCCTGTTTCATGCTGCTGAACGCTCTTAGAAATGTATTCAGGCCAAAGACCTGTAGATAGCTTGTCAGGTGATCAGTGGCTTGAGAACTGATCCACATGCCTGTCTTCAGGTGGATAGTGGGGACCACACTTTGCTGCAAAGCTTGTCTGTACAATTGCAGCACATCGTGATACAGCAATGGAACAGCAACTCTGCCAAAAAAAAAGGTCTGACTTGGAGCCTTCCATATGGGGTAGAGGGCTGCCACAAACTCTAGGAATCTGACTCCTTACACAAAATAAAAAGGGAGGATGCCAGTGCTAGCATTTTTACCAGCTTACCATTGTGCAAACATGTTATTGGGTATTTCCTATCATGGGGCCTCTCCTGCCTAAACATGTCTGTAATTGTAACCTGGATTTTATTTTTGCGGGACCAATGTGGGACCGCTGCCGAAGGTGACTTTTCAGATGTAAGTAGTGTTAGACTCAATGCGCATACTGGTGCAGTCACCATATGGTGTGGCTGCTGTCCACTTTGCTCTGTTTTCTGAAACAATTGGGTACTACTTTGCAAAAGGGACAAATCCAATTCAACATCACTGCTCATCGGCATTACCATGATTGCAGTGGCTTCCTCACTGACACGTATGGTTTTGGTCTTGGGTTGGGGTTGTGCTGTTGATGCAGGAGTGCTGCTCACAGGTTCCTCCCCGGAGGCTGGTGTGGCATGCACACATCTCCCGAAAAACATTGCAGTTCTCAAGCCACTGGCAGAAAGCTGCTTCTTCTCCCTGGCCACTTTCTTGGTAGAAACATTCTTTGGGGCCATCTTAAGCTTTAGTTTGGCAGTGGCACTACAATGTTCAAGTGAAAGAGTTTGGTGCCTGTGGACTTAAGTAACTGTAAAGCCTTCTCTTTGGCAGTACTGCAGTGATGTGGGGTCCCTTCTCTTGTGCACCTAAAAACAACTAAGAAAGAAAAAAAAAGTAGTTAGTGAAATGTGGCATTGTGCCAGGTTGATATAGTACAGTAAAACGTAATTTGTGTACGGTTTGTTATTTATGTAATATACAAATTCAATCAAACACTGTAGGGCAAATCAAACTAAAACACCCTCAAGAAATTACATTTCAATCAGACAGCACAGCAGGCAGATGTAGCTCTTTGCTTTATCTCCATCTGTTTTAGAGGAGACACCTACAGTAGTCAGAGAGAGGTGCATAGGTAAGTGGGATAATCCTTTAAATAACATATGGCAGCAAGGTGATCCAGTGGAAATGGAATAATCATTAACAAAATCAATGATGATATTGATGTGTCTGCTGTGCTCCACAGCCAGAGTGTCCTGGAGGAAATGGAATTACACCTAAAGAAGCCCAATGCTGTAGTGCAGCTGTGCGTCTTTGGTGGATGAATGGATAGATGGATGGAGGAATGGATGGTTTGGATGGATAGATCAAGGCAAAATGGAGAATTAAATAAAAATTAAAATAAAAAAATATTTAAAAACATTTAAATATGAAAATTAAAAGAAAAAGAAAAAAGAAAATAAATAAATAAAAGAGGAAAAAAATTAACAATTAAAAAAATTACAAATTGTAATACAAAATTGAGAGAAACAAGAAATTAAAAAAATAACAACAAAAATCTAAATTAAAAAAAGAAAAGAAAAAAGAAATAATCTTTACATTTATAAAAAAATACAACATGACATGAAAAATTACAATTAAAAACAAAAAAAATAACTAAAATAGAAAAAAATAAAAATAGAAACTTAAAAAACAAATGATCAATAATTAACTATGTTTGCATGTAAGCCTATGTCAAAGACACGCTGGCTGCACACACAAAATGGCTGTCAGCCATCCACATGGGCAAGGAGGAGGCATGGAGAGCAAAGAACACATGCAAGCCTATGGCAAAGGTACACTGGTTGTATGCAGAAAATGGCTGCCAGCCACATGGTCAAACAACAACAGCAAGGAGCAAGGATGCATGTCAAACTAAGAACACTTGCAAGCCTATGTCAAGGGACACTGGCTGGATGGACAAAATAACTGGCAGCGACATGGTCAAACAACAGTAACATGGAACAAGGAGGCATGGCAGACAAAGAACACATGCAAGCCTATGGCAAAGGGACACTGGCCCCATGCACCAAAGGGCTGCCAGCCACATGGTCAAACAACATCATCATATATCATCAAATATTACCCCACAATATATAAACTTTTTTGTGAAAAAAATGAAATGCAAGCAATGGACAACATTTTAAATTTAATCCAATGCCATCCCTGCCCTAAATGAAGTTTTAAAAACACATACCACTGAAACATTGGTTTCATGCACTGATGACTATTCGTACCGGGCTTACTGGCTAAATGGCTCTTTGGAAATCTAGGCACTATAGTAAATTAATATTACAAATGTTACAAACATGTAGAAAAGGTGATGAGCAGTGCAACACTTTTCCTTTACAAAAGGTGAAATATCAATAAAATGCAAAATAAATAAAATCTAGGCCTATACTAATGCTCCAGGACACCCCACCCACCACTATAACATTTAAAAACCTAATTCAAGTACAAAGAAATACTGGTGTATGTCCAAGAAAACAAGCAACACCCTTAAAAAATAGTTTTTGAACTTACTTTTGTGATTCAGAAAAAGCTTAAATCCAATGGCATACCAGGAGACAAAGAAAGTGATGCTTCCATCTCGAAAGCCAAGTGAAAAGTGACCAGGAAATGGACAAAACACTGGATGGAGCCTGCTGGACAGGACTAGAAAGTTGGAGTCTCTGACACACTTCCATCCTGTTTGAAAATAAAAAGGTTTCTCAGTCTGAAAAACATATAACATACAGAGTCCATCGAAGAAGAAAATCTTGTCAAAATCTCTTTTTGACTAGATTTAGAGGCTCCGTAGTAGAAAATCTACTTCAGAAGTGAGTTTGAACTCGCGAGCGGCCCTCTTTTCCCTGCCGGTGTGGCCAGAAGCAGCGCAAGAGAATGCAAAGTCTTGCATGTGCTCACTAGCTGCTCAGGAGCATCATTCCGCTGGTGAGAGAGCACAAAAAACTATTTTGCAAGTGCAAACAAACTCTGCTCTGCACCAGAGTGCAGAAATCGGGAACTCCGTGATACTCCGAGTACCCAAAGTGCCTGACTTCCACAGATTCTGCTGGCAGAGCAGAGTTCTAAGCCCAGGCCTAGTTTCCACCAGAAACTGGAAGTAGATTGAGAGCCCAAGAAATAGAAAAAATAGGCTACCTCTTAGAAAAATGCCAAAACTGTGGTACAAAATTAGTTTTTTTTCAATCCAGCTCTTCATGTTCCTGAAACCTGGGAAGATGATGACTCTAGTACAGCAAACCGTTCATGGATGGCAATTTTAGGGAAAAACAGACACTTTTACCTGTAGCACATTTTCCCTCTTACACTCCTAAAATTCAAAATGTTGCTGTATTTTGCATATTTTCTTAGTACCCTCAAGGGAAACCCACAAACCCTGGGTACCTCGACAATCTCCAGTATGTTTGAAAAAAGCCACGGAAATTTGCCCCTAACCACCCCAAATAGCCACAAAAGGCCTCAGTACTAGGGGAGGGGGTGTCCCTCAGCACTAGGGGAAGAGGGTGTCTCAAAACCTTAGGTGTTAGTGCAAAATTAATTCACAAATAGTCTCTTGGCATTGCAGTACATATTTCTAAGGCGAAACATAAAACAATACAGCAAACAGATTGGAAATAATGAGAGAAAGCAAAGTTTTCAGCCTTTACGAAATTTAAAAGGGACAATTTCAGCTCAAACCCTAAGAGAAATCGAATTCCACAGTTGAGGCTCCATTAAATTAATAACTCTAATTTGATTGCTTTGTAATTGAATTTCGATAGTTCAAATTGAAGGATGATGGAAAATCTAAGCACTGGCCTCAGGTTATCTTTGGGTTGTTTCCCACATGGAAAATGAGTGCATCGATCATAAAAAGTGCAGTACATCTAGCAAGTATACTTGTACAAAATGATTATTTGCACAGGAATGCCAATGTAGTTGGCATGATGTAAGGTCGACAGGAGTCGCAGCTGCAACCCCTGGCTTGCCCCGTGCAGCCCTTGGCCCTTACTTTGCAACCCCTGACCTCAAAGGTAGCAAAGGCAGTGAAGGAAACAGAAATTAAACAGGGCTCTCTTAAACTTTGGATACTTTCTGTAGCCTGAAGTGAAGGTAGACATTTTAACATTTTGCAAAATAATGTAACTGTTTATAACGTTTACTAAAACAAAAGGTTGCCATCTAAACATTTGTAACCTGGGCTCCCTTTTGAGGGTTCCTCAGATGACTTTGCACCCCGTGCATGAAGGCACATAAAACATTCAAATTCAATTTTGCAAAAAGACGGCTCCATGTCTCTGGCTGTCCCTGGTGACCTGAAGGATAAGGACGAGAGGGAGAGCATCAGGGGAAAGCTGGAAGGTAAGAGGAGATAAAAAGGACATCGCAAAGAAATATTTTGGTGGCAAAAAGACAAAGTAGGCACATGTGTCGGAGAAAAAGACAATACAGAGCAGTTGGAGACAGCAAATTTTGCTGTTTGAGACGTGCAAAAAGCACATCGCGATGCCCAATCCCCGTTATGCGATTCGGTAACCTGGTTACCGATTCGCAAAACGGGACTGCTAGTGTTCCCCTTGCTAATTGCGAGTCACAGCGCAATGCAGTGGGACTGCTCTGAAAAAATGAAATGAAAACGTTTCATTTTTTAGATTTGTAATGCATCCTGTTTTCCTAAAATAAAAACTGCTTTGTTTAAAAGCAGTAACAGACATGGTGGTCTGCTGTCTCCAGCAGGCCACCATCCCTGTGAGTGCTGTGAGTCTTAAGGGGGACGCAAATTGTGAATTAATGAGGTGGGCCTTGCGACTCCCTTGCGAGTCTCAGATGGTGCCAGAGACACCATCCTACATTCTGAATTGCGATTCGCAAATTGTGAGTCTCTCTGACTTGCAACTTGCGAGTCATAATTCAGAAACTACTTACATCTGTCCCAGAGAGACATACATGAAAGATAAGGGAAAATAGGCAGGAAAAACAAGGGAGAGAGCAAGACAGGTGAGAAATGATGGAGCCCAGAGAGAGGGGTGACATGGAAGCAGGCTGGTAAGAGACTGCTAAGCTTGAGAGAAGGTGACAGAAGAGCGAAATAGACAAATGAAAAAGAGACAGACTAGAAAGAGACAACTAAGGGAGTCGGGGGGATAGCCAGGTGGTAAATTTATTATAGCCTGATGAGAGAGAGGGGGAGGCATTTGAGAAAGAGGTACTAGAGAGACCAGAGACAGACAAGAGACAGCTAGAAGAGAAACAGGGAGAGATAAATAGGTGGAGACAGAGGGTATCAATAGAAGCAAACAGGGTATGAAGCGGGAGATGGGAAAGGCAGGGGGGATGTGAGTAAGCAAAAGGTGACATAGGTGGGAAAGAGGTGAGACTAAGAAGAAAGATATATGTGAGCAATTTTGGGGAGACAGGAAGGTGAAATTAAATTAAAAGCGCAACAATAACTTAAGCTGTTGCAGTGCTAAAAGAAGAACACAAAAACAATGCACAGGGAAGACCTGGGAAAGCCCTCAAGAACTTAAAGAGAGAAGGGCCATGTCTTGAAATTTCTTCTGAAGAATGGATGATTCTTGATTTCTGTGATATGATGTGGCAAAGTATTCCACAATTTGGCTGTCACTTAAGAAAAAGATGTGACGCCCCATCAGGCATGGTGAATCCTACGTCCTACCACTAACCTATTATTGGCTGAGCATAGCACCCTTCAAGGTGAGTGCCATTGAATTCAGGCCTAAGAAACCGAGTACCAAGATTATGCAGTGTCTTATGTGCAACGCAAAATAGTTTGAACATAATTATTTTCCTAACCGGAAGTTAATGCCAGTTCCTCAGGCCCTGTGATACAGATTGATGTTGGGGGGTGTCCAAAATGAGTTGAGTAGCTGGATTTTGGACCACTTGAAGTTTGCTGACAAATAACTGATTGATGTCAAGGTATAGGGCACTGCAATAGTTCAACGGAGAGGACACCGGCACAAGGACAACTGCTTTATGCAGGTTCCCAGGGAGAAAAGAGCAACATTTTTTCAAAGATCTATTGAAAACAAGAGGAGGTTGTATTAATCACTTGTTTGTCAAATAATGCTTTTTATTAAGAATCACTCCACGATTTCTGACCAAGATTAAAAGGGATGAAATTTGACCAAGTGTCCGTGGCCACCAAATCACAATCCAGATAGAATGATAACAGCCAAGACAAATTACCTCAGTTGTATCTGTGTTAAGTTTTAAGTAGTTGCCCTTCATCCATTTGCAGATTTCCAGCATGCAATTCCTAAAATTCGTGGCTACTGACAGAACATCATCGGTAACAGTGACAATTATCTGGGTGCCATGGGCATGTGACAATACCCAGAAACCGAAATACTGAATCAATTTAGCTAAGAAAAAACATACACGTTAAACAAAGTAAGGTGCAAAGAGGAGAATTTGGAAATAAACTGTCCAAACCTAACAGTCTGAGACCAAGCTACCAGAACAGATTACAACAGACTGAGCACTTTCCCTTTGATCCCTCAACTGAGAAAACACGATGTCAATAGTTTAGGAGAGCTTGTGTCAAAGGTTGCGACAGATCTAATATGATAAGTGTCGCAGCCTCCTCACCACCAACTACTGCTCTCACACTGTGTACTACAGCTACCAAAGCTTATTCCGTACTGTGCTCACTTCTGAAACCTGACTAAGACGGATCCAGAAGCGCGTGCTTATCCTTACAGGCTACGAGTTGCTAATTAAGATGTTTTCCAATATCTTCTTCGGAGTTGGCAGCAACAATATAGGGCAATATTTTTTTTATTATTTAAGATCAAGACCGGGCTTCTACAATAACAGAACAACTGTTGCTTCTTTTCAGGATCTACGAATCCGATGTGCCTCTATTATAGAAAAGCATTAGAGTAAGATAATTAGCCACGAACTCTGGAACTAATTCAAGAATTCTAAAAGAGAATGCATCCAAAGACTACCCAGACTTAATTCTGAGAAGAAGTTTCTTATCTTGTGGCACCAAAACATGCAGAAACAGAAAAGAGCAGCAGTAGTAGATCCAAGACACAGGGACCCGATGAACCTGATCAGAGGGGCAAGGACATTTGGAATACATTTTCAAATTCTTAGTCTGAAAAAAAACCTGGCAAGCTGTCACCGAAGGATTGTGAGATTTCTGAATTAATTGGATTACTGGAGCATGAAAGTGAATTTACAATATTAAAAATATCCTTAGAGGAGATGGTGGTATTAGAGGAATAATAATGCAATTTTGCTTCAAAAATAGCACGTTTATACTTTTGCATTAAAGACCTATGCTTCATTTTCTTTTGTTGATCTTGTGTCAAGCACCACTTATGTTCCTGCCTGCAGCATATTTGCTCATCAACTTTGAATTTTTAGAAGAACCAAAGAGCTGAAGGTTTATTTCTGCGAGGCCAAATCGTGAGAAACACATATCTATTGGTGGAGACAGGTGAACAAATGGATAGAAGACAAAGAGATAGTGGGAGAGCTACAACTAAGAAAGAAACAGGGAGGAAAGTGGTGAAACAGACAAATGAAATGGAAAAGAGACTGTAGTGAGAGATAAGCACATGGAAAAAACAGAAGGGAAAAAAATGTCAGTAAAGATAAAGATAGGGCCAAGGAGAGAGATGATATGCGAAATGAAGCAATGTGGAGGACAAGCACTGAACAGGACAAGAGAGATGTAAAAGCAGAGCAGTGCCGAGTAATACGCACAACAGGAATTTGACATGGGAGCAAGATATTTGAAATGAGATTAGGGAGATAAAAAAGGGAGGCATGGGCAAGTAGAGCAGTAATTTTCTTTAGCAAATAAATCGTCATAATGTGGCACAGTATTCCAATTGTATGGCACCCTATCATGATGAGGGAGAAGACAGCATAGGTGACGAATGCCCGAGGATTCAATAGTTGTGCCAGGGAATTTTCGGCTATAATTACAAGTGACCACTTTTTTTTCTGATGGCTGCAATTGAGCAGGTTGATATTGATGCCTCGGTCATTTCTTGAAGCCATCCTTCAAATGTAGGAGTTATGGAAATCAGGAACTGCAATTATTTCATGGTTGTTAATTTCAGTGGCATCACTTCCTAGGATGACGTCAGTACAAAGGTGAAATATTTCCCCTTCCCATGATCTCACTGGGGGCAGAGGTTGTGTGATGTAATTTCCTTTACCCCTCGCATTAGTGATTTGACATCCATGTCAATTATAAACGTGATGACAGTCTCAGACTCAGAGCAGTGTTCTAATGACAATAAAAGTTCAAAATGCAATAAAAAAAGTGTGTTTCAAATGCCTTAGCTCTGCCTTTGTGCATTCTATGATTTATTGAGAGACATTCCACCCAGGCCTCTGTTAATCCTACACTCTGGATCTTGGTTTTCTAGTTGCTTATCCTTCACTAACCAAATGCCTCTTTATGACAAAGTGTACCAAATGCATACTCCTGTTCTCAAATTATGTACCTCAAATGATAATCAGTACCTGCAGCATTCTTTCATTATCTAGATGTACTTTTACAGTACAACTTGCAAGCATCAACATCAATCCATTACATATTACAGCCATATTTAGGACATGCTGGGGACCAACATTGTACACCCTCCAAAAGACAAGTGACTCTGGGTTAGAGCCAGATACACAAGCTGACCCTTTGAGAAGTCAAGTCAGACAGAGACAACCAAATAATAGGCTGGAAATATCATATAATTTCTCTCTGCCTAGGGTCGATGAAAAATATAGTACCATTTCATTATAAGGCTTTGATTGTGACTCCTATCTTTAATTTTATGTCAAGAATGGAGGCTCATATTATGCTTTCTCTTTTCTTGTTTATTTAAACAGCAGTGCAGTCAAACTACAAATCCCATAAGGCAGCAAACAATAGCCAATGGGAAATTAAACGTAGTTCTAAGTAGCCCACCAATTGGTGACCAATCCACCCTACTAGTAGTTATCTTCTCAGCGAACAGCCCTCTTTTCTTGTGCGAGAGATCAAAAGGTAAAAAACATAGGAACAATAGATAAAATGATACAGCAAGCCATTAAAACTGGAAAAAGTCCTTGGAGAAAGTTCACAACTTAATGCAGACTTTGTAAAACATCAACAGGCTCTAGAACAGGTTTGAGGAGGCAGTCCGGAGAAGATGTATCATTCTTACTCTGGAAATGAAGAGGATTATCATCCTCAAATTGAAGCCTGTGTTGTGGTAGATGATGCTGTTAGAGAGGGAGAAAACAGAAGTAAATACAATGAGGTGGGATAATACTCGCCTCCGGATCTTTGATAAAATTAAGAATTTCCTTAATAAGTTACTAGGAAAATCTACATTTTATGTGAAGAACGGAGGCTCATATTATGCTTGTTTAAAGTGAATTAATCACAGTTAAAGAAGCATGTTGAACGGGTTTGCAATAAAATGCTTTGAAAACATTATCATTAGACCAGTCAACCGATTTGAGAATGTCCTCCAGATGAGAGCCCACCCAAAATGCTTATAAGCCATGGTTCCCCTGGACGAATGAGCTCCAAACGAGGAGGTATCAATGCCCACTAAGGACATAACCCACTGAATCCAACGACAAGAGTAGGAGAAGAGACTTGCTTAAATGGTCTTTAAACACTGGCCTACACATAACTTGGGATGGTCTGGGAAATATGGATAAAACACTGTAGACAAATTGGTTTTGGTATGTCTCTGGACTGAAAATAGAACACCTGAAGGAATAAATTGACGTGCTTTGACATCTGAAAGATGTTTGATAGAAACCAGAAATAGAAAATAAACAAGAAAAGAAAAACCATAATACTCACCTCGGTATCTTTAAAAAAAATAAGAATTTCCTTCATAAGTTACAAGGAAAATCTACATTAACACTGAGACCAAAGGTGGGAGGTGAGAAAAAAAACATATTGTTTATAACTATCGCCTCTGGTTTTTCAGTTTTGTTTCTGTTTCTGCTCAGAAAAGAAGGCAGACTATATATTTTTGCTTTTTAAATAAAAAAAAGTTATTTTGAGTGAGTCACTCAAAAGAATACTTAATTTCTTTATTTTGCTTTTCATCATGCTGTCAATCAAAAACATCAGTCTAGTACCAATGCAGACTTACAATGTTGGAAGTCAAAATATATGACATGTCCTTAACTGCAAATGTGCATATGTATATACTATTGTAAGTTAATTTGAGTGTATTATTGCATTTTATGACTGCGTTATTGTGCGAACATGACTGTCATATAACTGTGGATTAACATTTTTCGGTTAAAAAACGATAGCAATATACTCTCGCCTCTTTATTTTTTCAAGTAACTCAAAAGAAATCCAGATAAACTACAACAGTAAGAACAACACACATAATTACCACAAAGCTGGAATCATTTTGTATATTTACGGCCAGAATAAAGAACACTAAGAAGCATCTTTGATAAAATGATGCTTGTAGGTTATTGTGATGGCATCACGATATCAGTGCTTTTCGTCCTGCTCTACTACTGGAAGACCCACTTTTAAAAGTTAATTCGAGGAGTGGGGCTCGAGAGAGAACAACCGAAAGCATTTAAGTTTACTGAAAAGGAAAAAGTAAGAGTATCTAGAAAATGTTCAGTCCTACTAAGGTGACCCATTAATTTATAAATAGAAATGCAAAGATCATTTTTGTAGCTTTAAAGAGAATGAAGCATGTTAGAGCACCCTTCATCAACATGCATAGACCCTCGATTAAACCAATACTCTTTATGTTAAGCAGTATAATCTGCATTTTATTTCACTCATGAGCAAAATAACTACTCACTCAGGCCTGCGGCACTCATGAGTGATATGGGCCGTGTAATATCCTCTCTATTGAGTTTCCTATTATTAAGCTTGAAATAAGGACTCCAAAATTAACTGTGACAATGGTTTTATGGAGTGTTTGCATCGCCATTAGGCTTCACAGTTTACTGCTATTAAAACTTTAAATTGGCTATTACTTGTAATAACCTTTTGCCATCTTTCCTGCAGGAATTAAGACAGGCACTTGCTGACACATGACTAATGGAATGTTGCCGATGAAATGAATTTGTTTTGGATCTCACTTATTGATAATTAATTCTCGAAAGTGTACGTTAAGTGAAACATGGACACTATGGGCTTAAGGGGACTTTTCAAAAAATATATATGACTAATTCAGCAATTCTGGGGCAATTTAACCGCTTAATGGAAAAATATGTAATTTTAGTTTTCTCAAAAATAGAGAGCAAAAACTGTATCTGATCACGTTTCTAAGAAATATAAGCATGTGAAGAAAGACAAAATACCATATCAATTTAGAACCCTGTTCACAAAGTTAACTTACCTTTCTTGTGCCTGTCAGGAATTCACAATGGGTTTCTTGGAAGGCGAGCACCCATTTACAATGGAAGAAATTCCATCCATGTGTGGAAATTGCAGCAATCCGTAAACACCATTCACGTGATGGGAAGTGGGCATTCCGTGGTGTGGTTCACATTGTAATTTTAGGAACGTCCACAAGCATTTGTATTTGCAGACATTTCCGAATCTCTGTTCTGTCACTTTTCCATCAAAGAAAAGGTAAGAAATGTACTCCAGAAAGGGAATGGAGTTACACACATTCTAGGGGGAAGGAAAAAAGGGGAATGGATTAGTCCTAGATCTGGTGCGCTTGTAGGAGAGGGCTTTCTCCACGGAAAAACATATATCCCTTGAAGAAAGAAAATGTGTTCATGGGAGACCTAAATCTCATTGTACAGAGTTCTGGGCCATGGAAAACTCCACAAGTCAGAACCTGAGCCTGCTGGAAAAGTCCCTTGGTCAGTTTAAAAGTAAACCTGGAAACCCACACTTGAAACAGCTTTCTAGTAGTACTACTGGGAACGTAGATAAATAACAAAAAGTTGGGAAAGTATAATCAGGCAGATGTGGTGATCCCTGCCTGCGCACTCCCACCTTTTAAAAAACAGGACTCATAATAAGGACCAATTTTCTTGCCCCCCTTAGCACCCCGTGCTGCCACCATGTGTGCACCATATTTATAATATGTTGCACCATGGCGCAGGGCAGGGGCCAATAGTGTAAAATCTTTTTACGCTACTGATGTATTGTTCATGGTTTGCACCAAAATGTGGGCATTAACCTTGAACAGTACATAGGGGACAATTGTAACTAATGGTGTGCCCCCTTTTAACGCCTGCTCTGAGCAGGCGTTAAAAGTAGCTTCAAATGTTTTTGCGGGGGAACACCCCCCCTTTGCATAAATTATGCATGGCGCATGCATAATGTGGCGCAAAGGGTTACAAAGTGGCACAATGCATGCATTGTGCCATTTTGTAAATATGTGCAGTGATTTTTGAAGCCCAAGCCCACATTAGCATAAAAAAATGAAGTTAATGTGGTGTTAGAGCTTTTTTAATTTTGGCCTATATCCTTTTCCTGATACTCATATCTCAATTGCCTTCATTTGTTAATCATGGAGCATCACAAAACAGTAATAATGCACAGAAGCTTGAAAAATGTCGGAGTTTGTGATATGCTACAAAAAATACTATGGATCCCATTACAGATAAAATACATTGCAAATAAGTGATTGTCTGTAGATCATGTAAACCATTTGACAGGGAAAAGAGTGGAACAACGCCAATTTCCGATTGGCAAACCATTCAAAGTTGTCAGTGATCACACCAAGTGCAGTGTTAGCTGACTCATTGAGTTTATTCTGTCCTCTGACTTCTAGTATGATCTGAAGATCATGAGCTTGATGCTTGGAAAGACCAGGTCAGCATACCAACCCCTGAGTCTGGTCAATTGAATACTTTGCGAATAGGTAATATGACCGACCACCTATTTTTTACAACACAGAGACGTGACAAAGACGCACATGAAGCAAGATGCAAAAGACTGCTTATTGCTACATGGGACAAACTATTCTAATTCCACTGCTAACACACTCAGCTTCTTTTTTTAATAAACTGAATTAGCACCTTTTGACTGATTTTTAGGAATTCTCGCCATCCACACAGTATTTAAGCTCCTTTGTGAAGTTTTTAAAAAGGGGATGGTATATTTTCTTTTGTGGTGTTCAAAATATTTTATTTAAATTCATAGATACATGAGCAAGAAAACATACAGAAATGTCAGTAAAAATGGTGTGGATAGCCAGAGTAGTCATATACATATTATATCTACTATGCACTAAGTAAGATATTGTTGAAATTAGTAACAAACTTAAAAAGATATCTCAATTATACACATATATATTTAGCGCTACATGTGGAATGCTGGTTTAAGAATATTTTTACAAAATTGCATTCATATATTAGCAAGTGGAAATATATTCATCCAATATCTTCCATATGAGAGATTTTTTAGTTCTGTTAAAAAATAAATCAACCCTTTTTCTTAGACAAATAATCCAATCCAACTAAAGTTGTACACATAAAAGATTTGCAGATTTCCAATTCAAAGTAATGTTCTTTTTTATTATTTTATTTTGCATTTTTCAATATGCATACAGCCTAATATAGCTGATTAACAGGAACATAGCTCTGATCACAATGACATATTTTCGATGAGGACAATAAGGCGACAAGATTTCTAATCAGGAGCGCAGACTCTTGGTTAGTGGCAGAGCACATTTGAAGTTACAAAATATGTCATATTAACATACCCAGTTCAGCAACCCGTGTGCCAGCAGAAGCCCAAATTTACATCAAGAAATTACATTAGGCAGATCAAGGTCTTCACCCCACACACTTGCAATCGTGCACTAACCCACTGTACACAATAGTGCACAATAGAACCACACTGAATCCCTTATTCGTCTGACAGAGCAGCAGCAGACTCCCCCTTGTTTTTGCCAGGTGCAACACCAGCTAACTAAGTCTGATGAGTCACCCAAAAGTCTCTAGGCTAGCTCTTGGGCAGGAGCAACTCACTGTGTCCGATTGAGTGTTTCAAACAGTCATATCAGTGTGGCAGTCCTTTAGGGTGGGGAGAGGCTATTGCCACATGCTGCTTCATGAGCAGAACACAAATAGCCGCCAAACGCCTCACACTTCCCAGTCCCGCCTTATCGTAATCCAACATCACCAGCATAGGGGAGGCTCAAGAGTTCCGTCAGTACTGACCTCCAGCTCCCAGAACACTACACAGGAGAATCCTTGACCCCAGGGCAGAACCAGGATAGGTGCAAGAATCCTGCCTCCTCACCCTGCAGCACTGGCAGTCCACACTGTCAAGCAAACCATATCTGTAAAGATGGACCAGGGTGTAGTATATCTTCTTGATATATCTGAAGTGCAAAAGTCTGTGCCTCCCATTTAGAGAGATAGTCTTGACCACTGAGCAACAATATTGCCATTGCTTGTTGTAGTTATGCCCAAGCCCCTTTGCCACTCGCATCTGGTGGTGATTTGGCGCCTACGCACTTATGGTGCAAAAGTATAAATTGTCACCACAAGTCAGCAAGGAGTCACTATCTGCAGGAGAGAAGATGAAGCCGGGAACTCGGGGGGGGGGGTTCTAGGGTGTCTTCCCCCAAGCAGACTCTGCAGCATGTGTTGCGCTCTATAATAATGGAATTGGGTAAGGACAGTGTGTTTATCTCCCTGTTCCTGAGCATCCTCCTCTGTAAACATCCTGAAATAAACCCCCCTGGCTTGCATGCCCAGTTCTCCGAATGCAGCTGTTGCTTCTCATTTCTGATCCATGGGAACCACTAACACCAAGCTAGTCGTATATGGGGTGAGTATAACAAGGAACAACCTTATCCCTCTAGGAGTGTGAGAAAACCGGGCTGATTGCAGAGGCCCCCTACCTTTTTGCTCCCATTCTTATCTTGTTTTGCTGGTATTTTCCTGACTCTGATAGTGCCCCAGACACTGCTAATCAGTCCCAGGGCCTGTGCTCTGTGTTAAATGAGTATGCATATTAGGCTACTTATAATTGGCTATGTCAACCTATCTATAAGCCCTAAGTCCATGGTAGGGTATGCAGGTTTAGGGACATCTGCATAGGTGGTGCACCCATATTTGCACTGCTGAGGTGTCCAGTGTCATTTTAAAGGTAGGCCTGTCTTGCTGGCTGCTTTTGAAATAAAGTTACATACAAATTCAACCTTGTTATTAAAAGTACTTCAAATGTTTCAAACTACCTTATTTGTATTTATTCATCACCCCTGAGATGTGCCCTAAGTGCCCTAGGGCTCGGTGCTAGGTTACTAGAAGAAGAGACCTTATAAAAATTGTTTTATAAACCCTGGTGAGGAAAATAGCTAAATGTGTTTTTCCCTCATTGTAGTGAATAGGCTCCACTGGCTCATATAGGGGTACTTTATTTTCATTTTTAAAGTCTTCAAAATGCTAGATATTCCAAGTTTGGTATCAGACTTATTGTTGTAATAAATCCAGTAGCTTACAATTGTTTAAATTAATATAAGTAGTCCAAAGAAAGAGTTTTAGAACTCTTCCTGTAAGTTGCAAACTTAAGCTCTGTAGTGCCCTTCTCTGATTGGCCAGCCTCTGGCAGCCTGACCAGGCTGCTTGATGTGGTGTGAAGTGGCCTGAGCTGAAGGCAAAGAATGTGCCTGGGGGGAAGATCTGCCTCAGCAGATGGTGAAACAGCATGGGGAAGAGCAGCCAAACTGGCCTTCAAAGGAGGGAAGGACATTTGGAGCAGCTCAGGACCTCCCCCATTTCCTGCAAACCCAGATAACCAGGTACCCTCTTGATTACATTAGGAGAGGGCAGGAAAGGGGTGTGTTGATGAGTTTTCGCAACACCAATAGGTGGACTCAGCCAGACCTAACCTCTAAAATTCAGTTTCAACCATTTTGGATTTTTAAAGAATGTTGCTCCATGGGGTTGATTGTGCCACACTTCCCAGGAAGTGGTCTTCCAAGAGGGTGGTGGACTGCCTGTGATTGGACAGCTGCCCCCCTGCTTTCTACCCCTGGAGAAGGAATAATTAGTGCTACACCCAAACCTCAGATCCGTACAAGAACAACATCAGAAGAAGAAGGACTGCCCTGCTAGACCCCTGACCTGCACCTGGACACTGCACTCTGAAGAACTGCACCAGCTTCACTTGGGCTTCAACACTAAAAGGATTTTGCTTGTCTTCAACTGGATAAAGAAGGAACTCCATGCTTGCTACAGGTGACAAATAGCTAACCAGAGTCCCCTGCATCTAAACCTGAAAGAACTGACCAGCTGACCACTATCCAGTGGTCACGTTGGAGTTTGAGCCAGTTGCATCCTGAGAGTTGGAGTCTTAACCCTCAAGGAGCAACTCAGAACTTCTGGAACCTTGGGGTGAGTTGTGGATTTGGAGAACTTTAGAGAATCCACTGTGCTGAGTCAAGCCTGCTTACCTCAACCACGACCTAACCTGACTTGCAGGTTCATCCCGCTAAAACTCTCTGGAGCCCCAGATTTCCAGGATTTCACTGTGGGTCCTGGAAAGGTGATCTGACAAACTTGCATCAAAATTGGCTTGCTGTGGAGGGTCGACTGCCATTGGGAGGAAAAAGCTCAAAATAAAGTGACAAAGCCTGAACTTAAAAAGTTGACTGGGACTTCCTGAGCAGCGCATCGAAGAAAGACTCCAGGGATGTTGGCTCAAGACTCAGCTTTGGCCCAGATGAAGATTTCTGTCCTGAAAAAATTGTCTAAGTCTGAAAGTAGGATTCTTCACTGAGGTCTCCTGCGACGCTTATCCGAAGAGGGCTCCAGGGAGGTTGGGTCGGATTATTGACTTCGCTCCACTGAAGGAAATATTCAAGAAAAAGACTAAGGCCCTCATTACAAACCTGGCGGTCGGTGATAAAGCGGCCGTAATACCGCCAGCAGGCTGGCAGTAAAAAAAAAAAGGAATTATGACCACAGCGTAAACCGCCCAGACAGACAGCGACTTTGACACACCTACCACCATGGCGGTAGCAGCAAGCACCACAGCGGTAACCTGCAACAGCCAGGCGGAAGACAATGTTCCACCCACTGTATTAAGACAGACCTATCCACCACCTTTTCCGGGGCAGTACCAATGACAACAAAAGCACGGCAGAAACAGAACACAAAAGGCAAAGGCCCCACCTTGGGACACTCAGGGAACAATCACAACGCATTGGAGCCCAAGTTGCACATCTTCCCCATGCTGCTTTACCTCTTCCTGCATTACGAGCATCAACGCCGGTGAAGACGACCACGGTGAGTACTGCCGCCTAGCACACAGGGGAGGAGGGAAGAAAAAGAGAGTAACACACACATGCAACACCCACACCCCCAACACCATTCACACAACCACATGCAACAACATTACATATCCACTCCATACCACTCAGGAATAAAGCAAGGACAAAAGGAATTGATTAAAGAGAGTGAAATAAGATAAAATAGTATAAATATTTGCTTCAAATTCAAAAAGTGTATACATATTTACGAATGGAGGGACACTGCCCAGTCCTCAATGTCCGTGGGCCACAGGACCACTACACATAGGCCAAGGCCCCACCTCACTCCTGCAACAACACAGAGAGAACACTGCAGGGGCATCAGGTTGAAAATACACAGACACCTCAGGGGGACGGGGAATGGGGGAGCACCTCAGCCGGAAGATGTTACAACAGCACTGGTCATGGAGGGGGCTACATGCCCTGTGCAATGTCCTGGGATGTGCAAGGCCACAGTCTCTGTAGTGGGTGGTATGCCCACTACTTGGTCCTGTGGAGTGCAAGGCCACAGTCTCTCTAGTGGTTGGTTTGCCTACATGCTCTGGAGGGGGCACTATGCCCAGTGCTTGGTCCTGGAGAGTGCAAGGACACATTCTCACCAGTGGATGGCTTCTTCCACTGGTTCTGGATGGGGCCTTGTGCCCAGTGTGCTTCATCATGGCAAGGATGGGGTGAGTGGATGGCTTCTTCCACTGATTCTGGAGGGGGCCTTGTGCCCAGTGTGATTCATCCTGGCAAGGATGGGGTGAGTGGATAGCTTCTTCCACTGGCTCTGGAGGGGGCCTTGTGCCCTGTGATGCAGATCTAGGGGAGTGCAAGGACACAGCCTCTCACCTGGGTGTCACACCTACAGGATTTGCCGGGTCCAGGACGCCCTACAGCCCATGGAGGCAGGACTACACACTGCCCACTGGTGGTGACGGCTGCCCAGTGCTGGTAGTGGTGGGGCTGGTGTTGGGGCTGGCAGTGGTGGGGGGAGGCTCCAGCCCTTCCCCTGCAGCCTCAGACAGCTGCCTACTGAGGCTGCTGCTGCTGGCAGTGGTGCTGCGGGTGATGCTGGAGGTAGTGCTGGTGGCAGTGCAGGTAGTGGTGGGGGGAGGAACCAGCCCTTCTCCTGCAGCCTCAGATGGCATGCCCACTGGGGCTGCTGCTGCTGGCAGTTGTGCTCCTGGAGGTGCTGGTAGCTGTGCTGAAGGCGGTGCAGGCAGTGGTGGGGGGAGGCTCCAGCCCTTCCTCTGCAGCCTCGGATGGCTGCCCACTGGGGCTGTTGCTGCTGGCAGTGGCACTGCTGGTGGTGCTGGTGGCTGTGCTGGTGGTGGTGCAGGCAGTGGTGCGGTGGTGGGGGGAGGCTCCAGCCCTTCCTTTGCAGCCTTGGACGACTGAACTGCCATGGTTGGTGGTGGGGACTCAGAATCAGTCCCAGCACCAGGCCTACTGTCCTTCCTGCCTTCTGGTGCTAGCCTCTTCCCTTCCCTTTGGCAGCTGGTGGTGCCTCCTTGCCCTTCCCTTTGCCAGCTGGTGGCACCTCCTTGCCCTTCCCTTTGGCAGCTGGTGATGCCTGGTTCCGTGGATCCTCTCCCACTTGCAGTAGCTGTTGACACTACTGTGGCTGTGGACTGGGTGGCTGAGGTGCTCGCCTGGGTTCGTACCACCCTGGCTTGCAGTGAAGGACGGGGGTAGGGGTAAGGAAGAGGTCGACTGTGGAGAGGAAAAGCTTCTTAGGGACATGGGGCGGGAAGAGGGTGAAGATGTGGGAGTGGAGGAAGAGGAAGTGGTTGTAGGAGGTGTCTGATGATTTTGGGTGCAGGTGCATGGGCTGGATGCTGTTGTCAGGTGGATGGATGTTGGGTGCCTGAGTGCTTGTGTTTGTTTACATTGGGAGGAGGGAGCAGAGACACAGTGGGAGAGGACACAGGGGACTTGTGCATGGATGTAGGGTTGGGGGTGGTGACTGCCAGTGAGGAGTGTATACTGATGGGTGTGCTGGTGGTAATGGATGAGGATGTAGTGCATGCAGGTGTGAGTGGAGATGCTACTGGGAGGGAGGTGGAGGATGAGGAGGAGGGAGAGACAGTGGATGCAGTGGATTTTGGTATGTCTGCATCTGGATGGTGTTTGTGTGAGTGCCTGTGGGATGATGTGTGGTGCTTGTGTTTGCCAAACCACTCCTTTGTGTTGTCTGTGTGAATGCTGGTCTGCCTGTGTGCTTGGGATAGGTTGGGGTTGAGGAGAATTGGACTGGGTAGAGGAAGTTGGAGGGGGGAGGCTAGAACAGGGACAATGGCCAACAGAGAGGATGCCAGAGCCTGGATTGATCTCTTTTGGGTCACCATGCCAGAGTGAATGCCCTCCAGGAATGTATTTGTTTGTTGCAAATGGGCTGCCAGCCCCTGGATGGCATTCACTATGGTTGACTGACCAACATAGATGGATCTCAGGAGGTCAATTGCCTCCTCACTCAGGGCAGCAGGGCTAACTGGGGCAGGGCCTCAGGTGCCTGAGGCGAAGGAGATGCACACCCTCCTGGGTGAGCGGGCACGGGAAACACGCTGAGGTGCTGGTGGGAGGGTGGTGCTGGTATGGGCTGGCCGCTGTACCTGTACCTGTATTTGGGGTGGGCACAAATGTGTCCACCACCACCATGGAACTTCCATTGGAGGATGTATCACTGTCAGAACTGTCCTCTCCTGTCTCCACCGTGGTGCCCCCCTCGCCCTCCGTCCCACTGGTGCCCTCGCCATCAGTGGATTCAGCCTCCTGGGCCTTGTGGGATGCAGCTCCCTACTTTTCCGGGTGCCTCTGCTCCTCTGCCAGATGACGCTAATTCACATAAGGATAGGGTGACAAAACAAAAAGGGGGTGAAGAGACAAAGGATACACTTGGTCAATGGCACCGGCAACACCACCCTTGGCGTACATGACACACACACACAGGGAACAGCCCTACACAGTAGGCAATGCACAACCAGTAGCAATGCAAGTCACCAGGCTATGGACAGGAATACCTAACGCCAATAGCAGCATACCTGACACACACAGACCCCTGCCCAGTAGTGGATGCCCAAACCCGGGGACCATCCCTCCAAGCGCAAGTAATATATTGGGAAACTGTACTCCCCCCTTTGTGGCTGCTGTAATGCCCTCAAGCGTCCATCCAGCTCCGGATAGGCCACCGCCAGTATGCGGGCCATCAGGGGGGTCAGGGTTCGACAGGCACCCCTTCCTCGTTGGGAGGCCATCCCCAACTGGGCCTCCACCGTCTTCCTTGCCCAGTGTCTCAGGTCCTCCCACTGTTTCCGACAGTGGGTGCTCCACCTGCCGTAGACCCCCAGGGTCTGCTCGTCCTTGGCGATGGCACGCCCTATACCCTTTTTCTGATGGGCGCTGACCTGCAGAAAAATACACATAGAAAAAGGTATCAGTCCGACCGTCTGGCCTGTTACACTCCTGTCTCACCATAGCCCTCCCATACCCTTACGCACAGACATTGCCCACCATACAAGCATCACGCTGCCCAGAACCCTTACACCAACCCCCCTCACAAGGCCCTCACACACAGCACTCCATGCATTAATGCCCAATGCATCGTGCTCTCAGCGTACTCATCTATTGGTCTAGAGGCCCAAGCAGCAATCGGTACTTGGGTAGGACCCCATCCACCAGTCTCTCCAACTCCGCAGCGATGAAGGCAGGGGCCCTTTCCCCAGTGACACAAGCTATGGTGGGTTCCAGACACAGGTCACAGCAACACACGCAGTGTAGGTCCTCTCCTGTTGAAGGTCAGGTAGCAAATGAGTGAACAAACAGAAAATGGCAGTCATGTCCGCGGCAGTGCCTACCGTCACTGCTGGCGTACATCACCAGTGGGCACTGTAACCCATAGGGTCCAATGACAACCAATGAGGAGTTGCGCAGCGGTACTGATATCTGCTAATCGTCACCCCACTGGGATCCCCCCTCTTGTGGAAGTCCTATCTGTGCTCCATTTCTTGGCAACTGGCTGCTTCCAAGTGACAGTGGGCTTGGCAGCATGAACATCACAGCCAATGTTTTCAATAGTGCTGACCAGAGTGTTGTCTGCCCTGATTAAACAGATGCGCAGCTACATCTTTTTCCCCCAGGGGGAGGATTTGGCCACAGTTAAAGCTGACTTCTATGCATTGGGACATAAATCCCCAACATCATTGGGGCAATCAATGGAACACATTTTGCATTTGTCCCCCCTGGAGAAATGAACAGGTGTACAGAAATCGAAAGAGCTTTCACTCAGTGAATTTGCAGATGGTGTGCCTGGCCGACCAGTACATCTCCCACATCAATGCAAAGTATCCTGGGTTTGTGCATGGTGCTTTTATCCTGAGGAATAGCAGCATCCCATATGTGATGGCTCAACGCCAGAGGCACTGGGTGTGGCTAATAGGTGAGCCCTGGTTCCCTCCCAGTGGATGTAGGTGTAAGGGTATGGTGTTGGCCCTAAGGGTTAGTGTGTGTCTAACAGTTGTCCATCGATATTTGCAGGTGACTCTGGGTACCCCAACGTCTCATGGCTACTGACCCCTGTGAGGAATCCCATTACAAGGGCAGAGGAACGTTACAATGAGGCCCATGGGCGAAGAAGAAGAATAATAGCAAGGACATTCGGCCTCCGGAAGGACAGGTTTTGTTGCCACCATCTAACTGGTGGATCCCTGTACTACTTACCCAAGAAGGTCTGCCGGATTATCGTGGCCTGCTGCATGTTGCATAACCTTGCCTTGAGACACCAGGTGTTTTTTCTGCAGGAGGATGAGGCTGTAGATGGGCGTATGGCAGCAGTGGACCCTGTGGACTGTGAAGATGAGGAGGCAGAGGATGAGGATGAGTACAACAGAACAGCAATAATACAACAGTTCTTCCAATGACACACAGGTAGGACACTGTAACTTCACTTTATATTGACAGTTTTTCTGTTTGACATGTACATGCCAGGAAGATTCTCCCAATTCTATGGCCACTTACTGTACCCTTTGGCATCTCTATTTTCAGATCTCTGTACCCAACTCTAGCACCTGGTGTGTTGACTACAGCCTACTACAGGCCATTCCTATGTATTTATTCCTGTACTGTTGCATTGTAGTGTTTCAAGCTTATTAAACAAAATACATAGTTCAATCATTTGACAGACTCCATACTTGTATTTTTTTTCACTGGTATTTATTTAAGTGCTAAGCAGTAGAGGAGGTAGTGGAATGGGCTGGGTTGGTGGTAGAGGAAAGTCCAGGATAGAGTCCAGTCTATTTGTATCACAGTGCATTGTCCAAGGGGGCATAGGAAGGGGAGCAATGGCAGTTCAAGGTGGACAGGGTGACAGAGTGGGACACAAGGGTGACAATCAGGAGAGTCCTATTTCCTGGCGGGGGTCTTGGCAATATCCTCTGGCTTCTGCCTGGATCGCAGGGACTGTTTGTGTGGTGGTTCTCCTTCTGCAGGGGGTGGGGTGCTTGTGGCCTGTTGTTCCTGTCGTGGGGCCTCCGGTCCACCAGCGGAAGCGGAGGTGGAGGGGTGTTCATCGGTGTGGCTAGTGTCAGGGGCCCGGTGGTGTGCCACTGCCTCCCTCATGGTGTTGGCCATGTCTGCCAGCACCCCTGCAATGGTGACTAGGGTGGTGTGGATGTCCTTCAGGTCCTCCCTGATCCCCAGGTACTGTCCCTCCTGCTGCCGCTGGGTCTCCTGCAACTTGTCCAGTATCTGGTCCATCGTCTTGTGGGAATGGTGGTATGTGCTGAGGATGTTGGTGAGGGCCTCCTGGAGAGTCAGTTCCCCTGGACTGTCCTCCCATTGTCACACGGCAGTCCTCCCAGCTTCCCTGTTGTCCTGTGCCTCTGTCCCCTGAACCATGTGCCCACTGCCACATACCCCAGGTTCCTGATCGTCCTGTGTTTGTGGGATGGCCTGGGATCCCTGTAGTGGTGGACGCACTGCAGATTGACGTGTCCTGGGAACAGAGGTAAGGGCCCTCTGGGTGGCTACTGTGCTGGTGTTTCCTGAGTGGGAGGCTCTGTGGTGGTGTGGGACTGTGCCTGGGTAACTGACTGTCAGGAGATCCCTGATGGGCCAGGTTGGTCATCCAGATCCTGGCATCCAGAGCTGCTGTCATCACTGTGGGCCTCTTCTGGGTGTAGACTGGAAGTTTCTGGCACCTCCTCTCTGGTGACGTTGTGTGGGGACCTGTAGGGATGTAAATGGAGTGTTATTGTATCTGATTGTGACATCTTGTGCATGGGTGTGTTGCCTTCTATGGTTGTGATTTCCCTTTCAGCTTTGCCTTGTGTGAGTAGTGATTCTGTGGGCTAGGTGATTCTCTCTAATGTGCATGCTTTAGTGATATGTGTCCATGCAGGTCTGTGATGGGGGTCCGTGCATTGTTGTTACGTGCAGGGCTTGGTATTGGGGTGGGTGGGTTGTGATAGTGGGGTGTATGTAAGGTGGTGGAGTGATGGGGTGAGGGTAGGGGTGGGGGTATGTGATGGCATGCAGGTGGGGGGGGTAAAAGTAGTAAAGAGTTGACTTACCAGAGTCCAGTCATCCTGCTACTCCTGCCAGGCCCTCAGGATGCATGATTGCCAAGACTTGCTCCTCCCATGTTGTTAGTTGTGGTGGAGGAGGTGGGGTCCACCGCCAGTCCTCTGTACTGCTATCTGGTGTCTTGCTGCTATGGAATGCACCTTCCCCCATTGGTCGTTCCACCTCTTTCTGATGTCATCCCTTGTTCTGGGGTGATGTCCCACGGTGTTGACCCTGTCCACGATTCTCCACCATAGCTCAATCTTCCTTGAAATGGATGTCTGCTGCACCTGTGATCTGAATAGCTGTGGCTCTACCCGGATGATTTCCTCCACCATGACCCTTAGTTCCTCCTCTGAGAACCTGGGGTATCTTTGTGGTGCCATGGGTGAAGTGTGTGTGGTGTGTGTAAGGGAGTGTGGGGTGATATGTTGAGGTGTGTGCTGTAAGGTGCATGGATGTTGTATGTTGATGGTGTTCTGTGGCCCAGATTCTGCAGGTGCCCTTGGTGTCTCTATCTCTCTGTTGTCAATTTAGTTTTTAGTCGTAAAGGGTTGTGGGTAGTGTGTTTATGTTTTATATTGGTGTGGGTGTGTGGGTGTGGTGTGTGTATGTGTGTCAGGTGTGTGTAGTTTGAATTTTCCAATGTGGTGTTGTTTTGTATGTGTGTGTGTATTTTGAGCACAGCGGTATGTACCGCCAATGGTTTCCCGTAGTTGAATGTCCACCGTGGTGATTCGTGGGTCATAATGTTGTGGGCGTAGTTCTATTGGCATAATGGTGTGGGTTTTGCTACTGCCACCTCATCACTGACCTTTGGGCTGGCGGACTTGTGTGTGTTGCTGTATAGTGACAGATTGCTATGTGTGTGTCATAATATGGATAGCGGTAAACCCCTGCACCGTCGGTATGTTGGTGGCAATCAGCATGGCGGTAAGCAGGACTTACTGCCATTGTCATAATGAGGGCCCAAGTCCGAAGGTAAACTTTTGACCGAGACCTCCTGCTTGCTGTAGCCGTACAGGGCTTCATCGCCGTCAGCCCCAAAATCTGACTTTGCCCCAGACTAGTGTGACCAGATGACGATATTAGAGTTTCTATGTGATAAAAAACATTAATTCTTCAAATATTAATAATTCAGTTTACCCTCATCCGATTTTAATCGTTTTAGTGTCATCTTAAAAAGGAATATGCTCTATTTTTATAAATTCCTGTCTCCTTAGTTAAGCCTTGTAGCTCGTTGCCAAACTACCAGGGGTTGAGCGGGGAATAATTTATTGAGACCTGACTGGACATGGTAGGGGTTAGTGGCCTATTGCTAAGTGTAGGTACTTACCTGCCCTTACCAATTATCCACTTTCCAACAAGGAGGTTCTGCTAGGAGTATACAGTGGCGTTCAGTGACTCAAAGACTCCATGTCGCTGGGGCAATTAATGTGGGTCCACAGCATCACGCTTGAGCCAAAGGTGTGGCATGTCCCCCAGGCCATGGATCCAGTAATGAGTGAATATACTTTGTGCTGCCCTATAGTATGTTTCTATGTCTGGGACCTTGAGCCCACCCATATCACATGGTACAGTCTAGATTTCCCACTGCATTCTTGGCTGCTTACCACCCCAGGCTCAGTCGATCATGAGGGTCAAAAAGGTGTCAAACAGCATGTGGGTAGCAGCATTGGGATGTTTTGAAACAAAAACTGAAATCTAGGCAATGCTACAATCTTCATGATTACTATAGGTGCGATAAGTGACAGTAGGAATTTGATCAAGTGATCTATGGCCTCCAAGAGTTTCTGCATTGCCCTACTGTCGTTTTCAAGCATAACTACTGAACGGTCTTTGTGTACCTGTATCCCCAAGAGGCGTACAGAATTCACAGTCCAGTGTAGTGGGAACTCCAAAGGTATGCTTGTCGTAGCTGGGGTGAGTGAGAAGAATATGGATTTATCCCAGTTCACTCGTAGTCCAGAGTATGCCCACCCGCCCCACGTCGTGTATCACTGGGTCAGATTACATTCTGGATTGCATATGTACAGTAATGTATCATCCACATTGTTAGAAATGGGGTCTTTCTTTGGCAGTCAGGTTACCACCTGTCCAAGCAAGGACTCTCACTCTAGTCAGGGTAAGTCGCACACAATCCAAATTATCCTGTTCCCACCATCTGGTAGCTTGGCACTGAGCAGTCCGGCTTAACTTAGAAGACAATGTGTAAAGTATTTGTGCAATTTATCATACAATAACACCATGTAGCACCACAAAAATACACCACACAGTGTTTAGAAAAATAGGCCTACTTCAAAGAAGAAATTGGGTATAAAAAGGGATCACAGACTTTAGAACACTTCTGGAAACCAAGAGGAACGTCTGCCTGGAGAAGAGCTAAAGAGCTGAGGAAGAAGAGCTGCTCTGCCTGTGACTGTGCTTTGTGGAGCTATCCTGCAGTTGCTGCTCCTGCCAGAGTAAGAGGGCAAAGACTTTGTGTGCCTTCCATCTTGTGAAGATCTCCAAGGGCTTGATTTAGAGCTTGCCTCCTGTTGTTTGGAGTCTCAGGGACAGCAAAGACTTCTCTCTGCCAGCACCTGGAGTCTCTGGAGAGACTCCTACTCTGCCCTGTGGTGCCCATCCAGTTCCTGGCACCCTGAAAGGAGAAGCTGGCAGCCTAAGAGGAAGAAATCCACACACAGAAGGCCGTGCAGGGAAAAGAGCGATGCGACTCCGATCTGCTGCTGGGAAATCGACGCGCCACCGGCTTCACGGCTGAAAATCTACACTAGCATGTAACGTGACCAAAGAATTGATGCATAGAGCTACAGAAACGATGTGCAGCATCGCTGACAGAGGCTGGGGGATCGCAACCGGTGCTGCGTGGTTTTCGGATCATCGTGCAGCTGGATTTCCGACGCAAGTATCGCTGAGCGTGTAAAAACAATGCAAGAAATATTTTTCTGGATAAATGCAGGTCAAAATTATAAAAATGCAATAAGTATAGGTTGAGATATCACTAAAAAAGTGATAAAAAAGTGTTTTAAGTATTTTAAAAGCAAACAAAATCTCTTTCAAGCACAAAGTACCTTGTTTGCGTGCAAAATCTCAGCAAAGAACCACAGAGGAGGAGATGTATGGAAACAAAGGGGGTGTGCTTCGATTTCTCGGGCCGGACGCGGTGATGCGTCATTTCATTTTCACGCAGAGACAACTGTGCGTCGAGTTCTGGTGCTCGGTCGTGGATCCTCTTCGTGTTGTGGGGTTTTTGGAAACCCCGGGGACGATGTATGGGTTTCCTGTGCTGGCAGGATGAAGTCACAGGAGATGCGTCGATTCGGTGGCCGCTGCATGGAATTTTCTAGTGCACTGCAGGCACTGCGTCAATTCCTATCTGGAAGTCGGGCTGCATCATTCTGGCTCATCTGTGCTCCAATCCGGTGGGCTGCGCTTTGAATTTCCGGTCGCTACCCTGGTGCTGTCTCGATCTTCTTGATGCGAAGTCGGGCTGCGTCGTTCCGGTTAAGCGTGCGGTGAAATTTTCACCACAGTGCAGGCTATGCATCGTTTCTGGCAGGCTGTGCGTTGAATTTCACCACACAAGGAGTCCTTCTTGTAGAGATGAGGGGGCATAATTATGCTCTGCTTGCGCCGAATGTGCGTCAAAATTTTTTACGCACATTCGGTGTAAACCCTGCCCCATATTTATTGACGCCCGACCCCGCGGACGTCAAAATCCCACCATGTGCGTCATTTTTTGGAAGGGGGAACCTGCCTTGCGTTAATGATATGCAAGGTAGGCGTTCCCTTCCAAAAAATGACTTTAAGGCCTGTGCGCCTTATTTATACTCTGCCGTCATTTTGACGCACAGGAGGGGGTGGGCCTTAAAAAAATTGCGCACAGCCTGATGGGCACCGTTTTTTAACGCCTGGGTCAGGGCAGGCGTTAAGGGAGCCCAGAGCTGCCCTCCCCTGTCCCCAGGGACACCCCCTGCCACCCTTGCCTACCCCAGGAGGACACCCAAGGATGGAAGGACCCATCCCAGGGAAGTTGAGGTAAGTTGGGGTAAGTATTTTTTTTCGTTTTTTTTAAGTGGCATAGGGGGGGCAGATTTGGGCCCCCTACATGCCACTATGCCCAATGGCCATGCCCAGGGGACAGAAGTCCCCTGGGCATGGCCATTGGGCAAGGGGGCATGACTCCTGTCTTTGCAAAGACAGGAGTCATGTCAATGGAGGTTGGGCGTCAAGTCCGCAGCGCCAGCTAACGTCATTCCATAAATACGGCGCCCGCATGGTACGTTGGAATGGCGTTAGCCGGCTGTAAAAATTTTGACGCACAACTGCGTTGGGGCAGTTGTGCGTTAAAAAGTATAAATATGGCCCGAAGTCTTTTTGGTCCTGAGACTTCATGGAACAGAAGGCAAGCTCTATCCAAGCCCTTGGAGAGCACTTCACCACAGCCAGAGAGCAGCAAGGCAGCAGGGCAACAGCAAGGCAGCAGTCAGGTGAGTCCTTTGGGCAGCCAGTCTGTTCTTCTTGGCAAGAAGCAGGTTCTGGTTCAGGTTTCTTCTCCAGAAAGCGTCTGAGTTGGTAGGGACAGAGGCCCTGTTTAAATACCCAAATGTACCTTTGAAGTGGGGGGAGACTACAAAGAGTGGCTTAGAAGTGCACAAGGTCCCCTTTCAGTTCAATCCTGTCTGCAAGTGTCCCAGTAGGGGGTGTGGCAGTCCTTTGTGTGAGGGTAAGCTATTGTCCTTTGACATGCCCTCCACCCTTCCAGCCCAGGAAGACCCATTCAAAATGCAGATGTATGCAAATGAGGCTGAATATCCTGTGTTTGGGGTGTGTCTGAGTGAACGCACAAGGGAGCTGTCAACTAAACCCAGCCGGACATGGATTGTAAGGCACAGAAGGATTTAAGTGCAGAGAAAGGCTCACTTTCGAAAAGTGACATTTGTAGAATAGTAATGTTAATCCAACTGCACCAGTCAGCAGGATTTTGTATCACCATTCTGGCCATACTAAATATGACCTTCCTACTCCTTTCAGATCAGCAGCTACCACTCAAACAATGTATGAGGGCAGCCCCAAAGTTAGCCTATGAAGGGAGCAGGCCTCACAGCAGTGTATGAATGAATTTAGGAGTTTTACACTACCAGGACGTTTAAACTACACAAGTACATGTCATGCCTTTTGTCTACACAGCACCCTGCCCTATGAGTTTCCTGGGGCATACCTTAGGAGTGATTTATATGTATAAAAAGGGGAGTTTTCAGTTTGGCAAGTACTTTTAAATGGAACTGCACACACATGCCTTGCAATGGCAGGCCTGAGACAAGGTTGAGGGGCTACTAAAGTACGTGGCACAATCAGTGCTGCAGGTCCACCTGTAGCATTTAATCTAGAGGCCCTGGGCACATATAGGTCACTCTACTAGGGATTTCTTAGTACATTTCGTCGGGTCGGGTGCGTCATTTCTTCTCTCCGTAGGAGAGCGATGCGTCGATCTGGTCAGCACTCTCGGGTCGAGGCAGCCCTTGCATTGTTTTTACACGCTCAGCGATACTTGCGTCGGAAATCCAGCTGCACGATGATCCGAAAACCACGCAGCACCGGTTGCGATCCCCCAGCCTCTGTCAGCGATGCTGCACATCGTTTCTGTAGCTCTATGCATCAATTCTTTGGTCACGTTACATGCTAGTGTAGATTTTCAGCCGTGAAGCCGGTGGCGCGTCGATTTCCCAGCAGCAGATCGGAGTCGCATCGCTCTTTTCCCTGCACGGCCTTCTGTGTGTGGATTTCTTCCTCTTAGGCTGCCAGCTTCTCCTTTCAGGGTGCCAGGAACTGGATGGGCACCACAGGGCAGAGTAGGAGTCTCTCCAGAGACTCCAGGTGCTGGCAGAGAGAAGTCTTTGCTGTCCCTGAGACTCCAAACAACAGGAGGCAAGCTCTAAATCAAGCCCTTGGAGATCTTCACAAGATGGAAGGCACACAAAGTCTTTGCCCTCTTACTCTGGCAGGAGCAGCAACTGCAGGATAGCTCCACAAAGCACAGTCACAGGCAGAGCAGCTCTTCTTCCTCAGCTCTTTAGCTCTTCTCCAGGCAGACGTTCCTCTTGGTTTCCAGAAGTGTTCTAAAGTCTGTGATCCCTTTTTATACCCAATTTCTTCTTTGAAGTAGGCCTTCTTCAAAGCAAGGTTTCTTTTGAATGTGAAATCCTGCCTTGCCCAGGCCAGGCCCCAC
This sequence comes from Pleurodeles waltl, assembly GCF_031143425.1. NCBI lineage: Eukaryota > Metazoa > Chordata > Amphibia > Caudata > Salamandridae > Pleurodeles > Pleurodeles waltl. Next base: position 631,682,709 of record NC_090443.1, read on the forward strand.
CAGGGGGATGGAGACTGCATTGTGTGAGGACAGGCCCAGCCCTTTAAGGTGTAAGTGACCACTCCTCCCCTCCCTCCTAGCACAGATGGTTCATCAGGAAATGGTGACTACACCCCAGCTCCCTTTGTGACACTGTCTAGTGTGAGGTCAACCAGCCCAACTGTCAAACTGACCCAGACAGGGAATCCACAAACAGGCAGAGTCACAGAAATGGTATAAGCAAGAAAATGCTCAATTTCTAAAAGTGGCATTCTCAAATACACAATCTTAAAATCATAAGTAAAATATGTATTTTTTAATTGTGAGCACACAGACCACAAGGGAATCTACACTTTAATTAGATTTAAAGGTAGCCCCCATGTGATCCTATGAGAGTGACAGACCTTGCAACAGTGAAAAACAAATTTAGCAATATTTCACTGTCAGGACATATAAAACACTTTACTATTGGGGTCATTACAACATTGGCGGTAAAAGCCGCTTACCGCCGTGCAGAAGACTGCCAACACACCGCCGCAGACTTCCGCTACGATCATTATGACCCACTTCTCGGAATCCACCAACATTCAGACACCCACACAAGTCCACCACACCAAAGGTCAGTGGTAAACTGGCAAAAACAAAACCTCCACCATCATGCCAAAAGAAATACGCCCACACGATCACGAATCCACGCAGCTGTCTTTCAACCACGGTATTCCATTGGCGGTACAACTGCTGCGCTCAAAATACACACACATTTACAAAACACAACCACATTGGACAATTCAAAATACAGACACCTGATACACATAAACACACCACTCCCACACACCCAATACAATATAAAACACACACCCACATCACCAACAAACCCCTATGACAAAATTACAGAGAGAAGGCCAGAGAGAGACACTACAAACAACTACCAAGCATCCACAGGCACACAATAACATCACCCACATAACTTCCACGCACCTCATACAACACACCACTAAATATCACCCCACTTATCACTACACACACCACCACACACATCACCCACACCACCCCATGGCACGGCAAAGACACCACAGGTTCTCTGAGGAGGAGCTCAGGGTCATGGTGGAGGAAATCATCCGGGTAGAGCCACAGCTATTCGGATCACAGGTGCAGCACACCTCCATAGCTAGGAAGATGGAGTTATGGCTCAGAATAGTGGACAATGTTAACACAGTGAGACAGCACCCAAGAAATAGGGATGACATCAGGAAGAGGTGGCATGACCTACGGGGGAAGGTGCGTTCCGTGGTTTCAAGACACCACCTTGCAGTTCAGCGGACTGGCGGCGGACCCCCACCTCCTCCCCCACAACTAACAACATGGGAGGAGCAAGTCTTGGTGATTCTGCATCCTGAGAGCCTCGCAGGGGCAGATGGAGGAATGGACTCTGGTAAGTCAAATCTTAACTTTTACATCCCCCACCCTACTTGCATGCTATCCCATACCCCTACCCTCACCCTCACACCGTCACTCCAACTCCTCACAAATGTCCCAACATCACAAACCACACATCCTAACACCAAGCCCTGCATGCAACAACAAAGCATGGACACCCATCACCAAAGCATGGCCCCTGCACATACCCATACACCCCCCTCAAACCACCATCATACAAGGACCCACACAGGAATGCAAGCACTGGGGTACACAGTCACCCACCCATTGCACACCATGGCACACACAGATGTAATAAACATCCTTTAATACCCCTGCGTGACCCCTACACAACGTCACCGGACAGGAGGGTCCACACATATCCACACCACCAACAGAAGAGGTCCACAGTGATGACAGCAGCTCAGTCCAACTGGATCTAGATGACCAGCCCGGCCCATCGGGGACCTCTGGACAGTCGGTTTCCCTGACACAGTCACAGGCCACCACAGAGCTTCCCCCCTCTGAAAAAACACCAGCACAGCACCCACCCAGCGGGCCCATACCTCTGTCCCCAGGATACATCAATCAGCAGTGTGTCCACCACTACAGGGGACCCAGGCTAACCCACCACCCAAACAACAACAGGGACCTGGGGGCAGTGGCAGAGGGCACACAGTCCAGGGGACAGAGGCCCAGGAAAACAGAGGAACTGGGAGGGCTGCTGTGCGACAGGGGGAGGACAGGCCAAGGGAACTCACTCTCCATGAGGGCCTCTCCAACATCATGGGAGCCTACCACCATTCCCAGGAGACAATGGCTACGGTACTGGCCAAGTGTCAGGAGACCCAGCGCCTGCAGGAGGAACAGTATTTGGGCTTCAGGGAGGAACTCAGATCCATCAATTCCACCCTGGGCTCCATCGTAGGGGTGCTGAAGGAAGTCCTCAACACCAGGAGGGACACTGTGGCACAACAAGGGGCCCCTGACACTAGCCTGGACGATGAACTGCCCACCACCTCCGCCAGTGCTAGTGGAGAGGAGGTACCGCCACAGGACCACCACACCAGCACTCAACCACCTGCAGAGGGAGAACCACCCCACAAACGGTCCCTGAGATCCAGGACAAAGACAGAGAACAATGCCAAGACCCCCGCCAAGAAATGAGACCACCCTGAATGTCATCCTTCTGTCCCACTTTGTCACCCTGTCCATCCTCAAACTGCCCCAGCTCCACTTCCTATGCCCATTTGGGCAATGCACTTGTGAGACTAATAGACTGGACTCTGCCATGGACATTCCTCCACCATCACCCCTCACCATTTTACAACCCCCTCCAATCGTGAGCACATAAATAAACACCCTTAAAGCACAAAACAATCTGGAGTCTGTCTGTGATTTCAAAATAGTGTATTAGAAATTACAGTGACAAAATGCTCTTTCAAATGTAATGTCAACATACCTATGTCACACAGCACTAGTCCATGAGGAAACAAAGCAGATTTCACACAGTGGGACCCACATCTGTGAAATCATAAAGGAAAGTGACAACTCAGTGACCATACACTGGGTGAATACGACAGACAGTAGAGAGGTAGTACATGTAGTAGGCAGGTTTGTATTCTTACCTGTGTCTCATTGGAAATATTGCAGGATAACCAAGTTCTTGTTGTCGATGTCCTCTTCTTCTGCTTCCTCGTCTTCAATGTCCACAGACTCCACAGCTGCCACAACACCGCCATCTGGAACATCCTCCTGCAGAAAAGGCACCTGTCGTCGCAAAGCTAAGTTGTGAAGCATACAGCAGGCCACGATGATCTGGCACACCTTCTTTGGTGAGTAGAATAGGGATCCACCTGTCATATGGAGGCACCTGAACCTGGCCTTCAGGAGACCGAAGGTCCGCTCTATAATCTGCCGAGTTCGCCCATGGGCCTCATTGTAGCGTTCCTCTGCCCTTGTCCTGGGATTCCCCACTGGGGTCAGTAGCCATGACAGGTTGGGGTAACCAGAGTCACCTGCAGATGGCGAGGGCAACTGTTAGACACACACTAACCTGTAGGGATATCCCCAGACCCAGACAACCATTCCAACTGACTTGGTTCCAGGTGCTCACCTAATAGCCACACACTGTGCCTCTGGAGTTGACCCATCATATAAAGGATGCTGCTATTCCGCAGGATGTAAGCGTCATGCACTGAGCCAGGGAATTTGGCATTCACATGGGAGATGTACTGGTCTGCCAAACACACCATTTGCACATTCATAGAATGGTAACTCTTCTGGTTTCTGTACACCTGTTCACTCCTGCAGGGGGGTACCAAAGCAACATGTGTCCCATCAATGGCACCTACAATGTTGGGAATATGTCCCAGGGCATAGAAGTCACCTTTCACTGTAGGCAAATCCTCCACCTGAGAGAAAACGATGTAGCTCTGCATGTGTTTCAGCAGGGCAGACAACACTCTGGACAAGACGTTGGAAAACATAGGCTGGGACATCCCTGATGCTATGGCCACTGTTGTTTGAAATTACCCACTTGCAAGGAAATGGAGTACTAACAGCACCTGCACTTGAGGGGGGATTCCTGTGGGATGGCGGATAGCTGACATCAGGTCTGGCTCCAACTGGGCACACAGTTCCAGGATTGTGGCACGATCAAGCCTGTAGGTCATGATCACAGGTCCACCAGTGGTCTGTACACCGGATGATGCCGCCATCTCCTCACATGTCCCAGCGGACGGTGCCTATGAAGGACAACAGCGAGCACAGAGTCAACCAACTCAGAGGTACGTACCCACAGCTTACACAGAACACGAATCATATTCTGAAATTTGGCCTGTATGAGTGTTGAGGCAAGGCCTAGGTATGTGTGACGCAGTGAAAAATTAAGCCATGTGGGCCCCTGAAATGGCGGCTGCCTGACCTGTAAAGTGGGACAATGGGATGTGAGGTAACTGCTCTGGCGTTGTACACCGTTGCGGTAGGCAGTCGAAGACCGCCGCGCAATTCTGCATTGGTTAACTTTGGACCCTATGGGTCCCAGGAGCCAATGGCGATGTACGCCGGCGGTGACGGTACGCACCGCCGCGGACGTGACTGCCATTTTCTATCTGTTCAATCACTCGATACCTGATCTTCGACAGGGGAGAACCTACACTGCAAGTGCTGCTGTGACCTCGGTCTGGAAGAGACAATGGCTTGTGCGTCTGTGGAAAGGGCCCCTGCCTTCACATCGGAGGAGTGGATGGGGTCCTCCCCTTGTACACTCTACTCTACGGTCCTCCAGACAAACAGTTAAGTACACGTGAGCATGCTGTATGGGGTATGCCTGTGTGGAGTTGGGTGGATGAAAGATGGGGGGGGGGATTGAGTCGTGCATGAAACAACGGTGAGTGCATGTGCCACATGGCAAGGGTAGGGAAGGGGGATAATGAGTATGACGGTCCGGAGGGGTAAAGATTTTCCTTATCCCCTGTACTATTCCTGTAGGTCAGCGCCCACCAGAAGAAGGATATTTGGCGTGCCATTGCCAAGGAAGTCCGGACCCAGGGGGTCTACCACAGACAGAGTACCCACTGCCATAAAAGATGGGAGGACATTCGCCGCTGAAGCAAGAAGACAGTGGAGGCCCAGCTGGGTATGGCCTCCCAACATGGGAGGGGTGCCCATCGCACCATGACCCCCCTGATGTTCAGGAACCTGGCGGTGGCGTACCCAGAGTTGGATGGGCACTTGTGGGCATCACAGCAGCCACAAGGGGGTGAGTACGCTCTCATTCTGCTGATTTTGCACGCAGTGGAGGTGTCTGGGTGGTGGAGGTGGGCTGTGAGTTTCCCTAGGCCAGTGCGAGTGTGCTAGTTAGGTCCCCTTTTTCTGGCAGACCCTGTGGCACCCAACCCCGCCTGTGTACAGTGCCAACTACACCTAGTCAAGCTCCTGTGACATCCATGTGTGCAGATGTCAGCCATAGCCTTGTAGGCCATGTCCCAGGGATTTAACAGTGGACCCTAAGTGCGTGGCATAGTGCAGGGGGCTTCTGTGTCTGTCGTGTCCGCCAACGGTAGCGGTAATGCATGCACTCAACATGTCTTTCTTCTGTCATTCCCCCCCTTTTTGTGGTCTCCCTGTTCTTGTGTGCGTTAGCATCATCAGGCGGAGGAGCAGTGGCACTGGAGCAGGAAGGAGCTGCATCCCACATGGCCCTGGAGGGTGAGACTACGGACTCAGAATTCACCAGTGGGACGGAGGGCGAAGGGAGCTCCACGGCAGGGACAGGAGCTGACACCAGTGATACGGACTCGTCCTCTGATGGGAGCTCCCTTGTGGTGACGGCCACATCTGTGCCCCCGCATCTACAGGTACAGCCGCCACCCCCCCACCAGCACCGCCCTCCCAGTAGCCCCTCAGCCTTTGCCCTGTGCCCGCTCACCCAGGAGGGTGGGCATCACCTTCGCCCCAGGTACCTCAGGCCCTGCCCCAGTCAGCCCTGCTGCCCTCATTGAGGAGGCCATTGACATCCTCAGGTCCCTCACTGTTGGGCAGTCTACCATTTTGAATGCCATCCAGGGTATAGAGAGGCAGCTGCAACAAACCAATGGATACCAGGAGGGCATTCATTCTGGTCAGGCGGCCCTTCAGCGAGCTTTTCAGACTCTGGCCTCAGCACTGATGGCAGCTATTGTCCCTGTCTCTAGCGTCCCCCCTCCAACTTCCTCCACCCAGACCCAGTCCCCTGTACTTCAGCCTATCCCAAGCACACCTTCAGACCAGCATGCACACACATCAACACACATGGGAAACTCTGGCAAACATAAGCACCACACATTCACAGGCACTCATGCAAGCATCACACACATGCAGACACACCAACATCCACTGCCTCCACTGTGTCCCCCTCCTCCTCGTCTCCTTCCTCCCTCCCAGTCTTGTCTACACTCACACCTGCATGCACTACATCTACAGCCACTACTTCCATCACCAGCACACTCACCACCACACCCCGCTCACGTGCAGTCACCACCCTCACTACCATTCACACGTCCCTTGTGCCCTCTCCCAGTGTGTCTGTGACGCCACCTCCCAAGATACACAAACGCAGCCACACACCCACCCAACAGCCATCCACCTCATGAAAGCCTACAGCGCATGCACCTTCACCCAAAGTCACCAAACGAACACCTCCTACAACTACAACCTCTTCCTCCACTCCCAAACCCTGTCCAGCTACCTGTCCCAGTGTTCCCAATAAACTTTTCCTGTCCACCCTTGACCTCTTTCCCTCACCTCCCCCACCCCGTCAGTCTCCTAGGGCCTGACTCTCCAGGTCCCAACCTAGCACCTCAGTCACAACATCTCCGGGACCAGTGGTGCCTGTAGTCACCGGAATCTGGAGTGCACCGGGCAGCAGGGCACCCAGTGTGGCACGGAGCCACAGCACGGACAGTCCCCCACCTGTTTAGCCTCAAAAGTTGTCCAGTGCCCAGCGGTAGAGGGGGAAGACTCCATCAACCAAAGCCGCTCCCAGGAGTACAGATGGGAGTCTGGAGTCAGCTGTGACACCTTCCAAGGTGGGGAAGGGGCACAAGAAACTCAGCAAGTCTGGGAAGAGCAGCACAGCGGAGAAGACCGCCATCATCCCTGCTGCCCAGGGGGCCATTGCCATCATCCCCGCTGCCCAGGAGGCTACTGCCATCATCCCCGCTGCCCAGGAGGCCACCACCAGCACCAGCCCTGCTGCCCAGGAGGCCACTGCCATCATCCCCGCTGCCCAGGAGGCCACCGCCATCATCCCTGCTGCCCAGGAGGCCAGCACCAGCCCTGCTGCCCAGGAGGCCACTGCCATCATCCTCGCTGCCCAGGAGGCCACCGCCAGCACCAGCGCAGCTGCCCAGGACAGGACAGCCTGCACCAGCCCAGCTGCCCAGGCCAGGACCGCCAGCACCAGCCCAGATGCCCAGGACAGGACCGCCAGCACCAGCCCAGCTGCCCAGGACAGGACCGCCAGCACCAGCCCTGCTGGGCCTTAAAGGACCACCAGCACCAGCCCCGCTGGGCCATAAAAGACCGCCAGCACCAGCCCCGCTGGGCCATAAAGGACCACCAGCACCAGCCCCACTGGGCCATAAAGGACCGCCAGCACCAGCCCCAGCCCCGCTGGGCCATAAAGGACCGCCAGCACCAGCCCCGCTGGGCCAGACATGACTGAACAGGACACTGCCGCCACAAGCACCGCTGCCAAGGACACCGCCGCCACAAGCACCGCTGAACAGGACACTGCCGCCACAAGCACCGCTTCCAAGGACACCGCTGTCACAAGCACCGCTGAACAGGACACCGCTGTCACAAGCACCGCTGAACAGGACACTGCCGCCACAAGCACCGCTGGCCCATGAGCGCCAAGGGCACTGACGCTACTGAGTCCGTCACGAGCAGGATGAAGCAATCTGGGCACAAGGCCCCCTCCAGAACCAGTGGAGAGATACATCCACTACCTCTGTCCTTGGCAGGATGAAGCACTCTGGGCACAAGGCCCCCTCCAGAACCAGTGGAGAGATACATCCACTACCTCAGTCCTTGGAAGGAAGAAGCACTCTGGGCACAAGGCCCCCTCCAGAACCAGTGGAGAGATACATCCACTACCTCTGTCTTTGGCAGGATGAAGCACTATGGGCGCACGGCCCCCTCCAGAGCCAGTGGAGAGATACATCCACTACCTCAGTCCTTGGCAGGATGAAGCACTCTGGGCACCAGGCCCCCTCCAGAACCAGTGGAGACTGTTATCCACTTGAGAGACAGTGGCTTTGCACCCCCCAGGATGGAACAGTGGGCAACCCACCCACTGTAGAGACTTGTGAGACTGTGGCTTTGCACTCCCCAGGATGGAACAGTGGGCAACCCACCCACTGTAGAGACTTGAGAGTCTGTGGCTTTGCACTCCCCAGGATTGAACAGTGGGCAACCCACCCAATGTAGAGACTTGTGAGACTGTGGCTTTGCACTCCCCAGGATGGAACAGTGGGCAATCCACCTGCTGTAGAGACTTGAGATACTGTGGCTTTGCACTCCCCAGGATTGAACAGTGGGCAAACCACCCACTGTAGAGACTTGTGAGACTGTGGCTTTGCACTTCCTAGGATTGAACAGTGGGCAACCCACCCACTGTAGAGACTTGAGAGACTGTGACTTTGCACTCCCCAGGTTTGAACAGTGGGCAACCCACCCACTGTAGAGACTTGTGAGATTGTGGCTTTGCACTCCCCAGGATGAAACAGTGGGCAACCCACCTACCGTAGAGGCTTGAAAGACTGTGGCTTTGCACTCCCCAGGATTGAACAGTGGGCAACCCACCCACTGTAGAGACTTGAGAGACTGTGGCTTTGCACTCCCCAGGATTGAACAGTAGGCAACCCACCCACTGTAGAGACTTGAGAGACTGTGGCTTTGCACTCCCCAGGATGGAACAGTGGGCAACCCACCTACCGTAGAGGCTTGAGAGACTGTGGCTTTGCACTCCCCAGTGGGCATGTGACCCCCCGTGGATTTGGCGTCGTGCACTCAACCGGCTGAGGTGCCCCCCTTTCCCTTCCCCCTTAGGTGCCTGTTTTATTGCTTTCTGATGCCCCTGCAGTGTTCTCTCTGTCATGTTCGGGGATTGAGTGTGGGCCTCGCCCATGCCGTGTGGGCCCAGTCTTCCACGGACTTCAATGGAGCACTACCTGGACTACTGTTCTTGGTGTATATATTTGTTTATGGTGTATATATATTTTTTGCGTGCTGGATTTTAATATATTACAATGGTTACACTCATTTCCATTTGTCTTTGCATTCTTCCGTGGGGTTGCAGGGGTGTAACTGTAATGTATCATGCTGTATTAGTGTGTGTGTTGTGGTGGGTGAGGGTGGGGGTGGGGGTGTTGCGTGTGTGTGTCCCTGTTTTTTTCCTATCCCCTCCCCTGTGTTGTAGGTGCAGTACTCACCGTGGTCTTTGCCGCCGGCATTCGTGCTCCTGGTAGAGGAGCAAGAAGATGAGAGCTGGCAGGATCTGGAGCTCGGGTTCCATGGCGTCCTGATTCCTCGTGGGGTGTGTAGAGGTGAGCGTATTCCCTTCGAAGTCCTGTTTCTGCCGTGTTTTTGTTCACGGTGAATCCTTCCCAGAAAAGGTGCCTGATTGGTAGGTTGTGATACTGTGGGCAGTACATTGTCCTCCGCCTGTCTGTTGGCGGTGACCGCCATGCTGTTTGTTTGTACCGCCGTGGCGGTCGGAGTGTTAAAGTGGCTGTCTTTGTTGGCGGTTTCCGCCGTGGTCGTAATTCCAATTTTTTTACCGCTGGCCTGTTGGCGGTCTTACCGCCGCTTTAACACCAACCGCCAGGGTTGTAATGACCACCTATATGTCTTACCATAACCATATACTGCACCCTGCCCTTGGGGCTATGTAGGACCTACCTTAGGGGTGCCTCAAATGTAAGAAAAGGGAAGGTTTAGGCCTGGCAAGTGCGTACACTTGCCAAATTAAATGTACAGTTAAAACTGCACACACAGACACTGCAGTGGCAGGTCTGAGACATGATTACAGAGCTACTTAGGTGGGTGGCACAACCAGTGCTGCAGGCCCACTAGTAGCATTTGATTTACAGGCCCTGGGTATGTCTAATGCACTGTACTAGGGACTTACTAATAAATCAAAAATGCCAATCAGGGATTAGCCAATTTCATACACATTTTGTAAAGGAGCACTTACACATTAGCACTGGTTAGCAGTGGTAAAGTGCCCAGAGTAACAAAAACAGCAAAATCAGAGTCCACCACACATCAACAACCTCGGAAACAGAGGCAAAAAGTTCAGCGAGACCACGCCAAGGATGAAAAGTCTAAGACCCCCCTGCATACATTATGCTGGAAAAGTACGTGGCTAGGGTTGTACCATCTTTCTGGGTGTATCGCTGTATTTACTGTGTGACACACTTGAGTCTTGAGCTTCATTTGCCCTCTCGAGTGTCCTTAAGAGTTGGTTTGCTCTGCATTTGCTCACCTCTAACTCCAGGGGTCACTCCAGGGGGAACAGACACCGCTGCTGGCAGGCTTATTGTGGTTGAATTGTGGGGATAGGCGTCAAAGGGGCATTGAACCTTGAGAATCCTACAGAGCTGTGCAAATTTAATTAGGTAGGTCCAGGTGGTCCCCAATATTACTGCAATACTGCCACAGCACCAGGTCAGCTCACATCCCAGGACCTCAGGAAATTGCAACACTTCTGCTCTCCGAGTCAGCAGTACTGTAGAGGGCGTCACACCCAGGGCCAACAGAGCCTCCACTTAAATTCTAATGATAGGGCTGATCTGTGTAGTACGCAATGACCTGGATTGTCGCACGATCAAGCCTGTAGGTGATGATCACATGTCGCTCCTCCATTGTCGACAGGTCCACCAGCGGTCTCTACAACGGAGGATGCCGCCATCTCCTCACATGCCCCAGCAGACGTTGCCTATGGAGGAGAACAGCGAGCAGAGAGTCAACCAACTCTGAGATACATAAACACAGCTTACTCTGAAAATATTACCAAATCGAAATTTGCCTGTATGAGTGTTTAGGCAAGGCCTAGATATGTGTGACGCAGTCCAAATGAATGCCATTTGGACCCATGAAATGGCAGCTGTCTGACCTGTAAAGTGGGACAGGGGGATATGAGGTAACTGCGCTGGCGTACACCGTCGCAGTAGGTGGTCGAAGACTGCGGCACAATCCTGCATTGGTTAACATTGGACCCTATGGGTCCCAGGAGCCAATGACAATGTACGCTGGTGGTGACGGTACGCACCGCCGCGGACGTGACTGCCATTTTCTGTCTGTTCAATCACTTGATACCTGATCTTCGCCAGGAAAGGACCTACACTGCAAGTGCTGCTGTGACCTCAGTCTGGAAGAGACAATGGCTCATATATCTGGGGAAAGGACCCCTGCCTTCAGCACTGAGGCATTGGAGAAACTCGTGGATGGGGTCCTCCCCCAGTACACGCTACTCTACGGTCTTCCAGACAAACAGGTAAGTACACTGTGAGCATGCTGTATGGGCAATCCCTGTGTGGAGTGGGGTGGATGAAAGATGGGGGGTGAGAATGAGGCATGCATGAAACGACGGTGAGTGCATGTGCGTCATGGCAATTGTAGGGATGGGGGTCAATTACTTTGACGGTGCAGATTGTAATTACTTCTCTTTTTCCCCTGTACAATTCCTGTAGGTGAGCGCCCACCAGAAGAAGGACATTTGGCGTGCCATCGCCAAGGAAGTCCGGACCCGGGGGTCTACCACAGATGGAGGACCCACTGCTGGAAAAGATGGGAGGACATTCGCCGCTGGAGCAAGAAGACACCGGAGGCCCAGCTGGGGATGGCCTCCCAACGTGGGAGGGGTGCCCGTCGCACCATGACCCCCCTGATGTTCAGGATCCTGGTGGTGGCGTACCCGGAATTGGATGGGCGCTTGAGGGCATCACAGCAGACACAAGGGGGTGAGTACACTCTCATTCTTCTGATTCAGCGCGCATTGTAGGTGTCTGGGTGGGGAGGTGGGCTGTGGGTTCCCCTAGGCCAGGGCGAGTTTAGTAGGCAAGGACCCTTCTTAAGGCAGGCCCTGTGGCACCTCACCCCACCTGAGTACTGTGCCAACTACACCTAGTCAGGGTCCTGTGACATCTATGTGTGCAGAAATCGGGCATAGCCTTGTAACCCATGTCCCTGGGATTGAATAGTGGACTCCAAGTGCACGGCGTAGTGCAGGGGGCTTCTGTGTCTGTCGTGTCCGCCAACGGTAGCGGTATTGCATGCACTCAACATGTCGTTCTTCTGTCTTCCCACCCTTTTTGTGGTCTCCCTGTTCTTGTGTGCATTAGCATCATCAGGCGGAGGAGCAGTGGCACCAGAGCAGGAGGGACCTGCATCCCACATGGCTCTGGAGGGCGAGACTACGGAGTCTGAATTCACCAGTGGGACGGAGGGCGAGGGGAGCTCCACGGCAGGGATAGGAGCTGACACCAGCGATACGGACTCCTACTCTGATGGGAGCTCCCTTGCGGTGGCGGGCCCATCTGTGCCCCCGCATCTACAGGTACAGCCACCACCGCCCCACCAGCACCACCCTCCCAGCAGCCCCTCAGCGTTTGGCCAGTGCCCGCTCACCCAGGAGGGTGGGCATCACCTTTGCCCCCGGCACCTCAGCCCCTGCCCCAGTCACCCCTGCTGCCCTCAGTGAGGAGGCCATTGACCTCCTCAGGTCCCTCACTGTTGGGCAGTCTACCATTTTGAATGCCGTCCAGGGTATAGAGAGGCAGCTGCAACAAACCAATGGATACCTGGAGGGCATTCACTCTGGTCAGGCGGCCCTTCAGCGAGCTTTTCAGACTCTGGCCTCAGCAATGATGGCAGCCATTGTGCCTGTTTCTAGCCTCCCCCCTCCAACTTCCTCCACCTAGACCCACACCCCTGTACCTCAGCCCAACCCAAGCACACCATCAGACACACATCAACACACAAGAGTGGACATGGCAAACATAAGCACCAAACATCCCACAGGCACTTACACAAGCACCATCCCCATGCAGACACAGCAACATCCACTGCCTCCACTGTGTCCCCCTCCTCCACCTCATCCTCCTCCCTCCCTGTCAAATCTCTACTCACACCTGCATGCACCACATCCTCAGCCACTACCTCCATCACCAGCACGCCCATCACCACACACCGCTCACGTTCAATCACCACCCCTACTACCATTCACACTTCCACTGTGTCTTCTCCCAGTGTGTCTGTGAGGCCACCACCCAACGTACACAAACGCAGCCACACACCCACCCAACAGCCATCCTTCACGACAGCCTCCAGCCAATGCACCTTCACCCAAAGTCACCAAACGTACACCTCCTACAACCACTATCTCTTCCTCCACTCCCAAACCCCCTCCAGCTACCCGTCCCAGTGTTTCTAAGAAACTTTTCCTGTCCAACCTTGACCTCTTTCCCTCACCTCCCCCACCCCTTCAGTCTCTTAGGGCCCGACTCTCCAGGTCCCAACCTAGCATCTCAGCCACAACATCCACAGGACCAGTGGTGCCAGTAGTCACTGGATTCTGGAGTGCACCGGGCAGCAGGGCAGCCAGTGTGGCAAGGAGCCAGAGCACGGACGGTCCCCCACCTGTCAAACATAAAAAGTTGGCCAGTGCCCGGCGGGAGAGGGGAAAGAAATAAGCCACCAGAGCCGCTCTTCGGGGTACAGTTGGGAGTGTGGAGACAGCTGCACCACCATCCAAGGTGGGGAAGGGGCACAGTAAAACCGGCAAGTCTGGGAAGATCAGCACAGCGGACAAGACCGCCACCAGCAGCACCGCTGCCCAGGACAAGACCGCCAGCAGCCCGCTGCCCTGGACAAGACCGCCACCAGCAGCACCGCTGCCCAGGACAAGACCGCCAGCAGCCCCGCTGCCCTGGACAAGACCGCCACCAGCCCCGCTGCCCAGGACCCCGCAGCCAGCAGCACTGCTGCCCAGGACAAGACCGCCACCAGCCCCGCTGCCCAGGACACTGCCGCCAGCAGCACCGCTGCCCAGGACAAGACCGCCAGCACCACCGCAGGACAGTGAGTGCCAATGATTACAACGCTACTGAGGCCGCCACGGGTGAGATGAAGCACTCTGGGCACCAAGCCCCCTCCAGAACCAGTGGAGAGTTACATCCACTACCTCTGTCCTTGGCAGGATGAAGCACTCTGGGCACCAAGCCCCCTCCAGAACCAGTGGAGACTGTTATCCACTTGAGAGACTGTGGCTTTGCACTCCCCAGGATTGATCAGTGGGCAACCCATCCACTGTAGAGACTTGAGAGACTGTGGCTTTGCACTCCCCAGGATTGAACAGTGGGCAACCCACCCACTGTAGAGACTTGAGAGACTGTGACTTTGCACTCCCCAGGATTGAACAGTGGGCATGGAGCCCCCTCATGAATCTGGTGTTGTGCACTCATCCGGCTGAGGTGCCTCCCCGTCCCTTCCCCCTGAGGTGCCTGTTTTATTTCTATCTGATGCCCCAGCAGTGTTCTCTCCATCTTGTTTGGGTATTGAGTGTGGGCCTCGCCCATGCCTTTTGGGCCCAGTGGTCCCGGTCTATGATGGTGGAATCCCTTAGACTTGTGTTCTTGGTGTATATAATTGTTTATAGTGTAAATGTATATATATATGTAAATATTTTTAATTTATGTAATTGAATATATTACAATTATTCGACTCATTTCCTTTTGTCCTTGCATTCTTCCAGGGGGGTTTGGAGAGTGTAACTTTAATGTATCATGCTGTATTTCTGTGTGTGTTGTAGTGGGTGAGGGTGGGGGTGGGGGTGTTGCGTATTGCGTGTGTGTGTGTCACTGTTTTTTCCCTCCCCTGTGTCGTAGGTGCAGTACTCACTGTGGTCTTCACCGCCGGCATTCGTGCTCCTGGTAGAGGAGCAGGAAGATAAAGGCTGGGAGTATCTGAATTTCCGGTTCCATGGTGTCCTGGTTCCTCATGGGGTGTATACAGGTGAACCTTTTCCCTTCCAAGTCCTGTTTCCGCTGTGTTTTTGTTCGCGTTGAATCCGCCCCAGAAAAGGTGGCGGATTGGACTGTTGTAATTCTGTGGGTGGTACATTGTCCTACGCCTGTCTGTTGGCGGTTACCGCTGCGGTGTTTGTTTGTACCGCCTTGGCGGTCGGAGTGTTAAAGTGGCTGTCTATGTTGGCGGTTTTACCGTCGCTCTAACACTGACCGCCAGGGTTGTAATGACCCCCCTAATGTCTGCTCTTAACCAAAATTATGTACAATAAAGACATTTAAAAAAAATAAGGGGTAAATGAATCCTCATACAGTATCTATGCTTCCCATTACAATTATGTATATCTCATTGACCAATGTGTACATGAAGTTCCTCTTCAGAGTTCAATCCTCTGGGGATATGACTGTTCAAGCAGATGATAAATTCTGACTCCAAAATCCTGAGCTTCTTCTTCCTATCTCTTCCTCATTTATTGAAGATGACCTTGTCAATACCATAAAATGACAATTTATGAGCATTTTTGTCATGTTTCTGGGACTAATGTTTTGCCACAAGATAAATTGTGTCAACATGTCTTATGGCCTGCATGTGTTCCAATATCCTCTTACAAACCGGAAAAATTGTACTCCCCACATATCATAAACCACAGGGGCATTCCAATACGTAGACAAAATAAAATCACTACTGCAGGTGATAAACTTGTTAATGTACCTGATCTTTCCAATTGGTAAGGAACAGGTGTTCATATTCTTACTTGTACTACAAGCTTTACAGTTGCCACACTTATAAAATCCTTGCTGCTCCATAAGCCATCCTCCCACTTCACTTCTCACATTCGAATTACTGTGCACTAACATATCCCTAAGTGATGGCGATTCCTGTATGTAACTAAAGGACTCAATGGTAGTTCACTACCTATCATGGTTTCAGATTACACTAAGTGCCAGTGTCTGTGAATCATCCTCCTCAGCAAATGTGATTTTGCATTATAAGTGGTAACTAAATGGATTTCCTTTAGCCCTTTCTTCTCTCTCTTTTTGGTTCTTGGGTAAAGCAGCTCATCCCTCAACTCAATTTTACGTTTTCTTTTGATTCATTTAAGACTTTCTTGGGATAACCCCTCACCCTGAATCTCTCCACCATTTTACATTCTTCTTTCTAATAGACCTGAGGGTTACTACAATTATGCTTGGCTCTAAAGAGCTCTCCAGGAGGGATTGAGCTGAGTAGGATGATGACTCCGGCCATTTAAAATGGTATTTCCGGCCATAGGTTTATGATACAATGAAGTTTGTATCTCCCCATCCACTATCTGGATAAAAATATGCAGAAATTCTAGAATTTTATCAGCAATTATATAAGTAAATGATGGATTCAAATCACTGGAGGAAATGTGGGCAACAAAATTCAAGGAAAGCCTCCCTAGTGCCATCCCAGATGATGAACAAATCAGCATTGTGCCTAGTCCACAAAACTATGTGGTTGGTCTAGAGTTCCTTAATATCAGTCCATTCATATTGTTCCTCCCACCAGCCCATTAAAATGCAGGCAAAACCTTAGGGCAAAGCAACTGCCCATCGCAGTCCTGACCTTCTGTCAGCACCAGGTTTCATTAAACAGAAAAATATTATTTTCAAGGCAATACCTAAGCATCTCTGAGAGCATGATGGAATGATCATAAAAGTGTATTGCTTTGTCTCTAAAAAAAATGCCTACATGCAAATATACATTGTTCACGATTAATGCAAGTATACAAGGAGGCAACATCCATAGTAACCAGTAGGTATGTGTCTAACCAGGGGATCCCACTAATTTTTTAAATAATATCAGTGCTGTCTCAGCAATAGGAGATTAAACTAAGAACATAAGGCAGCAGATAATAATCCAAGAAAATGGAAGTTGGCAGATACTATCGGCCTCCCAGGTGGGTTATCCCCGTCCTTGTATATTTTAGAAAGCAAGTAGAAACAATGTGCTACCGTTTTTTAAAATACAAAAATTCAGATTCATCATCTGCCAGAAGGCCTCTATACCTCAATCCTTCGAACAATGTATGATATTTACCAACATATTGTTTATGTGCCTCATATGTTGTTAATTTATAATCTTTAGATTTATTCAATCGCCTATCAGCTTCAGCAATGTATTTGTTAAGATCCCATAAAACAACATTGCCTCCTTTATTAGAAGATTTAATAACAATACTATGAACTGCCTCAGGGTCTTAATCACCTGTCTCTGTTGCTGTGACAAGTTATCAGATTCACGGGTCCTAATACTATTCCAAATATGAAAGAGATCCCTCACCACTATATCATGAAAGGTATCAATGTTATCATGTGGTGTTATTGGATTGCATATTGACAATGGAGTGAAAGGGTTTGATGGAATCCTATTGAATTCCAAATTCATATCATAAATCAATTCCCTCTGAGTTGCCCAGTCCACCTAATCCAACTACAATATCCTAAGTACAGCAAGACCCTCAATGTCACTTAAACATAAGTCACGATCATTTCCCATCCTGTTACAGATAGGAAAGTCTTTTCTCCAATTATTTTCGTGTTGAAAACCTTCATGAGTTTTAATTTACGAAAAAATAGAAAAGTATCTATCCAGGTTCTAGAATAGTCCATGTCACTAAAGGGAAAAAAAGCTAAACCTAATTCCAAAAGTGACCATTCATCATCTGCAAGAACATGGTCAGATAGATTTATAACTGTTAATGATCTCTCACCCATTATTTCTGTCTTGTCTGCAGAGTTGCTCTCCCATGAGGCAATCTGTTTAAATCTTGACCCTCTATGCGTCCTTTTCTTCTTTCGTTGATGCATCCTGTTTCCTTTGATAGCTTTTTGCAAGGCCTGTAACCTTTGCTGTAAAAAAATGATATTCCTCTGCAGCAGTTAAAGACACAGAATCCTTTTCTAATCTACTCGAATGGCCATCCAAATCTGAATAGGAGTCTGAGCCAAATTCAGAGGTTACCATTCCTGTTGTTTCAAGGTGCCCATCCATTTGAATTGTTTAATGGCTCCATCATATTTCACACAAAAAGTAAGTATCTGACCACTTGCATAGTCCTGTTTATTCAAAAGGAACTTGCGCCTTTTTTTCAACTGAATATATTTTTCATGTTTAGTAACCCTGGGCTACATCTCAGAAATACATTTTGCAATTTCCGTTTGATCTGAATGCTGGTCCAAGAAAAGCTTGAGGGGCATATTTATACTCTGTTTGCGCCGGAATTGCGTTGTTTTTTTTTTACGCAAATCCGACGCAAAACTAACTCCATATTTATACTTTGGCGTTAGACCCGTCTAGCGCCAAAGATCTTGGAGTTTGCGTCATTTTTTTGCGAGGACACCTTCCTTGCGTTAATGATATGCAAGGTAGGCGTTCCCGTCTAAAAAATGACTCCGAGGCATGTGCGCCGTATTTATACTCCCGGGCAAAAATGACGCCCGGGAGTGGGAGGGTCAAAAAAAATGACGTCCAGCTGCTTTAGCGTCATTTTTTAGTGCCTGGTCAGGGCAGGCGTTAAGGGACCTGTGGGCTCGGAAGGAGCCCAGAGGTGCCCTCCCATGCCCCCAGGGACACCCCCTGCCACCCTTGCCCACCCCAGGAGGACGCCCAAGGATGGAGGGACCCATCCCAGGGAACTTAAGGTAAGTTCAGGTAAGTTATTATTATTTTTTTTTTTAGTGGCATAGGGGGGCCTGATTTGTGCCCCCCTACATGCCACTATGCCCAATGACCATGCCCAGGGGACAGAAGTCCCCTGGGCATGGCCATTGGGCAAGGGGGCATGACTCCTGTGTTTGCTAAGACAGGAGTCATGTCAATGGAGGGTGGGAGTAAAAACAAAATGGCGCAAATCGGGTTGAGGCAGATTTTTTGCCTCAGACCGACTTGCCCCATTCTTTGACGCCCAAGCTCCATTTTCCCCAACGCCGGCGCTGCCTGGTGTGGGTCATTTTTTTTTACGCACACCAGTCAGCTCCGCCGGCTAACGTCATTCCATAAATAAGGCGCCCGCATGGCGCTTTGGAATGGCGTTAGCCGGCATTACATTTTTTAACGCACAACTGCGTTGGCACAGTTGTGCGCCAAAAAGTATATATACGGCCCTTAGTTTCTTAATTTCATCACAAATCTCCTTCAATAAAATTTTTGCATATTTTGAAAGTAAGGCCATCTGTTTACTCATTGCAGCCCTAAGAGTAGACCATTCCTCCAACAGTTTAGGTCTGGAGTTTTGGTAGATGGGTGTAATCAGTATATGCAGACCTCTCGGGACTCTGCTTACCTCAATCTAATTGTCAAGTGAAGTTACTTCCCACCACCTGCACACTTCCCGTTTTAATAGTTTCTCATTATGAAATAAATGTTGTCTCGAAGTCTTATTTGTAGCTTTGTTCTCAACCCTGATATCGAGGGAATGGAGGAATCAGATTCATCATCCTCATTAAAAAGACAACGTGCTTTTTCTAGTCTCTTCAGACGCGTCATGGTATTTAAGCAAATTATAGAGCACAAAAATTACTTGTAATTAAAACGTACTTTCATAGCTCCCGATCTGTGTAGGTTAGCATGATATTGAACAGAGAGCCTCTTCCTCATTCAGCTGTATTTAAGCCAACCGTGGACTCTATGAAACACATCCAGAAAATGTCCCCGTTAGCCCAATACTGCGTTAAATGCGTTAAACATGCCGGCCATAAGTTTCAAGAAAATAAACAATATGCAGCAAAAAACGCTTTGGGCAAATCCAGTCTCCCCAAGAAAAGCCGGCACAATGGTTACATGGGGCGGCGAAGATCAGCGAAATCTAACAAATGCAACACAAACCCCAGCTGAAGTCAATCACTTACACCTTGCAAGGCCGGTGCACGGAGTGAGAAGCCAAGACCCTGCATGTACTATAAAAATAAATCTTGGTCTGCTCACGTAGACAGAAAGGCACACTCCACGGTCTGTAGTGCTGACAGCGGAAGCGGTCAACACCAGAGGAAGGAAGCAGGAGAGGGGGGTTTAGAGCCCGACCCCTCCGAAACAGGTGCAAGGTGGTTTGCACCATTGGCGGGAGGGGGAGGGCATAAAAGGGGTGTGGGAAGAGCGGGAAGTTAGTATGTGACGGAGTATTCGTTGAGAATAAAGGGAGTTTAAAACACACGCGACTCCGTGTGTTTTATTGAATAGCCGCGCGCTAGCCGACCAGCGCGACGCTACATTTGGCGACGAGGGTACTCAAGACCGAAGAAGAGCTTTAGCCTGCACCCAGGCTCTCAAAAAAAAAAAAAGAAGGAAGAGCGATCGACGCACAAACTCACCGGAGCGACGCTACACGGTCCAAGTGTTCTTTGAAAACACATGTATATTGGCAACGCGTTTCGACCATTGCGATCTTCATAATAGCCACATTACGAAACTGTGCTCCACCTCCCTTAAAAATAAATTTGTACCCATAATTATAAATATGGAACACAGACCTTTACATTAAAGATAATTCAAATTAAAACCTGTATTCCCCAGAAAATAATTTATCGGATCTCAGTCATGACATTCATAATAAAAAAAAAAATCAGAAAAAGAGAGAGCAAAGAAACATCAGTTCCCTGTAATATGCATAATGAACACAGAAGACAGACTTCTGTACCAATGATAGTTATTAGAGAAAGAGATACTATGACCCCCACAAAAAAATTATTACAATTAACTACATATAAAATCCGGCAATTTTTCAGTTACATTTTTTTCAGCAAAATCAAATTCCATCAGAAAAAAACAAAGGCCAAGTGGCCTAATGACCACTAGGCCACTTGGCCTTTATATATATTTATATATAGGATGTAGAAAAACTAAAAGAAAATAGAACAAGAAAGAATCCCATAAATAAGGACAGACATACAAAAAGGAGTCTATGAAGGTACAAACCAGGAATTCACTGAAGAACATATTGCCTGCTAATGGGAGAAACTAATATGATTAGTTGTGCAGCAATAACCATCAAGTAGTATTTGTCGAAAACTGAGGTAGTCATTCTGAGTTTGGTGGTCTTTACAGAAGACCACTGTGCAAGGGGCCACCGAAAGATCACCAGTGATGGCGGTGTGATGATTGCCACATTATAAGTCATCGACACAACACCACCAAAAATACACCCAAACAAGGCACCGTCTGCCAAACTGACGGTGGGAAGGAGGCAGCTGCACCGCCACAGCAAGAACATCCTTCCCACCAAATACCGACCCACAAATAAGAACTGTGGTCCCAACATGGCGGCAAACCATTGGTGGCCTGAACACCCGCGGGAAAAAAAGGCACCACCACCAGAACACCGCACTACATTGGACAATACCATTACCCAACACCTGAGACACATACACCTGGTCCACAGCACAATAAAACACACCCTACTCATACCCAGAACACTTTACAAACAGACACTTTGACAGAGTGAGGCAAGAGCACACTGAAAGGAGGCACTGCACCTAGATATCACAGGCACATCACTCTGAACACATATCACACAACACACCACTGCACACAAACACCAGAGAGCCACACACATACCACTACCCAAACTCACACCAACATACATCACACCCAGCATCCCTGTACAACATACACCACCTCCCACAACCCAACTACCATGGCACCACAAAAAAAACACGATTCACAGACGAGGAGCTGAGGGTAATGGTTGATGAAATCATCCGAGTAGAGCCATGACTGTTTAGAGCAAAGGTCCAGCAGAAATCCATAGCCCGGAAAAACGACATATGGCAGAGGATAGTTGTTAGGGTGAATGCAGTGGGGAACCATCCATGCACAAGGGAGGACATTAGGAAGAGGTGGAACGACCTTAGGGGGAAGTTACAGGCCACGGCCTTTAGGCACCAAATTGCCGTCATGAGGACTGGTGGTGGGCCCCCACCGCCACCCACAGAATTGTCATTGTGTCGTGGAGGAGAAGGTATTGGTCATTCTATATCCAGAAGGGCTGATGGGAAACCTACTGGTTTAGGCATTGGTAAGTCAACTGCACTCCCCAGCCAACATGTCCTTGTGGCCACCACCCTCCCACCTCCTCATACCACCCTAACATGCACAAGCTCACCATGGACCCAATACCCACCCTTGCAGGCCACAACTACCACAATGAAAAACTCCCTACCCTTGCATGACTGCTACATCCACTTCACATTTGTGCAATTGCACGTGAAACTGTGTCACTCCACATCACCAATACGTATCAGGAATGCACATCAGTACATGTTAATGACAGTAGCAAGACAAACATTAACTATTCTTCAAAATATGTCCCTTGCAACATTCCACTGATGGTAACTCAAGCAGTGGCCAAGTAACTGTCAATGCCATTACTGCCCTGCAAATCCAATCAGTGATGGCATACAACTATGTGTGTCACTGCTACAATACAATCATCTGCCACAATGCCTCTCATTCCACAGGTCTCCTTAGTACTGCTAAAGAGAAGAGGAGCCCAGTGACAGATAGTCCAGGCCAGGAAGCAGGTCCAATAGGGGGAGGATCCCCCTGGAAGTCTGGATATGGATGACAAACCTGGTGCATCAGGCATGAGTGGTCAGTACACCACCACCAGCCTCACCCTGCCCACAACTGAAACCACCTCCCCTCTGGCAGCCAATGCACTATAGAGCCCACCTTCCCGTGCCTGTGTTCCAAGGTCACATCAATCATCAGTGTGCCCCACAGAACGGGGGAGGAGTCAATGGTGCAAACCGAAGACAATGATGGTCCTGGTGTCAGTGGGAGAGGGCACACTGCACCAGGGGCATTGGCACTGGGGCAAGGGCCAGTGGGAGGGCAATTGTGGGCCAGGTACAGGGAACATCTGGCCAGGAGACCCTCTCCAGAGTCCTGGGAGCCTACCAGCAAACCCAGGACCAGTTAGCCCAGAAACACACCACCTTGCAGAACACCCAAAGGCTGCATGGGGAATACCTCCAAGAGGCCATGCAGCAGTGACAGGCACTCAATGCCACCATGGTCTGCATATTAGGGGAGTTCATGGAATTGAACGATATCCTGCGGACATCCTCCACCCAACAGCAGGCCCCATCCAGTAGTCAGGCAACACCGCTGCCACAAACATCAGCACCTGCTACTTGAATGGAGACCCAGCAGGAAGACCCACAGGCCACCAGAACCCCTCCCCCTGCAGCTGAGGGACCCCACCCCGTAAAATAGGTCACCCATCCAGACGTCCTGGAGGACCTGAAGCCAAGACCAATCCCCCACCAGGAAGTGATCACTCTTCTCAACTCTCACCCTTGTGTGCCACAGTTACACCCTGTTGGCTGTCCTAAACCAAATTCCCAAGACGAAGGGATACAGGACCTGTGGAACACACAGCTGGACCACCCACTCTGATGATCACAGAAACCATGTCCCCATTTGTCTGAACTGTGATGTGAAACACTCAATAAACACCAATGAGCACAAGTAGTGGTGTATGTTTCTTCAATATTTAAAGTGGCATTTCTGTTAACAAGTAACATTACACATATCTTGACTACAAGAATGTCAGAGTGAGAGATGTAGTAGGAATCTCCAACAGGGGTGCAAGTGCATCCA
Source organism: Pleurodeles waltl (assembly GCF_031143425.1). Lineage (NCBI taxonomy): Eukaryota > Metazoa > Chordata > Amphibia > Caudata > Salamandridae > Pleurodeles > Pleurodeles waltl. The sequence goes on from NC_090443.1 coordinate 631,706,304, forward strand.
TTTGGTAGTAGCATCCAATGGGAAGGGTGCCAACAGGCATTTCAGTAAGCAGCTTGCAAACAGACATGTGACCTAAAGAGGAAAACAAAACATGGGATAAGGCTCAATTTTCTAAGCCATGTAGGTCATGTCCATACATCAACTGCAGTATTTCACTAACACAGGATGATTGCTGCAGTGGGTATTATACCACATATTTACAGGCCAGGATTGTCATTCACACACATGTAGTTATGGTAAGATACCTAATAGGTGACATCCTCTATGGGACACCTCCTTGCGTAGCCAGAAACAGGCAGTTGCCAGACAGCAGCTGACAATACAACATGATAGGCCTACAGAACAGTACAAGTCCGATAAGTGTTCCTTACAGGTTCGGAAACCAAGCTGTAATGTTGTAGTCCCCACACATACCTTGCAAATACTGACTACAGACTGGCTTCAACAACACATCTTACATGTGCAGATGAAATACAAACCACACATACCTGTACATCATTAAAAGTAGGGACAAATCATGTCAGTCCTGTTGTCATGTGCCTCATTCTCGTCTGCCTCCCCCTCAGCATCAGAGTCACCGGCCCCAAACACTGCTCCAGCATCAATGTCCCCCTCCTCCAACTGTGGGATGTGCCTTCTGAGGACCGGGTTATGGAGCATGCAGCAATGATCTTGCAGACTTTCCCTGGTTGGTACTGTATGGCACAACCTGACACATGGAGGCAACAAAATCGAGCTTTCAAGAGACCAAAAATCCGCTCATTCACTCGCCTTGTCCGGCCATGTGCCTCATTGTACCTGTTCTCCCCTCCTGTAGTTGAATGTCTCACAGGTGTCAGGAGCCATGGCAGGATGGGGTATCCGGAGTCACCTGTGTGGAAATGTGAACATGACTATAGATAACACTGCTAGGCAGAGTGCTGAATGCGTTTGGAGGGGTACAAACATCTGACGTAGAGAGCAGTACATGTACCTATGAGCCAGGCCCTCTCTCCCTGTAGCTGGGACATCATTGCAGGGACACTGCTGTTCCTCAGGACATAGGAATCATGTACTGAACGTGGGAATTTTGCATTTGCATGTGTTATATACTCGTCTGCAAGACACAACACTTGTACATTGTACTTTGTGTGCAGCTGTGTCCTGTATCTTGGAGCAAAGATGACATGCACTGCAGAGGATAGGGCCCCAGCCTTCACTACAGAGGAACTGGAGAAACTGGTGGAAGGGGTCCTACCGCTGTATGGGCGGTTGTATGGTGCTCCAGGGCAAAAGGTCAGTACAACATCCTTTGTCCCAAATGTCGTGTGGTGTTTGACAATGTATGTGTGTGCACATTGATATATCATGACTGATCAGGTGCTTTGCATGCACATGACGTGTGGTATATTGGCAGTGCAGTTGGTTCATGTTTGTTGTGTGTCGCCAAGGGTTACAGCTGTATTGGTATTAATTACAACTTGTCCCCTATTTTCTGTATGTTTCCCATGCAGGTCAGCTCCCACCAGAAAAAAGGATTGTGGAGAGTCATCCCCAAGGAAGTGTGGACCCTGGGGGCCCATTGCTGGCGGAGCACCCCCTGCAGGAAGTGGTGGGAGGACCTGAGACCCTGGGCCCGGAAGACCACATAGGCCCAGCTGGGGACAGCCTCCCAACCATGGGAGGGGTCCCCATCGGACCCTGACCCCCTCATGGTCTGCATACTGGTGGTGGCCTACCCAGAGTTGGATGGGTGCTTGAAGGCAGCACAGCAGCCACAAGGGGGTTAGTGTTGACTGCTATGGGACTTCTGCATGGTTGGGTACTGTGACCCTCACTGGTCTTGCTTGTCACACCAATCATGTAGGAGTGTGACACGTTAGCTATGTTGAGCCATGCAGGAAAAGAAGTGCTGGTACTGTGACACATGTTCACCTGTACTGGGCTGGATTGTTGGATTAGACATTTAGCCAGTTGATAGGTATGTATTGGTCTTCATTCAGGTGTTTAGGCTGCAGGGTTGAGGTGAACGCTGATGAGTTTGGGTATCGCTTGTGTGACTCAATTGTAATTGATTGAAAAAATGATCTCTTCTTCACCCGGCACAGGCTAAATTATGCATTGTTTGTATGTGAAGTGCACGTGTATTATCACCATTTCCTCCCTTTCTGTTTCTCCCACCCTCCTTCTCTTTCTACCTCTGTCTATGTGTGCATTAGTATCATCTGGCAAAGTAGGAAGGGCACCGGCAAGTGAAGATGCAGCAGCCCATGGGATCCAGAAGGCTGGCACCAATGAAGCTGAGGGGACCAGTGGGATGGAGGGCGAGGAGAGCACCATGGGGGAGACTGGAGCAACCAGAACATCTGATTCAGATTCCTCCTCCGATGGTGGCTCCATGGTGGTGGTGGAACCATCTGGTACCACCCCACCACCATCCGTGTCCGCCACCCCCCTTACCAGTACTGCCCTCCCTGTATCACCCCACCCAGTTGCCCATGCCCATTCACCCAGGAAGGTGGGCGTCTCCTTTGCTGAAGGCACCTCTACCCCTGCCCCAGTCAGCCCTGCTGCTCTCAATGAGGAGAATATTGACTTCCTGAGGTCCATGTCTGTGGGGCAGACAACCATCGTGAATGTCATCCAGGGACTGGAATGCCATATGCAGCAGTCCAATGCGTTCCTGGAAGGCATTCACGGTGGCTTGTCTGGCCTACAGATATCGTTTCAGGTTCTGGCCTCCTCGTTATTGGCAGCCAGTGTTCCTTCATCTTCTGTCCCCCATCCAGCTACCTGTTCCCAATCCAACCCCTCACCCTGTACCCATCCGAGGCACACCTACAGACCAGCATACACCCACTACAATAGACAAGGTGCACAAAGACAAACATGGGCATCACAAACGTTCAGACAGTAATGCACACACACAACACACAGCTGCAGACACTACAACAGACACTTCCCTCTCTACCTCCTCCTTTACAGTCACATCTACACACACACCTGCCAGTACTTCTTCATCACTCGCTGGTCCTGCTATCATTCCTGTTATAACCTGAAACACCACAACAGCAGACTCACATACACACACCCTCAAATACCACATTTGCACACACCACAACCACTGTCTCTTCCACCTGCAGCACATCCACCTCACTTGCACATACCACCACAACATTCACTCACACGACTCCCATTCCCTCTCTCTGCATCTCTATCCCCCCTCCCAATGAGTGCATATGCACCCTCTCAACTACCCAATGTTCACCCACAACACACATGCACACATTGCACTCACCACCATCCACGTACAGCACACCAATACGTAAGGCGAGCACTCCCTCTAGCTCCATTCCAAACGGTCAATCATGTGACCACCCCCGTGTACATAAGAATGTTTTCTTTGTCGCACTTGACCTCTTCCCTACTCCTCTCCCACCCCATGTTCCCTATAAATGGCGTGTCCACCTGCCCCTCCCAGGCCCTTCCACCTCCCATTCCTCAGGTGCCCCCTCTGGTGTTTCCCAGCTCCTCCACCCAGCAAGAAATCCACCCCTCCCAATACCAAAGTCACCCCTCCCAAGTCCAAACTGAAACATGCCCCTTTTAATCCAAGCCAGCCCCACCACCCCCACACTCCTGAGGTGCCTGCCTGTCCCATTGATGCCCCTATGACGTGGAGGCCTATTTGTTGTCAGGAGTCAAGTTGGGGCCATGATTTTTGGACAATGTGTCCTGAATTTCTGGACATGGGACTTGCCATTGACACATATTGTATATCATTTATTTGTGTATGTTGTTGTTGAACACAACTGCTCACATTGCTGTGGTAGCTAGTTGAGATGCTTGTCCTGGTTTCCTTCTACATGGTGGTGTGACATCTATGTGCAACAGTGTTTGAGGTGTGTGTATGGGTTGTGTCTGTGTTGTTGCATGTGCTGGGTAGATGGGTTGTGCCATGGGTATGTTCTCATGTGTCTGACTGCTAGCTTGTGGGATTGTATGGGGTGTAGTGTACGTCCGTGTGTATGGTGCTGCATGTGTGGACTTCCTTGATTGTTGGTTGTACGTGATGTGTCACCTGTGTCTATTTTTGTATGTGTGTTCACTGCTATTGATTGTGTGTCATTGCTACATGCAGTTCATGGTGTGTGAGTATGTGTGGTGTTGCACAACGTGCCTGTCTATGCCTGCATTGAGGTGTTTGGGGTCTAGTTGTCATTGTGTGGTTGTCGGGTGTTTTGGAGGTGTTGGTGTGTGTTGTGCTGTATGTTTGGCACATGTCTGCTTGGCTTTGTGTGTGTATTGGTTACTTGGCTTTGACATATTTTGTGTGTGCCCTTAGCTGTCTGAGCATGGAATGTGTGTTAGGTGTTGGAGTGTTTAATTGCTGTTTCCTCTACTCTGTACTAAGTCTACTTACAGTTATCGTCTTCGTCGTTGTCATTGGCCCTGAAGGTGTATAGCGAGATACAATGCTTGGAAGACTAGCGGTTCGTTAGCCATGGTGGCCATGGACTCTTCTCTGTGCCTGGAGGTGGGTGTCTCTTTTTGTACTTTCTGTTTCCTCCAGGTTTTTTGTCACAGACTGACAGCTCCGGATATCCTGGCTGTGTGGTGACTCAGAAAATGGTGGGCGGGACATCGGCTTCCGTCAGCCTGAAGTTGCCTTCTGCAGCCAGATGCTGCTCGTTGGCGGTACTGGCGGTGAGTTGTCTTTATTACGTTGGGTTCACAGCCTTACTCTTTATATGGCACTCTGCACCACCACCCTGGTGGCGTTCAAGACTCCACCACCAGCGTGGCGGTCAGGTTACCACCAAACTCACAATGACCACCTGAGATAGTATTGCCAACACTGCATGAAGCTCAAGACATGCAATTAAGTCAAAAGGCGCAGTGAAGGACTTGGTGATGTAATTTTTCCGGATTTACATCACTGCAGGGTCAATTAAACAATATTTATATCTAGCTTCTCTCAGTCTAAGGCGTAGGTCAGAGAATTGCTTGTGCATGACTACAGTCTCTTTTGAAAAGTTTTGGTGGATATATACTTTATGTCCTTCAGTCATAAGTGCTGGAATTTCCCTGATAACCTTTCCCAATAAGTATGAGGTGATGATTTTGCAATACTTAAAAAATAATTTGTCTTGCATACTATTGATTTGGTCTGAGATAGGAGGGAACTTGATGAGTCTTGTCAATTTCCCATTGTTCAGCAAATTTTATTTTCTGCAGTCAAGATATGAGATTCTTCAAACAATATCTTCAATTCTGTCCCCCAATATTCTCTGGTAGATGACAAATATGCCAAGTTTGTTGGTGTTTTATATTTTCAATGTCCAGAAGCTGTTTCTTCAAAGATGCTTTAACCCCTTTCGCTGCCAGGCCTTTTCCCCCTCCTGTGCCAGGCCTTTTTTTGGCTATTTGGGGCAGTTTGCGCTTAGGCCCTCATAACTTTTTGTCCACATAAGCAAGCCAAGCCAAATTTGCGTCCTTTTTTTCCAATATCCTAGGGATTCTAGAGGGACCCAGACTTTGTGGGTTCCCCTGAAAGAGGCCAAGAAATTAGCCAAAATACAGTGAAAATTTTGTTTTCTTCAAAACAATGGGAAAAAGTGGCTGCGGAAGAAGGCTTGTGGTTTTTTCCCTGATAATGGCATCAACAAAGGGTTTGCAGTGCTAAAATCACCAGCTTCCCAGCTTTCAGGAACAGGCAGACTTGAATCACAAAACCCAATTTTTCAACACAAATTTGGCTTTTTACTGGGACATACCCCATTTTAAAAAAAAATTGTGCTTTCAGCCTCCTTCCAGTCAGTGACAGAAATGGGCATGAAACCAATGCTGGATCCCAGAAACCTAAGCATTTCTGAAAAGTAGACAAAATGCTGGATTCAGCAAGGGGTCATTTGTGTGGATCCTATAAGGGTTTCCTACAGAAAATAACAACTGAAAAATAAAAATATGGAAATTGATGTGAAAAAACCAGCAATTGTTCTCTACGTTTTACTCTGTAACTTTTTCCTGCAATGTCATCTTTTCGAAAGCAATATACCGTTACGTCTGCTGGACTCCTCTGATTGCGGGGATATATAGGGCTTGTAGGTTCATCAAGAACCCAAGGTACCCAGAGCCAATAAATGAGCTGCACCCTGCAGTGCGTTTTCATTCTACACTGGGTATACAGCAATTCATTTGCTGAAATATAAAGAGTCAAAAATAGCTATGAATAAAACCTTTGTATTTCCAAAATGGGCACAAGATAAGGTGTTGAGGAGAAGTGGTTATTTGCACATCTCTGAATTCTGGGGTGACCATACTAGCATGTGAATTACAGGGCATTTCTCAAATAGATGTCTTTTTTACACACTCTCTTATATTTGGAAGGAAAAAATGTAGAGAAATACAAGAGGCAATAACACTTGTTTTGCTAATGTCTTTTGCCCCAAGTCTCCCAATAAAAATGATACCTCACTTGTGTGGGTAGGCCTAGCGCCCGCGACAGGAAATGCCCCAAAACGCAACGTGGACACATCACATTTTTTGAAAGAAAACAGAGGTGTTTTTTGCAAAGTGCCTACCTGTAGATTTTGGCCTCTAGCTCAGCCGGCACCTAGGGAAACCAACCAAACTTGTGCATTTCTGAAAACTAGAGACCTAGGGGAATCCAAGATGGGGTGACTTGTGGGGCTCTGGCCAGGTTCTGTTAGCCAGAATCCTTTGCAAACCTCAAAATTTGGCTAAAAAAATTAATTTTCTTCACATTTTGGTGACAGAAAGTTCTGGAATCAAAGAGGAGCCATAGATTTCCTTCCAACCAGCGTTCCCCCAAGTCTCCCGATAAAAATGATACCTCACTTGTGTGGGTAGGCCTAGCACCCGTGACAGGAAATGCCCCAAAACACAACGTGGACACATCACATTTTTGGAAAGAAAACAGAGGTGTTTTTTGCAAAGTGCCTACCTGTAGATTTTGGCCTCTAGCTCAGCCGGCACCTAGGGAAACCTACCAGACCTATGCATTTTCAAAAACTAGAGACCTAGGGTAATCAAAGATGGGGTGACTTGTGGGACTCTGACCAGGTTTTGTTACCCAGAATCCTTTGCAAACCTCAAAATTTGGATAAAAAAACACATTTTCCTCACATTTTGGTGACAGAAAGTTCTGGATTCAGAGAGGAGCCACAAATTTCCTTCCACCCAGCATTCCCCCAAGTCTCCTGATAAAAATTATACCTCACTTGTGTGGTTAGGCCTAGCGCCCGCGACAGGAAATGCCCCAAAACGCAACGTGCACACATCACATTTTTTTAAGGAAACCAGAGGGGTTTTTTGCAAAGTGCCTCCCTGTAGATTTTGGCCTCTAGCTCAGCCGGCACCTAGGGAAACCTACCAATCCTATGCATTTTTGAAAACTAGAGACCTAGGGGAATCCAAGATGGGGTGACTTGTGGGGCTCTGACCAGGTTTTGTTACCCAGAATCCTTTGCAAACCTCAAAATTTAGCCAAAAAAACACTTTTTCCTCTCATTTCGAAGAAAGAAAGTTCTGGAATCTGAGAGGAGCCACAAATTTCCTTCCACCCAGCGTTCCCACAAGTCTCCAGATAAAAATTATACCTCACTTGTGTGGGTAGGACTAGCGCCCACGAAAGGAAATGGCCCAAAACACAACGTGGACACATCAATTTTTTTCATATAAAACAGTGCCTACCTGTGGATTTTGGCCTGTAGCTCAGCCAGCACCTGGGGAAACATAGCAAACCAGCGCATTTTTGAAAACTAGAAACCCAGGGGAATCAAAGATGGGGTGACTTGCGGGGCTCTGACCAGGTTCTGTTACCAAGAATCCTTTGCAAACATCATAATTTGGCCCAAAAAACACTTTTTCCTCTCATTTCGGTGACAGAAAGTTCTGGAATCTAAGAGGAGCCACAAATTTCCTTCTACCCAGCGTTCCCCCAAGTCTCCAGATAAAAATTATACCTGCGTGACATTGGCGCCAAAAAAAAAATCCCCTGTGCCTAGTGGTTTCTGCCCCCTTGGGGGCAGATTGACCTAAAATTGCTAATGGGTCGCTCCCCATCTCTAAAAAACAAACAAACAAAGAAAAAAACACAGAAAAAAAAATTGCCCTGGCGCCTAGAGGTTTCTGCCCCACCCGGGGGCAGAAATGGCCTAAAATAAATTTGCCCCCCCGGGGAGCGACCCTTGCCTACGGGGTCGCTCCCCCTGCGTGACATTGGCACCAAAAAACAAATCCCCCGTGCCTAGTGGTGTCTGCCCCCTTGGGGGCAGATTGACCTAAAATCGGCCAATCTGCCCCCAAGGGGGGCAGAAATGGTCTAAATACAATTTGCCCCCCAGGGGAGCGACCCTTGCCTAATGGGACGGACCCCATCTCTAATAAAAAAAATAAATAAATAAATAAAAAATTGCCCTGGGGCCTAGAGGTCTCTGACCCCATGGGGGCAGAAATGGCCTAAAATAAATTTTCCCCCTCCCAACCCCCCCCCCCCAGGGAGCGACCCTTGTCTACGGGGTCGCTCCCCCTGCGTGACATTGGCACCAAAAATAAAATCCCCGGTGCCTAGTGGTTTCTGCCCCCCTAGGGGGAGACCCTGTGACAAATCGTGCGCTGACGTCAGGGGGGGGGGTGGAAGGGGAAGGGCTTCCCCTTCCATCCCCGCCTTGGGGGAGTGGGTGGGGTGCACAGGGGGGTGCGCGCTAGCGCTCACCCCAGTTCCCATGCCTTGGACGAGGTCACCTCGTACAAGGCACAGAACAGGTTAACACTAATTTGAGAGGTCATGTGGTCAATCACAGTCTTGTTATCTCTTATTTTGAAGATATTATCAGAGATCTGCATTGTGAATGCTGCCATATCTCTCTGCAAATGTTTAATATCACAACAGATGGTGTCTGTATTATTATGTATGGCATGTATTACTTCCTGTATTTTTGCCATTGATTCTCTATGTGAATCCACCATTTTTTTGTTTTGGCAGGAGGTGAGGAAGATGGTTGTTTTCATTTATTAAGAGGATTTTGTATGTTTTTCCTGCCATCTTATATAATTATAAAGACAAATCTCGCTGAAGTTTGAGTAAAATATGGAAGCATTGACCAAAATCCTCCACTTGACGGAAGAAAACTGAGAAAATAGGTAACAGAAAATTGAAAATATGGTGCTCAGAGAGTTTAACAGCTACCAGGCTGCAATAATAACAGACCTTGCCTTTAAGATGTAAATTAGAAGGCATGAATAGTACTTTAAGAAGCAGCAGCAAAGCTGGATGAGACCACCCTCTCCTAGTTAGTCTCCCCTAGACAGTGTCTAGAAATGCAAGTTCTTGACTGGAACATTGAACGAGCAGGAAAGAGAGAATCAAGGCACATTAGATGGAAACAAATTTACTAGGTATGAGCTGGGTCAATGAAAACGTAGAAGAAATGCAGCCAGTGAAGATTTATGAGGCAAAAAGTCACTTTTAATCGGGGCAGTTTACAGGCTTTGAGAAAACTTGAAGACTGTCTGCCGTCTTGGATACCATACGCTCCTGCAGTTAAGGTAGTATATTTTCAACATGACGAAATGCTGAGACTCTTCTCTGCATACACTTGAACAAAATCCAAAACATATTGAAAATAGGCATAGTGAAAACTCACCTCAAAGCACTCTTTTAAAAATCTCTGGAGCCCACATTTTACATTTATTGGTGTGTACCTCTGAGGTTTGTGAATGAAATATAAACAAAATCACTTTTTGAAGCTAATAAATTATTATTTTTTATTTAATAGTGAAGTTATTGTAATATAAGTTGCGAGGAAGCAAGAGGGAAAGTAGAGCAGGGTAATGTTAAAATGCTGAACATCACCCAATTTCACCCCAGAAGAAGTTAACAAGCATTGTCAACGTCAATGGATCTCACCTATATGAGCTACTGTCTAGTAGCCATGTTGCACATCAACACAGCTGTACAACGTGGCTAAAAGCAATATTTAATGACTGGGGGGTGGCAGTGGAAGCAACAATGTGGGACAGGAAGGTGGGAAGAGATTGCAACAGCATGGGCATGCAATAATGAGAGGTGGAAAAAGCGAGCAGCAGTGGTGCAAGCAACAATTGGGGCAAACAACAACTCAGGACAGGAGGGTAAGAGAGGGCAATCAACCACAGTGGCAAGTAACAATGGGGACAAGCAATGATGTGGGATGGGAGGGTGGGATGGAGAAAGCAATAATGGGGACCAGACTGGGGTGGGGACAAGCAACAATATGAAGCAGGACAGGGACAAACAAACAACCAAAATATGCACTCTTATGGAGTGCTGAAAATAAAATAAAAATGAGTTCCCAAAATATGAGCAGTGAAGGACACTGGGCAGTACTCAGTTCATGCTCAGAGGGAAAGGATGACAACACTCAACGAGGACGAGCAGCAGAGACACATAGACCAAAGAGAAGCAAGAAAATCAGAGTAATGATGAAGTCAACTAATAGTAATGTTCGACCCCTGTAAGTAAAAACAATGTTTTGCAAGCTACATTGCATGCACTGTCTCAACCAAGACTAAAAAAAGGCTTTGCTGCCATCAGTGATGATTTCCTGTCACAATGGGTTCTGCAGAAATAATTGTACCTGACACTCTCCTCATACTCACTCCATTTAGATATTGCAGGGACAGAGAGGAGAGGGAGGAAATCCAGAGAGGCGATAGGGTGAAGGGATCCAGGCAGAAGACAGTACAGCTGCAGGACTACAGGCCTGGGATAGTGCAGCAAGCAAGGGTTTGACACATGCCATACTCATGAGGGTGGTTTGTTGATGGGCAAGATGCTTAAATTGACACAAATTGCATTTGTGCTTCAGTTGACTTTAGAAATTCAGCACACATGATGCTTCAATTTTGCTTAGCATTTGTTAATTGTTTGGACGAACATGTAATAAAACTTGCTAAATGGGTGAAAACACAGTTAGTACATCTTTTTACCCATTAATTAGGCCACAGGTATATATCAGGGTGCAAAGTATATTGCTAACCAGCTAATGTTATTTGTAGTGAGTTTTTTTGCAAGTGGCAAATACACTGGGGCCTACACTAAAGTACTCCAGCTACGTTTCCACAGCACAAAAAACCTAGCTGTGGTCAGAGGTGTGTGAGAAAATCCCCATAGTATAGTTTGGCTTTCCTCCAGAGATCTTCACAGAGTTCAAAACATTATGGGATGCAGCAATCAGCAATAATTATATAGTATAGTTATATAAAAAAGAACATAGAGCCTGATTAGGATCTTTGTAGATTGAATCCTTCATCACAAATATGATGGATATTCCGTTCGACATATGGCAAGTTCCTTAGGATATAATGGAATTGTAATTTGGTGGATGCCAAAATCAAAACCAGACCCTTATTAACTGCATAGCCTGACATTTATATTTAGCCTCAGCAATTATAGGGGTGGGTGGTAAACTCCGCTCCACTGGTGGAATTTGCAGAGTTTTTCAACTTCATAATCTGCTTGGTGTGTCCCAAAAACTCTGCTGAACGCTGCATGGTGGAGTTTACCGGTGCCCTTCACTACGCACCCCAACTATATAGCAGAAGCAGCACCTGGACGCGGAATTCATCTTGTTAATGGTGCAGCACTCAAGAGCTTCCTTTTCTCCATTTTCTCCCATTGCACAATGATAGCAGAATTCAGGGAGCTTGTTGCTCTTAGCCCTGTGCTTCACAGTAGTGCCACTATAACAGTGGCTCCCAGTGATGTAAATAAGAAAGTGGGGTGGATCCCACCCGTAAAGCAATCGAATAAGACTGTTCCATGGGTCTAAAACATGGGGGGATTCCCTACGGGTCTCCTGCACCCTAGCCTCTTAGTTACCTTTATTCCTCCATCCAGATTCACTCACGCAGGCCAGGACTCCAGACTCTCCCCTTGTACTTCCACCATCTTTATGGGTCATACTATCATAAAGTCAGTATCTCGCGAGAAGTAACGATTAATGAACCACCAGCAGCAGCAATAGATGGACCTGAACAGGTAAGGTGGGAGTGGAGATGTTTGTGGAATTGTGTAGCAACTTTAGACTAAGGAGACTGGAGGCAAAGCCTCTGAGCAATGAAGCCCCGGAGAGAGGTACTGTGGAGAGCAGACCCTGGAGCTGAATCAACACTGTTCCATAAGGAAAGTGTGCTTAGGGGTTGGCATCACCTGGGAGCATCACTGGAGAGATACTGGGTGCAGCTCTGGGAGACACTGGGCAATACGCGCTTCAGAGCAATGGCATGGAGGGAAAGTAGCAGCAGAGACAGTGACATCATTGAGAGACTTGGGGATCCCCGCTGACAGTTACTGAGTTGTGCGACTGGAGGAAATAAGTATAGTTCAGCTCACTGGATAGCGTATTGCAGAGGCCATTCTGATACATGCCCTCACATCCAAATGTGTATTTAATTCTCAGTATTCTCACTGTTTAACTGCAGATATATCCCTGAGGAATCGTAGCATTTGTAATTCAAACCTATCAGGCAGTTGTATTTTTGATGTGGTGTAATCCTCCAATACATTCTTTACTGAAGATACAACTCGCTTTTATTGATTTTGTGGGAGCTCCAAAAGATCTTCATCTATTCCATGAAGCACACTACAGCATCATGCATGAGCACAGAAAGTAAGTTTAACAAGAACAACCATGGCTATTCAACCAGATTAATACAGTTTATTGTGCTAATAATCCATTCATAGGTGTTAATGGAGTGCCATGCATGCCGAACGGATTCAACTACGGTCTGTAGGGTGATAGGAAAATTAGAACATTAGAATGTTTAGATTTCCTCTGAGTACAATGGCGTGGCTGTGGGCGAATGATGGCTGGTATAAGCCTGGAGATCCAACATTCTAATGCTTGTCTTTCTGTTTGCCCCATTCTGCAGCACACATAGAAAGAGGATAAAGCCTCCATGGATTGTTTTTGAGCAGGAATGTACCCCTTCCTGCGCAAAAACAATTCTGCCAACAACGTAGTCTCCCTTGCAGTATGGTTCTAGGAAACCTGCATTGGTGCTAGGCACCAGATTGTGTGCTGGTTTAAAGGGCAAGAATGCACCTTCTCTTTTAAATACGGTTCATTCCTGCCCTCTTGAATTGGAGTAGGGCAGCACAGCAAAACAACTTGTGGCGCTGCCCTATGCCAATTAATTGTAAACATGAACCTTTTTGTGATGGGTAGGGACCTGGCCACTGCAGAAGCTATAGCCATTTTACTATTTCTGTAGACCAGTGGAGTGACACAGAGTGCCCTAGCAAACCAAGAAAAGTAAAGCATTTTAAACAACCTTGCAGAGATGTTCCCCACTTCACAGTTTTAAAAAGTAAAACAGTTCTGTGTACGTCTGCAGTCTACCAAAGGGCTTGAAAGAGCACACAGGCCTGAAAATTACCGGTTTGGGTATAGTAGTGTCTCAATCATCTGAAATTCCTTATTTAGGGTTTGTCCAAACTAGCTTTTGCAAGTAAACCTCGCCTCATACTCTTCTCATTGATGCAGTGTCATGTGAAAATGTGCTATTGTTATACTGGTCACCAATGGGCAAATATAACAATATCAACTTTTAACTATTTATTTCATTAGCAAAATTGTAACTTGATTTAACAACGTTAAATATTGTTTTTGTGAAGTGAAATTATAATAAATGGGCCTGGGCAGATATAAAATATCATGAATGAAATCAAGAAACAGTTATTTGTAAGGAAAGGTGAAGTTTACAAATGTTAGCCAACTTCAAGTGAGGGATAGTTTGGCTTCACCTGATCCTTGTTCCATGAAGTTGGATGTCCTATCAAAAACTGGCAGCACTTAAGCAGCAGGGCATTGCTACTCCCACTGTTGCACAGATCTATACTTTATCCAGAGTGTCAGTGGTGAAAGATAATAGTGGCTCATGGATCAGGGCTTCTGGAGAAACAGTTGCGGGCCATTTTCACAATCATATGTGACTAATGTTGAAGTGATCTCAGCTAGCTCTCATTTTATTATAGAAGTGGGAAACTTTGTGCAAAATTATTTCTGACTTTTGAAAAATAATCAAGAGCTTTGAGTTCCTTGTTAAAATCTATTATATTGTAAAAGGTTGCTTCCAATGAAGTTATTTATCTATGTTTAGAAATGGTTTCACAATGCAATTTTTGTAATAGGACCTGGTGGTTTGTTTGCACCATTGGCACTACATGGCACCAAATTAGTGAGAAAATGGCCTGGTCTGTTTTTGCACCATTGCAAAGATTCTGTTATATGGCAAGTAAGGAGGCAATCCACCTATTTCTGAGGTGTGTGATCTGCATTCTCTGCACTAACTTTGAGATTTTCCCAGTAAATTATTGTGCTGTTCACAGAGCAATTTCCAGAAAAGCAAATGCAAAAATGCAAGATTTGTCACACATAATGAGCAGCTTATGGATGTATCCAGGATGTATTACAGGAACAATTGTTTTTGTGCAATAATCAATCTATCAATCAATCAAGAATTTTGTAAAGCATGGCAAATGACCCATGAGGGTTTCAAGGCACTGAGGTTGCTGCTCGCTTCACGGTGAGCTGTTCATTCGAACAGCCAGGACTGGAGCTCTTTCCTGAAAAGCCAGAGTGATGGGGTGGCCTGAGGTTCAGAGGAAGACCATTCCATGCTTTGGCTGCCAGGTGTGAGAAGAAACGTTCTCCACTGTTTCTTTGATGGATTTGGGGGGTGTAAGAAAGAGAGAGGTGGATCGTAGGTGTCTGGCTGGTTGGTACAGGGCAAGGAGTTTGTTTATGTAAGCTGGTCCTTTGTTATGCAGGGCTTTGTATGTGTGGTTCAACATCTTGAACTGGCATCTCTTCTGGATCTGAGTGGCCAAGGATAAGCCTGGCCACCATGTTTTGTATTGTCTGCAGTTTCTTCAGGAGTAGTGTGGTGATTTGTACTTAGAGTGTGTTCAAGTAGTCCATCCTGCTTGTGTTGAGGGCCTGAGTGATGGTCTTTCTAGTGTTGACTGGGAGCCACCTCAAGATCTTGGGTAGCATGAGTAGGGTGTGGACGTAGGTGGTGCAGACTGTGTTTACCTGTTCCTACATGCAAAGCGTGCTGCCTAAGATGATGCTGAGAGTGAGGGCATGGTCTGTCTGATTGGGAGACAGGCCAAGTTCAGCAGGCCACTAGGCATCATTTCACAGAGAGGTGTTGTTCCCAAGTAGGAGGGCTTCCATCTTATCTGTGTTGAGCTTGAGACACTTATACTTCATCTCATCAGCAATATTCATCATACAACTGTGGAAGTTGGCTCTAGTGGTGTAGGGGTCTTCTGACAGCAAGATGATGAGCTGAATGTCATCAACGTAGGAGATGATGTTAAGTCCGTGAGATCTAATGGCATGGGGTGATGCTGCCCAAGTGGTCAGGACGGGACACGTTCCTTCACAAAAACAAGCCTCAGAACCATCTTCATCTTTCTAAGTGTGGTACAGAATGCAGGATATTTTGAAAGAAGCCATAACAAGATGAAATAAATGTATTTCTCCTTGTTGTGCCTCTGTTCGGATGGCGTAGCATTTCGACGCATTCCCAGGTTTACTATTGTTAGTAAATTTGATGGGTGAAAAGCGGGAAAGCCCACAGGCCACCCATGGAACACCTTCTCAACGCAGAGTAACGCAAGGCACCCATTTCACCTCTTTTTAAAATAGGATTTTTAGTTAAAGATACAAATCAATATTGCACCACTGCCATGCAGTTTTCTCTTGCATTGTTCAAATTAGCTGACAAAATCCAGATTAATAAATGAACAATTATCTGACCGTTTGTTTTATTTGAAGTCCCCCAGTAGACTAAATAACTTTTATAACTAATTTCAGTTTGCATATTTACGTAAAGTTATGACTTGCTACTACAAATTAAAATCTGCACTTTGCCTCACATCTCAAGCCATGTCAAAAAGCTTCTGAAAGTACCTGCACTCGCAAAACTGCGCATATTTGATGTACTCCAGGATAACTTTAATTGGGCTATATGTAAGAGTTCTGTCTTTAAATTAATTTGTTTTTGGTGTACAAAAAGACTGCATTTTTAACCTATAGATGATCTTCGCAGAAATTACTTGCAGTGCAATGTCTTCTTGGATGATTTCTCTACACCTTCCTTCATTTTAATGCTACCTGCAGATTGAGGCGTAATATTCTGACACAATGACGTTGTCAATGCTCGAGGTCAGGCCGCGTGGCCTGCACAGCTTCTGAATAGATGTGAGACAAATAGTAAAGCTGTCACGGTCGCTCTTCTGGCAATTATCCTAAGTGGAGCTGTTTTGTGCAAGTGCTCCAGCAGCGCGCTCACTGGCGTCTTTCTCCGATCGCGCTCACAACTTTCAGATGCCTTAGATTGGAAAGGTTAGAGGAATACGAATGCCTTTCCATTTTGCACAATAATCTTGCTGACAAAACACGGTAGTTATTTTGCGCGTGCGGTATAGGATGTTTTGAGGATAATGATAACTGTCAGACCCATGTTGATAGTTGGAGGCCTTTGGAAAATTATTTCTGTCATTTTGAAGAAAACAGTCTCAGCTTAGGAGCATAATGATCCCGAACTTAATTACCCTCTCTCGGTGCATCCAGCGTTCATACTCGAGGAGATTCGTGTTGTAGGCGCACAGAAATATAATCGATTTTAGGAGTCAGTTGCTGGGTTTATAGCAAGCATATTGTTGTTTGTATCAGGAATAATCAGACAGTGCACAGCCGTTTTGTAACACAGAGAGAGAATGTTACTTAATCGTCAACACCATTGATGATAACAGGTGGAGACAGTTTCGAAAGTCGTCCCCTGCTATCAAGGTCAATTCTTGTACATGAAGAGCATGCACTAAAAGGTATCCGTTCTGATGACAAACAAAAACTTGTAAACTTTTATGGGTATATTTATCATTATTTCACGCAGCGCAGCGCAGCACAGCACAGCAAGCCACCTTGCTGCACTGTGCTGTGTGAAAGGGAAAGGACAGGAAGGTGCTGTATTTAACATTATACGGCACATTCCTGTCCTTTTCTTATGCTGGTGTACAATGTGGTGTCTAGCACCAATGCAAGTACTCTTGCCCCACAAGAAAGGGTGCCTGCCTTGAAGGCAGATTTGTTTTTGTTGGGGAAAGGGTACCTCTGGGGCATTTTCCTCTTTCTACCTTTGCTACAGGATGCAGCACACCTAGGGAATCATTTCAAAGCCCTTTGAGTCAATGCTGCATCATTTTTTTTGATGCATCAGTGGTGCTAGCAGTGCACTACACTGCTCCATATTTACAAACAAATGCATAGGGCCTAATGTGTCCATTTTTAAAGCCCTTCATCACAATATACCTGTGCCAGGGTAAGCGTTCTCACGGGAAAAGTCATGCAAAACAAATGCAGTGAAATTTACATTTCACTGTATCGTTCTGTGACTTCAATGCGTCAAAATGTTACCGCCTGCTCAAAGCATGCGTAAAATTAACACAGGGTTTTTTTCTATGGGAGACTCCTTGCATTGTTTGAGTTGTGTCAGTTTAACAACACTACTCAGCAATGCATGAGTTTAGCGGCAACGGATACATCAGAATTTCTAATGTATCTCTGAAAATGTGCACCATGAAGCTCTGTATTGTAAATACAGCATATCAATGGCATTGTTAGGGGATGAGCAGGTTGGGTCAGATTCTTGCAAATGAGCCCCTTAGAAAGAAGAAACAACATCCTAATTGTGCCTCCCCTGGAGAGGCCTAGCATTTTTAACGCATTGCCAGGTTTACCATTGTTGGTAAATCTGCCAATACTTTAAATTCAATGGGTGAATGCCTCAGAACACCCATGCTCCACACATGGAACATTTACCATGGGCAGAGTAATGCAGCACATTGCAAATTGCTCCTCTGAGTTAATCCAGATTTATCAAGACACTCATGGCCATGCGAGGTGGCTTTACATGACTTGATAAACCTTACTTTAGTGTTGAATCCACCTTGCACATCTGCTTGTGTGGTGCAAGGGTGATGCAACACATTGATAAATATGCTCCTTAGTTGTTAGTTTTATCTAATCTGTATACATGATACATGAGGTGGAGTACAGAATCCATTTTCCCATTAAAAACATTTGAATATTCATGCAAAATAAAACCTATTTATTTTTATATATTTATGAGTTTTATAATGTGTGCAACTACCCAAAAGTCTTTACCAACACAGATGGACAAAGGTAGAGTGTGCAGATCTAAAAGTTAAGATGATCAACTAATTTAAGAAAGAAAAGTGATTAAAAGAGCCAGGTCTTTAGGCCTTAACAGAAGGACAGTAGGAAGCCACAATTCCTTAGAGTTTCTGGTAGAGTATTCCAGAGTTTGGTGCCCAAATACAAGAAGGATTGTCCTTTCATACGTGTGAGACGTTATTTCGGTACTGCAGACAGGGATTGATAGGAGGATCTAAAGGCTTTACCAGTTCTTGGCTATAGCGTGGGCCGGCTCCCTGTTTAATCTTAAACATGTAACAAAAAGCTTTAAACTCAATCCATCTAGAGATCCCAAGCAAATGTAATTCCTGCAGGAGGTTAGAAACTGAGGATGATTTAGGAAGGTGGAAGAGCATCTTGGCAGCAGCATTCTGAGCTAGCCGAAGATGGTGAATAGTTGCTTATCTGCGCCCAAATAAAGCATATTTCCGTAATCCAGTGTAGCTATAACTAGAGCCTAGATGATGGTCCTCTGAGCTGAGGGAAAATGAGCCAGATGATTTTTTTTAGCAATTTGAGAACAAAGCAGCTAGCCATTACTTATGTTGCCTGAGGTTTTAGAGTCAACTTCTTGTCAATAAAGACCCCCAGAAGTTTCACCTTTGTGGCCGGAGTGGGCAAAGGGCCTAGCAAAGCTGGTCAATGTCTGGGGCCCCAGAGAGGAGCCTTCTTACCTACAAAAAGGATCTCTATTTTACCTCCATTAAGCGTAAGGAAGTTTTTGTTAATCCAGCCCAAAATATTCCTTAAACCCAGGTTCATGATCGACGGATCCTGGTTCTGGGACGATGACAGTGAGAAAATAATCTGTGTGTCATCAGAAGAAGAAAAAAGGGTGAGCCAACAGCTCTCAATGAGGTCTTCTAAAGGACAAACAGAGATGTTAAACAATAGAGGGATCAGAACTGAGCCTTGACGAACGCCAGAAGTCAGAGGCTTAGATTTACCATCGGATGAGAAAACCTGAAACACACAATCATTTGGGAAGTAACAAGGAATCGATAAGCTGTACCTCTGAAACCAAAGGTCTCCAGCCTATTGACCAGGATAGAGCAGGATACTGTGTCAAAAGAAGCACTCAAGTTCAGAAGAATAGTGCAGCTGTGCCACCATCATCTGAGTGTTGTCTCAGATGTTCTGTGATCCCCAATAAAGCCAACTCTGTACTGTGCCCTGTCCTAAAACTGGACTGAGATGGATGGAGAAGGTTGTGAGCCTCAATAAAGGTGGTAAGATAGGCTTTGACATGCTTCTCCAGGTAACAAATAACAAAGAGACAGTCTGAAAATTAGCCCGATTCGTAACATCTAAATTTGATTTCTTCAGCAGAGGAAGCACCATATCATGTTTACATCTCAGAGGCACAAGGCTGTTCTGCAGGGAAGATTTAAGAAACTCCAACAATAACATATGACACTTCAGTTCATACTTACATGCCACCTTAGCACCGCCATAGCATAATTTTTGCTAAAGTGGCGCTAAGGTGGCTTTTCTGCCAGGCCCTTTTACAAAGTTGGTGCAATGTTTGCACTGTTCCACTTTGTTACCCCTTGTGCCACAATCTGACTGCATCAGACATAGGGGGTCATTCCGACGCCGGGGTCGGCGGGAGCACCGCCAACAGGCTGGCGGTGCCCCGCAGGGCATTCTGACCGCGGCGGTTTGGCCGCAGTCAGAAGAGGAAAACCGGCGGTCTCCCGCCGGTTTTCCGCTGCCCGACGGAATCCCGCCATGGGGATTCCGACACCCCATACCACCATCCTGTTCCTGGCGGTTCGCCCGCCAGGAACAGGATGGCGGTATGGGGTGTCATGGGGCCCCTGGGGGCCCCTGCAGTGCCCATGCCAATGGCATGGGCACTGCAGGGGCCCCTGTAAAAGGGCCCCACTTTGAATTTCAGTGTCTGCTGTGCAGACACTGAAATTTGCGACGGGTGCAACTGCACCCGTCGCACCTTCCCACTCCGCCGGCTCCATTCGGAGCCGGCTTCCTCGTGGGAAGGGGTTTCCCGCTGGGCTGGCGGGCGGCCTTCTGGCGGTCGCCCGCCAGCCCAGCGGGAAAACCAGAATGGCCTCCGCGGTCTTTCGACTGCGGAGCGGCCATTTGGCGGTTCCCGCCAGGCGTGCGGCTACCACCGCCCGCCAGCCTAAGAATGAGGCCCATAGTGTCTGCAAGTGGGGCATTCCGGCACAGGGAAGCCCGAAAAAATGGCACAGTGAAATTTACATCATTTCACTGTGCCATTTTTTCCATCATTTGTAACGCCTGTTCCGAACAGGTGTTAAAATGACGCACTCATTATATTCAATAAGCCTCCCTGTGCTTGGTTGCACTAGCACCAACATTTTTGATGCTAGTATAGCAAAGTGCCACAATAGCATCAAAAACGTTGACGCTATTGTGCTAACGATCGCCAGGGTGCTGTGTATTGTAAATATAATGCAAGGATGGTGTTGTTGGGTGCCAGTAGGGGGCGCAACTAAAAAAGTGACCCATCTTTTATGATGTGTCACTTTCTTTTAAATATGCCTTTTATGTTCAGCAATCTAAGCTTATTGGAAGGTAAAGGATCCAATGGAAAGCAGGATTTCATAGATTGTTAGATAGTTAGAAAAGAGATGAGATCAAGTAAAGGCCACACATTTAGTAATGCATTATGGCCCTCATTACGACCTTGGTGGTTGGTGTTAAAGTGGCAGTAATATCGCCAACAGGCCGGCGGTAACTACTGCCAAATTATGACCATGGCGGAAAGATCTCCGATAGACAGCCAATGTACCACACCGACCTCCAGGGCAAAAACAACAGCCACCACGGATGTGGCCACCTACAGCCAGACGGAAGTCAAAGTTCCACCCACCATATTAAGCCCTTTGAAACCACCACCTTTTCCGGGGCGGTACCACTGACATCAAAAGCCTGGCAGAAACTGAGCTCAGAAGGGAAAGGACTCACCATTGGAGACACAGGGAACAACCAAACTGCCATGGAACCTGAACTGCATGTCTTCCCCATGATCTTCTACGTCCTGCTCCACCACAAACACCAATGCCGGCGAAGACGACAACGGTGAGTAAAGCCACCTAGCACACAAGGGGGGAAGGAAAACAAAAGTGACACACACACGCAAAACACCCCCCCCCACACACACCGTACACACGATCAGCTGCATTACAAAAACAATTTTACCCGTAACTCGAATGAATAATGCAAGGACAAAACTGTTTCGCAAAAGTCAATGTAATGATATCAACACAGCATAAAAAATAAGTTAGGCAAAATAATAGATATATACATATTTACAGAAAAATGACACAGCCCAGTCCACAATTTGCGTAGGTCACATGGCCACAGGCCAAAGTCCAAGGCCACACATGTCACCTGCTTCAACATGGAGTGAACATTGCAGGGGCATCAGTTGGTAAATAGGCAGGCACCTCAGGATGACAGGGGGCACCTTAGCCAGGAGATGTAACAAGACCACTGGTTTTGGCAGGGGCAACATGCCATGTGCTTGGTCCTGTGGCATGCAAGGTCACAGACTCACATGTGGGTGTCAAGACCACTGGTTCTGGAGAAGGCAACATGCTCTGTGCTTGATCCTGGGGAGTGATGGGCCACAGTCTTGCGAGTGGGTGTCATACCGACTGGTTCTGGAGGGGGCAATGTGCCCTGTGCTTGATCCTGGGGAGTGATGGGCATGTGGGTGTCTTACCCACTGGTTCTGGAGTGGGCAACGTGCCCTGTGTTTGATCCTGGGGAGTGATGGGCCACAGTCTTGCAAATGGGTGTCATACCCAATGGTTCTGGAGGGGGCAACATGCCCTATGCTTGATCCTGGGGAGTGATGCGCATGTGGGTGTCTTACCCTCTGATTCTGGAGGGGGCAACATGCCCTGTGCTTGATCCTGGGGAGTGATGGGCCAGTCTTGCGAGTGGGTGTCATACCCACTTGTTCTGGAGGGGGCAATGTGCCCTGTGCTTGATCCTGGGGAGTGATGGGCATGTGGGTGTCTTACCCACTGGTTCTGGAGGGGGCAACATGCCCTGTGCTTGATCCTGGGGAGTGATGGGCCACAGTCTTGGGAGTGGGTGTCATACCCACTGGTTCTGGAGGGGGCAACATGCCCTGTGCTTGATCCTGGGGAGTGATGGGCCACAGTCTTGCGAGTGGGTGTCATACCCACTGGTTCTGGAGGGGGCAACATGCCCTGTGCTTGATCCTGGGGAGTGATTGGCCAGTCTGGCGAGTGGGTGTCATACCCACTGGTTCTGGAGGGGGCAACGTGCCCTATGCTTGATCCTGGGGAGTGATGCGCATGTGGGTGTCTTACCCTCTGGTTCTGGAGGGGGCAACGTGCCCTGTGCTTGCTCCTGAGGAGTGCAAAGTCACAGTTTCTGAGGTTGGTGTCATACCCACTGGTTCTGGAGTGGACAGGCTGCACAACAGCCCATGGAGGCAGGATTACATACCGTCCGCTGGGGATGATGGTTGCACAGTGGTGGTGCTGCTGGTGGGGAGAGGCTCCTGCACATCCCCTGCAACCTCAGGCGGCTGCACTGTGGTGGTGCTGCTGGTGGGGGGAGGCTTCTGGTGGGGGGAGGCTCCTGCCCATACCCTGCAACCTCGGACGGCTGCAAAGTGGTGATGCTGCTGGTGAGGGGAGGCTCCTGCACATCCCCTGCAACCTCAGACGGCTGCACTGTGGTGGTGCTGCTGGTGGGGGGAGGCTCCTGCACATCCTCTGCAACCTCAGAGTGCTGCACAACCATGGTTGGTGGTGGGGACTTGTCACAGTTCCAGGCCCTTTGGTCTTCCTGCCTGCTGGGGCAGGCTCCTTTCCCTTCTTGCCTGCTGGGGAAGGCTCCTTGGTCTTCCTGCCTGCTTGGGGCAGTCTCCTTTCCCTTCTTGCCTGCTGGGGCAGGCTCCTTGGTCTTCCTGTCTGATGGTGCAGGCTCCTTTCCCTTCTTGCCTGCTGGGGCAGGCTCCTTGGTCTTCCTGCCTGCCGTTGCAGGCTCCTTTCCCTTTAGGCTGGCTGGTGCAGGCTCCTTCCCCTTCAGGACATGAGGCCTGGATCCCTTTCCATCACAATTGGGTGTGGTAACGACTGGGCCAGTGGACTGTGTGGCTGAGGTGCTTGGCTGGGTTCTTCCTATACTGGCCATATGCTCAGGATGGGGGAACAGGGAAAAGGTCAATGGCGGATAGGAACTGTTTTTTAGGGAAATTGGGACGGGAAGAGGGAGAAGGAATGGGAGTGGATGATGAGGGAGTGGTTGTTGATGTCTGTCTGCTGCTTTTGGATGCAGGTGCATGGGCTGTATGCTGATGTGAGGTGGATGGCTGTTGGGTGTCTGAATGCTTGCGCTTGTGTACATCAGGAGGGGGGACAGACACAGTGGGAGGGGACACAGGGGACGTGTGCATGGCTGTTGTAGAGGTGTCAGCCAGTGAGGTGTGTGTTCTGCTTGGTGTGGTGATGTTGGTGGTGGATGATGATGTACTGCATGCAGGTGATAGTGTGGATGGAACTGGGTGGGAAGTGGAGCAGGAGGAGGAGGGGGAGACTGTGGAAATAGTAGATCTTGTTGTGTCTGCAACTTTATGGTGTTTGTGTGAGTGCCTGTGGGATGAAGTGTGGTGCTTGTGTTTGCCTGTGACACTCTTGGGTGTTGTCTTGTGTGCATGCTCATCTGGCTGTGTGCTTGGGATGGGTTGGGGTTGAGGGGAATGGGACTGGGCAGGGGAAGCTGGAGGGGGACGGTAGGAACAGGGACAATAGCTGCCATCAGAGAGGAGGCCAGAGCCTGAATCGATCTCTGTTGGGCCGCCAAGCCAGTGTGAATGCCCTCCAGGAATGCATTAGTCCATTGCAGCTGGGCTGCCAGCCCCTGGATGGCATTTACAATGGTTGACTGCCCTACAGAGATGGATCTCAGGAGGTCAATAGCCTCCTCACTCAGGGCAGCAGGGCTCACTGGGGCAGGGCCTGAGGTGCCTGGGGCGAAGGAGATGCCCACCCTCCTGGGTGAGCGGGCCCAGGCAACTCACTGAGGGGCTGCTGGGAGGGCGGTGCTGGTACGGGTGTGGTGGCTGTACCTGCAGCTGGGGTGGTCACAGAAGTGTCCGCCACCACCAAGGAGCTTCTATCGGAGGAGGTATCTGTGTCAGAATTGTCCCCTCCAGTCTCCGCTGTGGTGCTCCCCTCACCCTCTGTCCCACTGGTGCCCCCACCGTTGATAGACTCTGGTTCCTGGCTCCTGTGAGATGCAGCTCCCTCCATTGCCAGTGCCTCTGCTCCTCAGCCAGATGATGCTAATGCACATAAGGACAGGAGGACAAAACAAAAACGGGGGGTAAGTGACAAAGGAGACACTTGGTCAATGGCTGCACCAACACCACCGTTGGTGTACATGGCACCCTCTCACACAGGGAACAGCCCTACGCAATATGCCATTGCACTAACAGAGAAATAGTTAGCCACCAAGCCATGGGGAGGGGCACACACTGCCAAATGCAGCACACCTGGGACCCACACTGCCCTGACCGGTAGTAGATGGCTGCGAGCTAGGTTGCAATATTTTCCCTTCTCAACCCTAGCCAACAGGGGACCTACATTGTAATGTCAGGCCTGGCCTAGGGGCACCCACTGACGCACATTCCCCACCCGGATACCACCCTACCATGCGTAAGTTGTAGTGATGGGCACTGAACTCATCCCCCTTGTGGCTGCTGTGATCCCCTCAAGCGCCCATCCAGCTCAGGAAATGCCACGCCAGTATGCAGGCCATAAGGAGGTTCAGGGTTTGACGGGCACCCCAACCTCGTTGGGAGGCCATCCCTAGCTGGGCCTCTGCCATCTTCCGTGCCCAGCATCTCAGGTCCTCCCATCATTTCCGACAGTGGTTGCTCTGGCTGCCATAGACCCAACAGGTCTGCACCTCCTTGGCAATGGCACCCCATCTACCCTTCTTTTGATTGGCGCTGACCTGCAGAGGCAATAGACACAGAAAAATTGAGTTAGACAAACAGTCCTGCCTATTAAACATATGGCCCACCATACCCGTTTCCATCACCATTTAGACACACATGGCACAGCACACAATCTGTATGCCCACCTAGAGGACATCCACCAACCCCCCCTTACACGAGGCCTTCACACACACAATTCCATGCATTCATACCACATGCATTGTGCCCACAGTGTACTCACCTGTTGGTCTGGAGGCCAATACAGTAGTCCGTACTGGGGTAGGGCCCCATCCACCAGTCTCTCCAACTCCTCTGAAGTGAAGGCTGGGGCACTTTCCCCGGTCACACAGGCCATGGTAGGTTCCAGACACCGGCACAGCAGCACAGGCAGTGTAGGTCCTCTCCTGTCGAAGGTCAGGTAGCAAGTGAGGAATCAGATAGAAAATGGTGGTCACGTCCGCGGTGCTGCATACCTTCACCACTGGCACACATCACTATTAGCCACTGTACCCCATAGGGCCCACTTATAACCAATGATGAGTTGTTTGGCGGTTCCGGACCGCCTCCTGCAGTGGCGCACAATGTCAGCAGAATTACCTCACTTCCACCTGTCCCTCCACACAGGACAGACGGATGCCATTTCATGGGGGGGCAGGGCCTCGAAAAATGCTGCGTTACAGACATTATTAGGACATACTAGACAAATCATAATGACCCATTGGAAGTTTACAGGATGCAAAGTTCTGTTGTAGCACCATTGTCCAGTTTGTGACTGGTTCCTCACTCTTTTGTCCCTTAGATTGCTACCGCTGCAGATGAATAGGGGATGGAGACATACCCCTGTGTACAGACCCCTGGTGGACTTTGCAACACGGGAGGACAGGCATGTCATCCTCACCTATACACTGGATGGGCCACAATCCCAGAGCTGTGTGCCCAATTGGATCTGGTATCTGTCACCCCACTGGGATCCCCCCTCTAGTGCAAGTGCTGTCAGTTCTCCATTTCCTGGAAACTGGTTCTTTCCAAGTGACAGTGGGCTTGGCAGCAGGAATGTCACAGCCAATGCTCTCAATAGTGCTGACAAGAGTGTTGTCTGCCCTGATTAAACACATGTGCAGCTACATTGTTTTCCCCCAGGTTGATAATTTGGCTACTGTGAAGGGTGAGTTCTATGCAATGGGAAATATCCCCAACATAATAGGGGCGATTGATGGAACACATATTGTATTTGTCCCCCCCTTGCCAGAATAAACAGGTGTTCAGGAATTGGATGAGTTTCCACTTTATGAATGTACAAATAGTGTGCCTTGCGGACCAGTACTTCTCCCACGTCAATGCTAATTATCTTGGGTTGGTGCATGATGCCTTTGTCCTGAGGAGTAGCAGCATCCCAAATGTGATGGGCCAACTACAGAGGCACAGGGTGTGGCTAATAGCTGAGCCCTGGTTCACACCCAATAGGTGTTGGTGTATGGGTATGGTGTGGGCCATATGGGATAGTGTGTGGCTAGATGTTTTCCCTCAATATTTGCAGGTGACTCTGGTTACCCAAACCTATCATGGCTGCTGACTCCTGTCAGGAATGCCAGGACATGGCAGAAGTACATTATAATGAGGCACAAGGGTGAACCAGAAGGATAATTGAAAAAACCTTTGGCCTTCTGAAGGCCAGGCTCAGGTGCCTCCTTCCAACAGGTGGATCCCCGTGCTACTCACCAAAGAAGGTCTGCCAGATGGTGGTGGCATGCTGCACGTTGCAGAACCTGGCCCTCAGACACCATGTCCCATTCCTGCAGGAGAAGGAGATTGGAGATGCCCATGTGCCAGAAGTGGACCCTCTGGACAATGAGGATGAGGAGACAGACGATGAGGAAGAGGACAACAGAACATCTGTGATCAGACAATACTTCCATTGACACACAGGTAGGACAGTGTTACTTCACATTTCAATTACATTTTTTTGAATTTGTGTGGCAAATTTTCCACTTCTATGCCCAATTATTGTTCCCTCTGGCAATTAATTCTACAGATGTTGATGATCTCACATATACTCCTGGTGTGATCACTGCAGCCAGTTACAGGTCATTAATTTATGCCCATTTTCTGTACAGTTGATGTGCAATGTTTGTACCTGTTTCAATGAATACATATTTGATATACATGACATACTCCAAACTTTTCCAAGGGTGTTTTTGAAGTGCTAACATACTGATAGGGAAGTTCAATGGGATGTGGTGATGATGGAGGAAAGTCCAGTGTATTGTTCCAGTCTGTTTGTAGCACAGGTGCATTGTCCAAGGGGACATAGGAAGGGGAGCAATGGCAGTTCAAGGTGGACAGGGTGACAGGAAGGGACACAAGGGTGACAATCAGGAGAGTCTCATTTCCTGGCAGGGGTCTGGGCAGGTTTTTCCGGCTTCTGTCTGGATCACATGGGAACGTTTGTGGGGTGGTTCTCCTTATGCAGGGGGAGGGGTGCTGGTGGCCTGTGAGTCCTGAGGCTAGCCCTCCTGGCCACTAGTGGCAGCAGATGTGGAAGGATGTTCAGATGTCTGGCTAGTGGCAGGGGCCCGCTGGTGTGAGACTACCTCCCTCTTATTATTGGCCGTGTCTACCAGCACCCCTTCTATGGAGATCAGGGTGTTGTTTAGGGCCTGCAAGTCCTCCCTGGTCCTCTGGTACTGTCCCTCCTGCAGCTGCCTGTTCTCCTGCACATTGTCCAAGATCTGGCCCATCGTGTCCTGGGAATGTTGATAGGCTCCCAGGATCTCTGCAAGTGCCTCCTGGAGAGTCGGTTCCCTGGGCCTGTCCTCCCCCTGGTGCACAGCAGTCCTCCCAGTTTCCCTGTTGGCCTGTGCCTCTGTCCCCTGAACCATGTGCCCACTGCCACTGACCCCATGTCCCTGATTTTCTTGGGTATGAGATGTGGCCTGGGGTCCCTGCAGAAGTGGATACACTGCTGATTAAGGTGTCCTGGGGACAGAGGTGTGGGTACACTGGGTGGGTGCTGTGGTGGTGTTTCCTGATGGGGGAGGCTGTGTGGTGGTATGTGAGTGGGCCTGGATAACCGGCTGTCCAGAGGTCCCTGATGGGACAGGTAGGTCATCCAGATCCTGAAGACCAGAGTTGTTGTCATCACTGTGGGCCTCTTCAGTTGGGGGACTGGATATTGCGGGCACCTCCTCTCCGCTGACAGAGGCTGGGGTGCCTGTGGGATGTAAATGATGTTTTATGGTTTCTGTGTCTGACATATTGTGTATCCGTGGCTTGCACTCTTTGGTTGGATTTGCCTTGGCAGCCTTCACTTGTGTACGTTGGTGTATGGTGGGATAGTTAGTTCTCCATAGTGTGCATGCTTTAGTGATGAGTGTCCATGCAGGGCTGTGAGGGGTGTCCATGCATTGGTAGAGCATGCAGGGCTTGGTATTGGGATTAGTGACATGTGATGGTGGGGTGTGTGGGATGGAGTGGAATGATGGGAGTGAGGGTGGGAGTTTGTGATGGCATGCAGGTAGGGGGGTAGTAGTAGTAGAGAGTAGACTTACCAGAGTCCAGTCCTCCTCCTACTCCAGTCAGGCCCCCAGGATGCAGGATTTCCAAGACTTGCTCCTCCCATGCTGTTATTTGTGGGGGAGGAGATGGGGATCCACCGCCGTCATCTGTACAGCGAGCTGGTGTCTTGCTGCAATGGAACCTACCTTCCCCCGTAGGTTCTTCCACCTCTTCCTGATGTCATCCCTAGTTCTTGGGTGCTGTCCCTCGGCGTTTACCCTGTCCACGATTCTACGCCATAGCTCCATCTTCCTGGCTATCGACATCTGCTGCACTTGTGCTCCAAATAACTGTGGTTCTTCCCTGATAATTTCCTCCACAATGACCCTTGGCTCCTCCTCAGTGAAACGGGAGTGTCTATGTGGTGCCATAGGTGTTGTGTGAGGTGTGTTGGGGAGGGTGTGATAGGTAATGTGTTTGGGTGTGTGATGTGGGGTGTGTGAGTGGTGTATAGTTGTGAATAGTGTGCTGCTCTACTTGTGTCAGTGGTCTTGGTGTCTCTCTGCTGGCAATGGTTTGAAATGGTAAAGGGTTGTGAGTAATGTGTGTGTGTGTTTTATAGTGGTGCGGGAGTGGTGTGCTTATGGGTGCCAGGTGTATGTATTTGGTTTTGTCCAATGTAGTGTTGTTTTGTATGTGGGTGTCCATTCTGAGTACGACGGTGTGTACCACCAATGGTTTACCGCTGTGGTGATTTGTGGGTTATAATGTGATGGGCGTTGTTCTGTTGGTGTAATGGTATGGGTTTTGATGCTGCCACTTTGGCACTGACCTTTGGTCTGGCGGATTTGTGTGTGTGGCTGAATTCTGTCGGGTTGGTGTATGTGTGTCATAATATGGTGAACGGATATCTGCCGCTGCCGCGGTAAGTTGGTGGCCGTCAGCATGGCGGTAAGCAGGATTTACCACCAATGTCATAATGAGGGCCTATGTTTCAACTGAGATAATAGATAGTTGTATACCTCCTCAGACAGATTACACACCTTCAGTGTGACATGAGCCTCGGCTGATGAAGAGTCCCTGGCTAATTGTAATTAGATCTTTTCCACTTTTTGAGCAAAAAAGGCAGAAAACTCATCACACTCACAATCTACATCATAAAATCCTGATTACTATCCCATCCCCTTCTTCATCCCATTTCTACTCTCCAATAGAGTGGTTAGTTCCTCCAGTCAAAGAACTCTTTGACATGCTCCCTAAATCCTAGAAAAAACTTTGGATTTTATCCTCATTTCTTACACAAGCCACACCTCCTATGAGAGCCTTTACATGGTAAGCCTGTCTGATCCTCATCAAGTTTTTATTTCTGTACGTTTGTCAATGCTCCATGAGATCCTGCAGGTTCAGGACTTTAACATTTATTTGCTCACGGGGAAGGAGGAATCGATGATTTTCAGTATTGGCACATGCTCATCGCTGCTTCCACTGCCTCTTCTGATGGATGCAGTCCTGTACGTGCATCACTTTATGAGCATTGTGATGGGCCTTCTGATGCACTTCTTATACTCTTGCTTTTCCACTGCTGGACTTACAGGTATTCTTGGGGTCACAGCAGTGGGTTGACTGCAGCAGAAACAGCAGGAGTCTTCACTCTGAGGTCTCTTTCAGCCTGTGCAAGAGAGCAAGCAGCCCCTGATTTGTGGAAAAAGGGCATGCTCTGGAGGCTGACTCGGGCTACAGGTTCTAAAAAGGAGGTCCCTGACATATGCTGTGAATTGTATGTCTCAGGTTCAAATTGTGGTGGGGATGAGATGACTTTCTGTTTTCCAGAGATAAATGGGCAGTAAACGTTGGTGAGAGCTTCATCTGTTGTGTGCAGAGCTTGGATGTTCTGACAACCACTATAGTAAGAAGTTTTTTAATCACCCTGTGGTTGGAGGCACTTTTCATTGCATTCTCACCTCTAAATTGAGTAGGTTGTGAGTTTCAATTTCCATAAGGTCTTCACAGAACAAGATGCACAGTTTTTTCAAGGATCTCTGCAGTAAGTGAAATGTCAATAAGGTGGTTTTAGTGACATAGTTCTTCCTACTGCTCAACTGTGTTGACTCAAAGAAGCAGTGTAGTAACCTGCTTGGCGCTGGATGACATGTTGCTGAGGCAAAAAAAAAAAATCTGTAACCTCAGCTATGCCTGGATTGTAAGCACCAACATGTTGCTTCTTGGTTATTGGAGTTTGCATTTTAGCAGCCATGACCTTTTCTTTCAGGGAAAAAGAAGACAATACACATTTCCCTTTACTTTTTCCAGCAGAGCATGTGCATAATCTCATCTTCTTTCCTCTTAACAAGAACACATTTCTGTCAATCTTTGATTTCCACCATTGTTCAAAATAATTCTTCTCCCTTCTTTAATATAGGGACTTGTCCTTGTTTAGTAATGAATATCATTAGACAAGGGTTGGTAACTACATACAGTGAATTGCAGCTATATACATAGCACCACCAACATGTCCTCTCCATAACAGCTGCAGCCAGCTTCTTTAACTCCTGCCCTTTGAATCCCCTCATTCTATAATGTGTGAACATTCTAGCATGTCCCCATGCCACAACTTCACATGTAACTTTTTACCATAATACATCACACTTCGTACAAATAAATAAACAAAAATATAGATGTGCATAAGTGAACAAGAGCCACATTGTTTTCATTGCATCAACAAAATGATATAAACAGTTACCAAAAGTACTATAAAACAAAAAACAAAATACAGTTGGACCCCAAAACTTTACTTTTACACATTCACAATTGTAAATAGTCAACCAGATCAACATCTTCGTATTATTTTGCAAGCCTCCTCCTCAATCTTGATGTATTTTCCATGTAAACAGGAACCTTATCCTCTTTGGATTTTCTTTACGAGGTCTAATCCTCTACTCGATGATCAGAAAACTTCACCAATCTGGACATATTCCAGGTATTACCAGAATTCATAGTGACCGCATTTTTCCTTATGGACACAACGGAAAAAGGACATGTGAACTGAGTCAACACCTCCTTACTTGGTTTCGTAATCAAGACAAAATCCCAAACAATAAACTTTTAAAACTTCACAGAATGCTTCCAATCATACCTATTTCATTGCTAAATTGATAGCTCACACATTGGGGGACTTCCTGATCCCCCTTTGCACATCATTCTCCCTCTGTTCAGAAGAAATCCATACTGAATTGGGCTTAGAACTAGCCACTCTTTCCTTCAAGAGCGCAAAAGGTAACTTCAACATCACCCATTTGGAAGTGGCACAATGAGTCCACCAAGTCTCCCTAAGAAATCCTTTAAAAGAATTCTCCTCTCTACTGCCCTTTGAGCACATAGTTTCACCACCTGTTTTTACTCTCAGCCAAGCCATTTGATTTCAGCAAATACAAAGTTGTTTTAAGATGACTGATGCCCAAATCTGTCAAAATCACTCCATCTCTTCTGACACAAATTGAACCCCATTGACCGTTATCAGCTGTTTAGGAATCACTTTTTGGGAAAATTAATCTTTCTGAAAAAGACCACTGTCATGCTGATAGTGCTCACACATCTAGTGGAAACTGATTTAGACATGTAGTCAAATAAGTGCAAAACAACCAACTCAGTAGGTAGCAACAATTCAAAGGGGCCCATGATTTCCAAACCTTAATGAACCATGGTTTGTCAGGTATCTCAACAGGAGTTAAGGAAATTTCATGGGCCAACTTGATGACTTGCCATTAGTATCACACACGTAACACTCCTTAACAACTCCTTCCACCTCTCAATTAACACCAGGCACCATAAACTCTCCCTCACTCATGCTTACGTCAGGGTCTTCCTAAGTGCTCCTCGTGTGCTAGATTATTCACCTTAGACGTCATCCCTATGGGAGGAACTAATCTTTATCCCCTCAACAATTCACCTCCCTCAAATATCAACTCATCTGTCACATTTCAAAAGGATCACATTTCTGAAGCTAATGACTCACAATCAGGCTAACCTTTGATAACATAAGCGCTCATTTTGACAATGGCGGTTAAAACCGCCTACCGCCACGGCCGACAAAAGACCATCGCCGCTGCTACTAGCCAACTACCGTATTATGACCACAGCTGGATTTCCACCAGAAGGAAGGCAGAAATCCGGCTGTGGCCATGCCGGTGGATGGCGATAAGGTGGCAGCAGCGCCACGCCAGTAGACCACCACCAGCTATATTATGACCCATAATATGGCCTGGCGGTGTTCTGCTGGCGGATGCTGCTGGTGGCCTGGTCCTGTCTCCTGCCGGAGGACCCCCTGAACACAGGTAAGTCGGGTCTCGGACAGAGGAGAGGGGGTGTTGTGTGTGTTTGTGGGGGTGTGTGTGTGTATGTGCGTGGATGCGGGTGTGTGTTGCTTGTTGGATGCGAGTGTGCATGTATGGAGGTGTGAGTGCATGTATGTTGTGTTTTGCAACTGCATGTGCATGTTTGAAAGTGTGTTGGGGTGTGTGTGAGTGGATGTATGCATGCGTGGATGTTTGTGGGAAAAGGGGGTGTGTATGTGTGTGTGTGTGTCAAGGGGGCAAGATGGATATCTCCAGAGTGGTACATTGGTGGGTTGGCTTCAGCCAATCTGCCAATGTCATAATGTGGCGGTAAGTACCACCAGCCTGTTGGCAGTACTTACCGCCATGTTACTGCCAACCCCTATAGTCTTTTAATGACAAACCAAGTAACATCACTCACTTTACTATCTTTCCTTTCTGGTTAAGGCAACGCACTCTCCTTAACCCAACACACAGTCTGAGCCTCAACCATCCCCACATCATACTCTCTATCCAACAGCAATGACAGACAATGAGCTGACTTATTCATAAGGCTTGCTAATATATGGTACGTGGAAGTTGAATTCTTTAAATGCTTTATTCCGCTGAGGTGTTAGCCTCTCACTCTCCTTACAGGAGAAGATTTGAGCAGAAGAACAATGATCTGTTTTAACTTAAAAGGGCAAACCCCCTTAAATAAAATGTAAAATGATGTAGTGCCCACACTACGGACAGTGCTTCCCTTTCAGTCACCAAGTAGCGACTTTCTGCCTCCTTCAATGCTCTTGAAGCAAAAGCCACCCCCTATCTTCTCCCTCAACTACCTCTGATAGAAGAGCCCCACATCTTTCAGACTTGCATTGATGGTTAAGAACAATTTTACCTTCATGTCAAAATGCCCCATCGTAGGCAATTTAGCAATTTATTTTTTAGCTGCTTTGAATGACTACTCACACACTGCCAACTCACAAAAAGTTGAACCCTGTTCAACAATAATCTGATTGATTGCACTACACTCTCCAAAAAATTGGAATAGTATTCAGCAAGTCCTTAGAAGGATCTCACTTGATTTTTATCACCTGGTGAGGGAGCTTTCACAATGCTGTCAGCCAATTCAAATTTTGGTTTCACTTCTTCCAAAATCAAATAACTAAGGTAGTTAACAGATTGTACTTTAGATTTACATTTCTTTTTTTCACAGTCATTCAATTCTCAGATATTCCCTTCAACACTAATCACAGAGTCTCACCATGTTCACAGTCATTCTTGCTGTAAACGAAAATATAAACTTGGTAAACCAGCGCATGTGGAATCCCTTTCAAGACAACCTTGATAATCCTCTGAAAACAAGCAGCCACAGAAACCAGGCCAAACAGCATCCTCCTGAATCTACAGGCACCCAACAGTGCAATAAACAAAGTTAGATGCTTTGATTCCTCGTGCAACATTACCTGGTGGTAAATGGAAGACAAATCGATAACACTGAAAACATTAGCCCCTGGACATCGACGTAATAGTCTCAGAAATGGTTGGTAATGGCTTACAATATACTCAAATGCACTTATCAAGCTCTCCAAGATCTATAGACATATGTATAGCCTTTCCCCATTTTTAATACCCAAGACCACTGGTGACAGACATTCTGAGCATTCAATCTCCTTGATGATACCTACCTCACTTAAATGGCTCAATTCTGCTCTTAATTGCTCCATCATTAGACTGGGTACTTCCAATACTTTATGGACTATGAAATGATATTGTGATCAAACTTCTTAAACATAGCCAGTGCTTCAGAAATTCTGTGGAGATAGCCTGATCCACTAACTTTATCTGCAAATAAGCATTGTGATTGAGGGTAATCCCCATATCATGTTGGCAGCTCCAACACAAAAAATAATTACCTCTTTTGGAAATGTACCGGTAGTCACCTTGTCCATAAAAGAAATCTCCATGACAAAATAATTTAGCACATGAATTTCAGTTCCACAGATTAATATCAGGAGGAATAAGGATAGACTGCTCCTTCTCAAATGTCTCTGCCAAGATCTTATCACCAATCATAGTGCAGGGTGAACTAGAAACAAATAGGACTATAAACAACTTTCCCACAATATCTATTTCACGCGTAAGCATTACCAAATATCCAGTGTCCACAGCAGGCAAGTTATCCTTAACATGAAAACTACCTTCCTCACATTCTCAGCAACATCACCAACTGTCTTAACCTTTTCTGCCCTACACAGTCAAGCATTATGTCCCTTCACACCACAATTTCAGCAAATATAATTCCTTGCAAAACAGTTGGGATTGTTAGACAACTTCAAAACATTGCTACATCTGTATCTTTGGCTTGTGCTCTCCCAGAAATCAGAAGAAGGTTTAGATTTCTCATTTTTAGCCATCACTCTTTGAACGTTATTGTCACACTCTGTTTTCCCACCACCATGGGAACTAATGTGTATACTGCTATCCATACCATTACTATCCAATTCATGACCTCTCATCTCTTTCACTCAGAAGACCACCTTTCATACTCTAAACAACCTCAATAGCATCTTAATGGGAAGGATTTTTGGCCAAAAGCTTCTCTTGTCGCCAACTGTAGTTTGTACATCTCAGCATCTGATCTCAATCAAAGAATCAGTGAGGTCTACAGAGTCACAGGTACAAGTAACAGCCTTAAGAGAAGCAATATAGGCACCATTCTTTTGTGATTCTCCTAGGACCCTGGTAAAAACCTGTGGTTCTCTAAAACTACATTTATGCGGGTTCCAAAATATTGCTTCAGCATACACAATGACATTTCATAACTGTCCGCAGGGTCCCTATCTCCATTGCCAACAGGTATCTCATCAATACTCTCATATATAGTCCGCCTTAAATTCCCAGGACGTACAAAAAGATTATTTGTTTTCTTGCAGGGGAAAACCTTTCACCCCCAACTGCAACCAATTAGGAATCAAATAGTTTCCTCCAACGTTTCAATGGCAATTTATGGGTCACACTCTTCAAATGGAGAAGCAGGGGGTTGAGACATGTTAGGTACCAACATTGGTCCCAGAGATGACTTTGTTGTTACTTGCAAAAGTGAAAAAGGCTAAAAACAGAAATATAATACTTATGTACATGGTCACAATCCTGTACAATGCATGGAAAGTGATATGCTATCCTCCGAAAATTACACACTGAGGGAAAACAACCCAAGAACTGCAGCTGAACGAGAAAAAGAGACTAGTTGAGTGCAGTCAAAATATGAGAAATCAAATGCCAATGAAACAGTGTCGAAAATTGAGGTAGGCAGGTTTGGCCCCCTGCAGGGATTTTCCAATGTCAAATTTTCTGAATCATAGTCTTGTCCAATTTGCTTGCTCACTGCATTAGTGGGATTCCCTCTCCTGAGTTTTTTTATTATCAGGGGTCAGATCTTCTTTGTGCTTTGGTGCCTCGAGAAGTAAGGAGCCCAGTGATAAATCCTGTGCAGTATTCCCTTTCCCTATGCCAGGTACTTGTGAGAGCCTGACATAGGGAGCTGAATTATGAGGCTTCAGTAGCATGGTAGACTTCTGGCACATTGTCTATAGTGTAATAACTGCATTTTGTCCAATAGTCTACTTCATCCTGCATTTTTATTTTAACTGTTTATTACCTGCCTTAATTAGACCTTCCTGATTAACTAGACTTTCCTGAAAGTTCAACTTTGGACCTTTATTTAGAGTTCAGAGCTCAATTTCAACCCATGTGTAAACACATGTTTACACGTGAATTGGACTATGAGTTGAGTGATCATGATATTTACCATGTATGTTGAATACCACACCCTAAACTTGTAATGAAAGGGTTAGACTCTATTGCCGTTGCCTTGAGCAGCAACAGTTTGGCAGCTTAATGTATGCACAATATTCTGCTCTCACCTTCCCTCTTTTGCTACTTACTGTACTTTCTGGATCGAGTTGGGACATCAAAACGCTAACGTTGAACCTTGGGAATTAACTAAGGCATAAATATCCTCATATGCTGTATAATCATCATGTGGAAAAGCCAGGTCTGTGCAGCCTTGCAATTGGCTTGTGTTTGTGGTACATTCTGGGTTGGCATGAACACACTTTTTAGCCCTGTTCATTCCAGCTCCTTATGCGTATGGTGGGTTTTTGGTATTAGAGCTTCATGCTGCCCTTACGCTTTCTTTCATATAATGACTGCTGTTTCTCTTTTTAGGACAGTGGGGTTCCATGAGTGCCTTTTGCTTTCCATCATGCTCCTGGGGTCATTGACCTTTAGTAGGCTTGATACCCTCATGTCTTCAGATTGGGGTTATCTTTGCCTGTTTTTGGTGTGCTCAGGTATCTTCTCTGTGTCCACTTCACTGTATATTTTGCTAAATCACCAGGCAGTAAGGTTTCAGGTCTGCCTCAGTCTAAGTTTGTGACTGCTACTATAGACAATAGTAAACTGATTAAGTGATTACCTATCACATATGCTGTCATCTTCATGTCATGAGTTGAGGTCCTGGCTTGACCTTCTTGGACCTTCAGCTACCATTTATCAGCAACTTAAGCAGCAAAAAGCGAATGTTACAACCTGCTTTGTTCCATTCCCCGTTGTTCCGGTGCATTGCTTTTTGCATACCAATCCAGTGGCTTGGGTCACCTTTATGGGGAGGGGGAGATGATGAGGAGGAGGTAAATAATAAAATAAATGGAGAAAATATTTAAAAAGTACCTTATTTGCCATTTCGCCGTTCCTCCAACTCCTGCCTCCTCACTCCTCTTCTGGTGTGCCAGCATTCCATAGGACACCAGTGCAGGCTCCCGTGCAATCCTGGTGCTGCTTTCATGCAAAAGCTAGCATGAAAGCAGCATCAGGATTGGTCTGAGTGGCGGTGATTGATAAACACAGCTGGGCTGGAGAACCCTAAGTGGACATTTGTGTTGGCCGGCCTCAGACAGTTGGACAAACACACATGCGCACCTAGATGCACTCTCCCCTCTTCCTACCCTTTCCCAACTCCCAGGGCCCAGTCCCTACCCTCCCTGTAGTGCTGGCTGAGCCAGCAGATGAAAAATAAAACAATAGTGTAACTATTGTTTTATTTTTCATCTCCTGGCTCTTGGCCAGGAGGGCCGACGCAGTTCTGCCATTGCAGAGGATCCACCCTTGGCCTTTCGCCCTATTCATTAACCTTATGCTGGAATTGAGTTGGCATGATTAAGTCTTTGTTACTGTCCACATGTCTAGCAGCTTTCCTTTCGATTTTGGTTGCAGAGAGCTAAGAGCTTTTGGAGTTATTTTACTTTTTACCTGATATCCCCAAGAATGTATCCTTCCTGAGTTCAAATGCTTTCAGCTGGGATCCTTTACGACTGCAGGTGACCACAGACTACAGGGATGCTGTACACATTTTTTCTGGGGGAGAAGCTTGGAAAATATTCCAGACAGGTGAACCCTTGAAGATTGGTAAATATCTAACCCTAAAATGTCCCGAGACAGCGCAGTGATCACATAAAATGAAGCATACATTTTTAAATGGGAAACCGTAAGAGATTTTCTTTAGTTTGGTCACAGAAAAATAAGTGGTGAAAATAAAAGCAAATTAATCCATACAATTCGGGGAAAATTAAAAGTCAACGGGCAGAATGATTGACCACTGGTAATTACGGCTGCATTTTAGTCCACCGTGCACCTCTTCAGACAGGAACAAGCCATATGCAAACCAACTTTGATCACACTACACCCCTTCTGTAGAGCTCTCTTGACTTCTGCCATCACCAATAGAGTTTTCTTGCATTGCACAAGGAACATTTTTGAACATTTCTGTATAAGACAGGCTTGGTGTCCAGGTTCAGTCAGAGTGAGTGCTAGTGAAAATGGTAATGAATGGGCAATCATCAGATCTTCGGCCACTTCCAGTGAAATAGCAGCTATTGGCTGTTCGGTTGCAAAATTGGTGTTACAGATGATGAATTGGTTGTGATTTCACCATTAACAGCTCCTTCTGCACCCTCAAGATAAAGGAAGTAGAATATAGAAGCAGGTGAATGGAGTGTCTGCCTTTTTGTATCACTCTTATTGTAAG
Source organism: Pleurodeles waltl (assembly GCF_031143425.1). NCBI lineage: Eukaryota > Metazoa > Chordata > Amphibia > Caudata > Salamandridae > Pleurodeles > Pleurodeles waltl. The sequence continues at coordinate 631,745,451 of NC_090443.1, forward strand.
CAGTCTTTTATCACCTGTATTTATCTATTTATATAACAGTTCTATAAAGTGAAAAGGGGCACCGACTATACAGATAGGCTAGTACGAATCAAGGTCTGACGATGAACTAAAGCCGAGAAAACGAGAGGGAAGCGAGGAAAAGGGTGGTGGAACAGTGAAATGGTTTGAGTGAGAAAGCTGAGACCGTGGCAATGAAACAGATGAGAAAGACGGGAAGTGGACAGCACGGCAGGAGATAAATTGAAGGAAAATGGAAGGCAGGGCATATTACTGATGTGCGCAATACATTGCCTCCCGGCAGATAATAAGTCCAGGTTCTCAATGCGTTCATTCTAGGAGCAGACTTTCTCTATGAAGGTATTTTGTGCCTTGGGGAAGCCTTTTCTTAATATTAATATTAATATTGGTAAAACATTGTGGTTTTTAACTGTGATAATTGAGGTGTACCCTTTTTGGGTTTCAGGGCTATCTTCCACTGAGATGTTCTTGTTCATGAAAGTAATTATTGTCTATGTTTCCTGATGTCAGAATCATGTTTGCGTTTGGAGTTCAGGAGTACGGAGTCTATTTAAAAGTTCTGAATTAGTGCGGTTTATCCATGATTAGTAACTAGTGAGGTTACTTGTTTTTCTAATCACTCGGTGCTCATGTCAGTGAGTTTTTTGTGAATCACAGGCATCAGACCCATCAGAGCTGAGACAAACTTCCGTTTGTTAAATATTTAGCCGGTTGTTTGAGGCGCTTCTGTTTGGTACAGTTAAGGTGGTCAGTGCTGTGAAATGTTGATGCTGTTGTCTTTAATTCAATGGGACTTTTATGTATCAGTATTTTCCAATTGTCACTACTGGATTTGCTGCGCCACCATGATGTCAAAGTTAGAATGAGTTTTCTTTTCTGACTTTAGATATTTATTTCCACTCTAAAGTCGATCCAGCGGTCGTGGGAGACGAGTCGGATTTTAAAGTTTTATGATTATGAAACAACTATTTGTTCTGCTAAAGAGATAACATAATTCAGGTTTCTAGTCAACATAAGTACCTATGGTGCCATTTTGCTGTGTTACGCCTTTGTATCTGGAATTATGGCACGTTCTCCTCTATATGCATGGATCTTTTCGAGCAGGTGTGATCTTGCTTTGCTATTAAAGTTGTCACTTACTTTCTCTTTTGTTCATGGATAAGATGTTGGTGTTGTGGGCCCCTTTCCTATTGTTGCCACTACTGCTGCTTGCATATAGCAGTTCTTTAATTTGCTTGGCAGACGTGGAGACACTGTTTTGCAGTAATCTTGGAAGGAATGGCTTTGCCCTACCGAGCCTCATTGTGACAGGCATATTTGTGCTCTATTAAATGAAAACTTTCTTTTGCCTTGTCATGTGCAACCTGAATATCAAAACAACAATATTAATGGAAAACAATATCAAGGACAGAATATTAGAAACAAAATATCGGAATTTAATTCTGGATTTTCAACACCTCACTCCACTGAAAAGTGCATATATCTTCAAGGTATGCAGATATCGAGTAAGGAAGAGTAACTCCATACTTTCCTATGTACTTATCTTTCAATATTTTGTACCTTGATAGTTTGCCCTTAATAGTATTGTACTACAGTATTGATGGTGTCATTTTTCAGTAGCACAACCTGCCCTGTTTCTTTAGACAGACTTCTGTTTTGTATTTGCGACTTGTCTGTTCATGTTACTCAACTCATGGGCATCATGCACTCTGGATGTATTCTGCTGCTTTTCTTACAGCACATTCTTCAAATATTAACAACATGATTTTGTCAAGGACGGTCTCTACTCCTCCTGCTCAGTAGTTTCGTTGTTTCTAAACGGGATGTAGGAGGCTGCCTGCAATGAACCTTTATGAATAGGTCACTTTTGACTTTAAATTTTGAGAAAGGTGGACATGGTCTTAATGGCAGGTTGAAAGCCAAGAATAGTTCACTTTTTGAAAACTATTCCCTGGAGTGCAGTTCATTTGACAAATGAATGCATTTCTTTTTATGACCTGATTCCGGTTGTTCTGTGGTCATATTGTCTACTGATATCATGGTTTACGTTTCATAACCATCCTATCATTTTTTTTAAAGGAACCACTTTATCTGTCGTCTTTATTCGGAGAAATCATAGCATTTTATACTTGCACTTTTCCCATTTCCTACGGGAGAAATTTGACACAATTCAGGGTCGCTTTCTTTGACATATTTGTTTTGTTGAATGTCTGGTTTTAGTTCCTATGTTCAAGTCAGCAAAGCCACCTCAGCAAAAACAAATGTGATTTATGAAAGGGAACACTGGTGACAAGAAAGTTCAAGAGCTAATAGCTGTTTGCTGTTATGGCTCTCCGATTGCTTCACAACATTGTTCTATGTGTTCACTTGAATTGACCCTTAGTTGTATGGCACAGTCTTATGGATTGGATATATAGAGAGACGTAATTGTGTGGTGGCGTATTTCTCACTATGATCTGCCCTTTTGTCCATTCCAGAATGCCATTCTGAGTAGGGTGCGCCAACATGTCCCAATCATTTTCCAATGCCAGAAATTCTAATTGTGGACTCCCATATTCTAGGACTGCTTAGATATTTTTGACAGGGCTGATATGGGTTCCCAGTCCATCCCTGCACATGTTGGTGAGGTCCACAAACACAGTCACACTCATCTGCTACTGTTCCCTACTAAGGCAAAATAATGCCTAATCTGCCCAACATAGGGGCATATTTACAAGCCCCTTACGCCACCTTACCGTCATGTTTTTGATGCCAAGGTGGCCTTTTCCCCACTGCATATTTACAAAGTGGCGCAATGCAAGCATTACATCAATTTGTAACCCTTTGCACTCATTATGCCTCAGACAGGCATAAAGTATGCAAGGGAGGCATTCCCATTAGGGGCCCCAAAAAATGGCCCAGTGAAATTTAAATTTCCCTGCATCAATTTTTCCATCATTTTTTACACCTGCTCAGAACAGGCGTTAAAATGACACACCCATTGAAATCAATGGGCCACCCTGTGCTTTGCTACACTAGTGTAGTAGAGTGCAACAATAGCGTCAAAAATGTTGATGCTATTGTACTAATGACCACCATGGTGCGCTGTATTTGAAATACTGAGCAACCATGGTGTTGTTATGTGGCGGTAGGGGCACGCACGAAAAGTGGTGCATCGGTCCCAATGCACTACTTTCCTGTAAATATGCCCCATAGTTCTCATAAGTGTTTTGATTTTCAGTCCTATATCTACTGATTTGTAATGAAGGAGGCACACATCAATGAATTGAACCCATCCGTGTGGATCACAACCAGTGGCTGACGCCATGGAAGGGTTTTAAAAATCCTCCGATGCACTGCACCACAGGATTTTTTTTGTTTATCCCTAGATCTCCCCCGCCTCCACTCCTGCCCATCAATGACATCAGGGCACTTTGAGGTGCGCTGGCATCACATTTTTTCCTCACTGAGGCAGCAGAGGAGCAGGTAAGCGTCCTCTTGCCACTCTGGTGGGGAAAAACGAAAAAGGTCAGAACAGCCTCCCCAGATGCCAGGGAGGCATCGATGGAAAGGGGAGACACTCCCCTTTCCATCAGTGCCTTCCTAACACCATTTCCTGGCCATGGATCGCAGCGCAGTTGTGATTGATGGCCAGGAAGTGGCACCAGGGATCTTGTTTGGGGGTGTCATCCCCCATGTAAGTGGGCTGGCCACCCTGCTGGAGGCATAATAAAAAAAACAAAAAACATGTTGGGGTTCTCCTGGGGGAGCAATCACGCCTCTGGGGACTAGAATTAATGTTTTTAAAAAAATGGCAGTGTCGGTACTTTCTACACGGGCCTACCCTTAGGGGTTCAATTTATTATAGTTTTTAAAAAATCGTTTTCCCTGGGGAGGCAATTGCGCCCTCCCCGGGAATATTTAAAAAAAAATGAAAATGTTGGGGTCAGCCCTTAGACTGACCCCCTATGGGGGCATTTTTTATATATCTGCTTTGCCATCGGGTCACAATCGGCCCCAGAGAAAGCACACATGTTTAAAAAAAGAAGTAATGTAGAGAGTCAGTCATCTATCTCTCTCTCTCTCTCTATATAGATATATATATATAATAATATTCATATATATATATATAGAGAGAGAGAGAGAGAAAGAGAGATAGATAGAAAGAGAAAGAGAGAGAGCAGAGAGAGATAGATTCTCTCTATGTAGAGATAGATCTTTCTTTTGTCTAGTGGCAGTTTTTACACCTTAAAGTAGCACAGATGGTTTTCATGCCTGCTGCAAAGGATATACATGTATTTAGCTGAGGGGATTAGTAAAGCCAGGTGTTACCAGCACTTTAAAACAAATGCCTTACATTTCAGTGCAGGGAAGTCCTGGAATCTAGAGGCAGCCACAAATTTTCCACAACCCAGCGTTCCACTAAGTCTCCAGGGAAAAACATTGCCTCACTTGAGTGGGTGGGCAAGTGACCACGACAGGGAAGTACCCAAAACGGATTGTGAAGATATCAAAATTACCTATCACAAAACAGCCTGGTTTGGTAATACAGTCACCTGGGTATTTGGTCCTGGGCAAGGTGGTCATATAGTGAAACCTACCAAACCCAGACATTTCTGAAAAATATGCACCCGGGGCAGTCCACGGAAGTGTGGCGTGTTTGGATTTCAAAACGTTTTCTTTCTCAGAGTAACCTCCACAATTGAAACGTTGATTAAAAACACTACTTTTCCTTGCTTTTCCATCACGAAAACTACAGGAATGTGCAGGGAGCCACAAAATTCCTACCACCCACTTGTCCTGATAAAAACACAACCCCACTTGTGTCTCTGTGCCAAGTGCCTGCATCAAAAATGGATCACTCCAGGGCTAACAGTGGTCCTCATGAAAGCACTACCCATTGACCCTTGTGTGATCCCTTCCTCTCATGGGCACCAGCCTATCCACACAATTGAAGTACCATTATTATTGGGTGACATGGGGGAATGCTGGGTGGAAGGAAGTTTGTGGCTTCCCTCAGATTCCAGAACTTCCCATCACCAAAATGTGAGGAAAAAGTGTTTTTGTCAAATTTTGAGGTTTGCAAAGGATTCTGGGTAATAGAACCTGGTGAAAGCCCCACAAGTTACCTCATCTTCAGTTCCCCTAGGTGTCTAGATTTGAAAAATGTGTGGGTTTGGTAGGTTTCCCTACATTCCTGCAGCGTTACAGTCCAAAATCCAGCTTGGCACTTCCCAAAAAACCTGTAAGTTTTCTATGTAAAAATGTGATATGTCTGTGTTGCGTTTGCTGTGTTTACTGTAGTGTTTAGTAAGCCTACCCACACAAGTGAGGTACCATTTGTATCAGGAAACTTGGGGGAATGTCGGTGGAAGGAAGTTTGTGGCTCCTCTCAGATTCTGAACTTTCCATTAGCAAAATGTACAAATAACTACTGCTTTTCAACACCATATTTTGTGCCCATTTTGGAAATACAAAGGTTTCCTCGATACCTATTTTTCACTCTTTATATTTTACCAAATAAATTACATTATTCCCGGTATACAATGACAACCCATTGAAAGGTGCAGCTCATTTATTGGCTCTGGATACCTATGGTTCTTGATGAACCTACAAGACCCATATATCCCCACAAACAGAAGAATCCAGAAGACGTAACAGTATATAGCATTAAAAGATCTGATCCATAGATGGAAAAAGTTGCAGAAGAAAACATAGACAAAAATGGCTGTTTTTTTAAACTCAATTTTAATATTTTTTTATTTCAGCTGTTTCTGTAGGAAAACCTTGAAGGATCTACACAAATGACTCTTTGCTGAATTTAGAATTTTGTCTACTTTTCTGAAATGGTTATGTGTCTGGGATCCACCATTGGTTTCATACCCATTTCTGTCACTAACTGTAAGGAAGATGAAAGCACAAACATAGTAAAAACCGGAAATATTTCCCTAAAATGGCAAAATTGCATTGAAAAATTTGATTTACTGATTCAAGTCTGGCTGTTCTTGAAATCTGGGAAAATAGTGATTTTAGCTCTGCAAACCCTTTATTGATGCCATTTGCAGGAAAAAAAAAAAAACATGCTTACTGCTTCAGCACTTTTTCTCATTTCCCTTCGAAAATACAAATTATAGCTTTATTTTGGCTAATTTATTGGTCTACTCCAGGAGAACCCACAAACTCTGGGTACCTTTACAATCCCCAGAGTGTTGGAAAACAAGGATGTAAATTTAGTGTGGATAGCTTATATGGACAAAACATTATGGGGGCCTATGCACGAGCTACCCCAAATAGCAAAGAAAGGGCTCGGAACAGGTGGTGAGGGGTGGGAGGCCCAGCAGCTAAGGGGTTAAGGATGAATGATAAGTTAACAAAAAGTACATGCATGTATTTTCAACATTTTCATTATTTTTTATTTTGATCTTTAATTTAATTATTAAATGATCCTACAATAAATGTGATTTTCACTTTATTTCCTCTGTGTTTTATTATGTGTTCACATGTTGTAGGTACTCCAGCTAACTATAACATATGAACCTCAGTGGTATTTTGAGTTTAAAATGGCATAATTGTATTCTTGAAATTATATTTTAACCTCACTTTAATTTGATTTACATTTTTCCAGTGGGTAGTCACTGGGTAATTAAAGTTGTAGGCTGTTCTATTGGAAAGGCATTTGTTGTGCTACTAAGAACCTTGCCCCCCTTTTACAAATCCACACAAAAATTTCCAAAACTGTGCTACTTTATGACTTGTTTGTGCATGGAAACATTTGGAGTGATCTGTTAACTGAGAGCCTGAGAAAAAAGAGGGGTCCCAAAACACAAGATCCTCATGCATTTTCTTTTTAAGGAAATGCTACAGAAAAAAAACTGCTGAACGGAATTACACCTTAAATTTGGCAGGAAGCGAGATCTTAGTCTGCAGATTGTGCCTTTTGTAATTTGGTGTATATCTGTTCAATCTCTTCTTTTAGGAATTAAGGGTCAAACATATTTATGCATATTTATATTTAAGTTCCATGAGCAAATCATGAGGGGAAATTGTTTTCTGTCATCCCAGCAAAGCATCAGTATTTTTCACATAGTAAAATCACCTGAGAACTCACTAGAATGCCTAAAACGGGTATAACCCCACTAACTAATGATTTTTGTTGTGACACAGAGTCCTCCGGTGACTGGTAGAATAAGATTGCCAAACATGCTTTTAACACTTATGCCTTTCTAACGTGTATTTTACCACAAATGCCTTTATCACACATTCATATTAATCAATATTAATGAATACCTTCACCTTGCAATTTTTGTATAAAAAATATTTATCTAGACACTCAGGGCCTAGAGCGCAATGGTCATGCCACAATGGGACCACAAGCTTTGCCAATTCTTCACACAAGAGGGCCTGGATGTCCAGGCGTTCCTGCCCTGGAGATTAATACCCACCTCTCTGCCAGCTTTTACGTGGCAGAAACACAGCCATGTAAATTCTGATGGAGACGAGGTGCAGGGTGTCCCATGGGGGCCCCTGCGCTGCCCATGCGCTTGGCATGGGCAGTGCAGGGGATCTCCTGGCGGGCCCCATCGCGTTACGGGTGCTGGTTCAACCCATGCACTACAGCATAGCTGCCAGCTCTAATATGAGGAGGGGTCAATGTTTTAGACTGTCCCCACCTGGGGCAGTGGGGAGAAATGGTCTCTGACCCAGTGGGGAACTCCTAATGGGGTCCACGGGAAGGCGGCTGCACTGCCGGCAGCCTAACCGTGGGACTTCGTCGAACAGTGAAAAACATCTGCCGAAGTCATGATTAAGCCCTAATTAAAAAGAAAAAAGTAATTCTGGAGTTACAAAAACTGATAGGATATCCTTAACAATGTAATAAAAATGCTTTTTAATATATTTCAAATGTGACCTACCAAAATGGTGGACCCCTATACCTGAAAAGGACTGATTGGACACATCAAATTTCATACAAAATTGAATTACAGGTACAGTCACTTCTTTATTTTTAAAAATGACAAGAAAACAAACGCATAGGCCCTCATTATGACATTGGTGATAAATGCCAAATACTGCTGTGGTGACTGCCACCAACATACCACTGTGGAGGTGAACATCTATCTGCCAGATTATGACACACACACGAAGAAACAACAGAAAACTGCCACAACCACAAATCCGCCAGACCCATCAAAGGTCAGAACTACCACCCATGCAGTTACACTACCAAAACAATGCCCTCCAAATAATGAACCACAAATCACCACAGCGGACATTCAATGGTGGTAAACCATTGGCGTGCACACCGCCAAGGTGGGAATGGCCACCCAAATACAAAACAAGACAATATTGGCCAGAACAAAAAAGAAAACCTGGCACAATTACATTTACCCGACAAACCCACCGATGGCACTATAAAACACACCCCCACAACACCCAAAAGCCTTTTCAAACACTAGAAGACCGCCATAACTTGCAACGCCAATCCCACAGACAACTGCACACACATACCACAACTATCCATTCATCCCTCATGCACCACACACCCCACACCCCACCACATCACACATCACCATCTGCACCACACACACACCACACAAAAAACATGTCCCCACAAAGGCACCTCGTTTCACTGATGAGGAGTTGCGGGTCATGGTAGAGGAAATAGTCAGGGTAGAGCCACAGCTGTTTGGAGCACAGATACAGCAGATCTCCATTGTCAGGAAGATGGAGCTGTGGCGGAGAATTGTGAACAGAGTGAACGCCGTGGGACAACATCCACTCACAAGGGACAACATAAGGAAGAGGTGAAACAACCTACAGGGGAAGGTGCATTCCATTGCAGCAAGGCACCAGCTTGCCATCAAGAGGACCGGTGGTGGGCCCCCACCTCCTCCCCCACAGCTGACAGCATGGGAAGAGCAAGTCTTGGCAATACTGCATCCTGAGAGACTCACTGGAGTAGCCGGAGAACTGGACATTGGTGAGTCACCATTTACAACTTCTCACCCCTATACCTGCATGCCACCTCACCCCCTCACCCTGACTCCCTTCACCCCACTCCATCTCACACAGTGCTCGACCCCAAGTACCACACCTAAATGTCAACCCCTGCATGCCTTACACACTGCAAGCACATCCCTTCCAACTCTGCATGCACACCCACTACCAATGCATGCACAGCATGTAGAACTAACAATCCCACAATCCATCGCAACACACTACCAAAGGTGGGAGGACAACATCAATATCATTGGGAAAAGTAGAAATGTAGAATATGTCACAGACAAGTAACCTAACAGATCGCTTACATCCCCACAGGTGACCCAGCCGATGTCAGCAATGAGGAGGTGCCACGGCTACCCAGTCCCCCACCAGAAGATGCCCCCATTTATGACAGCAACTCAGGAGCTCTGGATTTGGATGAACTCCCTGGTCCCTGGCTGGATTGTCTGGTTTATGGTGTTCCTCTGTCTGTGTTTCCTCTGTAGGTCAGCGCCCATCAGAGGAAGGGGTTTTGGCATGCCATTGTCAAAGACGTGCAGACCCTGCTGGTTCATAGCCAGCAGAGCACCCACTGCAGGAAATGGTGGGAGGACCTGAGACACTGGGCCCAGAAGATCGCAGAGGCCCAGCTGGCGTCGGCCTCCCAATGAGGGAGGGGTGCCCATCGGCCCATAATGCATGGACGAGGCCCACACAAGATACCCAATCAAAATAGAGAGAACACTGCAGGGGCATCAGATGAAAACAAAACAGGCACCTCAGGGGGAAGGGAATGGGGGTGCACCTCAGCCGGATGAGTGCACAACACCAGCTCCACGAGGGGGCTCCATGCCCACTGCTTTATCCTTGGGAGTGCAAAGCCACAGTATCTCAAGTCTCTCCAGTGCGTGGGTTGCCCACTGCTTTATCCTGGGAAGTGGAAAGCCACAGTCTCTCAAGTCTTTTCAGTGGGTGGGTTGCCCACTACTTTATCCTGGGGAGTGCAAAGCCACAGTCTCTCAAGTGGAAAACAGTCTCCACTGGTTCTGGAGGGGGCTTTGTGCCCAGAGTGCTTCATCCTGCCTAGGACAGAGGCAGTGGATGTGACAGTCCACTGATGGTGGGGCAACATGGAAGCTGCCCAGGCCCCTGAAACTGACCACCACCCTCGCACGAATGACCACTGGGGAGGGCAGCCATGTCTGTGGTGCTGCCACTGGCTCAGGATGTGTCATGGCCGCTGGCGGTGCTGGCAGTGGGCTCAGTAGCGGCGGTGCTTGCTGCGGTCATTGGGCAGTGGTGCTGGTGGCGGACTCACTGACATCTGTGCTGGTGGCAGTGTCATGAGCGGCGGTGCTGGTGTTGGGCTCACTGACCACGGTGCTGCTGAAGGGCACAGTGTCTGCGGTGCTGGTGAAGGACTCAGTATCTTGGGTTCTGGCGGCGGTGCCCGTGGCGGCGGTGCACATGGCGGTGCCGGTGGCAGTCTTGTCCGCTGTGCAGGTTGGCGGCGACGTTGACTTGCCTATCCTTTTCAGGCCTTTCCCCACCTTGGATGGTGGCGCAGCTGTCTTGCCACTCCCAACTGTTGTCTTGGCTGAGCCCTTGGGGGCAGGTGTTTTGGCCTTCTCCCTCCAGGATGTGGGCAACTTCTTCTGTTTTGGAGGTTGGGGAATGTCCTTGGACTCGCTCCTTGGGACACTGGCAGCCCTGTTGCTTGGCGCACTCCAGAATCCGGATATTTCTTGCACCACTGTGCCCGGTGAAGTGGTGGCTGAGGTGCTGGGTTGGGACCTGGAAAGGCGGGCCCTAGCGGGTGGACGGGGGGTGTAGGGAAAAGGTCAACATTTGAGAGGAAAAGCTTTTTTGACACACTGAGAGGGGTAGATGGAGGGGGTTTGGGAGTGGAGGAAGAGGCAGTGGTTGTAGGAGGTGTTCGTATGCTGACTTTGGGTGAAGGTGAATGGGCTGGAGGCTGTTGTGAGGTGGATGGCTGTAGGGTGGGTGTGTAGTTTGGGAGGAGGGCTCACAGACACACTGGGAGAGGACACAGGGGATGTGTGAATGGTAGTGGGGCTGGTGACTGCACGTGAGCGGTGTGTGGTAATGGGTGTGCTGGTGATGGAGGTAGTGGCTGATGTAGTACATGCAGGTGTGAGTGGAGACATGACAGGGAGGGAGGAGGGAGACATGGAGGAGGGGGACACAGTGGAGGCAGTGGATGTTGGCATGTCTGCATGGGTATGATGCTTGTGTGAGTGCCTGTGGGATGTGTGGTGGTTATGTTTGCCTGAGCCACCCTTGTGTGTTGAGGTGTGTGTATGCTGGTCTGATGGTGTGCTTGGGATAGGCTGAGGTACTGGGGATTGGGTCTGGGTGGAGGAAGTTGGAGGGGGAGGCTGGACACAGGGACAATGTCTGCCATCAGTGCAGAGGCCAGAGCCTGAAATGCTCTCTGTTGGGCTGCCAGGCCAGAATGAATTCCCTCCAGGTATGCATTGGCCTGCTGCAACTGCCTCTCTACACCCTGGATGGCATTCAGAATGGTAGACTGCCCAACAGTGACGGATCTCAGGAGGTCAATAGCCTCCTCACTGAGGGCAGCAGGGCTGACTGGGGCAGGGCCTGAGGTGCCTGGGACGAAGGAGATGCCCACCCTCCTGGGTGAGCGGCCACGGGACACACGCCGAGGGGCTGCTGGGAGGGTGGTGCTTGTAGTGGGGGTGGCAGCTGTACCTGTTGATGCAGGGGGCACAGAGGGGCCCACCACCGCAAGGGAGCTCCCATCAGAGGAGGAGTCGGTGTTGCAGCGCTCCTGTCCCCTCAGTGGAGCTCCCCTCGCCCTCCATCCCACTGGTGACTTCTAACTCTGTTGTCTCGGCCTCCAGGGCCATGTGGGAGGCAGCTCCCTCGTGCTCCGGTGGCACAGCTCCTCCGCCTGATGATGCTAATATACACAAGAACAGGGACACAACAAAAAGGGGGGGAGAAAGAAGAAAGACATGTTCAGTGCATGCAATACTGCTACTGTTGGCGGACACTACAGACACAGCAGCCCTCTGCACTACGCCATGCACTTAGAGTTCCCTAATTAATCAGAGGGACATGGGGTACATGGCCTAAGCCCGATTGCTGCACACCTTGAAGTCACAGGAGCCTGACTAGGTGTTGATGGCTCTTACCACTGGTGGGGTTGGGGTGCCACTTAGCCTACCTCACAAAGGGTCCTTGCCTACAAAGCTCGCCCTAGTCTAGGGGAACCAACTGCCCAGCTCCCCCACCCAGACACCTCCAATGCACGCACAGTCAGATGGATGTGACGGTACTCACCCCCCTTGTGGCTGCTGAGATGCCCTCAAGCACCCATCCAACTCCGGATACGCCACTGCCAGGATCCGGAACATCAGGGGGTTCATGGTGCGACGGGCACCCCTCCTACGTTGGGAGGCCATCCCCAGCTGGGCCTCCACCATCTTCTTGCTCCAGGGGCGAATGTCCTCCCATCTTTTCCGGCAGTGGGTGCTCCGTCTGTGGTGGACCCCCAGGGTCCGGACTTCCTTGGCGATGGCACGCCAAATATCCTGCTTCTGGTGGGCGCTGAGCTAGACGAATGGTACAGGGCAAAAGGAAAAACTGTAACCGTCCGGATCGTCACAGTCATTGGCCCATGTTCCCACCCTTGCCCAGACGCACATACACTCACCGTCCGATAATGCAGGCCTCATCCCCCCCACCCCAGTATCTTCCATCCACACCAGTCCAAACAGGCATTGCCAATACAGCAGGCTCACAGTGTACTCATCTGTTTGTCTAGAGGACCGTAGAGTAGCGTGTACTGGGGGAGGACCCCATCCACTAGTTTGTCCAACTCCTCCGATGTGAAGGCAGGGGCCCTTTCCCCAGACACATGAGCCATTGTTGCTTCCAGACCGAGGTCACAGCAGCACTTAAATGTAGGTCCTCTCCTGTCGAAGATCAGGTATCAAGTAATCGAACAGACAGAAAATGGTGGTCACGTCCACGTTGGTGCGTACCGTCACCGCCGGCATATATCATCATTGGCTCCTGGGACCCATAGGGTCCAATGTTAACCTATGCAGGATTGCGCTGCGGTCTTCGACTGCCTACCACGACGGTGTACAACGCCAGCGCAGTTTCCTCATATCCCCTTGTCCCACATTACAGGTCAGTCAGCCACCATTTGAGGGTGCCACATGGCATTAATTTTAAATGTGTCACACATATCTTGGCCTTGCATACACACAGAGACAGGCACATAGCGGATTGACAAATGTGCGCAATAAAATTGTATTTTTCCTACCTCCCTGTTGGCTGATTCTGTACTCGCTGTTCTCGTTCATAGGGCACGTCCGCTGGGGCAGGTGAGGAGATGGTGGCATCCTCCGGTGTACAGACCGCTGGTGGATCTGTCGACGATGGAAGAGAGACATGTAATTGTCACCTACAGACCTGATTGTGCCACAATCCAGGAACTGTGTGCCCAGTTGGAGCCACACCTGATTTCAGCTATCTGCCATCCCACAGGGATCCCCCCTCTAGTGCAGGTCCTCTCAGTACTCCATTTCCTAGCAAGTGGGTCTTTTCAAACAACAGTGGCCATAGCATCAGGGATGCCCCAAAAATGTTCCCCAACGTGTTGTCCAGAGTGTTGTCTTCCCTGCTGAAACACATGTGCAGCTACATCGTGTTCCCTCAGGTGGAGGATTTGCCTACAGTGAAAGGTGACTTCTATGCCCTGGGACATATCCCCAACATCATAGGTGCCATTGATGGGACACATGTGGCCCTGGTCACCCCCACGCAGGAGTGAACAGTTGTACAGAAACCTGAAGATCTGCCGTTCTATGAATGTGCACAGCTCCCATGTGAACGCCAAGTTTCCTGGCTCAGTGCATGACGCTTACATTTTGAGTAATAGCAGCATCCCTTATGTGATGGGACAACTCCAGCGGCACCATGTGTCGCTAATAGGTGAGGACAAGGACCCTATACTCTGAGAATAGTTGTCTGGGTCTAGTGTTGTCCCTAATGGTTAGCGTGTGTCTAACAGTTGTCCCTCAACATTTGCAGGTGACTCTGGGTACCCCAACCTGTCATGGCTACTGACCCCAGTGAGAAATCCCAGGACAAGGGCAGAGGAACGCTACAATGAGGCACATGGGCAAACTAGGAGAGTCATAGAGAGGACGTTCGGCCTCCTGAAGGCCAGGTTCTGGTGCCTCCATGTGACAGGTGGTTCCCTCTACTACTCACCAAAGAAGGTGTGCCAGATCATTGTGGCCTGCTGTATTCTGCACAACTTAGCTTCGCGAAGACAGGTGCCTTTTCTGCAGGAGGATGGTCCAGAAGAGGGTTTTGAGGGAGCTGTGGAGCCTGTGGACAGTGAAGAAGAGGAGGCAGACCAGGAGGACATAGACAACAGAAACACTGTCATCCAGCAATACTTCCAGTGAGACACTGGTAAGAAGACATCAAAACCTCCTACATATGATAAAATTGTAAGACCTATCATCTGTCTGTCACTTTCACCCAGTGTATGGGCCCTGATTTGTCACGTTGCCTTTCCATTTCACAGATGTGTGTCCCACTGTGTGACCTCTGGTATGTTACCTCATGGACCAGAGCTGTGTGACATAGGTATGTTGACAAATTGAATGGACATTGGTATTTTCCTCAGTTATTGCAAATACACATTTGTGAAAGCACAGACTGACTTCAGATTGTTTTGAGATTTAAGGGTGGTTATTGAAGTACAAAATGGTGGAGGTGGTATTAAAGTGGTCAGGGGTGATGGTGGAGGAATGTCTTTGCCAGTGTTCAGTCTATTAGTCTCACAGGTGCATTGTCCGAAAGGACATAGGAAGTGGAGCTAGGGCAGTTTAAGGATGGACAGAATGACAAAGTGGGACAGAAGGATGACAATCAGGGTGGTCTCATTTCTTGGCGGGGGTCTTGGCATTGTTCTCTGTCTTTGTCCTGAATCTCAGGGACTGCTTGCGGGGTAGTTCTCCATCTGCAGGGTGTGGGGTGCTGGTGTTGTGGTCCTGTGGCGGTGCCTTCTGTCCACTAGCGCCGGCAGAGGTGGTGGGCAGTTCATCATCCAAGCTAGTCTCAGGGGCCCCATGTTGTAACACATTGTCCCTCCTGGTGTTCACAATATCCTTCAGCACCACTACAATGGTGCCTAGGGTGGTATTGATGGATTTGAGTTCCTCCCTGAACCCCAAATACTGTTCCTCCTACAGACGCTGGATCTTCTGAAATTTAGACAGTACCGTTGCCATTGTCTCCTGGGAATGATGGTACGCTCCCATGAGGTTGGGGAGGGCCTCGTGGAGAGTGGGTTCCCTGGGCCTGTCCTCCCCCTGTCGCACAGCATACCTCCCAGTTTCCCGGTTTTCCTGGGCCTCTGTCCCCTGAACCGTGTGCCCACAGCCACTGTCCCCAGGTGCCTGCTGTTCTTGGGGTGGTGGGTTTCCCTGGGTTCCCTGGTGTGGTGGACACACTGCTGCTTGAGGTGTCCTGGGGACAGAGGTATGGGCCCGCTGGGTGGGTGCTGTGCTGTTGTTTCCTGAGGGGGGAGGCTCTGTGGTGGTCTGTGTCAGGGGAACCGTCTGTCCCGAGGTCCGAGATGGGCCAGGCTCGTCATCTAGATCCAGTTGGACAGAGCTGCTGTCATCACTGTGGGCCTCTTCTGTGGGGGGAGTGGCAATGTCTGGAACCTCCTGTCCGGTGACGTTGGGTAGGGGTCCTGCAGGGGTGTAAAGGCATGATTATTGCATCTGTGTGTGCCATGGTGTGCAATGGGTGGGTGACCCTGTACCCCAGTGCTTACATTCTTGTGTAGGACCTTGTGTGATATTTGGTTTGGGCATCTGTGTGGGTATGTGTAGTGGACATGCATTGGTGATAGGTGTCCATGCTCTGTTGTTGCATTCAGGGCTTGGTGTTGGGTTGTTGGGTTGTGATAGTGGGTCATATGTGAGGAGCTGGAGTGATGGGGGTGAGGTTGAGGGTGGGGGTATGTGATAGCATGAAGGTAGGGTAGGGGTATATGGTAGTTAAAGATTTGACTTACCAGAGTCCATTCCTCCAGCTACTCCTGCGAGGCCCTCAGGATGCAGTATAGCCAAGACCTGCTCCTCCCATGTTGTTAGTTTTGGGGGAGGACGTGGGGGTTCGCCGCCAATCCTCTGAATCTCCATGTGGTGTCTTGAGACCACGGAACACACCTTCCCCGTAGGTCGTTCCACCTCTTCCTGATGTCATCCTGTGTTCTTGGGTGCTGTCTCACTGCATTGACCCTGTCCACGATTCTGCGCCATAGCTCCATCTTCCTAGCTATAGAGGTGTGCTGCACCTGTGATCCGAATAGCTGTGGCTCTACCCGGATGATTTCCTCCACCATGACCCTCAGCTCCTCCTCAGAAAACCTGGGGTGTCTCTGCTGTGCCATGGGGTGGTGTGGGTGATGTGTGAGGTGGTGTGTGTTGTGATGTTTAGGGGTGTGTGGTGTTTTGTGCGTGGATGTGTATTAGTAATGGTGTTGTGTGCCTCTGTCTGCTGGTGTGGTCTTTGCTTTTCTGTCTCTTGGCTTCTCCCAAATGTTCGGTAGTAAGGATTTGTGGGTAATGTGGGTGTGTGTTTTATATTGTATTGGCTGTGTGGGAGTGGTGTGTGTATGTGTATCAGGTGTGTGTATTTAGATTTGTCCAATGTGGTTGTGTTTTGTATATGTGTGTATATTTTGAGCGTGGCGGTGTGTACTACCAATGGAATACCGCGGTTGAAAGACCGCCGCGTGCATTCGTGGGCCGTGATAGTGTGGGTGTATTCCTGTTGGCGTGACGGTGGAGGTTTTGTTATCGTCAGTTTATCTCTGACCTTTGGTGTGGCGGACTTGTGTGGGTGTCTAGATTTTGGCAGATTCTGAGCTGTGGGTCGTAATAGCGGCTGCGGCGGTGTGTTGGTGGTCTTCTGCATGGCGGTAAGCGGGATTTACCGACAATGTTGTAATGAGGGCCTCTGTGCCTCTGTAATCATGTCATAGCTGTGGGATGCTGCTGTTACTCAGGACATATCACTCACTGGGACTAAGAATGGGCAGCATGCACAGACCCAGGATACTTGGCAGTGACGTGGGAGCTATACTGGTCAGCAAGGCACACCATCTGGACATTGAGGCCATATTTATACTTTTTGACGCAAAACTGCGCCAACGCAGTTTTGCGTCAAAAAAATTAGCGCCTGCTAACGCCATTCTGAAGCACCATGCGGGCGCCGTATTTATTGAATGACGTTAGCTGGCGTTAGCCGCCGGCGCCGTCTGGTGTGCGTTAAAAAAAACGACGTACACCAGGCAGCGCCGGCGTAGGGGGATATTGAGCTTGGGCGTCAAGAAATGGGGCAAGTCAGGTTGAGGCAATTTTTTCGCCTCATCCCGATTTGCGCCATTTTTTTTCACTCCCAGCCCCCTTGCCCAATGGCCATGCCCAGGGGACTTCTGTCCCCTGGGCATGGTCATAGGGCATAGTGGCATGTAGGGGGGCACAAATCAGGCCCCCCTATGCCACAAAAATAATTTTAAAAAAACACTTACCTGAACTTACCTTAATGTCCCTGGGATGGGTCCCTCCAGCCTTGGGTGTCCTCCTGGGGTGGGCATGGGTGACAGGGGGTGTCCCTGGGGGCATGGGAGGGCACCTCTGGGCTCCTTCAGAGCCCACAGGTCCCTTAACGCCTGCCTTTTGCAGGCGCAAAAACCGGCGCAAAAGCGGCCGTATGTCATTTTTTTTGACCCGCCCACTCCCGGGCGTGATTTTTGCCCGGGAGTATAAATCCGACGCACATGCCTCGGAGTCGATTTTTTAGACGGGAACGCAAAGTAGGTGTCCACGCTAAAAAATTACGCTAACTCCATGGACTTTGGCGCTAGACACGTCTAACGCCAAAGTATAAATATGGAGTTAGTTTTGCGTAAAAAAAAAATACGCAATTTCGGCGCAAACGGAGTATAAATATGCCCCTGACTGAGTGGTAACTCTTCCTATTTCTGTACACCGGTTCATTGGCCCCGGGGGGGGAGGGAGGCTAAGGCAATATGGGTCCCGTTATTGGCCCCAATCACATGTGCTATGTGTCTCATTGCGTAGAATCTAGCCTTCACTGTGAGCAAATCATCAACCTGGGGGAATGCGATGTAGCGGAACATGTGTTTGAGCTAGGCAGCCAGAACCCTTGGAAGCACAATAGAGAACACTGGCTGTGACATTCCTGCAGCCAAGCCCGCTGTCAACTGGAAAGAACCTGTTGCCAGAAAACAGAGAACTGATAGTATCTGCACAAGATGGGGTAATACTGTGGTACAACGGATAGGACGTAGCAGATCAGGATCCAATTGTGCACACAGCTCTGTGATTGTGGCCCTGTCCAGATGATAGGTGGTTATGATGTGCTTGTCCTCCAGTGTAGCCAAGTTCACAAGGGGTCTGTACATGGGTGCTTAACTCCTCCTCCTATTCCTCCCACAGGGGTTGGTACCTAAGGGACCCAAAAGTAAAAAGGGAGTGACAACAGGACCTATGGACACACAACTTCAGAGTACACAGAGCATGGACATATGATGGAAACTAGAATGATCTAGTTGTGTACATTTGACACCAATGACACACTTTTAAATTCAATTAATGAGTACTAGCAGTAGAAAATGCAAACCGCCTGTCCTGTATGCAGGGACAGGTGGAAGTGACCTCACTCCGCCGTCATTAGGTGTCATGGCGGAAGGCGGTTTGTTCCTCCATGCAATTCCTCATTGGATAAAATGAGGCTCTATGAAGTACAGGAACCAATGACGATCCATACCGGCGGTGACTCTGTTCACCGTCGCGGACTTGACCACCATTTTCTTCTTGCTGCCTCGCTTGATTCCCGACTTTCCACTGGACTATATCTCCACTGCGTGTGCTGCTGTGACCTATTTCTGGTACCTGCCATGGCCCGTTCTACAGCAGAAAGGGCCTCAGCCTTCATGTCGGAGGAGTTGGAGAGGCTGGTGGATGGGGTCCTACCCCTGTATGGAATTACATCTCTGCTGCATGCGCTGCTGTGACCTGTGTCTGGTACCTGCCATGGGCGTGCTACAGGGGAAAGGGCCTCAGCCTTTATGTCGGAGGAGTTGTAGAGGCTGGTTAATGGGGCCCTACCCATGTATAGGCAGTTATATGGGCCTCCAGACCAAGAGGTGAGTACATCATGGGAATGTTGCATGTGACATGGCTGCATGTAGATGTATGTGTGTGCTGGCAGTGTGTCATTTGGGGGTATGGCTGCAGGCAATGTGATTGAAGAGGTACGGGTCATGCCTGATGAGGGGCAAATGCTGTATGTAGGCCATTTGTTTGACAGACTGGATTGTCTGGTTCATGGTGTCCCTCTGTCTGTGTTTCCTCTGTAGGTCAGCGCCCATCAGAGGAAGTGGTTTTCTCATGCCATCACCCAGGACATGCAGACCCTGGGGGTCCGTAGCCAGCGGAGCACCCACTTCAGGAAATGATGAGTGGACCTGAGAATCTGGGCCCTGAAGACCGCGGAGGCCCAGCTGGGGAAGGCCTCCCAATGAGGGAGGGGTGCCAGTCAGAGCCTGACACCCCTAATGGCCCACATACTGGCAGTGGCCTACCCAGAGCTGGATGGGTGCTTGAGGGCAGCACAGCAGCCACAAGGGGGTCATGGGGTTTGGGTGCAGGATTCTAGTCAGTGGATGCCCCAATATGCCAGTTTAGACATTGCTGTGTGGTCTAGCTTAGGTATGTTGGGTGGTATGCATATTTTGAATTGCTAGTTAGCTGGCTTTCATTGGCAGACAGGGCTTAGTTGGTCCTAGTAGGTGTGCAGATGGCAGTGTTTGGCTCCTACCTGCTGTAGTACCTAGCCAATGGTATGCCAGTGTGGTGCATGCTGCCCATTCTTAGACCCAGTGAGTGCTAGTGATGTGTTTGCCATCTTTGATGTTGGTGCTGTGATTGACCCTGTGCTCCCTTCCTTTCTCCCCCTCTCTCCTTTTGTAAACCTGTCCATTTGTGCGTTAGCATAATCTGGAAAAGGAGCAGGGGCACTGGTGAGTGAGGGAGCTGCAGCCCACAGGACCAAGGAGGCAGAGTCCACTAACGCCGAGGGAACCAGAGGGACGGAGGACAAGGGGGGCACAACTGGTGGGTACAGGAGCTGATGCAACTGACTCAGATTCCTCCTCCGATGGAAGCTCCCTGGTGGTGGCAGATCCCTCTGGGACCACCATGGCGCATGTTGTGGAACTAGCACCAAAAATGTTAATGCTAGTTAGGCGATTTGCAGGATTAGTGCCAAAAATGTTGATGCTAATCCTACAAAGTCAAAGGAGGCCGATTGAAACAATGGGGGCCTCATTTTATTGCCTGTATTAGGCAGGTGTTAAAAATTACGCTGTAAATGGTGCACTGAAATCTCATAAACTCTACTGCATCATTTTTCTGGGCATCCTATCACCAAAACACCCCCCTTGCATGCATTGTGCCAGGCGCACGCTGCACATTTTACCACTGCTAGCCAGTGCTAAAGTGCATATGGTCTCTCCCTGCAAACATGGTCACATTAGTTCATACCCAACTGGAATATTTGATTTACTTGTAAGTCCCTAGTAAAGTGCACTACATGTGACCAGGGCCTGTAAATTGAATGCTACTAGTTGGCCTGCAGCACTGGCTGTGCCACCCACATAAGTAGCCCTTAACCATGTCTCAGGTCTGCCATTGCAAGGCCTGTGTGTGCAGTTTCACTGTCAACTTTGACTTGGCATGTAAAAGTACTTGCAAGCCTTAAACTCCCCTTTTTCTACATATGTCACCCCTAAGGTAGGCTCTAGGTAACCCCTATGTCAGGGTGCTATGTAGGTAAAAGAGAGGACTTGTACATGTCTTTTTTATATGTCCTGGCAGTGGAAAACTCCTAAATTCGTTTTCCACTACTTTGAGATCACAAAGGGGTAACAGGTCATATTTAGAATGGCAAGAATGGTAAACCAAAATCTTACTTATTGGTGAGGTTGGATTTTATATTACTATTTTAGAAACACAATTTTTAGAAAGTGAGCATTTCTCTGCACTTAAAATCCATATGTACCTTACAGCCTGTCTCCATTCCACATCTGGGATGGGCTTGTTGACAGCTTCCTTGTACATTTCACCCAGACAACCATGAACACAGGCTACTCAGTCACCCCTACACTCATCTGCATGCTGAATGGTTCTTCCTGGATTGGGAGGGTGGAGGGCCTGGCACATACATTTCAAAGGCTGCTGGTCTGCTCTCATACAGTGGACTGCTAAGCCGCTTACTGGTACCCTGGCAGATAGATCTGTACTGAAAGGGGACCTTATGCACCTCATGCAGTCTCACCCACTTCAAAGGCATTTTTGGGTATATAAACTGGGTCTCTGACCCCACCAAATGAGAGTATTCTAGAGCTGAACCTGCAACCTGTCAAGAGGAACTGCCTGGACTGCTTTGCTGTGAAGGACTACTGCCTTGCTGGCCTCTGACTTTGCTGAGAAGAGCTCTCCAAGGGCTTAGATTGCGCTTGTCTCCAGTTTTTGAAGTCTCAGGGCCAAAAAGACTTCAGCTCTTCGAGGAAACCCCTTGTGCACTGAAAATTGACACAGAGCCTGCCGTAAATGATGCAGAGGCTGCCCTGCGATGAGGAAATCACCGCACAGCCGATCCAGAATGACGCAGCCCAACTTCCCAAGCAAAGATTGTAGCAGAGCCTGCATTGCGACCGGAACTTCACCGCACATCCCTACTGATTGATGCACAGCTGAGCCAGAATGATGGTTGAAGCATCGACGCAGCACCTGTTGTGCAACAGAAACTCAGACAGAACCCCTACCGGATCAACGCAACGCCTGTGACTTCATCCCACATGCCCAGGATTTCCACACATTCTCCCTGGCCAACAAAAAGATCCCCGCATCACAATGAGGAACCAAGACTGCACGCCGGAAATCAGCGCATAGCCCTTGCAGCGCAAAGGAAATGACGCTTCATCTGTGCCACACCGGAAAGTCTGACACACACCCCGTTGTTCCATGCATCTCCTCCTCTGTGGTCTCCGTGCATATACATTTTGACGCAAACCAGGTACTTTGTGCTAACAGAGAGACTATTGTGGATTTATAAGATTTAAGACTCTCTTTTAACTTGTAAAAGTGATATTTCAAAATTTGCTTATTGAATCATTATCTCTTTGACCTTAATTTAAGATACATATCTTATATTTTTCTAAATCTGTGTGGTGTATTTTTGTGGTGTTTTCACTGTGTTACTGTATGGTTTATTGCAGAAATACTTTACACATTGCCTTCTAAGTTAAGCCTGACTGCTCAGTGCCACGCTACCAGAGGGTGGGCACAGATTAATATGGATTATGGGTGACTTACCCTGACTAGGATTGTGGTCCCTATTTAGACAAGGATGTATGCCTCTGCCAACTAGAGACCCCATTTCTAACAGTATTCCATGCATATATCATCTTCTGTTTGAGAGTAACTTGTCTGGACTTTACTTACATTGTGAATTATTTACTGAAGAAAGCAGTAACTGCTGAAAACCTTTTTGCTAAGGAGTTTGTTGAAAATGTTCATGGAAAGGATGAAAAGCTGGAGTACAGCTGGAATAATTTGATGGCTTGTCAACATGATACCAACGAATATCTGTACTATCGTCAAGGTGAGCTGAAATATATGTAAAGAAAACTAGGTATACCTACTTGGTTCCTGACACTCAGTTGTGCTGAGTAAGGGGGTCAGTATGACCCCTGCGGACGGTGGTAAAATGTAGAAAACTACTTCTAACAGACTGGCGGTACTTTTCCCCATATTACGACATTGGCGGTTTGTCTCAAGGCAAACCACCAATGTACCACACCATTCGCCATGGGGGTAATGAGTGCCAGACTGGAGACTTCAGTCTCCAGGCAGGCGGCCGTCACTAGCCTGCCTGCTGGATTATGACCCTGCCTCCTGCCATCCATGGCGGTATGCACCATCAGTGACAGGGAATTCCTTCCCTGTCATTGATAGGGGTCTTCCCTGCACCCCTCCCCAGGTTTTTCCCCCACCCCCGTCCCTCTCCAGACCCCCCACGCCATACACATACATACACACACTCATACCCACATTCATACATGCATGCATACATCCATTCACACACACTGACATACATATATGCACACACACACGCATGCACACAACACAACATACACGCACTCACACATCCATACACGCACACACAGACAACATGCATCACACACCTGTATAAACGCACACACAGACATACAGACACGCCCCCACACACACACACAACACCTCCCAGCCCCCCGTTGGAGCACCCAACTTACCTGATGTCAGAAGGTCCTCCAGCAGGAGATGGGAAAGGGCGCTGCAGCAGCGTCCACCAGCAGAACACCACGAAGCTGTATCATAGGTCATGATAGGATCTGCGGCGGTCTACTGGTGTGGAGCTGCTGCTGGCAGCAGCGCCACCTTACCGCCATCTGCAATCATGACCACAGTCGGATTTACGCCATCCTTTTGGCGGAAATCTGGCTATGGTCATAATCAGGCTGATGGCTAGTAGCCATGGGGACGGTCTTTTGGCAGCCGTCGCCATGGCGGTAGGCGGTACATACCGCCAATGTTATAATGAGTGCCTATGTGTAGGATTATCTGTTTGAATTTTGTGAGAGAAGCAAACTCTAATATTAAAGACATTGAAGACAGCCAGAGAATTCTGTTCCTTGAATCTCATTAATGTTACTGTAATCTTCGATTTCAAGCTATGATGTCTTTCATCTGCAACAAGACAAATGCTCCCCTCGATGAAGTAACTGATTTCTTTTGGTGTAGAGAGTACCAAGCGAGAGGTGCTCCTCCTATTCACATGCTGCTGTGATAAAACATGCACCTAAATTTGGAAAAGACAGTGATGGGTCTGTGCTGTCTTTAATTGAGCAGTATGTTACATGCACCATTCCAAAATATAGTGGTGAAAAAAGGTTTGCAACAACAAGTTCTGAGCTTCCAAAATCACATATGTGGCAATTACTGCTGACAAAAATATAGAAGCAAAGGTACATTTTATATAAGATGCTGTTTTGGGTTCCCTCGACATGCAGATTCCGAAGGAGGAATAAACAGCTTTCTCTCTGCAGTGAGGCATACATTGACATGAAAGTCATCGGAAAATACTTAAAACCAGAAAAGAACAGAGGCCTCAAAGTACATTCATAACTATAATCCAGTCATCTTAGAAATGTGGAATGCAAACATGGACATAATGTTTGTTGTAGATTACTCTATTGCTGTTGCTCGGTACCTGACATATATCACAAAATCTGAGAAGACAGAAATTAAGGATATGTGAGAGAAGATTTCTGCAGAAAAGAGTCTTATTAAGAAATTGTACAGTTTTAGCTTGAAAATGTTTTCCCACAGGGAAATTGGATCTTATGAGTGTGGAGATAGGTTGAGCTCATCTATTTTTTTTCTCAAAGTCTAGAGGAATTGTTTGGGGAAGTCTAGGGCTTAGAAACACATGAAAGAGTGTTTTAAAGTCTGTCCTAGAAATTCAATATCTAGCAGAGTTTGAGCCAGAAAGTAGAGAGACTGTAAAAACAAACATGTTGGACATATATTACTCAAGAAAGAGTCCACATTTATAAAACGTTTGTCTGTATGAAGTTCTTCAGTACTATAGGTATAGAAATAATGTAGCAGAAAACATAGAAGAAGGGAGATATACAGTAGTTAGATGTGATAGATGTTTAATGAGACATAGCAAAATAAATCTAATTAACCACAGAAAATGTAGTTGCTAGACTGCACAGAAAAGAGAGTTTTTCTACTTAGCACTTTTGCAGGTCTTCAAGCCATGGCATGATGAATCTGAATTACTTGGACACTATGGCCCTCATTATGAGATTGACGGCAAATGCCACCTCCCACCAACATACTGTCACCGTGGCTACTGACTGTCCATGCCATTATGACCGTAGAAGGAATACCACAAGAAGGCTGGCGAAATTCCATCAACGGTCATGACAGCAGACTTCGGTAAGGTGGCACTGGCGGTGTTTTGCTGGTGGACGCTTCTGCTGGCAGCAGTACTACTTCCCGGCTATTGACGGAGGACCCCCTGCAAGCAGATATGTCAGGTTCTCTGACAGGAGAGGGGGGTGGGGTGTTGTGTGTGTGAGTGGGGTTTGTGTGAATGTGTGCATGCGTGTGTAATGCGTGTGTGCATGAGTGGGTGTGAGTGTACGTGCATGTTGTGTTGTGAGATTGCGTGTGTGCATGGATGTATGTTCATGGGTGTTGCTGTGAGTGCGTATGAATGTTTGAATGCGTGGGTGAATTTGTGCATGTTTGTGTGTATGGGTTTGTATGTATGTGCGTGTATGTGTGTAAATGTGCAGGGGGTTAGGAGGGGGTGTTAGAGGATTCTGGGGAGGGGGCAGGGTAAACCCCTATCAGTGCCAGGGAAAGAATTCCCTGGCACTGATAATGCCTATCGCCATGGTTTCAGTGGCGGTACTGAACCCACTGAAACCATGGTGGTGGGCAGGGTCATAATTCCATGGGCTGGCTAGTGACAGCCTCCGGGCTGGAGACTGAAGTCTCCAGCCCAGCAGTCGTTACTGCTGTGGCGGTTGGTGTGGTACATTGGTAGTTTGGCTTTGGCCAAACCCCCAATGTCATATTAGTGGAGGTATGTACCACCAGCCTATTGGCGGAAATACCTCCACTATTCCACAGACTGCCAGGGTTGTAATAAGGGCCTATGACTCCTATCAAAGCTATTTCAATGCTTTGAAAGACAACATTTGGTGCTTTGTCTTTCCTAACTATTTGCAAATGTTGAGAGATGAAATAGAACAGGAAGAGACAATTGCTGCTGAGTTGGTACAGGAGGGTCAACATAGCAGCCAAAGTTATAGACCAGGGAGTCAAGATCCTCTGGGAGAACTTGTTATTCAAAATGAAGCAGCTATAGCAGTGAATGAGGTGGAAAGTGCAATGCAGCAATCAAGAAAGGTATTTGTTGATTTGGAAGAGTTAGTACAACAACTAAGCCACAAAGGTAAAATAGAGCGTGGATGTTTACATGAAAAGAAAGCATTTTCATGCTCTTCATTTAAACTTCTATTGCAATACATTAGAGGTCAGTCTGGGACTGGAAAAAGCTTTTTAAATGAAAGTCCTCACTGCCAATCCACATAAGACTACAGATTCAAATTAATTACGTGTAGTAACAGCTCCAACAGGATTAGCTACCCAAAACATTAAAGGAAGTACTTTACATCTGCTACTTATGCTGCCTGTTGAACATGATAAAGAACTGGAATACCAGAAGGTATCTGGTGAAGCTTGTCATGAGGTATCAAGAGTACTAAAGAACCTGAAACCTTTACATGTCGATGAAGTGAGCATGTTTACAAACTTAGTGCTTGCCTTCATACACTGAGAAATGCAGCAAATTTTAAGAACATGGTATGACTTACTTTTTGAAGTGCAGCATTTGATTGTCTTCGGTGACCTACTTCAACTAACTCCTGTAAAAGGACATCCTGTTTGCAAAACACTTCTTCACAATGAAACACAACATTCTTTGGGAAGTATTGTCAATTTAAATATTTGATTAGACTTTGAATACAAGGAACTACTCAAGAATATGTGCCAGGCATCTGAAATAGAATATGAAAATATTCTCAAGGACATCAGAATAGGAGTTTTGACAAAGGATGGTAAACATGCTTTACAAAGTTGCCTTATTAACAAATTATTTTCATCAAACAGTACACCAGCAGAACTAATGTACAATGTTATTCAAGAAGGAAAATATGTACTCTGTTTAATGCTTACACTGCAAGAGTATTCCAACTTCAATGGCCAATTATTAAACCTGGAAAAAGACAATATCTTGGAAATCTCAGAGATTGGTAAGATCGAACATCAAGGAGTTACTACACTACTAACAGAAAAACTACAAGCAAAATTGGACTCTTCAGAGATGTCTGTATCAAAGACAGTAGGATTAGGAAAGTATTTACATGTCTGTAAAAACTGTCAAGTCATTCACACTAAACAGGTAATTGGATCCCCAAGTAGCTTTCAAAAACTAAAACTAAATGAACAAAATATGATGAGAGAATCATGACAAACCAACAGATGTTTACAGAACACCTGAACATTAATAAAGAAGAATCATTGTTATGTCTTAATGGACTATCATATTCAACACCATCATGCAGCCTACCAAGAGTGTTGTTTTTATACTTTTGTTATCTACTACTATCCTTCAAACATGTTAATTACATTATAACAGTCTTCACATTGAAAAAAACGACTTATATAATGCTTACATCTAGTACCTAATTAATGTAGGCAGAACAATTAAATATTTTAGTGAGTGTGATACATAGTGGTGTTAATTTAAAATAACATTCAATATGATTGTTTTACCCCACACTGTTCAATGATGAGAATCTATAAAATACTCTATTTATGCTGTACAAAAGTATGGAAGCTGAAAATAGTGTAGAGGGAAAATGAGATGCTTAGGAATTATGCACATTTTGTATTCAATGACACCAATTTGTTCTGCTTTATTGTTAACAATGCTATTTTATCGCAGAGCATGAAACTTGAAAAGTCAAATGTATAAGATAAAACATTAACTTCTATGTATGTTCTCTTTCTTTTTACACAGTTTAATGGATATATTTATTGAACTAATTTAGGTATCTATTTACATCTTTTGCCATTCATAAAGGATCCATATTTATTTCCAACCAAACATATATAATTATAGTGTTACACTAATACACACTACTGACATCACTGCTATATCTGCATGTTTACTGCTCTATTCACTAACCTTCCAAGGCATACACTCATCCATATAGAAACATACCCAGTCACACTTTGACATACACTGATACAACCAACTAGACACTGATACTTAAATTGTCACCCACACACACACACCAGTGCATATGCTGACATACCCAAGAACACACTCATGCATATACTGACATACCCAGGCATACACTGAGACACCCAGACACACACTGATGTATACACTGACACACCCAGTCACACTGTCATGGGTGCACTGACACACACAGGCAGACAACTATGGATACACTAACAGTCATTTAACAGACATATATCAGCACACATACTAACAGGTGCATACAATGACGTACAAACAGAAACATAAAGTTCATCTTTCTTTTAATCAGATTAGGTAGTTCTAACTCTAACCTTTTGTTTTTCTAACAATAAAACAACAAAATCAAGTTGCACAGAATCAGTGCATAGGAAATAGCCTTCAAAAAATAAAATAACACTGATGGGAGTGCTTGGCTGCAAGGATTGCTAAAAGGACTGCTCTCTTCTTGGAAGTGCCTCTGGATAACATTTTACTGCGCACATAGCACTGAACTTGGCATGCAATTACCTTTTTCTGTCTGGGAGGGACTGAAAAAAATGTCCAGGTGATACTCTCCTTTCCATTACATTCTCTTTCTTCAGCAGAAGATGAGGAAGAATCTTGCAGATCAGGAGTCTGTGCAGAAGCTAAAGCAGCCAATTGCATCAGCAAAAAAAGACCCAAGAGGAACAAAAATTGACACAGCTGTGTAACAGCCTATCTAAGCTGTGAGCAAAAGACGAATGGGGCAAAAAATGGGTGTGAACTTCAAAGATGAAGTATGTTTTAGCCAATTTGATCTCTTTATTTGTGTGTCACATGATATTTGCGAAGACTTTGCAATGACATCGAGAGGTAATCGCGAATATCGTAATTTATATTAGAACTTATATATAAAGTTAAATTACTCATGAGTGCCTATCTAAAAACATGAAAATAAGAAACATCCCACCTCAACAATAATTTTAAGAAGGTCTGCATATAATTTATAAAATCAAAGCAAGTTGTGCAAATATTCCATGAAACCAGAATCTATGTGATGTGAAAATTCAAGAAGAATTTGTGAATATCGGAAAATTAATAAAATAAAAAAAAACTTCAGAAGAGGAAGGAATGGGGAGAAACATAATTTTGGAGCCATCCTGCTGGCTCCCACTAACCCCCACCACCTACTCCAGGCCTCTCCTCTTCCCCAGTCCCACACTAATGAACTGCTAATGGCTTCACATCAGATGCTAAATGAGGCCTCTGTAACAACTGGAGAGAGACAGGTTGGAGGCAATCCCTTGCTGTATCAGCCAGACCAGCCCATTGTCATTCTTCCTCTGACAATGTGGCAGCCTGAGCTTAATGTGCATCAAGCCAGGCTTATCATATGTATGCAAAGTGCTTAACCACAGACGTTGACGTTATATACTTACAGTGGAGACTAAGATAGCCACCAAAAAATAGGGTCTGCAACAGGGCTCACCCTCAGTCCCATCAGTCTATGGCTAATTACCCGTTGTGCAATTCAAGGATGATAACTTCTCAAACCAGCCATACCGTAATACAATGCCACTCTTTGAATCACATCTGGTATGTGCTCCGTAAATCCTTATTTCGGATGCAAATTCCAATACATGATATGGACTGAACTAATTATAAGGTGTTAGCCACAGGGCCTGGTCACAGCAAGGACCTGTGGACAACCACTGCAGTGCATGGCCACAGACCTGCTTTGGTTGCATTAATATGAACTTATTAAACTTGCTTAGCACTCCGAAAGCCCTAGAAAGTCACTGAAAATGCCAAAGGTTACAGAAACGTTACAGTTAGGAAATAGATTGAAAAAAAAACCTTAGAAATACACTGAAAAAGACAAAGGTTACAGGGATGTTATAGTTAGGGACAGAATTTACTTGCATAAAACCATAAACATTCAGCAGTTATAGTAATCAGCCATAACTATAACTTACACCCCAGCAAGGCACTGTTTATGCTCACACATATTACATCACTCATTACATGGTTAGTGACATCACTGATGATATAGATAACAAAGGTTACAGGCATGTTATAGTTAGGTTATGAATTTACTCATACAAAACTATCGAAATTCAGCAGTTATAGTTAGAGTTCTTTCAAATAGCTATAACTCGTGTTGTTGCCATGCACAGTTTTATTATCGATAATTTTATTGCAAATGTTGCAGTGATAATATCAAAGATGCCGCACTCCCAGATGCAATTTAAAAGAAAAATGTATTCTGCAATGCGTTTCAACCAACAGGTCTTCATCACAGTCATATTACAGATCAACAGTGACCCACCACCTATAAAAACATTCAGACAAACAATGGAAATGGTAGAAAGACCTGATACAACCATAGTCCCATGACGGTTTGTGTTTTTATTTCCTCAACAAGCCTTTTGTACGTATATATCTACAATATGATTATCCAATGTTAGGCAACATTTTAACTAATATCTCATAATTGTTGTGTATGGCCAAGTGGCCAAATGAACCACATAACTGCCAATACGGATATAGGATACAATACTTATCCATTTAAGTAATTTCCAGTAATTTATATCCCACAGTGAATTTTTCGCTCTTGTCTCTTCGACAAAATTGTCAATTACATATGTGCAATATTCACATGATTTTCCATAATACAGAAATACAAACACTAAAAAAATTATTCTAAAAATCAAAATAAAGTTTCTTTCACAAAAACAGACATTACAGTCAAATGGCCAAGTGACCCCCCCTAACTACCACTTCTATGTTACATACTACCTGTCATCCTGATTTTAAAGTGCATTTCCTGCAACCCCAGATTAATTCTCTTTTTTCTCTATTTTCTACTGATGAAGGGCTGAACCCAGAAACACGTGTCGAGAGATATACAGCAATGACTGCACCAACTTTGGTGAAAAACTACAGATAACTTTCAAGTAAGCGCTAACTGTGATTTACCAGGAGGCAAAGGGGAGAACGGTGCTGGGATGTGAGGCAGTGTGCTCCCAACCCCCCTTCCTGATTTTAAAGTGCCCATGCTAATACTCATTTAACAGATTTGAAAAGCTACATAATAAATACAGAAACCCACCAGACATTAATAAAAAACTGGAAAATTATCACCAGTGTCAGACTAATCACATCATATGAACCTAAAAAAAGAAACAGCAAATAAAAGAAAAGGAAGAAAATACTACAGAAAAAGGGAAAACAACATTTTAGCAACTATGCTACATCATTATGAATACATCCGAGCATACAAAAACTTATCCAGATTTTTGGAGTTTGAGAGCAAAAAAGAGAAGAAGAAGAAAGTAGATTTTCTGTGTACAAACGCACAATTCAACAATACCATTAGAAATTAACCGATAGGCATGAGGAAGGCATCCTGAGCGTCGAAGAATATCAATTCGTAATTAAGAAGAAACCAACAGCGCCATGCTTTTATATGCTGCACATCAATACATAAGAACAGAGAGGATCTACTAGGCAGACTTATCATTTCAGCCAATGGCAGTCTACTAGAAAATAAGTCTGTATGTTTAGACTTTTTCTTATTAACTTATGTCCTTGATTTGGCTACATATTGTCGGAACTACTGATTTCATTTTGAAGGTTAGTAACATCCCATGGAAATATGAATACACAATGGTAACCATAGATGTGGTATCCCTATACATTTGTATAAAACACAGTCTTGGGAAAGAAGCTTGTGGGTATTTTTGGAGAGATAAGCCTTTATTTCTGTATGATCATTGTATGATGCTACTTGATAAGTTGTGTTTCTGCTTGGAGAATAATTATCTCCTATTCAGGGACCAATGGCATAAACTCACAGGGACTGCAATGGGTAGTTGCTTTAAGCCAAGCTATGCTTTTTGGGTTGGTGGAGCAGATTTGGACTGACAAAAATGAAAAATGGACACAACTCTGGACCAACATTGAAGATTTATTTATAATTTGGGATGGTCTGGGAAAAGATTTGCAAGATTTTTTGCAATATATGTCAGATGATAAACAGGAGATGGAATTTCTGGATGTTCTGTTCCATATTGAAGGTGAGACATTGACTGCTTTTCTTTTTAGGAAAGAGACAGCATGAAATACTGTTCTGCATTCACGTCGCCACGACCCTAAAAGTTTGAAATGAAGAATCAACTATGGGGAAATGCTCATAGCAAAATGAAATTGCAGTACTCCTAATCTGTTTAAGATGGAAGAGAGGAGAATGGTGACCAGATTTGTTGAGAGAGGCTATTCTGCCCAATGCATGAAAACAGCCTGGGAGAAAGTAGATGGCAAGATGAGAGCAAGTTTATCGCAGAAAAATCCAAAAACGTCACAAGAGTCAGTAAGATTTGTTACTACATTTAACAATGACTCTATGTTGATACATTGGTATCTGGTAAAATCTGATCCATTAATAGGGAAATTGGTAAGCCCCAACTTTCAGGTTACCTACAGAAGAAGTAAATCATTAACCCCTTCACTGCCAAGCCTTTTCCCCCTCAGGTGCCAGGCCTTTTTTGGCTATTTGGGGCAGTTCGCACTTAGGCACTCATAAGTGTTTGTCCACATAAGCTACTCATGCCAAATTTGCATCCTTTTTTTCAAACATCATAGGGATTCTAGAGGTACCCAAAGTTTGTGGATTTCCCTGATGCAGCCAAGAAATCAGCCAAGATACATCAAAACTGTTGTGTTTTTTTGTTGTTGTTTTAAATGGGAAAACAGGAATGCATGGGAAGGCTTGTGGGTTTTTTCCCTGAAAATGGCATGAACAAAGGGATTATGGTGCTAAAATCACCATCTTCCCAGCTTTTAGGAACAGGCAGACTTGAATCAGAAAACCACATCATTCAACAGAATTTTGGCATTTTACTGGGACATACCCCATTTTTTGTGCTTTTAGCCTCCTTCCAGTTAATATCAGAAATGGGTGTGAAACCAATGCAGGATCCCAGAAAGCAAAAACATTTATGAAAAGTAGACAAAATTCTAAGTTCACCAATGGGGTAACTTGTATAGATTCTATAAGCTTTTCCTACAGGAAATAACAGCTGAAATAAAAAATAAAATGAAATTGAGGTAAAAATCAGCAATTTTTCTCCTCGTTTTACTCTGTAACTCAGATTTTTTAAAGCAATATACTGTGAAGTCACCTGGACTTTTCTGGTAGTGGAGATATATAAAGCTTGTAGGTTTACCAAGAACCCTAGGTACCCACAGCGAATAAACGAGCCGCACCTTGCAATGGGTTTTCATTGTATACGGGTATACAACAATTCATTTGCTGAAATATAAAGAGTGAAAGATAGGTATCAAGGAAGCATTTGTATTTTCAAAATAGGCACAAGATAAGGTGTTTAGAAGCAGTGGTTATTTGCACATCTCTGAATTCCGGGGTCCCCATATTAGCGTGTGAATTGCTGGGCACTTCTCAGATTGATGTCTTTTTTACAAACTGTCTTACATTTGGAAGGAAAAACTGTTGAGAAAGACAAGGGGCAATAACACTTGTTCTTCTATTCTGCTTTCCTCCAAGTCTCCCGATAAAAATGGTACCTCACTTATGTGGGTAGGCCTAGTTCCTGTGACAGGAAACACAACATGGACACATCACATTTTTACATTGAAATCTGTTGTGGTATTTTGCAACATGCCTAGCTGTGGATTTTGGCCTCTAGCTCTGCCGGCACCTAAGGAAACAGGAAACCAACCAATCCTGTGCAGTTTTTTAAAACTAGAGACCTAGGAAAATCCAAAATGGGGTGACTTGTGGGGCTCTCACCAGAATCCTTTGCAAACCTCAAAAATTGGCAAAAAACACTTTCAGTGACATAAAGTTAAGGAATCTGAGAGGAGCCACAAATGTCCTTCCACCCAGCGTTCCCCCAGAGTCTTCCGATAACAATTATACCCCACATGTGTTGGTAGGCCTAGTGGCCACAACAGAAAATGCCCCAAAACACTATGTGGACTCATCAAAATGATCAAATACAAAACTACCTGTTTTTTAGGGGGGCCTGTGTTTTTGGTCCTGGGTTCAGCAGCCATCTAGGGAAACCTACCAAACCCCAAACATTTTGGAAAACTAGACACCCGAGGTGTGACTTGCGTGGATCCCCCAATGTTTTCTTACCCAGAATCCTCATCAAACCTCAAATTTAGCTAAAAAATGAAATTTTTCCCACATTTCTGTGTGGGATCATTGCACCGGCACAAATTTTCTACCACTCAACGTTGCCCCGATTCTCCTGGTAAAAATGATACCTCACTTGTTTAGGTGGGCCAAGTGCCTGTGACAGGGAAGAGCCAAAAACATATAAAAAATGAGGGGGAACCAAAGCGGGTCCAAAAGAGCAGTTTGGGAAAAATGTTTTTAGGCTGACAAGTGGGGCAGATTTTCTATCGGTACAGATGTGACTCTGCTGGGTGGTAGGAATTTTGTGTATTCCTGTAGATTCCGGAAGGTTCCATCACACAAATGTGGGAAAAATGTGTGATTTCCAGCAAAGTTAAAGGTTTGCAGAGCATTGTGGGTAAGAAAATGGTGCGGGTGCATTTGAAGAACACCACCCAGAAATCACCTCGATGTTTAGTTTTCATGTGTGTCAAGTCTTGTGGATTTTTCTACATGGCAGCATCCCAAAGTCCAAAAAGTGCAGCCCTCACCATTCCAAGAAGGACGATTTTGAGAGTGAGACAAGCTCTCATGGCCCAAATGTAAAACCAAAACCCAAAATAATCAAATGTCCTCTTGCTTGCGGTGGGATAAGATGTTTCAGTGTGCAGGGAAGAGCTGAAAGACTGTCACCCTATTCAGTTGGGGTGGGGGCATAACCATGCTCATACTGGTTGGGAGCTACACCCCACTATTTCTTTTTTAATTCCCTGGCGTCTAGTAGGCTTTTTGCCCCCTGGGAAGTGGATCGGGGGTAATTGCCCCCATTACCCACCGGGGGGCAAAACAAATTTGGCCCTATTTATTTGGGGTGGGGTATGGCCACACCCCCACACTCTCTTTTCAAAAAATAAATCTTTGTTTGTGTCTGGTGGGCTTTTTGCCCCCTTATGGGCAGATGGGCCTTCCAAAAATAGGCCGATCTGCCCCCAACGGGGGCATATATGGCCAACAGTAAAGTGCCCGTATGGGGAGCGACCCTTGCCCACATGGCTTCCCCCCTAAACAAAACACACACATACACGCACACTGATCCCTGGTGCCTAAGTGGTTTCTGCCCCCCCTGGGGGCAGATCGGCCTAATAGATCTAGACGGATATGCCCCAAAGGGGGGCAGAAGTGGCCTAAAATAAATACCCCCCCCAGGCAAGCGGCTCTTGCCTAAGGGGTTGCTCTCCTTGCGTGAAATTGGCACAAAAAAATTAATCTCTGGGGCCTTGTGGTTTCTGCGCCCATAGGGGGCAGACAGGCCTAATAAAAATAGGCTGATCTGCCCTAATGGGGAAGAAATGGCCTAAATTAGATTTGCCCCCATGAGAACGACCCTTGTCTAAGCGGTCGCTTCCCTTGCGTGAAATTGATGCAAAAAAAAATCCTTAGTGTCTAGTGGTTTCTGCCCCTGATTGACCTAATAAAAATAGGCGACTAAAATATTTTTCCCCACAGGGGAGCAAACCTTGCCTAAGGGGTTGCTCCCCACACCAAAAAAAAAAAAAAAAAAAATAATAATAATAATCCCTGGTGTCTAGTAGTGACCAGAAATGGCCTACAGTTAATTTTGACCCAAGGGGCGCGACTCTTGCCTAAGGGGTCTATTTGTTTCTGCCCTGCCTGGGGACAGATCAGCCTAATTATTAAAGGCAGATCTGCCCCTAGGGGTGGCAGAAAAGGCCTAAAAATAATTTGTCTCACTTTGGGCAAGGGCTACTCCCCTTATTGCATAAGTCAAAAAACAAAACCTCCCTGGTGTCTAGTGGGCATTTCTGCTGCCCAATCACATCGCAATCGGGTAGCAGAAATGCAGTGAGAGACATCAAAGGAAAGGAAAGGCCTTTCCTTTCCTTTGATGCCTCTCTCGCCCTCTCCATGTGATCAGAGTGCTTTTGCATTTCTCCTCCAATCAGCACTGGAAGCTGAGCTCCCAGGGTGGAGGGGACAGCCTCTGATGAAACCAACGTGCGATCATGCGCTGACATCATCAGATGCCACAGGGGGTCAAGGGGGTGGGTCTGAAAGGGGAAGTGATTCCCCATCTATCCCTGCCCATGGGAAGGGGTGCGAGGCCCTTTGGGTGAGCGCTAGCGCTTCCCCCGAGGGCCCATACCAGGACGTAACGGTTATGTCCTCGGCACCAGAGCGGCGCAAACAAGGACGTAACCGTTACATCCCGGGCACCCGAGGGGTTAAGCAACATTTTAGTACATAGTTATGACAACCTAAAAGACACAACATGCTCTTGGCTGAAAGGCCAAAAGGGTTTCTATAAATGCGGCAAGTGTAAATCATGTCAATATAGTGAAAACAAAAAGTAGTACTTGTTGCCGACCGGAAGGTATAAGAAAATACAAAAATTCATAACCTGTACAAGTGATTTTTTAATATATGTCCGGCAATGTCCTTGCAGTTTGATGTATGTTGGAAGTATCATCTTTCCAGTAAAAATAATATTGGAACATCTAGGAGCAATCAAAAATAGAGATCAGAATTATCCCATTGCTAGACATTGGCATCAAACGCTTGTAGGAGTGAAAGATAAATTGTAATATTTTGGTATTGACAGGGTGCCAGCAAATCAGCAAGGTGGAGACAGGGAGAAAAGGATGAGGAGAATCGAATCTGAATATATTATACTACTCAACAGCAAGTTCCCTGGTGGTTTAAGCTGTGATGAGGAACTACTTTTCCACATTGGGGTGTAGTTCCCTTTCTTTTTCTTTTTCTTTTTCTTTTTCTTCTTCTTCTCTTTTTTGCTCTTAATCTCCAAAAATCTGGGGAAGTTGTTCGCATTTCTGTATTATGAAAAATCATGTGAATATTGCAAAAATGTAATTGATAAATTTGTTGAAGAGACAAGAACCAGAAATTCACTGGGGGATATAACTTAATTACTGGAAATTATTTAAATTGATAAGTATTGTATTGTATATACATATTGGCCATTATGTGGTTCATTTTGCCACTTGGCCATACACAACAATTATGGGATACTAGTTAAAATATTGGCATAACATTGGATAATCATGTTGCAGAAATACCAACAAAAGACTTGTTGAGCAATATAAACACAAAGCGTCATGGGACTATGGGGGTCATTCTGACCCTGGCGGTCCAAGACCGCCAGGGCCACGAATGACGGAAGCACCGCCAACAGGCTGGCGGTGCTTCCAAGCCCATTCTGACCGCGGCGGTAAAGCCGCGGTCAGAAAACCGGGGCCGGCGGTTTCCCGCTGTTTTTCCCCCGGCTGGGCGAAACCGCCAGGGCAGCGCTGCAAGCAGCGCTGCCCTGGGGATTCTGAACCCCTTACCGGCAGCCTGTTTCTGGCGGTTTTCACCGCCAGGAAGAGGCTGGCGGTAAGGGGTGTCCTGGGGCCCCCTAACATGGCCCCATGAAGCTTTTCACTGTCTGCCTAGCAGACAGTGAAAAGGGCGACGGGTGCAACTGCACCCGTCGCACCGCCGCAACACCGCCGGCTCCATTCGGAGCCGGCTCCTGTGTTGCGGCCCCCATTCCCGCTGGCCCGACGGGCGCTAACATGGTTAGCGGGAATGTTGGAATGCCGGCAGCCTATGTCTGTATCAGGTCTTTCTACCATTTCCATTGTTTGCCTGAATGTTTTTATAGGTGGTGGGGCACTGTTGATCTGTAATATGGCCATGACGAAGACCTGTTGGTCTCTCTCTATATATATATATATATATATATATATATATATATATATATGTGTGTGTGTTTGTGTGCTCAGCAAAAGAGGCATTCCAGAAGCAGTTTTTTTAACCCCAAAACCAACTGCGTTGTAAAAATGGCAACTACATAGAATAGTATTTAGACTAATGAAGACAAAAAGGGTATCAAAAACTGAATATATTCTTTATTAAAGATGTGAAAAACAGAATGAGAATCCCAATCAAAAGTCAATCAAATCAAAATCAATCACCATTTATAAAGCGCAGCTTATCACCAGGCTGTCTCAAGGTACTAACTGGGGGATGAGGGTCAGTCAAAAATTCAGGTCTTGAGGTCCTTTCCGAACTTAGCCAGCGAGGGGTACTACCTGAGGTGGAGCTCTATCATGTTCCAGGCATGCACGTGAGGTAGGAGAAGGATCTTCCTGATTCTGGGGATGGTGGCGAGGGCCAGTTGAGCAGAGCGGAGTTCCCTGGGAGGTGTGCAGAAGGAGAGGTGGTGGTTGAGGCAGGCAGGTCCACTGTTGTGAAGAGGCTTGCAAGCATGTGTCAGGAGCTTGAAAGTGATGCGTTTGTTGATGGAGAGCCAGTGTAGGTCTCCCAGGTGGGCGGAAATGTGGCTGTGTGGCACCACGAATACCGGCGGCATCCCACTTGCGGGCCACGGTCAGATCGGAGGTCCGCGTCTCAGGTGGCTGTTTCTACCGTGGGCCACTTTTCGGGTCACAACCTGTTTTTTGGGCCTCAGCGCGACTTAAAACTTTCCCTTTTGCCTCTGTTTCATGCTGCGCCCACCTTTTACCCCCCTAGTTTTTCTTACCTGTTTTTCTTCTTTCCTTCTTTTTTCTCTTTTTCTTTTTTGTTTCTTCTTGGCCATATTTTCTCTTTCCCAGGAGTCTGTGTTTCCTTCTCTGTATGCCTTGCTCCCTACTTTTTATACTACAGCTATTTTTCCATTTATTTTAATGTGGCTTTTCCCAATTCAAGATGGTGTATTCAGTACTTCCTGAATGTCACTTCCTGTTTGTCAGTATATAAGCACAGTTGGTCTTCTGTTTCTTGCGTTGCAAACACTTCCGTTCTGGTTGTGCTCCTCGCTCTGGTATCCTGTGATTTTGGACATCACCTGCTCTTCCCTGTCTGCAGTTTTTGTTCCAGACTTTTAGTGCCTTACTTATTCTTTTCTTTTTATCTTTTTTCAGGACTTCCTTAATCTGAGGTTTTTCCCAAGTTTGGGTTTTTCCCTCTGGGACACCTTCTGGAGGTTACAGCCTGGTTGGTGTTCTATTATCAGCTGCACTGTGCCTACTGGAAAGCATCACCCCTACCTTGGTCAATCCAGAACAAGCAAGAAACCTGGTGGTATCCAGAAACTGGCAGATTACAGCGCGAAGAAGCATTCAGGTCGTGACAGACTGCAACGCCAAACACTTCTGCGTTGCTCTGGAACCATGGAAGGACCACCTGAAGATGTTGTGGAAACTGCACAGTCTGTGCTTCATACCGTACAGCAACAGGCACAGGAATTACAAGAACAGCATGCCGAAAATACTACTCTGAGAGAAGTTCTGGTGTCTCGATCCACTGATGTACCTACCATCTCCGCCTCAACACCACGTTATTCTGGAGATCCTAACAAGGTAAAGGAATTTCTGGACTTTTTAACAGTGTATTTTGCATTTCGACCCTCTCAGTTTACCCAGGTAAAGACCAAGTTTGGTTGTTTTATAAGTTTCCTGTCTGGCCGAGCCTTAGCCTGGGCAATCCCCTTTGTAGTTGCCAATGACTCTTTATTATCCAACTATTCAGATTTTCTTCAAGCCTTTAAACAGATGTTCAAATGACCTGAAATGGAAGCCGTTCCGGAAGAGGCGTTATGTGACATACAACAAGGGAATCAGGATGTCCTGACCTACATAACGCATTTCAAACAACTAGTGGCTGAAACCATGTGGGTTGAACACACTTTTGCGACACTCTTCCATCGATGATTACAAGATGAAATAAAGGATGAACTGGTGCATTCCACACAGGAAGAATCATTGAAAGAATTGATGGACTTGGCACTTAACATTGAGTACCGTTTACGAGAACGTAGATTGAAGAAGTGAAGGTTCAGGTTTTAGTCCAAATAAATAGCAATGCGCTCTTCTGCACTCTGCCCTGAAAAAAAACAACCAGAGAAACCAGCCTCCACAGAAGAAGAACCCATGCAAATTGCTGTGGCTCATGGACAGTTATCTGAAGCAAAACGAGAAAACAGACAACGCAAAGGCTTGTGTCTTTATTGCAGCAGTGCAGGTCATCTAGTTAGAATGTGTCCTATTCATCCCACCAGACATTCAGGAAATGCCAACTCCCATCCCCTGTGAGAAGGAAGGGGACGGGAGGTACTGAGATACCTTCTATCTGCTCCTCCAGAGAAGATACCACAGCTCATTTTGTAATTGTAATTCTACAGTGCCCTAACCAGGAAGAACAAGTATTCATATTATTGGCTTGTGGAGCCAATGGGATGTTCCTAGATGAGAAATGGGCTAAGGAAAAAGGAATACCTTGCATTCCTAAAGAGATCCCCAAACATGTTTAAACAGTAGATGGCTCTCCTTTAACTTCTGGACCAGTGTTGGATACTACTCCTACCCTTGTCCTGAAATTTGGAAGACATAAGGAATACTTTGCCTTTGACTAGATAGCTTCTCCTACCATACTATGATTCTGGGCATTCCTTGGCCACCACAACATAATCCATATATAAACTGGGAAACACAGACTATATCACTCTCATTCCACTTTTGTGAATTACATTGCTATTTCAAAGATTCCTATTGGTCTCCGAAAGGGTCCATTTTCTCTTCAAATGAAGCAAGCAGTATCATTAATATGATTCATGGAATACACAGATGCTATCAAGGATACTGTGATGTGTTCTAAAAAGCTCAAAAACTCATTTTGCCTCCTCATCGGGATTGTGACTGTGATATTCCTTTGATACCTGGGGAAGTAGTTCCATTCAGAAGAATGTATTCCTTATTAGAGCAGGAAAGAAAAGTACTTAAGGAATACATAGATGAAAACATGCAAAGCGGTTTCATTGTTCCCTCTTCATTACCTGCCGGGGCTCCTCTTTTCTTTGCACCAAAGAATACTAAATATCTCTGCCCCTGTATTGACTTTCGAGAGTTGAATAAAATTACCATCAAGGATAGATATACCCTACCTCTTATTAAGGATTTTTTCAAAGCAGTCTAATGGGCCAAGATATTCACCAAGTTAGATCTGTGGGGTGCGTATCATCTTTTACAGATTAAGGAAGGTGATGAATGGAAGACCACTTTTCGTACTGCATTAGGCCATTTTGAATACTGCGTCATGCCTTTTGGTCTGACTAATGCACCTTCCATATTTCAAAGGTTTATGGATTCAGTTTTCTCTGATCTTTTGAACCAAAGTATTGTCATCTATCTAGATGATGTTCTGGTATATTCTCGTTGTCCTGAGCACCATACTAAGAATGTTCTTCAGGTACTGGAAAGACTCCGACAAAACGATCTGTACTGTAAGCCTGCAAAGTGTGAGTACAACAAGACCGATGTTCAATATCTTGGTTTCTGTATCAACCAAGTTTGCCTTGCCATGGACCCAGAAAAGGTACATGCTATATTAAATTGGCATTCTCCTGCTTCTGTTAAGGAGACACAGTGCTTTCTAGGGTTATCCAATTTCTACCGACAATTTATGAAGGACTTTGCCCAACAACAAGGGCAGATAACCCAGACCATCAAAAAAGAAAGTCTAAAGAAGGGTTTCATTTGGACAGAAGAAGCAGAAAGAGCCTTTCAAAGTCTAAATTTGTGCCTTTACACAAGCTCCGATATTACATCATCCAGACACTACAAAGAAATTTATAGTGGTCACTGATGCATCCGATAGATGACAAGA
Source organism: Pleurodeles waltl (assembly GCF_031143425.1). Lineage (NCBI taxonomy): Eukaryota > Metazoa > Chordata > Amphibia > Caudata > Salamandridae > Pleurodeles > Pleurodeles waltl. Next base: position 631,787,290 of record NC_090443.1, read on the forward strand.
CGATGATGGCCTTGAGCATTCCTTTTTTTACCTATCCTATGTGTTGTCGGATACAGAACAAAACTATTCAGTGCTGGAGAGGGAATTACTAGCATTAAAAGCTGCCTGCAAGGAATGGCAACATTTTCTAATGATTTTACAGGAAACGTTTGAAGTTAGAACAGATCATCGCAATCTACAATGCCTCTGCAGTTTTCAATGCCGGAATAGTTGGCAAGCCACAGTCACAAAACAATCATACGTACCACTGTAGCTCGCACTTAGGAAGGGATCCCCATGGAATGCCCTTTCCTAAAGGCAAATTTCAAACCCTTTTTGTTATTCGGTAAATAGACTACTGAATCATAAAATTGTTTTTTTTATTGGGAAATGTTTTTTTCTTGTCGCAAACTGCCTGATTCGTGTACATATGGCCAATAGTTTGCTAATATATTTTACTTTCTGTCTGACCCTGGTGTGAGAAAGAAAACTTTGAATTATTTTAAAACAAGTTTTAAGAAACTAAATACGTTGACTGATTTGCATTTGGAGAAAAATATAGTGACGATGAAACTTCTGGAAGGATTTAAAGCTTTGGGTATTGTTTTATTGAGTTACAAAAAAGTCATAATTGTTACCTTCAGTATGTTTCTTTGGATCTTTGAAGAGATTCCTGGCTGTTTTGGATGCTGCTGATGTTTGTTTTTATATATTTATTCACTAGACTTCAGAGAATATAGAACACCATGGCCAGACCCTTCCACCCCTAAAATCAAAAATAACCCAACCTCTCACCCCTAAAAATAAAAATATCCTGACCCCCACACCTAAAAACAAAAATACCCCAATACCCCCACCCACCCTGAGCCCTAACACCTTCCCCAACCCCCTCCCCACCCTAAAAACAACCGACCCCCACCAGCCTCTAAAAACAGACCAAACCCAACCCACCACCCTGCCTCTAAATACAAAACTACCCCAACACCCCTAACCTGACCCTAAAAACAAAACTACCCCGACCCCATCACTCCGCCTCTAAAAACAAAACTACTCTGTCACTCCTACTCACCCTAAGTCCTAAAACCTTCCCCAACCCCCCCACCAGCCCTAAAAACAACCAATCCCCTACCGGTCCCTAAAATCAAACCACCTCAATCCCCCATCCCCCTTAAAAACTTCCCTACCCCACCCCTAAAAATAAAACAACCTCAGCCCCCAATCCCCAAAAACAAAACTACTCTGATACCCCTATCCACCCTGAGCCCTAAAACCTTCCCCCATCCCCCAAGTGCCCTAAAAACAACCAACCCCCACCCCACCCCTAAAAACAAAACTACGCCGACCCCCCACCTCCGCCTCTAAAAACAAAACAACCCTGACCCCCATCCACACTAAAAACAAAATTACCCCAACCCCCTACCCCACCCATAAACAAAATTAGCCCACCCATACCCAAACCCTTAATGGACCCCCACCCCTTAAAACTACCCCAACCTTTCCCCAGCCACACTTACCTGACCACGCCCTCTCCTGATCCACCCATCGAAAAACCCAAACCTCCCCCCACCAACCCCTAAAAAATAATAGCCCCACCCCAAGCCCTTTATCCACCCCACCCCAACCCAACCCAAGCCCTTTTTCCACCCCACCCCTTAAGACTACCCCAACCCTGCACAACCCTGCACGATCCCCACCCTAAGCCCTACCCTTAAAAAAAATCCCAAACCCCTTCCCACCCCGGCTCTTAAAAAAAAAATAGCCAAACCCCCACCCCAAGCTCTTTATCCACTCAACCCCTAAAAACTAACCCCTAACCCTGGCCCAACCCCACTTACCTGACCACGTCCTCTCCCAATCAACTCTGCCTTTTTCTCTGCTTTAACCACGCATACGCATAGTTCAGCACATGAGCAGTTGAGGCAGACAAAAAGGCATGTGTTGTTCCAACAAGCGTGGTTATGCTTGCGTTATAAACATAATCGTTGTTAGGGAGACATTGTCTAGGACCTTTCATGTGCCCTAGCTGCCCCCAGGGTTAGGTGCAGTGTAACTATAAGCAGGGAGGGACCTTATACAAGTTGTTTTAAAGGCCCGGGTGAGGGAAAATAGCCACATTTGTGTTACCCTCATTGTAGTGAATGGGATCCATAGGATAAAATGGGGAGACTTTATTTTAATTAATAAAGTCCCAAAAGGAGCTAAGTATTTCAGGTTTGGTATCAAATTGATTGTTATAATAGATCCAACAACCTGCCATTATTGAATTAATAACTACTTCAGGGAAAGAGTTTAGAACTCTATCTGAAAGTTGCCAACTTCAGCTCTGTGGTGTCCTTCTCTGATTGTCCAGCCTCTGGCACCCCAGCCAGGCTGCCTTGATGAGGTGTGAAGTTGCCTGGGCTAAAGACAAAGGAAGTGCCTGGGGGGAAGTCTGCCTCAGCAGCTGGTGAGACAGCATGGGTGGAAAGCAGCTAAACTGGTCTTCGAAGGAGGGAAGGACATTTGTAGCTGCTCAGGACCTCCCCCATTTCCTGCAAACCCAGACAACTAGGTTCTCTTTTGATTAGATTAGGAGTGGGCAGAAAAGGGGTTTATTAATTAATTTTGGCCACACATGTAGGTAAACTAAGCCAAACTTAACCTCCACAATTCAGAATCTGCCATTTTGGATTTTTTAAGGAACGTTGCTCCCTGGGATTGATTTTTGCCACACTTTTCAGGAAGTGATCATCCAAGAGGGAGGTGGCCTGCCTGTGATTGGACAGTTGCCCACCCTACCTTCCACCTCAAGAGCAAGGATAAATATGGCAGAGCTGCACTCACACCTCAGATCCCTATAAAGAACAACGACAGAAGAAGGACTGCTCTGCTTGACCCATGACCTGCATCTGGACACAGCACTCTGAAAGACTGCACCAGCTGCACACATGAGCTTCACCACTAAAAGGACTTTGCCTGGTTCAAGAAGGGACTCCCTGCTTGTTACAGGTAAAACGTAGCTGGCCAAATCCCCCTAAATCATAACCTGAAGGAACTGACCAGCTGACCTGTGGCTAGTGGTCATTTTTGGATTTGAACCAGGTGCATTCTGTAAGTTGGGGTTGCAGTCCTCACCCTCAAGGAGCAACTCAGAGCTCCTGGAACCTTGGGGTGAGCTGTGGACTCCTAAAGGACCTTCTATGGCCATCTGGAAGAAGATCCAGAAGTTTGGAGTACTTTTGAAAAAAAGCTCCATAAAGGGACAGACCTGCCGTGGTGAGTCAAGCCAGCTTACCCCAACGGCGACCCGGCCTGACTTGCAGGTTATTCCCGCTATAAAGCTCCAGAGCCCCATTCTTCCAGGATTTCACTGGGGGCTCCTGGAAAGGTGATTGGATGACTTTGCATCAAAATTGGCTTGCAGTAGAGGGTCGACCACCGTCAGAAGGGAAAAGTTCCAAAATAGTGACAAACTCTGAAAATGTAAAATGTTGAGCTGGACTTCCTGCACAGCGTATCCAAGGAGGTTTCCAAGGACATCGGATCAAGATTCAGCTTTGGCCCAGACAAAGATTTCCATCTTGAAAAGTCCTAAAGTAGATTTCTCCACCTAGGTCTCCTGACAAGTGTATCTGAAAAGGGATCCAGGGAGGTCGGATCGGATTGGTGACTTTGTTCCGCTGAATAAAATCTTCAAGTAAAAGTGTAAGTCCAAAGGTAAACTTTTGACGAGGATTCCTGCTTGCTGTGGTCATCAGGGCTCCATCGCAGTCGGCCTCAAACTTTGACTTTGCCCCAGTCTAGTGCGACCAGATGACCAGATTGGCGCTTTTAGTTTCTGTTCGCTAGAAAGCATTAATTCTTTAAAAATATATATTTCTGGTTCCCCAAATCTGATTGTAATTGTTTTGGTGTCATTTTTAAGATTAAAAAAAAATCTATTTTTTTAAATCATTGCCAAGCTACCAAGGATTGAGAAATTACTTACCTGCCCTTTCCAGTAATCCACTTTCCAGTACAACTCCATTAGGAATCACAAACAGTGTATTCAACACTATTGTACATTTTATTTTGCAACTCACAATTTGCAATTCCTAAATGAATTGCAAATTGCTAGTCACAAAACAAACGGTCATAAAACTGGCTCTCAATTTTCAACAAATAACATCAGAAAAAGTGAAGCTATTCTTTGAAAAACTCAAAGAACCAATCCGAATATGGTGGGAGCACTTATTGTTAGGTGATATTAACTGATCCAAAGACACCTTTGAAGTGTGTTGTTTATTTCTAACCTGTTACAAAGGCAGAGTAGCTACCCTTGGTGATATTGTTGAGAAGGCTTCCAAGCATAACTACTCGGCCTATGCAACTGAGTTAGAGGTTTGAGAAAATTCACAACACATATTACAGTTGAGGTCACCTACAGTGAACCCTGAGACTCATTTTTTAGTGAGGTAACTGAACATCCCCTTGCACATAGCTAATAATATGCTCATAATCCCAAATTTAAAGAGAATGATACAAGGGCAGAAGCAGCCGAGTAATCCCCACCTTAAAACTCATGAAAGGCATTAGTAAATTAACACCCCCTTGAATCTTGTAATCACAAATACTACCTTCCTTGTTTATAACAATCACCATCATTAAATTTTTGCAACTTTTCATAACGCAGTTACTAGAAAAAGGTTAAATGTTGCTAATGGATTGTACTTTCAAGTCCACTCCCCATCCATTTGTCCAAGTGTATGCATTACATGCTTCTGTTAATATCACAACTTTAGGTATTGTAGCTCTAGGATAAATGCCGAGATCTATGCACTAACCATGACCACAGAGCTCATGGAACACTGCTGAGGTGTCCCACTAAAATAATTGACAGTGGTTGGTGTAAATAAAACGTATTACAACTATGACAAGAGAATAGGAAGAAGTGGTGATGTTCTGCTAATTACTGCAATTTTCAACAGGAAGTTTTGCTGGTCTGTATCATATTCACATGCTCCCTTCCTCCTACATAACCTGTGCGTTTGAGTTTTGCAAAACGGCATAGGTAATACAAGCGAGAAGTCAGTGGTACCATTTGTTCATGCAGGGGAATTTACTGCACTGCATTGCATGAAAGGGAGAGGGCCGAACTGTTCCAGAATTGTAAAGATATGAAGCATTTCTGCTTTCTACTTCTGCTGACTACCTAACATCAATGCAGGCACCCTTGAACCACAGTGCAAGGGTGTCTCTATTAGAGGCAGAATGTGTCCATTCCTGCATAAAAGCAATCCTTAAAGGCATACTCCTCTTTCTCTGTGTACTGTAGAACGCCATGCAAAGTGGCTTTGCATGACTTAGTAAATTCCAGTTAAGGACTTGGGTTGCCTTGCAATGACTTGGCCACACATATTTATGTCTCATGTATTTATTGTGACTGGAATGGTTTGACTGCATGTTTACCATACTGAACTTTATGGCTCAGTTAAAGGCGATTACACCTCTATTAAAAGAGTATTTTGCAAAAGAAAATGAGCTACCAGTAGCAGAGCATAAAGTTCAAAATTTGTATTACAACATGAGTCTGGAAAAATATCTTACTCCACTCCTTAAACTTGAAAGCAAGTATGTGCCCTTCCTGCAGAAAGCAATCGCCCACCTGGATCAGCTCGACCGCTCTGTGAAGGCCTCATGATGAAAAGGTAAGCAATTAGATGATGGAGTGATTACATGCAAGGAAAACGAGTTAAAAATGAAATATGATCTATTTCATAATTAAATAGACTATTATCTTTGAGTGTTGAATTTGTAAACCATAAATAAGTATCTTAGAAAATGACAATAACATTTACAGCTATGAATTAATAGAACAGGCAGCTGTGACCAATCTCTGTGACAATAAATGCACTTTTACCTTGCAGATATATTTAGTAAGATGCAGGGTGCCTTTAAGCAGTGTTCAATCAAATTGAAAAAAATATCGAGGGGCTCATGCTAAAAAATATTCCTTTGCAACCGTTCACCTTTTAACAGTTTCTTAACAGTCCAGCTATACAAAAAGGACAACGGTGTTCCGCGGCCTTGAAAGAAGTTCAGATGGAATGAAACGTACTACCTAAATGAAATGGTAATACAACATGTACATATTTGATCACCAACCTTGGCAACGTCTTTAAGGAAATCATGAATTAAAGAATAGTTTTCAGCAAGAGTGTCTCTTATGTACTGGCGGTATGCTAACATCCAGTGGCATCATTCAGATATTGCATTACTGTACCTTTAAGATTCAAACAGCATACGTTAGTTTACAATTTCCCTCATGATAAATTCAGCTCAGACGCTTTAAATGTATGTCTTCTCCAAATGTGCGAAACAGGCATCTTAGTTCATAAATTATATCACATAAGAACAAGAAAATAGAATCATATCAGGTTCGAGATTCCACTGAGATCTGCTGTCACGAAATTGACGATGTCGTTTGCGTCAGTGTAAGGGATATGCTATCTCCCCTACAGATGATGACGAACACAGTAAGTTAATTTGGGAATTGTTAGAAGGCAAGATTAATATAAATAAGGAAAACAAGCTTCCATTTAAATTATGCCCCTTAACCATAATAAATGTTTCCTTCAAATTCTGTATCCGTGTTATGTGACTTGGTGAGAGCAGTCCTAGTGGGATCAGGGAAGAATAACATATGCTGCTCTCCTTGCAAGCAGATAACAAGAGATGGAAGCTAAACAGGTAAACAGAGCATGGTGATCAGAACAGCAAGTTAATCACCGAGAGGTCTTCAGCTCAGATCTTTATTCTGATTATATCAGCTCTATTTTTTCGAAATGACTGAACTGTGGCTAATTCAGTTTGTGTGTTTCTATTTTAGTGGAATGTAGTGCAGCGTTAGGACACCGTGACTAGGTGCTGACTTATGAAGGACATTATGTAATTAGGGCTTGATTTAAGAAAAGTGGCGCTGCATCCAATGCAGCGCCACTTTTTCTTGCACAACTTAGCGCCCCCTACCACCACCATGTGTGCACCGCATTCAATAAACGGGACACCATGGTGCAGGGTAGAGACAATAGCGTCAACATTTTTGATGATATTGATGTACTGTGTAGGATCAGCACCAACATTTTGGGGTGCTCTGTGCAGGTGTTAAAAGTAGCCACACCAAATTATGCAGTGCAATCTCTTAGATTCCACTGCACCATTTTTGCAGCCCCCCTAATGATGGAATGCTCCCAATGCATACATTATGCCTGGCAGAGGCATAATGTGCACCAAGGGGTTACAAAGTGGCACAATGCATGCATTGCACCACTTTGTAAATATGGTGCAGGGATTTTGGCCTCGTTGGGCCACATTAGAATTTAGAAAATTACACTAATGTGCGCAAGGAGTCACTAGGCCCTCTTAAATCTGGGCCTTAGTCTGGGAGGTGTCAGGGTGTGGTCCATAATGGTTTTGGGATATTGGGAGTTCAGTTACAAGTTACCTTGAAGAGTAAAGATGTTAATTATGAGCTCCGTCCTGGGGATTATGACCCCCTCTCTGCCAGCTTTTATATGGCGGAGACGAGGTACAGGGGGTTCCGGGGGTTCACTGTACTGCCAATGCACTTGGCATGGGCAGGGGCCCTCATAGCAAGCCCCGTCGCATTGTTCACTGTCTGCATACAGTGAACAGCGCGAAGGGTGCTGGTGCACCCTACACACTGCAGCATTGCTGCTGGCTCAATTATGAGCAAGCGTCAATGTTTTAGGATGTTTGCCGCTGGCCCAGCAGGAAACTCCTAATGCCGGCCATGGGAAGGCATCCGCACAGGTGGCAACCTGACTGCAGGAGTGTTGCAGACGGCTTTTTTCATCTGCCAAACTGATAATGACCCCCAAAGTGATGTGTACATCTAAAAAGAAGTTGTATTGTGCTTCAGGTTTGGATTTGCATTTTCACATGATGGAAAGTGCCCACCATTGACCACATATGTAAGGAGAGCTAATTGTGACCATGTGCAGAGCAAAGGAAAAAGTAAGTGCATCACAATGTGAAAACTAAATGGCCACAGAATGTTCCAGAAGCAACGTTCGAGGCACACCCACAAGGCCAAGCAGCAAAATCAGTTGAGTCAAATAGATATTAAACAAAGTGGATCACCATGTAAATCATCATCAAAAAGTCCTTCAGCCTCAATAATAGGTGACAGTGAAGAAAGTGTTTATGCAAGGTCTATGTTTACTTAAAAAAAGTCCTCGTGGGACTGGTCACCTGTGAGGAGAAAAGTCAACGTATCAAGGTAACAACATCGTACAAACACTGTCTAAACATTACCTTGAAAGTAAACAGATGTTGAATACCTTTCATTATTGATAGTTTTGCTCCAATAAATATAATGGCATTGACACCCATGAAAATTAAAGGCTTGTTATTGGTGACAGTGAAACTTAAGATTACATAGGGACAGTCACTGATCCATGTGCTTCAAAATACAGTGACTGCTTGCTCAGTTTGAACATAGCTGCTGAAATGGGACTGATTTCAATGAATTACAACATGAATGCTCATCACAAAATAGTAAGTCAATTCCCTCCTTTGTTTCATGGTTTAGGAAAGTTAAAGACTATGAAAGCAAAACTGAAAATGAATGAAGATGTATATCCCGCAGTTCAGCTACGTTTTGCCTTTCATTTACGAGAAGCTGTTGAAAAATAACCTGAATCACTAATTAAGCATGTCATTATTGAACATTTCACTTGTCCAACACCATGGGTTTCTCCCGTAGTAGTGCCTAAAAGGATTATGTGCGCATATGCATTTACCTGTGCCAGGCGATCAAAGCAACTGAGCAAGAGCACCATCCAGGACCCCACATTGCTGACATGATCACGCAATTGAATGGTGCCAAAATCTTCTCTCAACTTGATTTGAATAAAGGTTATCATCAGGTAGAACTTGAAGAAGGTTGCAGATATGTTACAACCTTCACTACACATGTTGGTTTGTTTAGAGACAAGAGACATGGGGCATATTTACAAGAAAGTGGCACATTGGTTCAGATGCACCACTTTTTTGGTCTCATCCCTCACCTACATAACAACACTTGGTTGCACAGTATTTACAAAAAGTGCACCGTTGTGGTTGTTAGGACAACAGCGGCAACATTTATTAAGCTATTGTGTCGCTTTGCTGCACTAGCGTCAACAAAGTTTTGCCTTGACAAATGCTGAACTCCCACAAGATGTTTCAATTGTACATTCTTTTCTTGGAAAGCCTAGCTACTGTTCACAATACATAAATAACTTTGTCAGTGCTCCGTTATAAGAACTAACAAAGAAAAGTGTTTCTTTAAAATGGTCAAGAGAATGTGAAAAGAGTTTCAAGAGCATCAAACATGCCATCAAAAATTATACAGAAATGGCATACTTCAATCCTAGGATCCACACAGAGATTGTGGTTGATTTAATCACATTTAGTTAGGGGTTATACTTGCACAGCATAGTGGATGCCAACATGCAAGATGACATGTTGTGGCCTCTGGTAGTAGACGTTTGTCTCAAACTGTCCAAAAAGGAAAGTTTGCCTGTAGTATAGGCTTGTGAGCATTTCCATGTATTCCTGTGCGAAAAGCATTTTAGGTTGGAGACTGATCATCGAGCTTTGCTGACCATCTTCTGTTTCCCTATAATTGTCTGTCTCATGATTTTCTAAAGATGTGCAATTTTTTATTTGACAAAGGGAGAGATGTAGTGTCTTGCATGACTTAGAATGGAGCCTTTCTGGATCCCAAGGACTCTGTGTCTGTGTGACATAATCATTAGAATACTATTTATGAAAGCTTGCTTTAGAATGCTAGAGTTCACTGGTACATGCAGAGGAAAAAAGATGTGTGATTTACAGCTCTGCATGTGGCCTAGTTATTCAGGATGTACGATGTCAGGAAAGACCTTACAGTCCACACATAGCAGACATGTTTATGCAGTTGAATGGAGCCAAAGGTTTTTCCCATCTTGACCTGAACAAGGGCTACCATCAGCTTTAGCTGGAAGAGAAATGCAGGTACATTACCACTTTTTTAACTCATGTGGTACAAAAGATTAAGCTTTGGAGTGTCCTCTGCTGCAGAAATCTTCCAAGATATTATACATGGAATTATTCAGCCTGTGATATATGCCTTCAATTACTATGATGACATACTGATATTAGGTACAACATGAAAGGAGCATGACCAAGCCCTCAAGCATATATGTCAGTTACTTCCAGATGCTGGCCTCACCTTGAATTCTGAAAAGTGTGAATTTTGTAAAACAATAGCTCAAATTCTTTGGACATGTATTTTCTGTTGAAGGTAAGACTCCTGATCCTGACAAAGTACGAATACTCCACCTGTCCTCCACAAGATGTCACCATGGTGCAATCATTCTTGGGCAGGGTCAGCTATTGTTATTGATAGAGTTGTTACTGCCACAGTGAGTGCCCCCCTTGTGAGGCCTAACAAAAAGAAATGTTCAGTTCTGATGGTCCAATAAATGTTACCACAGTACAAAAAACATAAAACGTGAATAAAAATGTGATTAAGATGGCTTAATTTGATCCTAAATTACACACTGAGATCACTGTTGTTGTGAACCCTGTGGGGTTAGGTGTAATCCTTCCTCAGTATAGTGGGTAGCCAAATGCTCAGAGACACATTGTGGTGTGTGCCAGTTGAAGCCTATCTGACAAAGAATGTGCCTATTCCCAGCCAGAAAAGGAGAGTCTGGTGGAGGTATGAGTCTGTGAGCATTTCCATGCATTTCTGCATGCAAAGCATTTTATGATTGTCACTGACTACAAGGTGTTACTCATCATTTCTGGCAATCTGAAAGCTAAGATATTTCCTCACATCAAAAGATGGAGGTTGCATCTACAAGAATATGACTTTACAATTGTGCACAAGCCTGGCAAGAGTAAAAATCCTGCAAATTATTTCTCACAAATAGCTACTGCAATTAGTGCTGATAGAGACATGAATGCCCTTGGAGACATTACTACAGCTCAGTCCTGGAAGCAGAGTTTTCAACCTTTAAGTGACAGTGTTGAAGTAAAAAAATATTGCAATGTCCAAGAAGAGCTGTCCTTCACTAAAGAAAGGATTGTGCTAAGAGGATCCTGTATTGTTATGCCTGCAAGTTCTAGACAGCAAGTTATTGAACTCGCCCATAAAGGTCACTGTGGCCACCAAGAGTGCGTTGAGCGATTTTGTGTGGTTCCCTCATTTAGATGAGAAAGTGGAGAGGGAATCAAAAGTGTGCCATTTATGCAACTGCTTGCCTCCCAAGATAACCCTGCATCCCCTGACAATGTCCAACCTCCCTGCACATGTGTGGGAAAGAACTAGTGTTGATTTCCTTGGGCCTCTATCCAATGGACATCACTTTATGTTGATCACTGATGAGCATTCCCGGTTTCCTCTCATAGAAGACGTCATCCATAACCTACAGTAAAGTCATTGAACCACTATACAACATCTTTGACCAAGTACTGCCTCTTTTAATTAAGGCACTGCTTTCACAGGTTGATGTTAACGAGATTTGTGGGCTGTGATCGAGTAAGTCAGTGCCAAACTAAGGTACCTCTCTCTCTTTCGCTCTGATGAAATTTGATGAGTTGAAGCTGTTAAAGCAATAATACAATGTAATACTGCAAATTATGACTGTTTTTTTCAATTGTGTGTAGCACATCAGAACCTTTAAAAGTGGAGACTTTCTCAACAATTAACTCTAGAGCACTGCTTTGAGGCAGAGCTGTAAAGTTGCTTTTGCTATGTGTGAACAGCTGCTACAGTCCAGGTTTTTCTTTGCATTCTGGTATTTGTAGTCCTGATTTTATATTGGGATAAGCACAACTACAAATCCCAGAATGCAATGAAAAATGCTGGAATGGAGCAGCAGGTCAAGGAATCGTACCAGGGGTTTTGAAGCCTCAGTTGAGACATTAACTCTCCTCTCTCACATTGGTGGCATGTAGCCACCTCTTTCTTAGCACAGGGAATACTCAGGTAATAGCAATTCCTTCAGTTGTCAAAATGTATTGAAGATAATTATGAAACAGACAACTTTCTGCTAGGCCTGTTAGACGTTTGTGCAAAGCCTGGGATAACTTGCTTCTAATTATTCAAAAGAAGGAATTCTTTGCAGGAGGAGAAAATATGGCAGCTTCATCAGCTGGCACAATCTAGTGGTATTTCAGTGTTTAGCTGCCTTATCTGTAATACACAGTCTGAGTTATTGTTAAAACTATCAATTACATTTTATGCAGACACAGGGCCCTAAAGAACCATGTGACCTGGAGCACTAGCCCCCTATTTCCTCCCCTTGTGACAATTCTTGCTGCTGCTGTATTTGACTACTCCTCTGTTGGCGGCTACAGGAAACAAGTTTATTCCGGTACTGCATTTTTCCTTCAATACTAAAGTAACTGGATAGTGCAAACATACATTAAATCCTTTGTTAATTGTAAATAAGATACACCCCTGTTTGGCAGCCATTATCATTTACCAAGCAGTCTCTACAATAAGAGGCCTTTACCATACAGTTTTTACCATGCATTTGTCTTTATCAAATGTGTCTTTAGTAGGCATGCCTTTACCACACATGGCTTTGCACACATGCATTTTACCAAGCATTATGCTAATTTTAACTAAGTAATTTTAAAAACGTTTGAAACATTGCATTATGTTTCATTTATAAGTTTAGGAGTTGATAAGTAACAATTTATAGGGAATATTATTAGTAAGAATTGTAATTAAGTTGTATGAATGGGATGGAAGGGATACAGAGTTATTGAGAAGGACATGTAATTAATACTCAGGCATTAATTAAAAATACTTGATTATTAGTTTGCAACGTTTATCATATTTCAAAGAGAAAAGATTATAATAACACAAATTATTAATGTAGAAATTCATTTTTAGAAAAGAGATGCAAAACAGAAATAATTATTTTGGGCCACCACCTGGGTCTGGGTAAGAATCTCCTGCTTCGTAGCTCACTGGGGGAATTGCCTCCCCCCAAGAAGTACATTAAAACCATAGGAGTTTGGTTAGACCCCCAACTTTTGGTGGAACATCATGCCAAGAAAATTTCCGCCTCGTGCTTTGGATTATTAAGACTCTTAAGGAAGGTGCTTGGGATACTTCCATCCCTTGCAAAATGGCTTATTACTCAGGTAATTATCATGTCTCGACTAGATTATGGCAACAGACTGTTTCTTAGCTCCCCAAATATGTGAAAAGGAAATTACAGGTGGTTCAGAATGCCGCAGCCCACTTAATTTCTGAAAGGCACTCAAAACCTGGCTGTTTTAGATCTAGCCTTTTCTTCCTCATAGTCCTGGTTGTGTCCTTTAGCGCTGGGAGGCCTTCGGGTAGCCATGCGCTTTATAAGTCAACTAACATAACATAACATAACATAATACTGGTATTTGGTAGGTAAGTGTTTTAACACTCAGGTATTAATTAAAATAGCTGATTAGTTATAGTTTATTAAATGCCTTAATTTGTTTTTTAAGTACTATTTTGAAAAAATTAAAAATAACTATAATACCTTTTAGGGATAAGATTCAAGGGATCGAGTTGTTGAACCATTGTGGTCAAGATCGGAAGCACAGAGGAGCTATGATGGCCCCTGGGGCCGATATTCTTGCTTCTCTCCTACTGACTGACATTTTTTGGGGTACTTGAGGATAAAGGAGAGTTAAACAAACTCTTCAAATCAATTAACAGTGTAACCTATTTGGTCATACATTAAATCCAGGGTAGGAAGGATAAAGTTAAAAGATTTATTGCAAATTAGGAGCCAAACTAATATATGTGAATCTTAAGAAAATACTTCATAAGTACAATATCAAAAAGGTGAAGTAAAGCATCAATTGAGGTCCTCTTGTCTAATCATTGAAGAATCTAAGTTAATCAGAATACTAATCCCAATTAAAGTCCTGCTTATAAGTTTGGTGGTCCCTGGGCCACCATGTCAGCACCAGTGGTCCGACGGCCATCAACATGGCAGTCAGACCACCGTATTATGATGAATGCAGTCCCATAGATGAAAGATCTCTGTGATCCTGCCTTCACCTCCAGGCAGCACAGACCACTGCGGTGGTGTGACAGACCAATTAGGAGACAGTGTTTCTTCCAGACACATTATGATGTGCCTTCCACCAATGTGACTGTGGCAGTCCAATCACCAAATCCCAGTAGGTGGAAAAGGAGAGTATAAAGGCAGTGTCACATGTCCTGTGCTGCCATGGAGTTGATCACACACATCCTACTGCTGCTGCTGCTCCTAGATGGAGCACAAAATCTACACTGCTGTGGACAACCGCCGGTAAGAACACACATCTACCTGTGCAAGTAATCTAAACAACTGATCGTGGCGCCGGCATGCACATGATATGGGGGTCATGCTACATGGGCCAAGTACACTTGTCATTGTGTTCCGGGTTTGAGACATTCACAATGAGTGACACATCCACAGCCATAAAATGACCCTTTGGGCAGGTCACTGACACTGCACCACAATACTTCATAATAAAACATGTCTGTTAATCCTAGGTACCTGAAATTGAAGTGCACTGAACATTGTGTCACACAACAGTCAAATCACATTAACATCACACATAATTCAAATGACACCCGCACATTGCTCACCTGCCATGGACTTTCATCAGATTGAAGACATATTTGCATGGATGTGTCATCTAACACAAATACCTCTCCCAATAAATATTCCTGTAATGGATCCACACATATCACCCACATTGCAGCACAATGGAAGGTCAATGAGATACACAATATATTGTGAGTCAAATATCAAAAGCTTAGAATGCAAACAATACCTCCTCAATAGGGATGGGGGCATCAGGAGCACTCATGGAAGGATTCTGCCCTGGGACACATTTAACTTTGCACATGCCCTAAAACACAATTTGCACAGGAACCGACCCTACATGAACCTCTGGGACAAACAACAGTAGAGCCAAGTGACATGTCTATCTGCGTAACGTGTAAGTGCAAGTCAAGGAAGCAAATACACCAGCAACAACATGGGACGTACATCTATGCTGCAAGGGGTAAACATCAAAATGGACATGTAGTCAGTCAGATGTAAATGAAGGAAGCACAATTGAACACCCTCCATATGTTGACCAAAAAAAACCTCTAGCTTCCACATATGAGAATAATGTATAGTCCATATACAGCAGGAAATTCTAACACCACACGTGCTGCCATGGGACAAACCAAGATGAAATACTTACTGTATCAAACATAACACAATGCAATGACACCCAAATTAGATTACCACCCACAGATCCATCCAGGGAACATCTACCCTTGTCCTGGGTGACACCAGCACTACCCACAAAGGCAGATATTGCAAACAACAGCAAAAGGACCAACAATCAGGGTGAAGCACACACATTTGTAGGCATACACCACAAGTTACTCAGGAACATCAAAAAGGTAGAAAAGTAATGGAAGGACAAATGTGTAGCCAACAAAACAACAACCTGGGTTTAATACCACCAAATGATGTAGATCAAAGGCCATTGGTCAGTCCATGTTAGTCCATGCACAGTACTGTGCTCGAGCTTGACTACAATCACTGCCAGGGAACCTCCATTGGAAGGGGCATCAAGTGGGCATGCAGGCACCACAGGGATCATGCTTGGGTTGAATCAGATTTGGATGGATGGGTTTGGGTTTGGGTTTGGGGGAAGGGCTGTTTCTTCAGAGGGGTAGGCTTCTTCTTGGGGGTAGGGGTATGGGTGTTTGCAGAGGGGCAGGTGTGACAGAGGAGGACTTGGATGTGGAAGAGATGGTTTGGGATGTGGGTGGAAGCTTCTTGGGTTAGGTTAGGGGGCTAGAGAGGTAACAGAGGAAAGGGAAAGATGACAAAGAAAAATGTAGTTTAGAAAATGAGTAAGGTCATCAGAAGGCTCTGGGGATTTGGAGGATAACAAAGTTGGTGGTCTTGTTTGTGGGTGTTGCTGCTGGTGTGGGCTTGTACGATGTATGCTTGTGTTTGGGTAGTGTCTGTTGAGTGTGTGAGTGTGTGTTAGAAATGGGGTCTTTGATTGACAGTCAGGTTACCCCCTGTTCAAGCAAGAACCCTCCAGGGTCAAAGAGAATCACCCTCAGCTAACCCCTGCTTACCTCCTTGGTAGCTTGGAAGAGCAGTAGGCTTAACTTCAGAGTGCTAGGTGTAAAGTATTTGTACCAACACACAAAGTAACTTAATGAAAACACTGAAAAATGACACAACACAGGTTTAGAAAAATAGGTAATATTTATCTAAACAAAACAAGACCAAAACAACAAAAATCCACAATACACAAGTCAAGTTATTAATTAAAAATCTTTAAGTAGTTTTAAACACACACTAACACTGTTTGCTTGAAAATGTACCTTGAGTGCCTCAAAAATAACCCCTCACAGGCAAGTGTGCGTCAAAATGGGATGACGATACGTCAATTACATTCACGAGGGGGACCTTGAGTCATTTTTCCTTTCATCGGGTCAGGGCGCTTCATTCCTTCTCTCCGCAGGAGAGCGATGCAACGATCCGGTCAGTACTCTCGGGTTCGGACAGGCCTTGCATTGTTTTTATAAGCCCAGCTATACTTGCGTCAGAAATCCAGCCGCACAATGATCCAAAAACCACGCAGTGCGGGTTGCGATCTCCCAGCCTCCTTCAGCGATGCTGCATGTCGTTTCTCCTGCTCCGTGCGTCGATTCTTCGGTCGCGTTTCCGGCGAGCGTTGATTTTCAGCTGTGGAGCTGGCGGTGCATTGTTTCTTCAGCCACAGATCAGAGTTGCGTCGATCTTTTCCCCGCACGGCACTCTGTGCGTGGATTTCCTCCTCTTAGGCTGCCAGCTTCTTCTTTCAGGGTCCCAGGAACTGGCTGGGCACCACAGGGCAGAGTAGGAGTCTCTCCAGAGACTCCAGGTGCTGGAAGAGAGAAGTCTTTGCTGTCCCTGAGACTTCAAACAACAGGAGGCAAGCTCTAAATCAAGCCCTTGGAGAGTTCTTCTCAAGATGGAAGGCACACAAAGTCCAGTCTTTGCCCTCTTACTCTGGCAGAAGCAGCAACTGCAGGATAGCTCCACAAAGCACAATCACAGGCATTGCAGCTCTTCTTTCTCAGCTCTTCAGCTCTTCTCCAAGCAGAGATTCCTCTTGTTTCCAGAAGTGTTCTAAAGTCTGTGGTTTTGGAGGCCCTTTTATACCCAATTTCTCCTTTGAAGTAGGCCTACTTCAAAGTAAAGTCTTTTTGAATGTGAAATCCTGCCTTGCTCAGGCCAGGCCCCAGACACTCACCAGGGGGTTGGAGACTGCATTGTGTGAGGACAGACACAGCCCTTTCAGGTGTGAGTGACCACTCCTCCCCTCTTTCCTGGCACAGATGGCTCATCAAGATATGCAGGCTACACCCCAGCTCCCTTTGTGTCACTGTCTACTGTGAGGTGCAACCAGCCCAACTGTCAAACTGACCCAGGCAGGGAATCCACAAACAGGCTTAGTCACAGAAATGGTATAAGCAAGAAAATGCCCACAAATTAAAATCAACTTTACTAAAAGATGTATTTTTAAATTGTGAGCTCAGAGACCCCAAACTCCACATGTCCATCTGCTCCCAATGGGGATCTACACTTTAATCAAATTTAAAGGTAGACCCCATGTTAACCTATGAGAGGGACAGGCCTTGCAACAATGAAAAACACATTTAGCATTATTTCACTGTCAGGACATATAAAACACATTACTATGGGGGTCATTTCAACCTCAGCAGTCTTTTCACCAGACCGCTGAGGAACCGCCGTGCTGAAGACCACCAGTGCTGGTGGTTTTCCGCTCAGCGAATTATGACTGCTGGCAGCCCTCCGTCCTTTTCCAGATGGAGAGCCGCCAGTAGCCATACTAGCGGTTAGCAGGAAAGTGGAGGTTGCACCACCTTCACCGCCCTGTCAACAGAACACCACCCACTGAACCACGTTACGTGGTTCAGCGCGGCGGTGTTCTGTTGACGGGGTGCTGGCGGTGGAGCAGCACCCATGGATCCCGTCCCCTCCCGGAGGATCAACGGACCAGGTAAGTTGATCGTCCGTTAGGGGAGGGGGGTGGGGGGTGTTGTGTTTTGTGTTGTGTGAGTATGTAGTGGGGGTGTGTGTGTGCGTGTATGCATGCGGGGGTGTAGTGTGTTTGGAAATGTGTGCGTGTCTGCCTGTATGTATGTCTGTATGGATGTGTACGTGTATGTCTGAATGAGGGTGTGCGTGTATGACTGTGTGTGTGTCTGTTGGTATGTTTGTTCGTGTGTGTGCGGCTATGTGTGTTGGGGGTGTCTGCATGCGTGTCAGGTGTGTGTCTGTGTAGTGATGCCGGGGGTAGGAGTGGGAAGGGGGGTCCCCACTTGGATCCTCCCTGTCACCTTCACCTACCTGGGATGATGCTACAAATCAAAAGAGAAATAGATTCACCACAGGTTCCTGATCACACTTGAACAACAGCTGTGATTAGCAAACATTGTCATGACGTAAGGAAGGCCCCAACAACAAACGTCATCAAAGTGGCTCCTACATTTACCACACCATATCTATTCATGGCAAATTAACTATCAACAGTTGCCCACAAGTAAATCAAGATCTGCGACAACTTCAATTGCATGGGTTAAGTTGTGCAACACAGCAACCAATGACCAAGTAGGAGATCTCATCACATTCAATGGTTTGCCTCATGAAGCATACCTCAGTTATCTGTTGTCATTCAACAGTAGGCCAATGCCAAGTTCATTCCCACAGATCTCACAGGTCATGCATATATCTATTTGTCACACAGACAATACCACGATAATAGGAAGTGATGGCCAAAATTCTGGCATGTTTCTGACAGTAGTACAGTAGCCTGAAGAAGAGGACATGGAAATACCCATTTCACACTACAATCAAATCAACAATGCTTCCTTTACCATGTGTAAGTTGTCATGATGCATTCATGGAGATTGTTCTAAGGTTGCTCAGATATACCATGTATCTAGCATGGGAATGTATACTGTAGACACATTCTGCTAAGTGGCAGCGAGATATGTCTCTAAAATCCACAACCTGTAGTAGTCAACAGTCCTTTGAATGTTGGAGCGGCCCAGGGATTCACAAGTACTTGTAGAAGCCCCCCTATGTGTTGCCTGAAGGAAGCTTAATCACTGTCTCCATTTTGGTCCTGCAAACACAAATGTCTGTGGATGAATGGTTGTACACAACCACGTATGATTCCCACATAACTGCAAGTCACTCCATGATCCATGCCAACAATCAGGTAATACACCTTCCACATTTTACATGTGTAGAGCACTTTGCTACATGATGCCACATCAATGGCATAGAAATGCATATTGTTGGTATAAAATGTAGTCCTATCTGTCATGTCTATCATTGCTAATGCAGTTGTACATGCCAAATGACATGCAATGATGGGTGAGGACATGTGTGAGTCACCAATCAATGGTGACACACTCCTGTCTGTGGCACCACATGAAGTGTAGCCCCATTACATATGTTCAATTCCAAAGTCATATTGGCATGCACACATATGTGAGGGAATACAAAAATCATCCCATGAACACAGGTAGACCATGCATGTAACAACTGTAAAAATGATTTGTCAAAATTGAAAAGAACACATGCTAATATATAGGCACAAGGAATGTCGGCATCAGTGATGTCACACAAATCATGTCAATAGCCATCCCTCATTTACCAAGGACACTATTGTTCTGTAGCTGCACCCATAGAACAATGTATACTATTTCACATGTATGATGACCACCTTCACATGACAGACAGTAGTGAGGCACCAGCACTCATTAAGACTCTGGAGACAAGTGGTCTCTGGGGGCAGATGCCAATATACTCACTTGAGCAGACACATGGTTGAGGACAGTGATCCGTCACTTCAATTTGTTTGGGCTGTCACATTGAAGAGTAGGGTACCGTTGCATACAAATTACACCCACAACAACAACCAACATTACTTAATTGACCACTGTACAGAGCCATATGTTGGCCCTAGAGAGAACATTGTTTGTGGGATGTACTCGGTTGTGTTCTAGGTCCCTGGGCAGGCTAATATGCAAGGCACATCAGTATGTACCAATTTCCATAACTACACAAACAGTTACTTTTGTGTCACACATGGCCTATCCCCGATAATAAGGGGGAGATGTCTGAATTTAACAACTCAACTTGGCAATGTGACATGCAAGAATATGCCCTGTACTTAACACATTGTGGCTGCTGTACTCCCCTAAAAGGCCACCACCTGAATGCGGGGCATTAGGTGGGTCAGGGTCTGACATGCGCCCCACCCACATTGGGAAGATGTGAGAAAGGGCCTCTTTTGGCATGGTTATCCCCATAATTTTTGCCTGGAAGGTGATATGGTTTTGAACTGTAAGTGACCTGGGCCCCTGCCAAACAGATTTACAGGGCCAGATCTCTTTCCCCAAAACTGTAATGTGATTGGCACTTCAGCGACCCTTGTAAGTCCCTAGTAAATGGTACCCATGGTACCTGGGACATGGGTACTGAAGAAGGCCCCCCAGAGCTGCAGCACCAATTGTGCCACACGTAGAGGCCCTGCACCAGCCTCACGCAGACTGCCATTGCAAGTGCATAACAAGGTGTATCCAAAGTTGCAAACTCGACATGGCACTCACCATGAGTGCCAGGTTCACTAACACTGCATGCAATATAGGTTGGCACCCCTCTGGCTGCCCTTACATCCCTAAGGCAGGGTGCACTATAATGCATATGAGAGCATATGTGTGCATGAGCAAATATGCCTCTACTGAGTCTTTGCCAATTCTTAGACATAGTATATGTTCAAGGAAATGCATGTGCTGGACACTAGTCATTATGAGATCCCCAACTACATGATGGCGTCTCTGAACTTTGGTTTGTTTGGTATCAAATAACTCAGAATAATAAACCCACACTGATGTAATTGAAGGATTTGTACCCAGAGGGCACCTTAGAGGCGCCCCCTGCAAAACCTAACAGCCCTGGCATGGTTGCTGCCTGATCAGAACCAGCCTACCACCACCAGACACAGTTCTGGACTCCTGGGGTGTTAGCCTTAGCTCTCAGGATCCGGAACATAAATATTTTACTAGGTGGTGGTGTCACACCTCCTCCCGCAGGCAGGCACCCTGCTCCAGTGGTTAGCTTCAAAGGCTTTGCTGCCTTTGAAATCTGACCCCACCTCTGCTGCTAGCAGCAGAAAGCAACACAATGGTTTTACCCCCACTTTAGGTGGGAATACTGGTGGGAAACTAAGCAGGAAATGGAGGAATGACCACTGTCATCCTGTACCACCCCTCAGGTGTGGTAGGTGAGGTGACCACTCCATTTAATTTTCCTCCATCTTGGATCGTAGGAAAAATAGCAAATCTGTGTCAAGGATGTGTTTCCTTCCCACAGGAAGTGGTCACTTAGTGGGTGTCGTTCCCTAAGGAAGGTGGCCCATTGGCCACTACCAGGTACTTCCTCTACAGCCCCCTAAATGAGGTTATTAGAGGGCATCACCTGACCAAGAACTTTAGATTCGATGGACACAACAAGACCAGGACAAAGAAGACCCAAGGCACGAGAAATGAAGCCCTGCTGCACAACGAAAAAGGCACCAAACCCTTCCTGCCACTACAAACAACTGACCATCGTCTCTGATGTGTCGCCTGGAAAACTGAAGAACTCTACAAAACCCCAGAGTACCTCCAGACATCTGAAAATCGGCAAGAACCCCCCTCAGAGTGACGGTATCACCCTCCTGCACCATCCTGGCAAGGAACCCATGAAGTCTGGTTAAGGGACCCACTGCTGACCAACGACCCGGACCCAGTAGCCCAGCCAAAATCCACATAACAGCTCCAGAGGAAAAGACATTTCACTGTGCCAAGTTTGGTGGTAGTAAAGCTCTATGGGGGTCATTTCAAGACCGCCAAGGGGGTGTCATGGAAGGACTCGGGGTGAGGTTGGGGGAGACCACTATCAGTGTCAGGGAAGGGATTGCCTGGCTCTGATAGTGCTTACCGCCATGGATTTCATGGCCGTGTCCTTGGCGGTGCCCAAAGCCATGAAATCCATGGCGGTCAGCTGGGTCATGATACCGCCGGTGGTCTTGTGACGGCCGCCAGGCTGGAGACCCAAGTCTTCAGCCCAGCAGTCTTATCTACCCTGGCTATCGGTTCGGAGAAGTGGCAGATTACCATGGCGGTCATAATTCAAATTTGCTTACCGCCAGCCTGTTGGCGGTAAGACCGCCACTTCTCCGCCATCCGCCAGGGTTGTAATGAGGGCCTATGTGGCTATTGCATACCAGTACCCAAGGTACCATACCCCCTGTATTGGACACCAGGAAGCCTAGTCCATTTTGGACTCCCAAGAGTATGGGAGCAAGCATCTGTAGAGGAACTTAAGGACACCCAAGATCCACCACCTGAGTGGCCCTGCTGACCTACAATCTACCCCCAAATCTGCCTGTCTATGATCACAAGGACTCCAAGATGCACAATGCCTGGCTGACTTATCTATGCTGCACCTGGCCTCCCTGGTCCCTGCACCAACCAACCAATTGTGCTCTTGGGATCCTGAAGCCCTTGCAACCTCCACCCTCCAAGGGACCCGGCAGACTTACCTTTAAATTTATCTGTGCAGTGTGTTTCCATGTCTCCTATGCACCAGCTCCAAGACCTTCTCTGGCTGAACCATTGGACCTCTCTACTACCTCGACCTAAAAACAAAAGGTGACACTTGTGAGAACATTGCCTGATTTTATATGCATCTTTATTTTTTTCCATTGATTCCTATGGTGAGTAATTATGCACAGAAAAGCAACATTTTCTAAACTTAGCAAAATCATGACTAAAAAAGTGCTTACCGTATATTGGTGATCTTGGTCTTAAACATTTTCAGAAAATCTATATTATTTTTGTTAATTATTCTCAAGTTAGTCTTTCAAGGGAGTCTCATTTCATGGTCTCCTTGGAATCCACACACTATCTGCAGGTTTGTAAATTGTGCAATACGCCTGTGCTGGACAAATATGACTTATGTAAAAATGGCAAAAGAGCTGTGGGAGTAAGGGACATGTCATAAGTCAAAGACACACATTGACAATGATGCAAAATGAACATATGGACTAGTTCAGGAATTTCACTCAATACATATTCCTAATTGTTAGACCTGACCGCCTTAGGGTGGTTATCATCCAACTTTTTGCCCTTCTTCCTCCACTTTTCTGACACTGTTTTTGCTGGTTTCAGGACGCACACGTTACCACTGTTAATCAGTGCTAAAGTACATATGTTCTCTCTCTTAAACATGTTAACTTTGGTTTACCCAAGTAAATGCCTATATGATTTTCCTAGTAAAGTGCACTACATGTGTCCAGGATCTGTAAATTAAATGCTACTATTCTGGGACCTGCAGCACTCATTCTGCCACCCACATAGGTATCCCCTTAACCATGTCTCAGACCTGCCATTGCAAGGCCTGTGTGTGCAGTTTCACTGCCACTTCGACTTGGCATTTCAAAGTTCTTGCCAAGCCTTTAACTCTCCCGTTTCTACATATAAGTAACCCCTAAGGTAGGTCCTAAGTCATCCATAGGGTAGGGTGCTATGTAGTTAAAAGGCAGGACATGTACATGTGTGTTTTATATGTCCCGGTAGTGGAAAGTGAATTTGTTTTCCACTACTGTGAGTCCTGCTCCTTTCAGAGGATAGCATTAGGGCTACCCTCACATACTGTTTGAGTGGTAGATTCTGATCAGAAAGGGTAACCAGGTCACATTTAGGATGTCCAGAATGGTAATAGAAAATCATGCTTGTTGGTGAGGTTAGATTTTATATTAGTATTTTAGAAATGCCACTTTTAGGAAGTGAGCATTTCCCTGTGCTTAAAATCCTTCTGCGCCTTACAGCCTGTCTCCAATCAATGTCTGGGCTGGGCTGGTTGATGGCTCCCTTGTGCATTTCAACTAGACAACCACAAACACAGGACATTCAGTCACACCTGCACTCATCTGCATATTGAATGAGTCTTCCTGGCTGGAAGGTTGGAGGGCCTGACACATTTCAAAGGCTTGTGGCCTGCCCTCACACAATGGACTGCCAAACCCCCTACTGGGACCCTGGCAGACGGACTTGTACTTAAAGGGGACCTTTTGCACCTGAAAACCACTCTTTGAACTCTCCCCCACTTTAAAGGCATTTTTGGGCATATAAACTGGGTCTCTGACCTCACCAAAACAGAACACTTCCGGGCCAGATCCTGCAACCTGTCAGGGGGAGCTGCCTGGCTGCCCAAAGACTCACCTGGACTGCTTTGATGTGAAGGACTGCTGCCTTACTGTTGCCCTGATGCCCTCTGACTCTGCTGAGAAGTTCTGTCCAAGGGCTAGGTTTGAGCTTGCCTCCTGTTCCTGAATTCCCAGAACCAAAAAGACTTCCTCTCTTCAAGGAAACTCCTGGTGCAGTGAAAATTGATGCACAGCCTGCCAGAAATGACACACAGCCTGGCCAGTGACAGAATAATTGCTGCATCGCTGAACCAGAATGAGGCAGCGCCGCTCCATGAGTGGAGATCGATGCAGCACCTGCGTTGTGACAGGAACTTCGACGCATAGCCATACCGAATCAATGCACAGCCGAGCCAGAATGAAGCAGCCCGACTTCCTGAGTAAAGAATCGACACAGCACCTGCTGTGTGACAGAAATTCTGACGCATCGCCCACCGGATCAACGTAGCACCCGCACACCTAGGATTTACACACATTGCCCCTGGGCTTCCAACGACCCTGGATCACAGTGATGATCCAAAACTGCATGCTGGAAATTGACGCAAAGCCCTTGCAGCATGGAAAGAAATGACACATCATCTGTGCCATGTCAGGAAATCTGACACACACCTTCCATTTACCACACATCTCCTCCTCTGCGTTCTCAGTGCATGTAATTTGAGGCACACCGGATTCTTTGTGCACACAAGAGACAATTGTTGAATTTTAAAGAATTAAGACTCTTCTTAACATTGCAAAAGTGATATTTTAACTTGTGTTAATCAAATCTTGATCATTTTTACCTTAATTTAATCAGATAAATATGTTATATTTTTCTAAACCTGTGTGGTGTATTTTTGTGGTGTTTTCACTATGTTATTGCATGATTTATTGCACACATACTTTACACATTGCCTTCTAAGTTAAGACTGACTGCTTAATGGCAAGCTAACCGGCGGGTGGGCAAAGGATAATTTGGATTGTGTGTGACTTACCCTGACTAGGATTGTGGTCCCTACTTGGACAAGGGTGCTTACCTCTGCCAACTAGGGACTCCATTTCTATAAGGAGTATTTGGACAAGTACACACTGGGCTGGTGTTTGGAGTTACAGACACAAGGCCTCTGGGGGCTGCAGTCAGGCTACTATCTATGCTACACAAACTAGACAAATATTGGGTATTCCATAGCTGTATGCTGACTGCATTTAGGTGTGGCCATACATTTACATGTGAGACATACCATAGGTCCTGGGATGATTTTTTGAAATTGATGACTTACAGGCACCATTTGGATATTTGGATATATGGCATTAGATAGCCCTTGATAGCTTTGATGCTGCGTCCATCAATACAGATCGACAGTGTTGACACTAAGATATTATGGGTACTGAATGTTGGTGGGGTGCAAGAACAAGACAGTGGTAAAAGCTGAGCTGTGACCATGCATGACATTGCATGTTTGTGACAGTTTTTGTGTTGTGAGTTACTAGACTCCACTCTCCCAGGTATTCCTATCAAGCCCCAAGAATGCAGATGGCTAAGACCTTCTCCTTCCATGGAAAGAATCTTAATGGAGCACTGGGAGGGCCACTACTAGTCTTATTGACCTCTAGATGCTGCCTTGAGACCAGGGAACAAACTTTTGCCCTGAGGTCATTCCAACTCTTCCTAATGTTCTTCGTTGTGCACAGGGTGGTGCCTTCAGCATTCTGTCTGTCAATAATCCTTTGCAATATTTCTATTTTTCTACTGAGAAGTGTGTGCTGGGCTTGGGCTCCAAACAATTGTGGCTCTTCTCTTGTGATTTCATCCGCAATGACTCTCAAATCATCTCCCAAAAAACAGAGATTTTTGGGATGGGACATGGTGGAAAATTAAAGTGGATGACTGGGTGCCATCTACAAAAGAAAAGTGATGTGGGAAGTAAATGGTGGAAAGTGTGTTAAGGGTTTAGGGGATGCGAACAAAAGGGGTGCCTTATCTCTCTCAAATAATCTTGATTCTTGGTTGCAGTGGAGATGCAGAAGATCATGGTCTGTGAAGGGGTGTGTTTTAAAGTGTGCATTGCAGGCGTGTCTACTATGACAATGTCAGCTGGGTTGTTTTTCAACTCATCCAATGTGCACTTATCTGTTACTTTGGTGGATGATTACTTCAGTGTTCTACCACCACTGGCTAACCACCACGAGGGGACCACCACACGGCGGTGTATTTGTGATATGCTCTATGGTTGGATGTGGTTCTGATGATGCTGGAAGTCAGACAGCCTAGATGCTGGACGGCCACATCAGTCACGGTCTGCCTTTTTTGCTTGGCAGGTGGCAGTTCTGCAGATTCTGCTGGTGTTCATCGTAATACGGCAATCTGGTGACTACCGGTGTGGCAGTCTCTTTCGAACAGCCAAAATTACAGTCTGGTGACCCAACCGCCAAACTTGTGATGAGGCCCTAAGTCTCAGGGAA
Source organism: Pleurodeles waltl (assembly GCF_031143425.1). NCBI lineage: Eukaryota > Metazoa > Chordata > Amphibia > Caudata > Salamandridae > Pleurodeles > Pleurodeles waltl. Next base: position 631,814,068 of record NC_090443.1, read on the forward strand.
TATAGGAAGGTGTCAGCATAGTAGAAATGTAAGAAGAAGTTCTTATGGGAAGGCGGTGTATGTCATTGACCCAAACTAGGAAATAAATAGTAGAGAGGTATGTACCCCTCCAAATCACAGAAGAACCTGCTCTTGCCTAATAGGTGAATAACAATTAAACCTTCAGAACCTTCTAGAAGGCTACATCGTTTACACCAGTAGTTTTCCATCTTCTTTGCACAGTTGAAATTGGCAACTCCCTTCGAACCTCAAATCCCATGCATTGAACATCAGGGAGGTTTCTCAGTGTGTGATACACAAAAAGGAGCCTTTTCTTCTCAGTTTTTTAGCACTCCTTTGTCCTTGCCAAAGTATCCTCCTATACCCCACTAGCTTCAACACACAAAATGCTGTTTATTACCTTTAGACTCTCGCGAACGCACCTGTAAAAAAAGAATATTGCAACATAAGAAAAACTCTGCTTTGAAGGTTAGACACAAAAAAACAAATGTTTCCTGCCTTTAGTTATGCTAACTTAATATGTACTACATTTCAGCATTTTAAAATCAAACATTAGAACACACACACACACACATATATATATATATATATATATATGTATATATATATATAAGAATTTCTAATTGTCTGCTATGAATGCACCTTCAGTAATGCAATTTAGATCCTCCATTTTACTTAGCAGTGTTAAGACACACCATAAATGGATAGTCGATTACATTATTATGTCACTCCTGTACGCACAATGGTGCAGTCAAAATATTGCATTATCCTCTGCTAACAAGTAAGCCTGAATTTTATTTTTAAAAATAACATAAAGGTTTGGCATTTTATTCTAAGAAAAGAAGGATGCAGGTATGTTGATGTTAAATATTGGTTTCATGTGTATAATGAGACTTTTAATCAATTTTAGATCACCATATAAGTTATGTGCACATCGCAATAGTTGATTTTTTAAATATCATGTTTAAAAAGACGGATCCTTATACTGGAAATATAAACCTAGATTTAAAAAATAACAGCTGCTTGAATATTTTACATCCTGTTTTTGTATAGATGATTACCTTTCACAGATACAAATATTTTTCTGGGGCTAATGGACGTCAATTGTTAGGAAAACGTTTAAAAAAGTGTTGGGTTTTTAAAGAATTTTTGATGGAGATTATTTAAGGTGCAAATGAGAAGGAATTATAGGATTTGTTTTGCATTTTCTCAATACATAACCTAAGTTTGGGGGGTTGTAGGTATTTACATAAACTGGAGAATCAGATCACAAAAGAATGTTGGTGAGTAGATCATACAAAATATCACATAGAGTGGAAGAAGGACGGCTTCTTCTGACAGTACATAAAAAAAAAATGAATAATTTAAAAAATGCCAGTTGAATAGCTTTTTTTATTAAAAACAGTTCAGTAATGCATGTTAAAGATTAGTAAGGTTGATAGAATAGGGTATAAGTACTGTTTTCCAGGTAGTCTGAACCTTCAGACTACCTGTTAAAGATTGCACTGCTCTCATTTGCTGGAAACCAGGCTTCTTTTGTAAAATTTCCAGTAAGTGATACACCTTGGAGTGATGTTTACCAATGGCACGGTTAAAGGAATTATGTCGAACTTTGATAGCACTGTTTGGTATTGTACCTCCCTCTAAGCAGGTTGAATAGCAGTTCCTCCAATCAATTGGAAAGCATGGTTTTCTCCTGTGACTCTGACTGATTTGATGGCCAATCCATGCATCATCAACATATTTAAAAGGGGTGTGCTTTTTAATTTTTTGTAAAAAATCTTCTGATCAAGCATTTTATGTGAATATGTCATCCACACAAACAGTAAGTACAAAACACAATGCTGTTAATTTTTAAAGGGTTAAATTGAAGTTTATTCTTTGACATGTAATCCTCAGCTAAGGGTATTGTTTGTTTTTTCCCAGTATGCCTGGAAAATATAAAACAAATCCTTGAATTTAGGCATTTAGATAACAATATAATGTGTTGTCTGTAATTCCTAGTATTATTTTCCTACTAGTTTTGTTTGAAAGTTTTATATTTGACAACCCATACAAATTGAGCACATGTTAAGGAGTGCTTGTCAGGGACTAATCGATAAATACGTGAAATAGAAGTGTGTTAGCAGGTTTTGTGTAATTTTGGGTGGATGGATGGGGTGTGAATTTATAGGTGCTATCCATCATCCAAATCTCTCTACTGTCTAGAGCAACTGTATTATAAAGATAGAAAAGATCAATATACACATATGAGTGTGTTATCTGTCATAGAGAAAGAAATGTTCATGTTTGAAAAACTCTGATAATACTGGGGAAATGTTAATATCAGAGTAGGTATGAGGAGCAGTTAGCTGGGGATTACTCGCCTGTTTTTTTAAAAATCACACCAGTCTTCTTAGAATAGAAATTGTGGGCATACTAATAATAACATGCAGAGGGATGTTCTGGGCTACCTCCCTTAATAATGAGCCACAGGTTTCATTGCAGGATGCACCAAGTGATCTAATGTGTTGTGAATTTTCTTTCACTTGCAACTTCATTGCAGAGGCAGAGTGGTTATGTTTGGTGTTTTTATCAACTATGTAACCATGGTTCTGCCTATTCAACAGGTTAAGAAGTACTCCAAACCCCTCTAGTGACTCTTGGTCTCAGAATGTCTCTCCTTACAAGAAAGGTACCCACTGTATTTTAGTAATTTATTGGCATCTCTCCCTTTGACCTGATGTACTGTGCCTGGCGCACATTTTTCTGTTCATTATATGAGGTTGAAATATTTAACATGCTATGATTTATCCTGTGAATTTAAAACTAGAGGTATTTGTATTCATCTTTAGCTAATGGAAGAAAAACTGTAAGCTTAAGGAATGTGGTAAGAGGAAATATTTAAAAAGTGCGTTATGTTTATGTTTTGATTTATTCTGTGAAAAGAAATGAATGGTTATTTTTTACATAGTTCTGTTAAACAAAAAGGTATTAGTTGTCAAATTTAATTGAAGAAAAGTTGTATTACAAAGTTTTTTTACAGTTTGTAGGAGAAAAACATTTAGTTGTATTCGTTTGCATGGAATGTGGAGATGTTAACCTTTTGAAATTGACTTTTGGCGTTAGATGTATATCTTTAAAAGAAGTTGCTAACCGATGTTGGTGGTTGTTTTTTTTTTGGAGTTCATGGAGTTTTTTATCTGAAATATTTTAAAAAGGAGTGTTAAAATGATTTCCCTACATCATGAATTGGCACGTTAATCCTGACAAATTAAATAAATATGTTAGACATTTCAATTGCAGTTCACAGCACAATACATTTTATGTTTGTGTCTTTTTTATGATTGTAGAATGTGAATGTTGATCTTTATTATCCATTATTAATTTGTCAAACAATGGTTAACATTTTTATTTGTATTGAGGAGTTTTTTTCCTGTTGGTTTGACAATTTATTGTGGACATTGCTTTATTTTAAATTCTTGAGTTCACTCTTTTTGTGGATGGTGTGATATAAACCTAGGGGCATATTTATGAGAGGTTTGCACTCAGGTGTGTCACTTTTTTTTACGCTTCAGCACCTCAAGTCTTTCAACCATATCTATGCGGCCATGCAAAGCCATTTGCATGGCTTTTCATCGCCTCAAAGAAATGGAGCAAGACAAAGCAGTGCAAATTGCTGTGTTGCCTTACACTGTGCCTGAGAGGTGTTCCTGGGTGCTGCAATAAGTTTTCCCACGCATTACCCTGGGATTTTGATGCTCCCAGACTTACTTAATCAAGTAAGCTTGAGGCAACACCAAAACCTTACGCCTCTCAAGAGCAGGCATAATGAGGACAAATATTTTAATTTCTCTTTGTTTTTTCCCTCTTTCCATGTGTGCTGCATTGTGCAGCACACATAGAACAAGAACAATTCCTCTCTGGATAGTTTTGTGCAGTACAGTGTCCCTTCCTGCACAAAAACTGGTCTGCATGCAACGCAGGCACACTTGCACTATGGTGCAAAGGTGCCTGGGTTGGCACCTATTAGCTAATTGTGTGCCAGTGCTGAGGAAAAGGACAGGAATGCACTGTATTTCAGAAATACAGTACATTTCTGTCCTTTCACATTGGCATAGGGCAGAGCAGCAAGAATACTTGCAGCGATGCCCTTATGCCATGTCATGTATGTTTTCATTATCCTAATGAGGCAATTGGATTTGGGCAGCAGAATCATCTGAAATGTGGAGTACTGAGTAAATGCCAACACCACGTGACGCCTGTTGGCTTAATCCAGGTTTTCCGGCTACTTAGCAGCATCTCATCTCTGCCCAAGAGCAGGGATGATTGTGGCAACTGGGCGCATGACAAGGAAGAATCCTCAGGGGAATCGTGGTCGATCAGAACTCATCCCTTTCTCTCAGTCACATTAGTCTCACACAGGCAAAGACATCAAAGGCAGAATATGATTTAACTTATTGAAGTAACTGCATCTTAGATAAAATGGCATGTATTGCAATAACTAGGATGATAAAACACACTAATAGCAAAAAGGTGACAAGGTGTGTGAAACACAAAAACAGTCCCACCATATTGTCACTAAGAATGATATGTATCTTTCCTACCTAAGCTATGTTCCCGTGGGAAGATATCATCCCCCTTACCTGAGTAAGGAAGCCTGTTGTCTAAAGAGACACTGTCCCCATGTAGGCCAGGGATTCAGTAGTCTAAGCAAGCAGCTATAGGAAAGATCATCAGCAATCAGCATGCTGCTGTGGTCATCTGGCTGGAATCTCCATCTAACGTACATGGGACAAAGACGTGTTTTTATAATAAAACGGTTGATTTTCTAAGAAAGGATCCACATGTAAGGATATATATGTTTCTGTGAATGTTGGAGGCACAACGTACCACTTTTGCTGGCAACTCTATCTGACTGCAGCTTTGAGAAAAGCACAAAGTGCAATGCTTAGAATGTGATGATTTCCTGGGCAAAAGAACAAATAGATAGAGAAAATAAAACAACACCACAAATGTGGCTTATGATAGAAAATCAAAGCGATGCTGAATAAAAAGAAACTGGGCTAAAATGCACAACTGCAGGCCTAGTTCGCTAAAATAACTTGTCTAAAACATGGCTGAAATAGCTACACAACAGCCAGTTCCCTATAAATATGCCCCCCAAGTATTTTAAAAAGGAAGAAAACTGTATACATTTGAAATTAAAATGCCAAACATTTTTATTTATTCATGTTTTAGGACCTTCCCTGAGTTGGCACAGGAATAGTAAATTTGACTCCCTGGCCAGTGTCCAGCATCTTCCCCAAAATGGTACAGGGAGGAGTTGGCAATGGTAAATTTGCCCCCTGTCAGTGTCCAGCACCTTCCCCAAATTGGCACATGGTGGAGATGGGAGGAGTAAATCTGCCCCCTGCCAGTGTCCAACACACTACCAAAGTTGGCAAAAGGAGGATTTGGGAATAGTAAATATGACGTTCGCCAATGTCCAGCACCTTCCCTGAGTTTTCACAGCTCAAGGATGGGAATAGAAAATCTGCCACTCTCCCAGTGTCCAGCACCTTCCCCAAGTTGGCCCAAGGCATCAAACATGTCACCCACCAGTGTCTAGTACCTTCCCTGCACTCGCCAGAGGGCAGAGTTGGGAATAGCAAATCTTCCCCCACCCCTACGAGTGTCTAGCAGCTTCCCTGAGTTGGCAAAGGGAAGAATTAGAAATAATAAATCGGTACCCCTACCAGGGTCCAGCACCTTCCCTGAGTTAGTACACGTCAGAGTTGAGAATAGCGAGTCTGCACCCGTACCTGTAACCAGTACCTTTTTTTGAATTTTCCCACAAAGGATTTTAAAATGATAAACATGTCCTTTTTTACCCTTATTTTAGAATTATTTAGGGTATTTTTTACTAAAATGTTTCCTTCATTTTTATTCTTTGTAGAAATTAAATAATTTCTTCAAAAATCTGTATCATTGCTATCAGTATATTAGCATTTTAAAATTAAGTCACTTTAATATTAAAAATGTGAGTCCTGGTCTGATTGTTCAAAAATGTTTGAGGTGTGAGGTTATGTTTTTGTAAAAAAAAAATGAAAAAATGATTATATGCTAATATAAATGTTCTTTCATAAATAATGTTATTTGATTTTATTCCTATTGAAGTAATACTTATGTATGGCAATAAGTGACAGTCCGAGAATGAAGTCAGTAACCCAGTAGGTGCTGTTCACTAAGTGTGGTAACCTCAGACTTTACTGTCACACTGAATACAAAATAGTGGACATGCATTTTTATACTATTTTTGAAGTAAAACCTACATTAACTTTAATTTATGCACGTTCATATTTTACTACAAATTCATGACTAAATCTAGAATTTAGGTGCTATATTTTTTTAAGATTTTATTTGTGACCTTCTCATGTATAGTGGGAGGCCACTTTGGTAGGGACATTTTTGTAATTAAGTTACAAAGAATCAGTATTGTTGAATGATTTATGAAAATATTATTTGTGTAATTTTATAATTATTGTTTGAAAATATATGCTTTGGGGAATATATAATGCATTGTAAAGATGTGCCTGTGTTAATAGTATGCATGATAAATGTTTGTGTGGAAAAGATAAGCTTGATTCTAGTGAAAAAGAATGCATGGTAAGGGGATGCATGGCAAAAACATAAGAGTGGTGAAGGCATGTGTGGTAAAGACTGCATGGTGAAAGCATGCATTGTAAATGCATGTTTTGTAATGCCGTACATCGATTATATTCACCCTGAGATAACTGGCTGGTTGCTTAATTTGATGGCTATTGCTATTAACCATTTGTTTACAGACCCATGTGTGGAGGGCTCTAATTCTTCTTTTACATTATTTACATTGACAGATGTTTTTTATAGTATAAGTATTGTTTTGTTTTGTTTTTTGTTTTTTTTGCTGGCGCTTGACTGACATGAACTGAACCTTTTATTTTCTGTTATTCTGTATCATGTGAGATTTCCTCACAGCTGAATTATTTGAACAACAGTGTAGCGTTCTGTTATATTGCTGTTAATGAAAGCTGATATGTTGTTCGCTAATTATAAACTTTGTGATGCTATTAATTGTGTTTGACCAATGAGTTTGTGTTTCACCACTGCACATATTAGTTGCTCAATGTTCACCACTAGCACATTATGGGGGTTATTACAACTTTGGAGGGGGTGTTAATCCGTCCCAAAAGTGACAGTAAAGTGACGGATATACCACCAGTCATATTACGAGTCCATTATATCCTATGGAACTCGTAATACGGCTGGTGGTATATCCGTCACTTTACCGTCACTTTTGGGACGGATTAACACCTCCTCCAAAGTTGTAATAACCCCCTATATGTTTTGTTCAGTTTAGCTGCCTATTGGCTTTGAAATGGCATTAGCCATTACATTCTGTATTCAGTTTAGCTGCCTATTGGCTTTGACTTGACATTAGACATTACATTTGCTATTTAGGTTAGCTGCCTATTGGCTTTAACGTGGGCTTAGACATTGCAGTTGAGACATTGCAGATGAGCTGTGTTTTTCCAAGCTGTGTTTTTCCACAAGATGGACCAAGCTGTTTTCTTAACACCAGACCTTAGCTGATAAGAGCACGTAGATTTTGTGTTTACCTCGCAATCCAGTCTGAGAACGGGGAGCTCAGGAGAATTGGCCTCTCTCTGAGGTTCTTCGGCTCTCACACTGAGTTTGCTTTTAAGGATGACTCTGGGCTACGGTGAGTTAGATTCAATCTGCTTGACTTCAGACAGGAACTAGACGTCAGTTGCCTGCCTCCCGGTTGGGTAGAGAATCTCTTTCTCGCAGTTGACTGGAGTCATCAACTTGCAGACCCCAGAAAGATTAAGCTGAATATAGGCCCTACCGCCTTAACCATACGGTGATGAATTTTGACTTTTATGCTTTGCTTTGAAGTTATGATATGATATAATCACTTCTATTTGCTGTGTACATTGCAACTGAGAAGTACTTTGATGTATTTTGCTTTCATTGCTGCGACTACTTTTGAACGCCTGCTTCCAATCTTCTAATTTCGTCTCTCAGGAACTTGTGGGTGGGGAATTAATAACAATAAATGTCTTCTTTAAACTCAGAAGTGCATTTCAGAGAGGTTCTGTAAGCTTGGTTATGAGATAAGAGGGAAAGCCGACAAACTTAAAACTCAACATTTGACTAAATTACAAAGCAATGCTAAACCTTCAACCAGAAGAAATACCTATATCAGTTTGGGCCCTTTTAGTTTCAGTATTGGACATGGCCATTTTAATGTGTCCCTCTTGTGAAAGACGCTCAGTGTAAGCTTATGCCTGCAGGGTTCATAAAACCAAAAAGGACAACTTTTGTTGAATATGTGGCCGTTTACATACAGTGATTCACTTTAACCCAATTCAAGGTGAAATAGCTTAGCCATGAAATGTTCTTGTTACTTATGGTTCACAATCAAGAAAATGTTTGAGAAGCTGTAGGACTTCGTACGAGCATATTGTAGCTTTATTTCTGCATCATAACCATTTCATTACTCCTATGACAAAATATTAACATTTGCAGCCTTTCATGAAGCAATGAAATTTGCTGGAGTACTTTAGGTAAAGGTTAAACTAAATGGAAAGCAGGAAAAAATGACAGAAGACTAATTCCATTTCCAACTTTAAAATTTTAAAGAGGTACACTACACTTAATTTTTTTTAAAGTGTGTATTGTTTTTCATGCAGCAACTGAGTCCCTGCACTTTCTTGAGTCGCTGTTTGTTATGTTAAACATGGTTCTCTTCTTTAACATATTCATTCAATTGCTTGAAGATGTTTATATAACAGAAACCACCCCGGACCTGAATTCCATAGTATACTATCAAGGATGTGCTTATTTATGCTCTCTGTTGAAAGAGACACTTCAAGTCTTAATTACTGTTATTATGAGAATGGCTAACAAAATAATACTCAGAAGAGGGCAGCAAGGATTTAATGTTTTGTTCCTGGAAAATTCTAGATTGAAAGTCAGTGACTCGATTCAAATGCAGATAAACTGCACGCGTTCTGATATTCTAAAAATCCCTAGATGGTTTTCATTTTTTTTAAAGATTGCTCCTGTAATCTATTTTTATACCATCCGCCAAAGTAGCAACAGATTCTATTATAGGTCAATACCAATGAAAGGCCCGTGTGTAAACATATGCTTTGCAGTGTACCGAGTTTCAGGTTTACCCTGATATAGATTCCTGTTATGCATTAGTGCTGTATGAATTTTTTGTTGACTTGGTTTCTATGTCAGCAAAAGCAACTTTTTTGGCTTGCAGCCCAGCGTCAAGCTGTCTTTGGAGGATATTTTCTTGCCTCCACCACAATGACAGTAATGAGGAACTGGCATTAGTCTAATTTGCATAATTCTGCGCTTCCAACGTAGGCTCGGTGTCAGTAGGAGACAACTTATTGTGATGATACCCACAGCACATTATGTGTTTTGTGCTATCAGCATGTATTTATGTAAATTTCATCATTACAAGGGGTCATTTTCCAACTCTTTACCATGATATCCTTCTCTCTCTGCCAATAAAGAGCCGAAAGCACCGAAAGCACCATCTCCTCTGTCAGTCCCAATGTTTGGTCAAAAAGTTGCAAAAATGTTTTTATCACTCAAACATGCTTACAAAGTCGACAGATATGATGACAAGAAGTGTAGTTTGATAGATGTCCCTGGTTGCTTCAGACAAATGCTGTCGACTGGCATTTAAACACTTTTACTCTTTTATGTGCTCCTTTTGGAATTATTTATAGATAAAGAAGATATTTTGTGTTTGTTAGAGGATCAGAAAGACATTCTCTTTGATAACAGCCAGACCGTAATTTATTCAAGTGTGAGATAAAAAGAGCAGAAGACGAAAATCTGTAAAGTGCCAGGCGTGTAAGAGAAGGTCATCTGAGTCATTTGGAAGAAATTTTCGATGACTTCTAAACCCTACACTTGAAAATAATTGAAAAAAACATAACGCCTGGCAGTACTCTCTGTGCTACTGTTTACAGGATTTGTAGCTGTGATGTGTTTTTTAATTGGAACTTGCCACTTTGCAATTTGGTAATATGTAGGAAGAGGAAGGCGAAGGGATCTTACCAATACTTCCATTATCACGTGAACTACGCTTGAACAATGCGATATTACAGAGCAAGTCACATCATGCATTATGTCTTCAAAATGTGTAACAGCGACTCGTATTTCAACCATTTTACAACATAGTTTCGGCTTTTAGAATCTAGATATCTGGCGTGTATGATAAAGCTGAGCATCAATGAACATCATGTTGGCAATGTGTGCAAAATAAATGCATTGTAAGGAAAAAGAACACATTCCATTTATCTTCCAATCAATCTTTAAAATCTGCCATATTCTTCACAGCTTATGTACAGCGGCACGCTTAATGAGACCACATATTCACTTATATGCACTCAGGACACGAAATCCACACCCCAAAAAAATGGTTTGACGGATCTTATGTTGCTTATGTTGTGAACTCACGTACTGAGGAGGTCATGACACCAGCAGGGCAATGACACCACTTCCTGGGATGTCGGGACAAACAGGAAGTCTAGGGCACAAAAGGGACTTTTCAGGCACAGGACAGTAAAGATGATACATGGTGGAAGCTGGGGTTTTAGTAGCAGTAGCACAACACAAACATAATGGGTCTCCATACAGAATTTTGCAGGCCACCATGAGGCTCCTATATCGCACACATATTGATAGGGCTTGAGCTGAATAAGTGGCCCCTGCTCTTCCAAGACTAGCAGGTAGCGGGATCTACATTATGCCCTGCTCAGTAGCAGGTCCCGATGTGAAGTAGGCAGGGAGCATAATAAAAAAATAATTGAGAATTACATAGATATACCTGGCTTTGGTGTGATTCTTACTATGTGATGTAATAACTGGTGACAAAGGCAAGCAGCAGCCTATCCACAGTGAGATGAAGAACAACAAGTTAAAGTAAAACTGTGAGTAGGACCCCCCCATAGCAACATTGCACTAGGGTCTCTCCAATAGGTGGGAAGGGCAAGGGTAAAACCCCAAGGAGCCATCACACTGCTTAAGCCTCATGCACCACCAAAAAGCCGACCTGAGTCTACCGTGGACCATGTGACTTGTACTGTAAGTACCCAGGCACAAACTATATATCAAAAACCTACTAGGTTGTGCCTGCAACCTTACAATCCAAGATTGTAACCACAATTAACCACAAACAAGCTGAACAGAAAGAGCATCAGGCAATGGGCAGCACCCAAATAAACCAATTAATTCCTGAAAGAAGAAAAGGACACATAGGGGGTCATTCCGACCCCGGCGGGCGGCTTCCGCCGCCCGCCTGGCGGGAACCGCCAGAAGACCGTACTGCGGTCAAATGACCGCGGCGGTCATTCTGACTTTCCCGCTGGGCTGGCGGCCGACCGCCAGAAGGCCGCCCGCTGGCCCAGCGGGAAAGCCCCTTCAACAATGAAGCCGGCTCCGAATGGAGCCGGCGGAGTTGAAGGGGTGCGACGGGTGCAGTGGCACGCGTCGCGATTTTCAGTGTCTGCAAAGCAGACACTGAAAATCTTTGGTGGGCCCTGTTAGGGGGCCCCTGCACTGCCCATGCCGGTGGCATGGGCAGTGCAGGGGCCCCCAGGGGCCCCACAACACCCGTTCCCGCCATCCTGTTCGTGGCGGTATTTACCGCCAGGACCAGGATGGCGGGAAGGGGGTCGGAATCCCCATGGCAGCGCTGCAAGCAGCTCCGCCATGGCGGATTCCTTGGGCCAGGGGTAAACCGGCGGGAAACCGCCTTTTGCCCTTTTCTGACCGCTGCTTTACCGCCGCGGTCAGAATGGCCCAGGAAGCACCGCCAGCCTGTTGGCGGTGCTTCCGCGGTCCCCGGCCCTGGCGGTCATGGACCGCCACGGTCGGAATGACCCCCATAGTGTGTGCAGCGAAAAAACAAACACTGCAGGCTAACATCAAAACACAAAACACCTACATTGAGATAAAAAACAGAGACAATGCTGAAAAAGAGCCAGTGGTGCGAAGGTATTGTTACAAAACAGAATCAAACTTCAATTAAGTGTTTGTTAATCAAAAAATGACTTTTATCAGGTGTGATGATATGTAGGTGGTCCTTTCACAAACATGCCACATCACCACAGCATGAAATGGAGAGCATCAATGTAAATAATTGTGCTATTAATTGTAGTGAATTTAAGGCCTGTGCAAATAATAGGTTCACAACTATCTCCTTAAAGGGAACCAAGCACCCCATTGTAGCACGTGACTCGTTTAGGATAGCAAAACAGAGCAGACCAAGGCCTACTCAGGGGAGGTGGTGTGGGCTAGTAATCTCTATTCACCGGCACACAGCAACAGCACTCAATTAACCATTGTTTAGTCTATCCCTTTTCTTTGGAAAAGGAAAAGTACATTTATGACAAACACACTTGACACTGTGCATTAATTTGCAAATATATGCATTAGGCAGATTGAAACAGCCTTTGATGACATTTTGAAATCAAATTTGAGCGCTACTGAGTTATGACACCCAAAATCACCAATCAATCTTTAGAGCATCAAGTACTAGGTTTACAAATGTTTAAAAATGAACACGTTTTGTCTGGGATGTCTTGGGCTCCCTGACTCCAGGCACTTAGGATAGATTTTGCAGATCTTATGGAGAGGGGCTGTTGTGCTCCCTGCAGCCCCCACTGTTCATTTTCATCTGTTGGTGGTGCTGCTTCTTCTCTGTGAGGCACAGAGAAAGGAAACATGTACAAATATCCTCTAGCGGGGCATTATGGGGCACTCTTGCATCAGAGAGGTTTACTATAAATGAGCAGCCCCTGTGTTTGCTTTCCTATTGAACTGTGAGTTTTCATTCATTCCTTTTTTGTTTCTTAGGGATTTCCTGATCACACACAGATGACCATATTTACATTAGAGGCCTCCTCAGGGGGTGCCAAAAGGCCTCTGTCACCCAGAACAGCTTGTCATGCATCTTTCTATTGTCGGAGGTGGCAGCATTTAAACACACCCGGCACTTAAAGAGCATTCGTAAGGCAGTAGCATGTCAACGTGATGCACCACCTGCCAGAACCAGGGTTTTATGGTGAGTCCTGGAGATTGGGGTAACCAGGATACATTGATTGCACCAGACCTTGGAGAATGGGATGCCTGGGACCAAAGCATGGATTGGGGGGGTCCCTTCTCTCCAATGAATAGAATGAACACAGCTGTACCTTCTCTCCAGCCCTGACCCACCCCCGGGTACTTTAGGGAAATGTTGCAGAGCATTACAATATACGTTCTCTGATTAAGGGTCAAATGTGAGATCTTTAGAAGAACAAAAAATCATGATGCACTAAATGGACAGAACTCATTTGCAACAGTCTATTGTGAATTCAGGCACCACAACAACAACAAAATATCAAAAACATCACCTCATGAAAAGTGAATAGACAAATGTATAACTAAATAAAAGCTCAATAATGCAAATTAATGAAAGTACCAAACAAGGCCATCAAAGAGGCAGAAAACAACTCAACTCTCACAGCCCACTTGTTAAAAAACAAAAAAATGGTCTACTATTACTTGTGTGGTTTAGATCAACTCACCATGACTAGTAGTTGCAGCATAGGGCCCAAATGTATGGAATGGCTAAATGGCTTGGAGGGTGTTATTGAGTCATTTAGTGAATAGTATTCAATCATGAACATCTGCTGGGAAGCAAATATTAGAAGAATAATCAAAGAAATACCAGCATTACAGTAAAACAACAAGTGCAAAGTTTTTATACAGGAAGAACAGTGATTATGAGCAGGACGTTATGTTGCGCTAATTCCATGATCTCCGTAGGTCCTCCCTTACGCTGGTACACAGGCAGAGGATGTAACTGACATCTTCCTGCCTCTGATTGCACATCTGGCAGATAACTTGCACCTCTTTCTGGTCCAAGTGGGATAGTGGCTTGAGATTGGCAGCATCTCTAGCGTATGTTTCAAAAATTGTGTCTAGATCTAATCACTAATGGGTTTGCTTAGGTAGCCCTGATGTTCCTAAGAGACACTCCAGGAACTCTGAAGGGACTACATATCCTAGACTGCTTTGTGGCCCCAGGAGGTGGCCATCTTACGAGCACCTGCATCCACTTGACCAGACCAACGGGTGCTATAAAGCGTGTGGGGGCACTTCGCGGCACGGGACACGCCAGGAACTCTGAAGGGACTACATATCCCAGACTGCTTTGTGGCCCCAGGAGGCGGCCATCTTACCAGCACCTGCACTCACTTGACTAGACCAACAAGCGCTACATAGTGTGTGGGGGCACTTCGCGGCACGGGACGCACCAGGAACTCTAAGTGACTACATATCCCAGACTGCTTTGTGGCCTCAGGAGGCGGCCATCTTACCAGCACCTGCATCCACTTGACCAGAATAACGAGCACTATAAAGCGTATGGGGGCACTTCCCGGGCCCGCCCATGCCCGTCGTAGCCCGAAGGAGGCTAGGCTGGGCCACCCCCCTAACATTTATCTCTAAGCAGGCACCGTTGACTCTTGCTACTATTGCATCTTCTTGCAGGTGTATCATTGAACTAACTCTCTATAGAACACTTATCCATCAATTATAGTTTTAATGGGTAAAAGGAAAGCAACAGAGGGTGGAGCAGGGGAGGTGTTAAAAACTAAGTGGAAAAGACACAAGCATGCAGCTAATATCTGTGTTATGGACAGAATTGACAACCTTCTTGGTGAATGTGAAGCCTTTCCAGCTGTGCTTCTGCCGGGACAGACAATCCTTTTCCCCAAGCTGTGACCACAGCTGTGTACTTGTTTTAACCAGTTTTCTAAACTCCAGGTAACGAATAGTTAGATCGCAAGCACTGGTTAGGCCAAGAGTTCTCAGGGTCTATAGCAGGTAAGACCTTGCCGGGGAACTGTGCCTTGTTTCAACTTCTGACCAAAGGTAATGGTCCAGGAAACCTTCCTTGCCAACTTAGGTTCGTGGCAAAACACTGTGAAGGCTGACTTCCGTGCAAGTGACTGTTTAACAATGCCAAGCTCCTGCCTGATCTGGGAAGGTGATGAATAGGAGGGTAGCTGGAAGATTGTCCTGTACACCTTAAGTAGCACTTTGTCTAGTGTTGCGACAAAGGTCAGGGCATTACCCTTTCCTTTAATTTTTTTCTAGGTGTTTGCTGTACCTCCTTTTCTTGTTAAAGTAAACACCGAGATAACTAAAGCTTTTTACCAGCCCTAGTTTTTCTTGGACTGGGAACCACATAGGTTTTTGATTTCTAGAGCCTTGAACTGCTAAGATTTTTGTCTTCTTTCAGTTGATTGTTAGTCGATTCCTTAGGGAGTAGGCCATGGCAACATCAAGGAGGTGCTGCATGCCAACTTTAGTTGTACTGATCAGGACAAGGCCATCCACCGGCAAACAGCAGATTCGAAAGTCAGAGGTCCCCTAATTAAGGCAGATGAGAATTAACTGCATTTAGATTCAAAGTGAGATCCAATAGAAACAGGTTAGAGCTAGGTACAGCCCTGCTTGAGGCCTTGAGTAGTTTTATTTGGCCTGATAGTCGGGAACCATCTCCAATTTTGATCCTGGCCCATGTATCTGTATGCAAGAGCTCAAGGGCCCTTAACAGGCTCTCCAGGATGTTTTGGTTGGCAAGTTTCCATCATAGCTTTCCCCGGTCAACACTATCAAATGCAGACTTGTAGTCGATGAAGCCCAGAGAGACTGGCTGACTGTAGGACTTTGCCCAGTAAGTTAACATGGAAAGTGCCAAGATGCTAACTGAGGTCCCTGTGCTCTTAGCAAACTCAGTTTGATTTGGTGGATGATTGCAGTAGCCTCAGCCCACTGCTGCAGCTCCTTTAGTAACACCCCTGCAATACCTCTGCAAAATATTTAGGGCTGTAATCGATTAAAGCCATCAGGTGATAATTCATAGGGACCCACTGAAGATTCAAGCCAAAATTGAACCTTGCCATGAAGAGGAAATATGATTAAGCTGAAGGATGGTTGCAAAAGCAGTGTTAGTTGGGGGGCCCAAAATGTTGGGTCATCCTTATATATGGTAAGTGGAATTCTGCTTGGGTCAGTTGCCCCCTCTCTGCGACCCTTTGTGATTTGTTATCAAACTATTTATGAAGAAATGGAGCACCAAGTTGTATTTCGGTCACTCCCCCATAGAGATCATTACCAGTGATGTTGAGAGCTCCAAAACATCTGTCTGTCCACTAGGGTTATCCACATTTAGTGCAAGGTTGTAATGTTCAAAGGTGTCTGCTGACTCCATTTATAGTCCACCAGAAGTTAATGGAGTTGTTTGTTTTGATATCCTGCAGCAACTTTGGCCAAAAGGAGTTCTATCCCTTCCTTTGGCAGTTCTTGTTCTCCCTTTTTGGTGTTTTTCTCTTCTCTTGTAGGTTGTACAGTATTGTGAGGTCCCCTTGTGATCTTTAGGTGCTCTCCATAGTTGATTAGACCTCCCCTTGGCCCTTCTCATATAAATATGTGGACTACAGAGGATCAACACACATTTCAAGAGCTGAAAAAGTAAGTCAGAAGGGCCACCAACGTAGCTTATAAAGGGGCAACACTATACACTAAAATCACTGTTGATGCAAGCCCAGTAGGGTTGAGACACAGGGCCTGATTCTAACTTTGGAGGACGGTGTTAAACCGTCCTAAAAGTGGCGGATATACCACCTACCGTATTACGAGTTCCATAGGATATAATGGACTCGTAATACGGTAGGTGGTATATCCGCCACTTTTGGGACGGTTTAACACCGTCCTCCAAAGTTAGAATCAGGCCCATAGTTTGGTGCAACCTCACAAAAGTGAATACAACTGACAAAGTTATTCATGTGCCAACAAGTGCCTCAGTCTTACTCCCATCCAGAAAAAAGCCTGGTTAGAGCATGGGCATGTTAACACTTTTGCACCTTTTAAAATGGAAAGCACCATCATGGATCATCAAGCAATTCTAGCAATATGCCATGATTCACATGACAGGTAAGGACAGCACCCTGGCTGATTACCTGTCACAACACTTACTGACAAAAAAAAGGAAAAGCAATTCATCTGTGATGGATTATTTTGTCAGAAAGAAGCAGAACCCAATCCACGCCACTCCAAACCTTTTGCAAAGTCACTAAAAGTGACCCCACATTCATTAAAGTGAAACAGAAAATGTGTAACAAGTGGAAACTCTTTGATAAAGACACACTCTCTGCAGAGATATACACCAAGGAATTAGTGACATTACATCATTTAGAAGGCAAACTGGCCATGGATCTATGTGGCATTGTTTTGCAAGACACAAGAACTGGCACTCACGCAGTTGGCTATTGACCCAGGACATGAAGAACACAAAGGAATTGTTGCAACCAAGAGAGCACTATGAGACACAGTTTGTTCCCCAAACTGGACCAGATAGTAGAGAACAAGCTTTAGACATCAGTTCCAAGCATTAAACAAGCAAATAGAGCTGCACCATTGCAACTATCTCCTCTCCCGGGGCACTGTTGCAAAACCTTGTTGTTGATGTTACTGCTACAATCAGAAAAATGCATACTAGATGTGATGAATGTACACTTCAGCATTCCACTAAAGAAACAGGTTTCTTCAATCAGTGCAAAAGCAGTGATTCCAGTGATAGATGAAAATTAAACTGCACCAGTAATCCTGGAGATCATTTAATGGCCACATATTTACCAAGTTGACCACACACCTAAATTTTAAACACCAAAATATCACACCAATGTAGCCTCATACAAGTGGCATTGTTCACATATCATGTCCAGCCACATCATGCTGGGTCTCAAAGTCTGAACAATAATTCTAAGCTATAAGTCTCAAGTACACCAAAACCTAACCTCAACTGAAGTAGAGTTAGGCCAGATTCAGGAACAAACCAAAGAAAAGATGAAGCACAATTGATGGTTCTGAAAGACACGCTTACCACTCAGCTAAGAGGTGGCTGTGTGCCAGATAAACAGAAACATTCAAGAAACGTAGACTTGAGAAATGCTGGCACATCCTTCAAGGCCAGCTAAAAAATAATCCAGTGCTGATTGCACACAACAGAAGTAAACAGGTGGCTCAAAAATGTATTAAATCAAAGCATAACTGTAACCTTATAATGAAGAGTCTGCTCTCAGGAGTGGGGCAATTAAATCAAGCAATGATGGTGGTCCAGACAAGCAAGATGAAAGAGAAATGCTAAGAGGCACGCCAGGATCTCTAAAGGGACTGCATATCCCAGACTGCTTTGGGGTCCCAGGAGGTGGCCATCTTACCAGCACCTGCATCCACTTGACCAGACCAACGGGCGCTATGAAGCGTGTGGGGGCACTTCGCGGCATGGGACACACCAGGAACTCTGAAGGGACTACATATCCCAGACTGCTTTGTGGCCCCAGGAGGCGACCATCTTACCAGCATCTGCATTCACTTGACTAGACCAACAAGTGCTATATAGTGTGTGGGGGCACTTTGGGGCGCGGGACGCAGCAGGAACTCTGAAGTGACTACATATCCCAGACTGCTTTGTGGCCCCAGGAGGCGGCCATCTTACCAGCACCTGCATCCACTTGACCAGACCAACGAGCACTATAAAGCGTATGGGGGCACTTCACGGGCGGGCCCGCCCATGCCCGTCGTAGCCTGGAGGAGGCTAGGCTGGGCCACCCCCCTAACATTTATCTCTAAGCAGGCACCGTTGACTCTTGCTACTATTGCATCTTCTTGCAGGTGTATCATTCAACTAACTCTCTATAGAACACTTATCCATCAATTATATTTTTAATGGGTAAAAGGAAAGCAACAGAGGGTGAAGCAGGGGCGGTGTTAAAAACTAAGGGCCATATTCATACTTTTTTTACGCCACATTTGCGTCACTTTTTGATGCAAAAGCGGCGCAAACTTACAAAATATAATTGTATTTTGTAAGTTTGCTCCGCTTTTGCGTCAAAAAGTTAAGCCAAAGCGGTGCAAAAAAAGTATAAATATGGGCCTAAGTGGAAAAGACACAAGCATGCACCTAATAACTGTGTTATGGACAGATTTGACAACCTTCTTGGTGAATGTGAAGGAATTTTAACCTCCTCCCCGGACAATTGCCCCAATGGAACTGGGCTCCCCAGTCAGGAAGGGGGCTGGTCACAAGAAAATTGCTGACATTTTCGTAAAATACGGCCAACAGGCCACAACCTCCACGGGGAAGGGTGAGAGTAGGAATGTCATCACCCATGCGCCCCATTATCAGCGGCTTTACTCCTTTAATAAATATCTCAGACCCACATTACGACCCTGATCCAGGCATTAGGGTGGGTGGGTCAGTAGATGTAAATGAGCACTCAGCCCATTCAAATGCATAGCACATGTTATGCATACAAGCTTTAAAGTGGGAGGAGTCAGAAGTCTATGGTTAATTCAATAGTTGCAATAGTCAAGCAGTTGATTCCTTCAGATGCCACGACCTCCATAAATCATATCTGCAGCCCAGCGCCAAATCAATTAGGTACCATGAAGAAATTGCCCACAACGCCAGCAACCAGTTGTGCTGACCAACTTCTAGCTGGTGCTAAGATCAAGAATTTCGATCAGCCCCCCAACACAACAGCTCAGGCAAGCCATTTGATGCCTGCTATAAAATTCCAAAATCCACAAGCATCACTGTCCCTAAATATACTGCACAACCCGCCATTGACCGACTCCAATCTAAAATCACTGTTCTAATGGTCAATGTTCCCGAGCTACACCCACTGGCACAAAGAGAAGGGGGAGATTCTATTAGAAATAAGGCAATTAATTGGATTTGCCACATAAGAGGTTGTTACTCTGTAATACATGAGGATATAACTGATGCAGTCAGAAGGCCCGACCTAGGTACACACTTTGACATTCTACAGTTGACATTTAGGGATAGGAGCATGGTGGACAACCTGGTGGCCCTAGACGCAAGGACAAGTGCTCCAGGGCAATCCTGTATCCAGTTCAAATACCCTAGTCCCCCTGTACACTATAGGGCTCGCCCCATCCATTGCCCAACAGGTAATCTATCTGCTCTCAGTGAGAATAATTGATTTGTAGTACCGTCTGAAATACATGTTGAACTTCCCTCTAACTTACAAGAAACAATTGTCCCTGGTCTGGCTGTAGTCCCCAATATTGCCACCAAAAGCACTCACGTTTCTTCACCTAACAGATTCCACCAGACCGCTCGTGACCCATTGCATAACCCTGATAACATTGTACACTCCCTCCCCCGTGAACATCACTTACTAGTCCAGGAACAGATAGCAAAGCATGAGAATACCTCACCTAGGACCAGCTGAGGTCCCCCAGCTGGATATCATCACTCGACACAGGACCAGCTGGGCAATAGTGATCACGACCCCGCTCCTCTCAAGCAATTCCACCTGTCAAACCTACCTCTGGTAACTAAACTTTCAAATATGTCACTGGACAGGATGGTCCTTCCAACCACTGGGGTATGGCTTGTTTTGTGGAATGTGGCAGGTTTGAGATCTATCCTCCCCCTCCTGTCCTTTAAGTCATTTATTGAGGAACACAGCATATGTCTTCTTCAGTACACATGGTCAACCGACCCATTCTTTCAAACTGGCTATTCAAACTTTTATATCCCTGCCCTGCCCAGTATCAGGGGCAGGTCCTCCGGGGGTCTAACCACTTGGACTAGAACATCACTAAACTGCCACATATCACATCTATCTATTGATTCCCCCGACCTGTTAGGTGTTCGCCTATCATTCGGGGCTGATACAGTTGTGATTATTTTCAACATCTACACCAGAGAGGTTGGGGGGGTGGTCGGGTGTCAAAGCGCAGCTCACCTGAGTTCTTGTTCAGTTCTGATGGAGGTTGAAGACAATCCGACCCCACCCTGAAACTGCTTGTTCCAGCACACTAGTTTTTAAAACAGTGCACTAAGAACAGAAGCTCAAGGGAAGGGGGGAAGTGGATAAAATAAAAAAGAGAGACAACACCGTTCTTGCGTTTCCACTGTTGAAGTGCTGCACAAATCTGCGGCCCTTTCTGACTTCTGTAGAAACTGGTGCCTAATGAAACATAAACAAAGAACAGATAAGTGCAACCTATTCCTAAATGGGTTCCTGACTATCCCTTTATTTATTAGAAATTCTCTTCTAAAAGTACCTCTTGGATCCTGGTCTCTAGTTTCCAGTTTTGGATTGTGTTACTGCTCTGGGATGTGTTTTCTATTACTGTAAAGCTTCTAAAACATTAAACAAATACAGTTATCAGAATTACCAATATCAAACATTCATCATAATATAACTAAAGCCTAAATTCCCAATAGCAGACTCACTTTTCCCATATTTCCAGAATCTTTTATAAAACAAATACTGTACTTTTACATCAAAATACAGCATGTAATTTGTGCAAGTCCTTGATTTACTGTTTGCATTGCTGTTAATGGTTTCCACTGTTCGATTCTTAAAAGTTCCATGAGAAAAAACAATGTTTGCTTCACAAAGTTCTGCAAAATATTCTTGTAACAAAGAGTTTGAATCACAATGTTTGTGGAAGGTATTTCGTTTCAAATTGTCTATACACGAATCCAGAAATTGTTGTCAAAGTTCTTTCAGGTAATAAAAGGTTTTGCACTTACTTGTTGCTGGCAAGAGATACTGATCAGTCTAACCTTGTCTTCTTTCTCTTTTGCAGGTTATTCATAGGAGAGAGGCTGAAGCAAGGAGGAACCGGAAACCGGAAGAAGGAAGAGCCAGAAGCTGCGCCCATTGAAGTCAATGAAAGTCTGTAAAGAGCAGGAGTGCCAGCGCTGAGGGATCTGTTCTCAGGTAAGCAGGAGGTAGACGAGCACAAGCACTGGGTGAGACTCGGGGGATGCCTTTTATAGACAGGGCTGGGTGTGGTTTGAAGGGCTGGGTGTGGTCCTCACATGCTGCACATGTTCTTGGAAGGTCTGCAGAGCTGGGTGTGGTTTGAAGAGCTGGGTGTGGTCCTCACATGCTGCACATGTTCTTGAAAGGTGTGCAGAGCTTCAGTTATTATACAAATGAGTTGGATTAACACATGGCCTAGGGACGAGTATTTTAAAGAAGCCTTGGTAAAAGCAAGGCCCAATGTGTAAACAAAACAGCACATTAAACAACATACACAGAAGCCTGGGGGGGGGGGAGGTGAGATAACAAGAAAGGCTTTCAATAGTAAGTTTAAAAGGGAGCTATTACAGAACCCACTAGTGCAATGAGAGGGGACATGCTCTTTGCTGTGTACAAACCCTAACAGTTGCCCCCCTCAAAGGCCCTCCTACAGGACGGGGTTTTCCTGGATTTTTTAAATAAAACCGTCTAATCAGCTGTGGGGCATGTACATATGATGCTGGTTCCCATGAATTCTCAGATTCATCATATCCTTTCCATTCTACTAAATAAAACAGACGTCCACTAATTCTTTTTGAGTCTTTTATGCTTTTCACTTCATATTCCAGATTTCCCTTAATTGGTATGGGTGGAGGTGGTGGTTCAGGTCGGGATTTTGAGTTGTACGGCTTAAGCAAGGACACATGGAATGTAGTATGTACTGGATATTCTTTTGGTAAATCTAATTTTACTGTTACCGGGTTTACTATGGCAGTTATACTAAAGGGTCCAATGAAACGTGGTTGCAGCTTTCGGGATCCCTCTATGTTTAGGTTCTTTGTGGAGAGCCATACCTTGTCACCAATTTTATACATTGGGGCCTCAGACCTGTGTTTGTCTGCTTGTCTTTTCATGCTTTCCTTGTACTTTAATAAATGTTTCCTGGCTTTGTCTTGTATGTCACCTAACCTCGTTAGTCTATCCGTTACTGTAGGCAACAGGGAATCTTCTAACAAAATGGGTATAGCTCTTGGATGATACCCCTGCAAGAAATAGAATGGTGAGCAAAGTAGAGCTGAATGCTCAGTATTATTATAAACAAACTCTGCTACAGGGAGAGCTTCCAACCATTCACTAGAATAATCAGCCAATAAACAACGTAGCATTTGAAGTAAGGTCTGGTTCAGTCGTTCAGTCTGTCCATCTGTCTCTGGGTGGAAAGCAGTGGATAAGGCCACATCTATTTTCAGTTTTTCACATAATTTTTTCCAAAATCTGGAGTTGAACTGGCTCCCTCGGTCTGACACCACTTTGCTTGGTGTTGGAAAATGGGTTATTGGTAGGGCAGGTAGGTACCTACACCTAGCAACAAGCCACAAACCTCCACAAAAGTACAGTTAGGTCTCAGTAAATTAATCCCAGCTCTACCCTTGGTAGCTTGGCATCGAGCGTCAAGGCTTAACTTAGGAGACAAAGTGTAAAGCATTCAAATATCACACAACAGTAATTAAATAAAACACAGGAAACAGTTTAAAAATCCAAAACCAATTTATAAAAATAGCTTATATTTTTATCTTTAAAATGACACAAAAACGATTAAAATCGGTTCAGGGGAACCGGAGATATGAATTTTTTAAGTATTATTATTTTCTAGCGCATAGAAACAAAAAGCGCCAATCGGGTCATCTGGTTGCACCAGGACCGGGACAAAGTCAAACTTTCAGGCCGACCGCGATGGAGCCCTGCTCGGCTACAGGTCGCGGGAAGCCTCGGTTAAAAAGTTACCTTCTGACTTAGTCTTTATTTTGAAGTTTTTCTTCACCGGGACGAACCTGCCAGTTGGATCCGACCTCCTGGAGCCCTTGTCCGGATACGCGAAGTCGGTTTCCTCGGTGGTGATTTCTACCTTCGGACTTAGTCGTTTTTTCGAGATGAAAATCCTTCGACCGGGGTAAACCTGGATCTTGATCCGACGTCCGTGGAGCCCTTCTCGGATACGATGGCTGGAAGGTCCCGGTCAACTTTTTACGTTCGGACTTAGTCTCTTTTTTGGATGTTTTTCTTTACCGGGACGAACCACGAAGTCAGGCCGGGTCGCGGTTGAGGCAAGCCGGCTAGAATTTCCGCGTCGGGTCGGTCACTTTATGGAGCTTTTTTCCAAAATTTCTCCAATCTTTTCCAAACTTCTGGGGCTTCACCCAGATGTTCTTTTAAGGTTCTTTTGGAGTCCACAGCTCACCCCAAGGGTCCAGAAGTTCTGTGATGGTCCTTGGGAAGTGCGGACTTCAACTCCCAGAGTGCACCTGGCGCAAACTCCTTTTTGGCCACTGGGCAGTGGACAGCTGGTCACTTTTTCAGGAGTTGGTGCAGGGGACTCTGGTTAGCAATTTTTCACCTGTAGCAAACAGGGAGTCCCTCCTTGAACCAGTGGAAGCCAGGCAAAGTCCTTCTTGTGGTGAAGCCCAAGTGTGCAGCTGGTGCAGTCTTTCTGAGTGCAGGGTCCAGGTGCAGGCCAGGGGTCCAGCAGGGCAGTCCTTCTTCTCCTTGTAGTTCTTTCTTCTTGAAATTTGGTGGGGATCTGAGGCGTGGGTGCAGGTCTGCCAGTTTTATCCTTGCTCCTGGGTGAAAAGCAGGGGGGCCCTGGTCCTCCAATCAGGGACAGGGTCGTCCCCCTGTGATGACCACTTCCTGGGAAGTGTGGCAAAAATCCATCCCAGAAGGCAACAGTCTCTAAAAATCCAAAATGGATGAATCTGATTTTTAGAGGAGAGATCTGGCTGAGCCCACCCACTGGTGTGGCTAAAAATCATAAACACACCCCTCTCCTGCCCTCTCCTAATCTAATCAAGGGGGCACCTAGCTGTCTGGGGTTGCAGGATGTGGGGGTGTTGCTGGGTGCTCCAGATGTCCTTCTCTGCCTTTGAAGACCAGTTTGGCAGCCCTCCCCCTTCCTGCTTCCCCATCTGCTGAGGGGAGATTCTCTCCCCCAAGCACATTCCTTTGTGTGAAGTCAGGCCACTTCACACCTCATTAAAGTAGCCTGGCAGAAGCTGCTGCAGGCTGGCCAATCAGAGCACAGGAGCAAAAACAATGCAGAGCTGAAATTGGCAACTTTTTAGGTAAAGTCTAAACTTTTTACCTGCACTAGTTATATTAAATCCAACAACTGGAAGTTGTGGGATTTATTATAACAATCAATTTGATACCAAATTCTTGGTATGTAACATTTAAGGAGACTTTAAAATTTAAAATAAAGTCTGCCCATTCTAGCCTATGAAGGCCATTTACTTCAATGAGGGAAAAACGAATTTGGCTGTTTTTACCTCACCAGGGCTTATAAATCTATTTTTATAAAGTCCCTGCTTATAGTTACATGGCACCCAGCCCTAGGGGCACATAGGGCACACCTTAGGGGTGACTTATATGTAAAAATAAGGTAGTTTAAGACTTTGGAAGTACCTTTAATTCCAAAGTCGAATTTGCATATAACTTTAATTTAAAAGCAGCCAGCAAGGCAGGCTTGCTTTTAAAATGACACTGGGCACCTCAGCAATGCACCTAGGTGTGCACCACCTATGCTGTGGTCCCTAAACCTACATGCCCTACCATATACTAGGGACTTATAGGTAGGTTAACTTAGCCAATTATAATTAGCCTAATTTGCATATCCATTTTACACAGAGCACAGGCCCTGGGACTGGTTAGCAGTACCCAGGGCACCAGCAGAGTCAGGAAAACACCAGCATAAAGTGGAAAATGGGGGCAAAAAGTTAGGGGGCCTCTGCAATCAGCCCCAGTTTCTCACACAACCCCCCCCCAGCCCACACGCCCAGGAGACTCAGCCCAATCCTGGGAGAGTCTTCCTGGCTTGTTAGGCGAGGAAGACAGTGAAGAAAACTGGCTGTCCCTTTGCAGGGCCTACTCTGCCTTATATCCTCCTGTCAGGGTCACTCCCTCTGGGTAGTGAAGCCATCCCAACAGTAAAAGGACCCAAGTCAAACTGAAACTTCCCTCTAGGGGGGTCTTCCTCCTCTCTCTCTGCCAACTTGGGTAGTGAGGTGCCCACCTCCCCTACTCCAAACTTTGCTAGGGCAACACCTAGCTTACCCAAAGAGGTCACCCAACACTTGAGCAACCCCACCATGACCAACAGGGTCAGGGGGCCTACTTTGCTATTGGCCCTGGGGTCTGCCTCCCAGGCCAAGTACAGTGCTGCCAGGAAGGCTAGCACCCAGCAGAGGCTACTGACAGCTGTCAGTACCCAGAACCACACCCTAAGCTCTCCACTGACAGGTGGCTGAGCTGCTTTAGGGGCATCTTTGGGGTCCTGGCACCCCTCTTGCTGTCTTGAGTGGGGGGCTACCACCTCCTGTGGCAGACACCCTCCTTCCACTCTCCCTTCTGTCAGTGCAGGGGCAACACCCTGCATCTGGACAGCTGCCTGACTACTCAGGACTTCCTTGGGGTCAGGTGAGGCCTCACCAGTGCCAACTCTGGGCTCCCCCCCTACTGGGGCAGAAGGCCTTTGGCTCCCTGGAACTCTCTTTAAGAGTGGCCTACCCTTCCTTTTCTTCTTTCCTTTTCTTGGGGACCCCTGTCTCCTAACTGTAGGGACTGACTCCCCAGGACTTTGGGTTGGGGGGGCGCCCTGGGCGACCACCCCATCTGTGACCAGACTCTCCTCTGGGAGGTCATTGCCCAGGATACAATCTAGGGGGAGGTCAGCACTGACTACCACCCTAATCCAGTCAAGGATACCCTCCCTCTCTAGGGGCACTATGGCTACAGGTTTGGAGGTGACCTCCCCTGTGGCTATCCTGACTTTCTTTGTCTTTCCTGGGACATACATGTCTGGGGTCACTAACCGGTCACTCACTACAGTGTGACTGGCACAGGTGTCTCTCAGGCCAGTGGTAGGGATCCCATTCACTTGAATGTGGTGGAAGTGCCTACTCCCACCCTCAGGGATCACCAGCTTACCATCTGGTCCTGTCTCCCAGCACAATGCTAGGAGGACTTCATCATCTGAGGAATCCTCCTCTATGGCTACACTGGACAGCCCAGTGCTAACCACTTTCTTTGGACAGGCTGCATCTCCTCTGAAGTGACCTGTCTGCTGACAGTCAAAGCAAGCCCTACTGTCCAAGAGCTTTTTTAACCCTGGGTCTCCCTGTCTCTGCATGTCGGAGTGGGATTTACTCTCCTCCTTCTTAGGGTTCTGGGGTACAGAGGGAGTCTCTGTGGTGGGCTTACCACCTCCCTCCTTAGGTTTTTGGGGACCTGTCCCCCCCTTCTTGGAGTCTCCCCCCTGGGACTTGACAACCACCCTGGTTCTCAACCACTCATCAGCTGCCTCCCCTAGCTCTCTAGGGTTGGTCAGCTTAGAGTCCACTAGATGCTGGCGTAACCTTTCTTGGATACAATTGGTCAAGATGTGCTCTCTCATGATCAGATTGTATAACCCCTCATAAGTATTTACTTTGTTGCCAATAATCCAGCCCTCTAGTGCCTTTAGTGAGGTGTCCACAAAGTCAACCCAAGACTGGGTACTGACCTTCTGGGTGTCCCTGAACTTCATTCTATATTGCTCTGGGGTCAGACCAAACTTCTTGACTAAGCACCTCTTCATACTAGGGTATGAATCTGCCTCCTCCCCCCTTAAGGTCAGAAGCCTATCCCTCCCTGAGTTGGGGACCAACTCCCACAAAAGGGAACCCCAGTATTGAGGACTAACCCTTCTCATTTGGAGTGCCCTCTCAAAGGCCCCTAGCCACTTATCTATGTCATCCCCCTCTACATAAGCAGGAACCACCCCCTTGGGTAATCTGGGGCAAACTCCCCCACCCATGGACACCTCAGCTTCTTTATCGCTGCTTCCATCTTTTTTTTCTTTGCTTGCCCACTTCTTTTTTTCTAGGGCAAGCTTATCTGCCTCCAAAGCTATGTAGGCTAGCTGGGCTTCCAGCTCTCTCTCCCTGATGGATGGGTTCTCTCCTCCTGAAAGGACCCCCTTCCTACCACTAGCTTTGGGTCTGCCCCTAGTGACTGTATTTACTGAGGACCGTTCCTCCTCTTCCTCACTTGGGGTCTGATGCCTTCCCTCCCCTGAGTGGTTAGAGTTAGCATCTTCCTCTTTTTCTTCCTCCTCTGGAGCTTCCTCTGTCTCTACCTCTTGGGCCTCAGCCCATGCTGTCAGGGATTTAATTAGGATTTCCTTCCTGAGATTAGTGGTTGCAGGCAACCCTCTTTCAAGACACAACCCCCTAAGCTGGACTACTGTCAGTGTGGGTAGGCTAGCCAGATCAAGCTCCATGGTTCCCTAGTTTTGTGTCAACAAAAACTTTTTGCAAAAATTGGTAACAAGAATTTAGAAAAATTACAAAAATTCAATAATTGAAATTAATCCAAATTAATTAAAAAAAAATTAAAATTAAAAATTAAAAACAATTTTTGCACTAGGACAATTTAAAGGATTTTTAATTTGTTTTATCTAAAACTGTAACGTGATATTGAACACAAGTACAGGATCCCGCCGCTGCCACCAATTATGTTGGAAAATGGGTTATTGGTAGGGCAGGTAGGTACCTACACCTAGCAACAAGCCACAAACCTCCACAAAAGTACAGTTAAATCTCAGTAAATTAATCCCAGCTCTTCCCTTGGTAGCTTGGCATCGAGCGTCAAGGCTTAACTTAGGAGACAAAGTGTAAAGCATTCAAATATCACACAACAGTAATTAAATAAAACACAGGAAACAGTTTAAAAATCCAAAACCAATTTATAAAAATAGCTTATATTTTTATCTTTAAAATGACACAAAAACGATTAAAATCGGTTCAGGGGAACCGGAGATATGAATTTTTTAAGTATTATTATTTTCTAGCGCATAGAAACAAAAAGCGCCAATCGGGTCATCTGGTTGCACCAGGACCGGGACAAAGTCAAACTTTCAGGCCGACCGCGATGGAGCCCTGCTCGGCTACAGGTCGCGGGAAGCCTCGGTTAAAAAGTTACCTTCTGACTTAGTCTTTATTTTGAAGTTTTTCTTCACCGGGACGAACCTGCCAGTTGGATCCGACCTCCTGGAGCCCTTGTCCGGATACGCGAAGTCGGTTTCCTCGGTGGTGATTTCTACCTTCGGACTTAGTCGTTTTTTCGAGATGAAAATCCTTCGACCGGGGTAAACCTGGATCTTGATCCGACGTCCGTGGAGCCCTTCTCGGATACGATGGCTGGAAGGTCCCGGTCAACTTTTTACGTTCGGACTTAGTCTCTTTTTTGGATGTTTTTCTTTACCGGGACGAACCACGAAGTCAGGCCGGGTCGCGGTTGAGGCAAGCCGGCTAGAATTTCCGCGTCGGGTCGGTCACTTTATGGAGCTTTTTTCCAAAATTTCTCCAATCTTTTCCAAACTTCTGGGGCTTCACCCAGATGTTCTTTTAAGGTTCTTTTGGAGTCCACAGCTCACCCCAAGGGTCCAGAAGTTCTGTGATGGTCCTTGGGAAGTGCGGACTTCAACTCCCAGAGTGCACCTGGCGCAAACTCCTTTTTGGCCACTGGGCAGTGGACAGCTGGTCACTTTTTCAGGAGTTGGTGCAGGGGACTCTGGTTAGCAATTTTTCACCTGTAGCAAACAGGGAGTCCCTCCTTGAACCAGTGGAAGCCAGGCAAAGTCCTTCTTGTGGTGAAGCCCAAGTGTGCAGCTGGTGCAGTCTTTCTGAGTGCAGGGTCCAGGTGCAGGCCAGGGGTCCAGCAGGGCAGTCCTTCTTCTCCTTGTAGTTCTTTCTTCTTGAAATTTGGTGGGGATCTGAGGCGTGGGTGCAGGTCTGCCAGTTTTATCCTTGCTCCTGGGTGAAAAGCAGGGGGGCCCTGGTCCTCCAATCAGGGACAGGGTCGTCCCCCTGTGATGACCACTTCCTGGGAAGTGTGGCAAAAATCCATCCCAGAAGGCAACAGTCTCTAAAAATCCAAAATGGATGAATCTGATTTTTAGAGGAGAGATCTGGCTGAGCCCACCCACTGGTGTGGCTAAAAATCATAAACACACCCCTCTCCTGCCCTCTCCTAATCTAATCAAGGGGGCACCTAGCTGTCTGGGGTTGCAGGATGTGGGGGTGTTGCTGGGTGCTCCAGATGTCCTTCTCTGCCTTTGAAGACCAGTTTGGCAGCCCTCCCCCTTCCTGCTTCCCCATCTGCTGAGGGGAGATTCTCTCCCCCAAGCACATTCCTTTGTGTGAAGTCAGGCCACTTCACACCTCATTAAAGTAGCCTGGCAGAAGCTGCTGCAGGCTGGCCAATCAGAGCACAGGAGCAAAAACAATGCAGAGCTGAAATTGGCAACTTTTTAGGTAAAGTCTAAACTTTTTACCTGCACTAGTTATATTAAATCCAACAACTGGAAGTTGTGGGATTTATTATAACAATCAATTTGATACCAAATTCTTGGTATGTAACATTTAAGGAGACTTTAAAATTTAAAATAAAGTCTGCCCATTCTAGCCTATGAAGGCCATTTACTTCAATGAGGGAAAAACGAATTTGGCTGTTTTTACCTCACCAGGGCTTATAAATCTATTTTTATAAAGTCCCTGCTTATAGTTACATGGCACCCAGCCCTAGGGGCACATAGGGCACACCTTAGGGGTGACTTATATGTAAAAATAAGGTAGTTTAAGACTTTGGAAGTACCTTTAATTCCAAAGTCGAATTTGCATATAACTTTAATTTAAAAACAGCCAGCAAGGCAGGCTTGCTTTTAAAATGACACTGGGCACCTCAGCAATGCACCTAGGTGTGCACCACCTATGCTGTGGTCCCTAAACCTACATGCCCTACCATATACTAGGGACTTATAGGTAGGTTAACTTAGCCAATTATAATTAGCCTAATTTGCATATCCATTTTACACAGAGCACAGGCCCTGGGACTGGTTAGCAGTACCCAGGGCACCAGCAGAGTCAGGAAAACACCAGCATAAAGTGGAAAATGGGGGCAAAAAGTTAGGGGGCCTCTGCAATCAGCCCCAGTTTCTCACACTTGGCAAACCATGTAAACGCACAATTTCCCTTATAAAAATATCGGCAAATTCTGCCGCCGTGGGTCATTTCCGTAATGGTACAAAATGTGCCATTTTAGATAAAAAATCCACTATAACCAACACTGTTGTGAAGGATTTTACAGGTGGTAAGCCTACAATAAAGTCTACGCTCACAGTGTGCCAAGGTTGTTTGGGTGTTGGCATTGGTATTAACAAGCCGTCAGGAGCCTTCTGAGAAGATTTATGTCTTGCACAAATTGGACCGGTAGTGACAAATTGCTTAATGTCCTTTCTTTTAGTGTCCCACAAAAAGTGTTTTTGCACATTTTCCAGGGTTTTTACCCAACCAGGATGACCTGCCAACGGTGAGGCGTGATGCCAAATTATCACCTGTGTTTGTAATTCAGAGATGGGCACTAACAGCATGTTGTCGTGATACAATAAACCTCGTTGTATTGTGTTATGGGAATCCTTTAACCAATCCTGAGGTGCTATTTGCATGTGTGCATTATATAGATCTGTGATGAAATCCTTCTGTTGTACTGGTGCCAACAACTTTTGGGGAGGAATAATGGGTTCTCCTATTTTATCTTGTTTCATGTCTGAGGTATGTCCGTATCTAGATAACACATCAGATTGAATTTGTTGTGCACCTGGTCTATAGGTTATAACAAAGTCAAATGTGCTAAAAAAAATTAACCAGCGCATCTGACGTGGTGTTAGTGCTTTAAGTGATCCAAAAAACTGTAGGTTCTTATGGTCAGAAAAGATTGTAACTGGGTACTTGGCTCCCATTAAATAGTGCCTCCATTCTGAAAAGGCTACTTTGATAGCTAGAAGTTCCCTTTCAGCCACAGTGTAATTTTGTTCAGCTGGCAATAATTTTTTAGAATAGAAGGCTATAGGATGTAACTGGCCATCTACTGCATTTCGTTGAGAGAGAACTCCTCCTAAAGCTACTTGTGAAGCATCCGCTTCAACAAAAAAGGGCAAGTCAGGATCAGGATGTTTCAGAATTGGGGCTGAAGTGAACTTTTGTTTTAGGAGTTGAAAGGCGTGTGCCGCCTCATCAGTCCAAAGAAATCGCTGCCCTTTCCGCAACAAGGTAGTTATTGGGGCCGCAATGTCTGCAAAATGTGCAATAAACCTCCTATAAAAATTGGCGAAACCCAGAAATTTCTGAATATCTTTTACAGAGGATGGTTCTGGCCAATCAGCAATAGCACTGATTTTCTTTACATCCATAGTTATTCCTTGAGGTGACAGGCAGTATCCTAAAAAGTCCACCTTGTTGACATTAAAAGTACACTTTTCTAACTTAGCAAAAAGATGATTTTCTTTTAACTTTGATAATACTGCACAAACATGTTGGGTATGTTCTTCTGAGTTCTTAGAGTAAATGAGGATTTCGTCTATGTATACTATGACACAAACGTCCAGGAATTCGTGTAGGACCTCATTTATAAAGAACTGAAAGGCTGCAGGGGCATTACATAACCCAAAGGGCATTACTGTGTACTCAAATAAACCAAACTTTGTCTTGAAAGCTGTCTTCCACTCATCCCCCTCTTTTACTCGGACCAGGTGGTAAGCTCCCCGCAGATATAGTTTAGTGTATACAGTAGAATGTCTTAATCGATCCAACAACACAGGTATTAGAGGAAGAGGATATTTATTCTTTATTGTAGCCTTATTTAGTCCTCTATAATCGATACACGAGCGCAGGGATTTATCCGGCTTCGGGATAAAAAAGAGTGGAGATGACACCGGAGATGTGGAATGACGGATGAACCCAGACTGTAGTAGGTCATCTAGGTAGGTTCTTAAGTATTTGGTTTCTTCGTCAGTCAAAGCATATACTCTGTTATTAGGTAAAGGGGCCCCTGGGATAAGATCTATACGGCAGTCATAAGACCGATGTGGGGGCAGCACACTAGCCTTTACTGGATCAAAGACGTCTTTAAAGTCAGAATATTCAGGAGGGAGACTTGGTTCATCTTGTGTAACACTAGCACAGTGTAATACTGTGCTCTGTTCTGTACCTGCTTCTTGATAGCAATTGGTTCTACAGAAAGAGGAATCCAAAGTAACAGTTCTATTCACCCAATCAATTTTTGGGTTATGAGTTGTTAACCAGGGTACCCCGAGAATCAAACCAAAATTAGGAGTATCTATCAGATCAAAGCTAATCACCTCTGTGTGCCCGTTCTGACAGACCAAAACAAGTGGACTTGTTTGATTTGTGATTAATCCAGAGGTCAATTCTGACCCATCCACTGCACATACTGCTTCTGGACAAGGCTTTAGGCACATAGGAAGTCCTAAGGTTTCAGCTAACTTATTATCCACAAAATTTCCTGTCGCGCCTGAGTCCAGTAGGACAGGGAGAGAATGCCTCACTTGGGTAGTAACAATTAAAACGACCTGAATTATGAAATGTCTAGGTATGTGCGGTACCCTGAAGGCTGCAGCATTAGAGGTTTGATTAAGATGTTTTCTCGAACAAGTAACCTCTTCCCTTGTCGAGCTTAATCGTTTCCCGATTCAGTTGAGGAGGTGGAGGAAACAGCACCCTTTCGTGGAGTTTTAGGCTTTACTGGACATTCTCTGGCAAAGTGACCTGCCCTGCCACAATATAAACATAATTGAAATTTTCTCCTTCTTTCTTTTTCCTCTGATGTGAGTGGACCTCTGAGTGTCCCTATTTGCATAGGCTCTGGTTCAGGGAGTTTATTATCTGTGTCTTTCTTCTTGTGTCTAATAAAAGTTAACCGTGATTCCAGTTTGAATTTATCTCCCTTTCTTTCTCCTAGTCTGTGTTCTAATTTCACAACTAAATCTACAAAGTCCGAATAGTCTTTTGGCAATTCAACGATATGAGCCAGCGCGTCTTTTAACCTTTATAAAAAAGGGAGACACGCTTTTCTTCTGGCCACTGTGTCTCGGTGAGTAAACGATTAAAACTAGTGAGATAGGTCAATAAATCCTTGTTGCCTTGTTTAAGATTTAAAAGCTCATTATCACTTGCCTGCATGAAAGTGTGTTTTGCAAAAAGGCTGGTCATGGTACGTTTAAATTGATTCCAATTATGGAGGATGGGATCATCTCTATCCACGAAAGGAATTGACCAATTGGCTGCTGTGCCACCCAAATAAGACAAGACGAATGCCACTTTCGTATCATCAGTAGGGAACTGTTGTGGCTTACAAATGAAGTGTAATTGACATTGATTGATAAAAACATGGAATTTGTTACTATCTCCATGAAAACGTTCAGGTGCTGCTAAGGGCACAACATTAGGAACATTAACAGTAAACTCAACTGGGGAAGGCAAAGTTGTATGTTTTGATGGCGCCCCTGTCTCTGAGGAGGTTTTAAACAAAGGCGTAGAAGCTGTGTTCCACTGAGATCCCCTAAATTTATACCTGCTTAAATCCTGTTTTAAAGAGGTATTCTCCATCTTTAATCTCTCTATTTCCTCTTGCATATGTTGCAAGATGCCAGACACTGATTCATTATGAGCCAAGTCCTCATTTAGGGCCTGCGCCATATCCGTGACGTCAATGCCCTCTATTTGTTCCCCGGTATTCATCGTCCACCAGAACTGAAATTTTTTAAGGCTTGTGCTTCTGTCAAAGCCCAGCTCACCTGAGTTCTTGTTCAGTTCTGATGGAGGTTGAAGACAATCCGACCCCACCCTGAAACTGCTTGTTCCAGCACACTAGTTTTTAACACAGTGCACTAAGAACAGAAGCTCAAGGGAAGGGGGGAAGTGGATAAAATAAAAAAGAGAGACAACACCGTTCTTGCGTTTCCACTGTTGAAGTGCTGCACAAATCTGCGGCCCTTTCTGACTTCTGTAGAAACTGGTGCCTAATGAAACATAAACAAAGAACAGATAAGTGCAACCTATTCCTAAATGGGTTCCTGACTATCCCTTTATTTATTAGAAATTCTCTTCTAAAAGTACCTCTTGGATCCTGGTCTCTAGTTTCCAGGTTTGGATTGTGTTACTGCTCTGGGATGTGTTTTCTATTACTGTAAAGCTTCTAAAACATTAAACAAATACAGTTATCAGAATTACCAGTATCAAACATTCATCATATTATAACGAAAGCCTAAATTCCCAATAGGAGTCTCACTTTTCCCATATTTCCAGAATCTTTTATAAAACAAATACTGTACTTTTACATCAAAATACAGCATGTAATTTGTGCAAGTCCTTGATTTACTGTTTGCCTTGCTGTTAATGGTTTCCACTGTTCGATTCTTAAAAGTTCCATGAGAAAAAACAATGTTTGCTTCACAAAGTTCTGCAAAATATTCTTGTAACAAAGAGTTTGAATCACAATGTTTGTGGAAGGTATTTCGTTTCAAATTGTCTATACACGAATCCAGAAATTGTTGTCAAAGTTCTTTCAGGTAATAAAAGGTTTTGCACTTACTTGTTGCTGGCAAGAGATACTGATCAGTCTAACCTTGTCTTCTTTCTCTTTTGCAGGTTATTCATAGGAGAGAGGCTGAAGCAAGGAGGAACCGGAAACCGGAAGAAGGAAGAGCCAGAAGCTGCGCCCATTGAAGTCAATGAAAGTCTGTAAAGAGCAGGAGTGCCAGCGCCGAGGGATCTGTTCTCAGGTAAGCGGGAGGTAGACGAGCACAAGCACTGGGTGAGGCTCGGGGGATGCCTTTTATAGACAGGGCTGGGTGTGGTTTGAAGGGCTGGGTGTGGTCCTCACATGCTGCACATGTTCTTGGAAGGTGTGCAGAGCTGGGTGTGGTTTGAAGAGCTGGGTGTGGTCCTCACATGCTGCACATGTTCTTGAAAGGTGTGCAGAGTTTCAGTTATTATACAAATGAGTTGGATTAACACATGGCCTAGGGAGGAGTATTTTAAAGAAGCCTTGTAAAAGCAAGGCCCAATGTGTAAACAAAACAGCACATTAAACAACATACACAGAAGCCTGGGGGGGGGGAAGGTGAGATAACAAGAAAGGCTTTCAATAGTAAGTTTAAAAGGGAGCTATTACAGAACCCACTAGTGCAATGAGAGGGGACATGCTCTTTGCTGTGTACAAACCCTAACATCGGGTTTCCAAAACGTTCTGTACACTGGAGGCATTTTTGCAAAACTGTCCCCTGCATCATAAAATCATTGTGGCAGACCACCCACGAGAAGGATCGGGCATGGTCTATCCTTGCGCTGGATATCCCGCCCATTAAAAAGTGGTCACAGGTTGCTGTCCAAGTAAAATCATCGATTATGGAATTCGTACTCAGGGTACTTAATGGCAGGACCAAATCAGACGCAAAGTGTTGTCACACATATAACAATGTCAACCATACTAGTAGAATTGATTATTGTCTAGTTGACATAAGACTATAGCCCCTAGTCATTGACATGATGGTTATTGAGAGATCTGAAAGTGACCATAATCCTCTTTCAGTCCATATGTCAGCTTTGTGCAACCACCTGTCCATGATCAACACCTCAGTAATAGCACCAGAGGGAATTAGTCTGGTTAATGACAAATACCACTTAAAGTGGAACAAGCTTCTGGCCCAACCTACACTCATCGACGCTGCTAACAACAGCTTGAGGACCACATTGATGGGCTTAGAGGTGGGTTCCGCAATCCCCAACAAGGAAATAAGCTTAACTCACAGCTCATGCATCAAGGGTATTGCGGCCCTCTTCTCAGTAGACATAGCCTCTGATAGTAAGAGGCTTAATGGTAGGCATCCCTGGTTTTACAAAGAGTGCCGTTCCTCAAGCAAGCATTTAATCTAAGCTATCAAATCTAAGGATATAAATCCAATTTGCTCAGCCAGAAATTCTCCCAAATTAGCTATCGACAAAGCTACGTGTGAACAAGATGACAATTGATGGGCAGCACTTAGTGACGCTGCACAAGAGAGGAACTGTAGCACATTTTGTTCCCTGGCAGCGCGCAGCACAGCAAATAGCAAACTGAACATTACAACTAATATTGCACCAAAGGACTGGGTAGACCACTTAAGTGGGTTGTACTCTTACGACCATGACAGCTCAACCTCTGGACATAAGGACACTTGCTCAAATATCACCCTAATACCCACCCCTTCAGTGCTGCAACTATTCTCCAATGCAGACATAGCATATTCTTTAGGTACTCTAAAGCATGGTAGGGCACCTGGTTTGGATGGTGTTTCAGCAGACCTATTTTTATATGATATAACAATCTCGTCAGGATATATCACCATCATAGCGAATGCAATAGCAGCTGGGGCACCAATCCCTGAGTCTTGGAAGGGGCCCATTGTTGTCCCAATTTTTAAAAAGGGTGACAGAAGCCTCCCCTGGAACTATAGGCCAATTAGCTTAATAGACTGTGTGCAGAAAGTGTTCTGTCACTGCCTTCTGGGCAAGATTCCAGACTGGATGACAGAACTCGACATCCTTAGTCCCCTCCAGGCAGGTCTTCATAAAAAAATATCTACCATTGAGCAAGCCCTCAGGTTTCTGCTTTTATACTGGAAAAACATTTTTATTGACAAAGGGAATCTGTATGTTGCTTTTGTGGACTTGAAATCCGCATTCGACCTAGTACCCCGTAACAAGCTGTGGGAAGTCCTTTCCCTAATGAGAATCCCCAAGCACATTCTTGTACTACTAACTCGGCTCCATGAGGGTAACTATGCACGTGTCAGGTGGGACGACAGGGGGCAGCTAACTGACAGAATTCAGGTGTCAAGGGGTGTGCGGCAATGGTGTGTCCTTGCCCCCACCCTGTTCTCCCTGTACATTAATGATATCATCCCCTCTCTACTAGACTGGAGGATGATGCACCATCGCTAGGCACACAAAAAATTCCGGTCTTGCTCTTTGCAGACAAGACACTCCTGATATCGAAGACCCCAAGTGGATCACGTAAACTTCTCATGTTTTTTGAGGAATTTTGCTCCACACGGGGACTTGAAATCAATGCTTCTAAAACTAAATTGATGACGCTTAATCCCCACAGATCCTTTAGAAGAAAGTTTATTCTCAAGGGAACCCCACTTGAAAAGGTTGCCACTTTTAGTTCCCTGGGCAGATTGTTAACTGAACACATTTCTTGGAAATTACATATTGCAAAGCAAGCACTGAAATTAAAGCAAACAATGGGGATTTTAATAAAGGGTTTTAACCTCTCACATACTAAACCAATATGCCCTGCAAAGCAGATATGTGAAACCAAGGCAGTGAGTTCAGCCCTTTACGGGCTTTGGGGCTATGCCAAAGCCCAAGAAGTAAAGATTTATGAAAATAATTTCTTAAGAAATTTAGTGTCCCTTCCGCCAACTACTCCACTGTTCCCCTTTTTAAGGACCTAGGCATGAAACGAATTGACCACAAGCCTGCCTACATCCCCTTTTGTGTTGTGACGTGTTTGGACCACCCCAGAGCTTGCCTCCTTTACTGTAGCCCTGCAGGTCATCTTAGAAACTGACCACTCTTATAGTATCTCCTGGTTCAGACACATCAAGGGGGTACTTTACTCGCTTGGGCTTAGAGAACTCTGGGATTCTCCAACCACTACCTCCTTCCCTTCAAAAAGTGACCTCAAAAAATTGTGTTGGCACATGGTAAACTCTGAAGACATGAGGGTTGCACTTCACTCTACTCTATCATGTGACTTCAACAACCTAAAAGAGACGTTCAAAAATGAGGCTTTCTGGGACATATTCACAGTGCCAAAAGAAAGGAAGTTTACTTCCAGTTCTGCATTGGCACCTTGCCATTAAGACTACTCACTAGTCGCTGGTCAAATGATGAAACAACCATCTGCCCAGCTTGCAAAACACCCATTGCAAACCTCCCTCACATCCTATTCGTCTGCCATGCATACACTGCCTCATGCAGGAAATGGCTGGCCCCGGCTTGTAGACTGCTGGGAGTTTGCAGGTCTGACTCAGCCCTCCGAATTCTCAGATCAGACACTCGCCCAATGCTAGTGATTGCTGTTGCCAAATTGGGGCAAGTTGGATTGTCAGAGGGAAAATTTTATCTGTATAATGATTTTAGTAAGAATGTATTAATTCACTCTGGGAGTGCATTTAACTAATTTAATTTTATTATTTTATCTAATCACTTGCACTGTATATATTTTATTTAATTCTGTGTAATTATTTATTGCTGCCCTGCTTTTGTGGGTCTTGTAGCTGAAATAAAGTTCTTTTGACTGACTGACTGACTGAGAAATGCTAAATCAAACTGGGTGATTTAAGCAAATAGCAAGAAAACTCCTGCGACTGCTTGAAAGCATGTAAGCATGTGTGCTAAGCTGAGGTCATTGTCAATATCCTATTCTGGGGGAGATATCATGTCCCTTGGAGTGCTCCATGTGACCACAAGGACTGAGGATGGCAGTACACCAGCTGGGCATAGAGCACTACTCCTAAGTGCACAGGACAAACAGGTAGAGCAGGGAACCACAGGGGCTATTCTGAGACATATCAATGAAGAGACTGCATGCTGAAGAATAGCACCCCAATAGCATTCTGTGGTATGGAGTACATAGAGGCTGTAATACAAATGAATGAGTAGTATGATACTATACCTGGTTCTGGTATGATCCACCTTATATTGTGCAAAATGTTGCAATGTTCTAGTCTTTAAATGGGATTCATGGAAAGGATTAATTTTCAGCATAATGTTCAAATATGTGCCTTTTGAGTATGGAAATAATCAGGCATCATCTCACGACTGGTGAAGAGGTGAATGTGAATCCACTGACCACCAGACATTTTTGACCACTTTCACTTGAGCTGATTAGTGAGGAAATGTAGATGGATCATAATGCATTATTTGATCAACATTATATTGATGAAGAATAAGTCCTAAGCCAGGTATTATATGGTTGTTTTTAACACACTACCTGTTGATAGCCTGCTCATAGGAAGATCCCAATAATCAAAAATAGGCCCTCATTATGAACATGGCGGTCTGGGTCGTCATGCCTGCGGTGGCGGTAATTACTGCCACTGGCATGGCGGTCAAGATGCCATATAATAAATGTGGCAGAACGGCCACTTTTGAACCTCCGTCACCGCCAGGCTTCCACCACCAGGCAGCCTTGCGGTGGCGGAGTTTCATATCTGACGCCACATAATGAGTCAGGTTCCCCCAGCCGTTCCCTGATGGTTTACAGGGAAAGGCCGGCAGAATGGGTGATTGGGGACCCTGCTCTGCCCATGCACTTGGCATAGGCAGTGCAGGGGCCCCCATGCACAGCCCCATCGCACATTTCACTGGCCGATTTACAGGCAGTGGAATGCGTGACGGTTGCTACTGCAGCCGCTGCACTGCTACATTGCTGCTGGCTCCATTTAGAGCCGGCGTCAATGTTCAGGCCCTGCATTCAGC
This sequence comes from Pleurodeles waltl, assembly GCF_031143425.1. NCBI lineage: Eukaryota > Metazoa > Chordata > Amphibia > Caudata > Salamandridae > Pleurodeles > Pleurodeles waltl. Next base: position 631,854,389 of record NC_090443.1, read on the forward strand.
TGGGATAGCTGGTGGAAACACTGTTTCCGCCTACCGGCCCAACTGAATATTCTTTATGTGGCTGGCGGGGGTTCTGCGTGCTGGCGGTCTTCTGTTGACCGTCAGCGCCAAACTCGCCGAGTTCATAGTGAGGGCTATAGTGTCAAACCACTGCTGGTTTCACTAAAATCTCTCTAAGTCTGCCTCAAGGAGAAACATTTTTCTTTTGTATAAAAGAACTCACACACTGATCAGTAAAGTGGCATGCTTCATTATAGAGTTCTCCCTGATAGAAGATATATCAGGGCATGCTTACAACCTCAAAGGAGCACTAAGTATATTGGGAGAGATCTTGAATAATTAAATTGTCTGCACTGTACCCAAGATTTGGATTTTAATGTGTGTTTATGTGGTAAGAATAAAAGTGAAAAGTGATGCCTTTGAGGGTCTACTACTTTAGCATTTTGTTCGGACTACATGTTTCAGTCATCTTTTTCACAAGCTTATGGTCATGTAGCTTTCCTCAGGACTAGAGCAGACTCCTAGAATCCTCAGTAATTATTTGTTCTTCATATTAACAAGAAAGCCTTGCTCAATCACTCAGAAGATTCATACAAACCGATCCAGGACGACTACTCTGTATCCGAAAGTAGAAAAAAGGGAGAAATCATTCTTTAAGTGGTGTAACATTTGAAATGTTATGATCTCATTACATGATTTTCAGTTTTTTTATTTTTTATTGTGCTAATTGGTACATTCAGAATTTGTTCAACCATTACTGTGATCAGTCAGTCATGCATATCTGAAGAACATGTTGTGGTCCCAAAATAGAACCCTCATTTTCTTAGAATCAATCACACTTTTTATGAACCTTTAAGGTGTTTGAGAATATATTGGTGTGCTATTACCAAAATCATAATTGGCATTTGTAGTCATTAGAGTCGGGCAAACCTGTGTTTAATAAACACATCCCAAAAAGAAACAACAATTAAAATTAAGCATAGTGTGCCTACCTGACCGGTATCACTTTTTTTGCCCCTTAATGTATCAGACACTGTAGTGTGTAGTCACATACTGCAAGGTAATCTAGAAAAAGGCCAGCAAATATTCCAGAAGTGGGTCATAGGCCAGAAAAAGAAAGATGTGATAGCAGCAATCAATGCAGATTTATTGTTACTCACTTTGTCAAGTGATTGCACCCTTAGATCCACCTAGATCTTATCTTTAGTGCCTGAATGGTAAGCGTGGTGTGGGGGATCGTTATCTTTTCCAGTGATGGAGCACTTCCGCTTCATGTGACTACATCAACCTAATGACATCATACGTCAGGGTAGATCATCACCGTTACGCCTACATCCCATGTCCTTGACCCAGTCCTCACAACCTGAGGAATATCCCTTATCCTGAACAGGAAACAAAACAAGAAACACTCCTTTGCCCCACCCACCCTCAGGGTCAGGCAAACCCCCCGACCAATAGGAAGGCATACTGTTTTGTTCCCTGTTCAGAACAGGTTTGCAGGTGAATGCAGGGCATCGCCTCCATCTTGTTGCCGCCCCCTTCCCCTTCTGCGTGGTTCTAGGGAACCTGGTGTGCTCAGTGGGCTGCTCCGAAGATGGCAGGATTGTGCTGGCTTCCTGTCTGGTCTCCAGGTATGTCTCAGTGCTGCTTGGTGGTGTCTGGGGGCTCCTGACTGTTTTCTTCTATGCCAGCATGGAGCATTCCATCCCTGAGCATGGGATGGTTTACACTCTGTTTTTTTCTGGTGGCAGAGCCCCCTACATGAATTAGGTTGCGGAGCACCACTTGGGGGTTTCTCTTGGCACATCTCTCTGGTCTGTGGCTGCCTGCAGTATGCTGCGTTTTCATGGGTATTATCGGTTCTGGACGTAGCGCGGCCACATTTTACTGCCCCTATATAGCAGTTGCATAGTCGCTGCTTCTGCGTTCCTGGATGGTGCATGTGGTTTCTCAGCTATTTGGATTCTGCAACAGTGCTATAAGAGGTGCTGTTACTGGTGACCTATTGTTGCTTGTTCTTGCATTGATTATTGGCTGGGCCTGCTTCTATGATTGAGAAGTATTCTGTTAAGAGGCGCCATTGTTCCCCCAGCTCCGCTGCTTCCTCTTGTTCCTCTGCCCCTGCAGTGGGGTTATCTTGTTCCTCTCCTCCCCAGAAGACAAAGGTGGCCAAAGAGGAGAGACTGAAGCAGTTGATTGTGGAGACGCAGTCTTCTTTGTGTAAAAATAAGTCTAGTTCCTGTCTAGTGCAGGACTTATATTCAGATATTTATAGTTCCTCATCCTCTTTGGAATCCTCTCACTGCACTGACCAGAGAGGGAAATATATTTATAAGGAAATACTGCCAGCTTTATTGAGTCATGTATATAATAATACAGTATAGGTTTCTGAGACAAAGTTGTGCATGGGACTTCTCATTACTCTGTGTTACTATAGTTTAAAAGACTGTCTAATGTGGGCCTCCCACTGCATCAGTTTGTCATGGATGTGGTTTTGCAGGAATGGAAGGATCCTGAACGCACTGCTGTTCCTCGGTTCATGGCCAAACTTTACCCCCTGAGGATATGTGGGGAAGTTACCTGATGCAGTGCAAGTGGATTCTGCACTGGCTAGTCTGGTGGGTAGGTCTCCCATGGCAGAGAAAAACATCCTGAAGGATGGCGCTGAGAAGAAGGTTGACTGTTCTGTGAAGAAGGCATATTCTGGGTCAAATCTCACTTCGTGGACTGGTGTGTACTGGGCTTATGTGTCTCAGTCCCTTTTCTCTGACTTTAAAACTCTTTTTGCTGCAATTCAGGAGGGGGTTTCCTACATGGATCTTCTTGAATCTATGGACCAGCAGACTGAATTTTTATTGCATATTGCCTTTGACAGTGGAAGAGCTTTCACTCTTTCCTGTGGTGCTTCTGTGACAGCCCATCGCAAGATCTATTTGAAAAATTGGAATACAGACACTGCTCATGTTCCATGGCTCTTCGTCTGCCTTTTAAGGGATCCCATCTCTTTGGCCATGAGTTGGAAGAGAGGTCACATCGAGTGTTTAAGGAACTGGAGCATTCCCTCTCATTCTGGATGCCTCAGACATCCAGGCCTTCCTGTGGGTGGGCTCATTTAGGTATTTTCGGCAGCCTTCTTGCAGACAGCCAGCAGGACATGGGGGTCAGAAGTCCTGTCCTAAAGGCTTGCCTGGTAAGTTTCAGAGGCACTCCCGACCTGTTTGAGGCACTGACTTTCAGCAATCCTGACTATGCCACAGACACCTTCCCTATGGTTTCCTCTGTCAAGAGAGCACTGACACCTTACCACTACAGACAAGTGAGTGCTGGGAGTTTTGGAGACGGGTTACCAGATCAAATTTCTGCACTGTGCAGTCCCTTCTGGCACTGTAGTGATATCTGTGTTGCGAGATCCACTGATGGCTTGAGATTTGTTTAGTGGAATCCAGTCTCTCCTTTTGAAGAAGGCTATTGTACCCATTTCCCTTTCCCAGAGAGGGTCCGGGGTGTACTCCACCATTTTGTCTGGTACCGAATGTGACGGGGGGTTTTAGGATTGCCATCAATTTGAAGGGTCTGAACAAGTCAGTGTGGAAAATTCTGTTCAAAACCGAGACTCTCCAATGCATTATCCTGCTGATTCAGAAGAACACTGTCCTGGCCGCATTAGATCTTTCGGAACCCTTTTTTCATTTTCCGGTGGCTCTGGATTCCCAACTGTTTCTGTGGTTTGCTGTACTTCATCATCACTGGTGATGTCCTCCCTTTCGATCTTCGTTCATCCCCATGGGTGTTTACGAAGGTGGAGACTCAGCAAATCTGGCCGAGGGGTTGTTGATGCATCCATCTCCTCCTGTGGTGCTGGTGATGGATGCCAGCCTTTTGGGCTGGGGTGCTACCCTGGGGTCCAAGGACAATGGCTTCCAGTGAAAGCTTGTTGTTCATCCAATTGGAGCGAGTTGTTCACAGTGGAAAGGACGCTACGTCATTTTCAATCTTACCTTTTGGGTTGTAATGTGTTGGTTTGTTCGGACAACACAGTGACTGTGGCCTATATCAACCAACAGGGCAGTACCCACAGTTGCTTGCTGGACCTGGTGGCCTGCTCATTTGCACACTGGGCAGCGACTTACCTGCAGTACCTTCGAGCACAACATATCAGGGGTGTGGACAATGTGGTGGCAGAGGTTCCCCTCTTCTCTGGAACTGCAGCTCTTGCCTCTGGTTTTTCGCATGATTTGCAAGGGGTGCTGGTGTCCTTGCCTGGATCTGTTTGCTCTGAGGCGGAATACTCTTCTTCCTCGGTTCTGCTCCAGAAGCCTGGAAGCCGGGGCCTGGGGAGTGGACATTCTATTGATCCTGTGGCCTTGGGGTCTGTTGTATGCTTTTCCTCCCTTTCCTCAGGTCCAGTCCCTTTTTCTGAAGGTGCGATTGGAGGGGGCTCGGGTGGTGGCGGTCCTTCCTTTCTGGCCCTGCAGGTCCTGGTTTCCATTACTAAGGAACCTAGCAGTCCTTCCTTCTTGGATTCTTCGGCTGGGTCCCTCTCCCTTGAGACACCTGGGTCCCTCTCTTCCACTCTCCCTGATGCTTGTAGTTTGGCTGTTGAGTGGCAAACTCTGCTGAAGAATGGTTTGCCAGATCTTCTTGTGTCCTTGGTACAGGGTTCCAGGAGACGGTCTACACTCTCCTTCTATTCTAAGCATTGGGCTTATTTTGCTTCTTTGTGTTCCCTTCACCATATCCCCCTGTTTCTTGTCCTGACCATCTGCCATTGGCTTAAGGAGATGATTATCCTGGCTTATGAGGGGGCTGGGTTGTTTTACCCCATGTCTATCCAGGTGCACTCCACTAGGGGTCTCTCAGCCTCCTAGGCTGCTTTCTCTGGGGTCTCTTTGGCAGAGATTTGTAGGGCGAGTACCTGAGCCTCGGATTCCACTTTCATCCGGCACTATTGATTGAATTGTGCTCAGATGCCCGCTGGCAATTTGGGCTCCAGTGTACTGAAGGCAGTTGCGGGGGATCCTTACTTATGACTTCTTTTGTTTTTTATTAAAGTGCACTGAATTTCTATCTGCTTGAACTGTGTGCTTCTTTCTCTTTCCAGGCCTACACAAAGGCCTTCTCTTGAGGTGTTGCTTTGGTATGCCTCAGATTGTGAGGATTGGATTGAGGACGAGAGACTTAGTTCATACCAATGAAGTAAAACCAGCTAGAGAAGGGCTATCTATGCATGAGGATCTGTTCATTAGATAAGTTAATATGAAAGTTTAATATGTGGTAAGAATATAAAATAACAAGATACATATGTATTTTTAATAAATCCTTTGAATTATATTGATAGATTTATTAAATGAATACATGAGACAAAGACACACCTGATAAACATAGTATCTGTCCAGTAGATGGAAGTAGTATGCAAAATTGTGATTTTATTTGAATTTTTATAAAGAGCACAAATGCCTTCAGGTGTCTTGGCGCAAACTAGCCCTGAGACAAATCGAGCCATTAAGGATGGAATTAAAGTTCCAGAATTGGCAAGTAGAATACACAAAGCTTCAACCACCCCACAAAGCTTTCATAATTCTTGGAACAGAAAGTGGATTTAAATTGGCAAATCTCAGCAGTCTTTTTGGTCGGTACCAACTAAATTTCCTTGTTAGGTATTCTGGTCCTACTCCACACAAACCTTTTTGTGCCAGACAGAGTGACTTAAAAGCAACTCTTTTTTTTTTTTTTTTTTTTTACTGGGAGCCAATGGAGTTCCACCAGATCATTTAAAAACAACTTATGCTTCTGTAGTTTTTTGAGGAGGTGAGTTGCTGCATCATGCAGTGCCTGGAGCTTATTTAATGTCTGTTATTTAATGCCCAAGCAGAGGGGATTACATTAGTTGACCCTGAATACAACCAGAGCAATAACATTGGATTTGTGAGCTGAAATTGAATAAATGGCAACACATTGCTTAAGGATCTCAAGATTAAGAAACAAGATGATGTCTTGGGTTCACCTTTAGCGCCTAGGTTGGGCACCCATATTTTAGCCTTTAGACTGATAGCGTGTTCCATTAAGGCATGCAAACATTTTATTGACGTTTATTCATTTTATTATATTTTTCCAGCTCTAGCTTTTGAGTTTATTGTTTTTATGTTTTGTCAGCTATCATTCTTAGAAAACACATTTTGTTTTTGTTCTGCATTTGTCTGCACTTTGTATGCATTTCGTTCTGTGCTCTTCTCAAGGCTGTTATTTATCCACAATAGTTTACTAAGTATTACCACTACAAGAGTACAATGTCATGTACACACAATCACATCAGGCCTGTTTTAACCTCTTAGCTGCTGGGCCTTTTCCACCCCCCAGTGCTGAGCCCTTTTTTGGCTATTTGGGGTAGTTTGCGCTTAGGCCTTCATAACGTTTTGTCCACATAAGCTATCAAATCAAATCAAATCATTAACATTTATAAAGCACGCTACTCACCCGTTCGGGTCTCAAGGCGCTAGGGGAAAGAGGGGGTTACTGCTGCTCGAAAAGCCAGGTTTTTAGGAGTCTCCGGAAAGCGGAGTGGTCCTGGGTGGTCCTAAGGCTGGTGGGGAGGGAGTTCCAGGTCTTGGCCGCCAGGAAGGAGAAAGATCTCCCACCCGCTGTGGAGCGGCGAATGCGAGGGACGGCAACAAGAGCGAGGCCAGAGGAACGGAGGAGGCGGGTGGGGGCGTAGAAGCTGAGGCGTCGGTTGAGGTATTCCGGTCCCTTGTTGTGGAGGGCTTTGTGTGCGTGGGTGAGAAGTCGAAAGGTGATCCTTTTGCTGACTGGGAGCCAATGCAGGTGTCTCAGGTGTGCGGAGATGTGGCTGTTGCGGGGTACGTCGAGGATGAGGCGGGCCGAGGCATTTTGAATGCGTTGCAGGCGATTTTGGAGTTTGTCTGTGGTCCCAGCGAAGAGGGTGTTGCCGTAGTCCAGGCGGCTCGTGACGAGGGCGTGGGTCATGGTTTTTCTAGTGTCGGCGGGGATCCAGCGGAAGATCTATCTTGCGGAGCATGCGGAGGGTGAGGAAGCAGGCGGAGGACATGGCGTTAACTTGCTTGGTCATGGTGAGAAGAGGGTCCAAGATGAAGCCGAGGTTGCGGGCGTGGTCTGTGGGGGTCGGTGCGGTGCCGAAGGCGGTGGGCCACCAGGAGTCATCCCAGGCGGACGGGGTGTTGCCGAGGATGAGGACTTCCGTTTTTTCAGAGTTCAGCTTTAGGCGGCTGAGCCTCATCCAATCTGCGACGTCCTTCATACCCTCTTGTAGGTTGGTCTTGGCGCTGGCGGGGTCCTTGGTGAGGGAGAGTATAAGTTGGGTGTCATCGGCGTAGGAGGTGATGATGATGTTGTGCTTGCGTACGATGTTGGCGAGGGGGCTCATGTAGACATTGAAGAGTGTCGGGCTGAGTGATGAGCCTTGAGGTACGCCGCAGATGATCTCGGTGGGTTCTGAGTGAAACGGAGGGAGGTAAACTCTTTGGGAACGGTTTGAGAGGAAGGAGGCGATCCAGTCCAGGGCCTGGCTTTGGATTCCGATGGAGCGGAGGCGGCTGATTAGGGTGCGGTGACAGACGGTGTCGAAGGCAGCCGAGAGGTCGAGGAGAATGAGGGCGACTGTTTCACCGTTGTCCGTCACGGATCTGATGTCGTCTGTGACTGAGATGAGGGCGGTTTCCGTGCTGTGGTTGGTACGGAATCCGGTTTGTGAAGGGTCGAGCAGGTTGTTGTTTTCCAGGAAGGTGGTCAGCTGTTTATTGACGGTCTTCTCTATTACCTTGGCTGGGAAAGGCAGGAGAGAGATGGGGCGGAAGTTTTCCAGGTCGCTCGGGTCAGCCGTAGGTTTCTTTAGTAGGGCGTTGACTTCGGCGTGTTTCCAGTATTCGGGGAAGGTAGCAGAAGAAAAAGAAGAGTTGATGACGGCCTGGAGGTGCGGGGCGATGATGTTGTCGGCTTTGTTAAAGATGAAGTGAGGGCAGGGGTCCGAAGGGGCGCCGGAGTGGATAGAGTTCATGGTGGATTTGGTTTCTTCAGTGTTGATGTGGGTCCAGTTGTTGAGGGTGATGGCCGGGGGTGCGGGTTCGGTGGTGTTAGGTTGGGTCTGGTGTCCGAAGCTGTCATGGAGGTCACTGATCTTGCGATGGAAGAAGGTGGTGAGGGATTCGCACAAATCCTGTGAGGGCGTGACGGCGTTGGCGTTGGCGTTGGGTTTGGAGAACTCCTTGACGATGCTGAAGAGTTCTCTGCTGTTGTGGCTGTTTTTGTCCAGTCTGTCGGTGAAAAGGTTCCTTTTAGCTGCGCGGATCAGGTGGTGGTGTTCGCGGGTAGCGTTCTTGAGGGCGGTCATGTTGTCAGCGGTGTAGTCCTTGCGCCAGGCCTTCTCAAGGGCACGACAGGTTTTCTTGTATCTATATGTATGTATGTATATATGTATGTAAGCTATCCACGCCAAATTTGTGTCCTTTTTTCCAACATACTAGGTGGGCCAGAACATGCTCTGCGTCCTGTGAGCAGAACCGATGCACCATGACATATCATCGGTACTGCTGACGCGTCATGCATCCTCAACAAAAACCTTCACATCCTAAGCTCCTAATAGATAGCATCATCAAAAAAGACGCAGGACTCCACATTGACACCACAATGTATCCTCGGAAGTTCTGAGGCACAACAGATTATTAGACCAGGATCTCGAAAATCTCTGCAACAAGGATTTAAGGTACTTTGTTCACCTGGCCTATCTTGGTCCCTGTATCTGACCCATATTCCATCACAGTCAGCCAGAACTGCTTACTTTGTCCCAGTCTGGTGCGATAAACACAGTTGGCACATTGTGCTTGCATGCACTATTTTCGCTTAAATTAATAAAATTGCATACCTCCGGTTCTACTGATTACCTTTTTGTCATTTTGGTCTCATATTATTGATCACATTTTTCTAAATAGGATATGGGATTTTTCTTGTGTTGTGTTTTCATTCTATTACTGGTTGAAGTGCTGCATAAACACTTTACACGTTGCCTCTAAGTTAGGCCTGAGTGTTTTGTGACAAGCTACCAGAGGCTCGAGCAAAGGTTAATTTGGGGTTTGCTTGTGCCTGACCCTAACAATAATTGTGGTGGCTGCCTGAGTTGTTTTTTTTTTTTACCTCAGCTTGGTGCAGAACTGATGCTACATAAAGCCACTATAGAGCACTAGTCTTGGGAACATTGCAAGAGGTGGAGGTTACAGCATATATGCAGTGGAAAGGAAGAGGTAGTAATATAATATAATATGGCAATAAAGTGTGAAGTAAGCTACTTAGGCACAAATTTAAGAAAAGTGGTGCTGCATTGTATGCAGTGCCACCTTTCTTGCTCCCCTTAGTGCCCCCCTAACTCCACCATGTGTGTGCCATATTTAACATAGGGTGCATCATGGTGTAAGTTAGGGACAATAGCATCATCATTTTTTATGCTATTGTAGTACATTGCAAGATTAGCGCCAAAAATGTTGGCACTAATCCTTCAAAGTACATAGGGCCCCATTAAGGATATTGCTATGCCCCTTTTAACACCTGTTGTGTGCAGGCATAAACAATTGCCGCTAAAACTGGTGCAGTGGAATCTCACAGCTTTCACTGAACCATTTTTCTGGTCCACCTAACGGGCAACTCTCGCCCTTGCATACATTATGCCTGGGCAGGCATAATGTCGCACAAGGGATTACTACAAAGCAGAGCGATGCATGGATTGCTCCACTTTGTAAATGTGGCGCTGCAAATTTGGCCTCATTGAGCCACATTAGCATCATAAAATATTATGCTAATGTGGCACAAGGAGGCACTAGGCCTTCTTAAGTCTGAGCCTTAGAGTCTAATTAGACCACAGTAGAATGCGCTTTGAGAAGAAAATACTATGGACAGATTGACAGCATAAAATGCTCCTTACGTTTCTTATGACCATTGTTCTGAACACGATTGGCAAAATGTTTTTCTGTACATCTTCATAAACATTTGCCTCCTCAATACGAGCTCTTGTCGAATGTGGTGTCACTCTTGTCAGGAAGCAATTTAATTGATCGTTCCTTTTTTACTAACACTTTAGATCATAACGTGGCTGTCAGGCGCATTATAGAGCGAGTGTCTTCACCCATTTAAATGTAAGCAATGCAGGTATTGACAAGTTATTGACAAGTTAAATTTCATTTCCAGTTTGAAGTCATGTGTTGTACCATGAGGAATTTATCAGGTTTAACTAATTACAGATCACGTGCGTTTTCCATGAAAATTGTACTCTGCCAACAAAATCAGTGACAAGCGACTTTAAGTGTTTTTAATGATGCAGTAATAACCATATAAGAAGTATCTTGTTATATACACAACTCAGTAACCTGAAGCAGAATGTGTGTCTGAAAAAGAATTCGGATCTGGAACCTCTGAAAACACTTGTTTTTATTCTTTGGAATCTACGAGTAGATAGAATGGGTTGCCAGTTACCAAAAATACAGCTTTTCCCAGTTACCAAAAATACAGCTTTTCCGAATAGAGTTTGTACTGTGCTCTGCATAACACAATTATCTAGAATTCTATAACTATCTTAACAATATGAAGACAAGTAAATGAGACGGATATTCGTTTGAACTTGTTTCACTTTAGGGCAATTATTCATTTTAACTTGATGTTTCAAACATCACAATCTAGGTTTGAAGAATATTAACCATGACACGGTCTAACAAAACGCAAGTTAAAGCAGCTACTAATCACCCACATACCTAGAGATCACACGTTTGAATCATAATAAGCCTGGCTCAATCTTTCATACAATAGAGCTTTATAAAGTTAAGTATCATTCAGCGGAGTAGTAACCACAATAATTATTTAAGATAATGATTTAAATGGCTAGAAATCGTTCACGCATTGCTGCAGCCGCATTCATCGTAGTTTTTTTTTTCTACAGAGACAAGAAGCGACATTACAGATTGCAAGACAGGCAAGCAACTGCAAAGTCAATATGCCTAACCTTTTCTCAATAAACTTCTTTATAAATAATGTGCTAGTTTGTGTGTATGTTTGTGTCCGGGAGAAAGCGGTGGTACAGCGAGCAGGTTTAAATGTGGATGAGTAGTTGGGGGAATAGGGAGATCCGGGTGATTTGGTGAATGTGAATGTGCCTTCTTCCGGCAAGCGGGTGAGTGTGACAGATAAATGCAGTTGGTTGAGACAGTCAAACATGCAATGTCAGACAACACATGTTGATCCAGAAGACAAGCCTGCATACATTGAAGTGTTGTTTTATTCAAAATTTGTGGGTTACTGTTAAAGTCGGCAGTTACACATTAGGGGCCTCACTGACGAGTCATAGCGGTGGGTCGTTTTTTTTACGCTCCGGTAGGGCAGTGTGGCAGCCCATATTTACAATCCAACACAAAGCCACCTTGCATGTCTTTTCATTGCCTTGTAAATATGGACCCTTTTCACTCGTAAGACTGCGTGAAAGGGACGCTTTATGGGTGTTGCTTGGGGTGTTCCCACTCATCACCCATGGAATCTGATGCATTACTAGATTTACAAGTGGCGTAAGAATGACGCAATGGAGAGAAATCTCTTTATATCTCTCGATGTTTTCCTCTTTCTATGTGTGATGCATTCTGCACAGGGGGGAGTACAGAAATGCACTGTAGATATGGTGCATTTCTGCCCAATCCCAGGGGCGCAGGACAGCACAACAAGGCACTTGCTGCACTGCCCTATGCCAAGGGCCTCATAAATGAGGGCCTCGGTTTATGGTGATGTCTGCATCTATTGAAGGTATAACGTAATTAAAAACCATCATTTATAAATGGGGGTTTACACCAAAAGCCTCTTAAACCAGGAGCCATGCATGTGCATAAATATTGTCAGTATTAGTTGACAGCACTTTTGCGCATGGGTAGCACACTGTCATTTTGCATATCTTTCAAGGGCACACCTATCAGTGGTGCAGCTGGTGTGATGGCTCCAGGACCCAGAGGGGCAGGGAAAAGGTGAATGTCAGGGTTTTATTTGACTTGTTAGACCGCCAACAATATTTGTTCTGCACGTGACAGCTCAAAGTCTGGCTGCTCAATGTTTTCTCTTATGAGGTTGGAAAGGACTGTCATGGTCACAGAGAGCATGAGAGGCCCCAGGGTGCCATGAAAGCATCCAGATTGTAGACACCACATAAACATCGTGAAAAAGAGCACAGAACAGTGACGCAGCAAAGCTTTTCAAAACTAGCTATTTTCATTAATGGCATCTATTTAACCCACCAGATTTTTAATTAGCTATTTCTCTATTTATCTGTCCCTGGTTATCTCTGACCATTTGTCATGACTAGCCCTATGTATGCAAACATATCTACTCATATGTCTCTGATCTATCTGCATATATCTATATATCTGAATCTGTATACGAATCAATCTGTCTATATTTATTAATATATCTATACTTATCTTCCTACCTGTCTATACCTATGTATACCGTTTACCTATACCTGCCCATCTTTACCTATGTGTTTGACTCTGGTCATCTCTATTACCCTTTCTGTCTCTATTCCGTCCATGCTCTGTCTCTGACCCTCTTTGCCTCTCTCCTTTTCACTGTTTTAGCTACGTCCCTCCTTATGCATGTACCTATTTTTGTCTTTGTCGTCCTGTGACCCTGTAACTTGTATTTTCTCTGTTCCTATCTCTCCCCATCCCTGGCAATCTCTCAGTTTTTGACTTCCTCTCTTTTCTCTGTTTCTTTCTTTCTCTCTCTGCCAGACTACCCTTTAATCTCATTCTTGGTGTCTCAAATCAATCTAAGTGCATTCAATTTCAATCCATAGCAACATATGTGGTTGCAGGGTTGTTTTCTCTGTACACACAAGCTGATCCCTTCTCTGAAGGAACACCAATCACAACCATTAGCATATAGCTCTGCAGTCTTGTCGTTGTTTTGATCACACAATGTGAGGGGTGGGCCCAGGAATATCGGTTATCTGGACATAGACATAGACACCCATTATACTAGTGTAAAAGGGCATTTATTAGGACAGACTTGCTCATCATAATATAAGATTAACATAACTGGAACTTTTCATCTTTACCTTTTGAACTCCCCTGTCTTCCATTCTCACTTCATTCCCCACTTTTTTGTCTGTTCACCCAGGATCCACTTCCATTCTCCCACACGTCACCATTTTGCTTTTGTCTCCTGTCGGACTCGGGCATCCCCCACTTTGTCATCCTTCACCTGCTGCTTTTTTCCAGCTGGAAGGGTGGCCAGGCCCGCATCTGACCCTCCACCTTCCCCCATCTACTGCCCGTACCTAGCAACCTGCCCTATCTCTGGCACACAAAAAAAGTCACCCTGTCACATAGCACCTCCATTCACTCACCCCCTCTCCAGCATGCCTCACTTTCGTCATGTAGGGTGGGTGGGTGTCCAACCTCAGTGCAGCGGGACAGGCTGTGCAGAAGAGGTCAATCCCCACCCAGCCCCTCCCTATAAACTTTCCCTTAGACCCTCCCCTTCTCTCCCCCAGCCTATCCCGTCTATGGCCGTCTCCTTCCGGTCCAAAAGTTCAGGTGGAGAGACTGGACTGCGTTCCTCTCTCCACAAGGCCCTATATTTTGTTTCTTGCAGGCTGAAGGAATCTTAGAAGTGGTATCACTCTAAGAGGATGGGCATCTCAATGCTGGCATCCTTGTCAGGAGGTAGGAAACTAGGCAGTGTGGGATTATGAGAAAAAAGAAAAGCTTGTTGCTGATCTTACTTTCTGGGAGGTTAAGCTTAGTTATGGTGATGGTGTGATTGAATGAACATCTTGGCAAGGGTTTCACTGTGAGGTGATGAAAAGGTTAGTATTTCATGACAGAAAAGGTGGCACAGAGAAAGGAAACTCAGCCACAGCATAACTGTGAGTGAATAGGAAGTTTGGACTACTGCTGTTATGATAAATAGAACAATGTTATGAAGTGAATAGATGGCTTCTGATGCTATCAGTAGAAAAATACTGCAAGGACCCAGAGAGGAAACTGACATCTCTGTACTGTTAATAATGGAAAATGAATTGCTTATAAGACTGTAAAGAAGCATTAAATTGCAAAGCTGTCAAAATTCCTTGACTTAGAAGAGACAAGCTGATTCAGTACAAGTTTTTTTGCTGTGCATTCTAATGGTTGTTCCAATTTTAGAATGGAATAAACAGGCCCACAATTCCCAGAATTAAAACAACAGTGCAATGGATGAGTCACGCGTGGGCCTAGGAAACTTGATAGTACCGATAGTGCTGCTGCTTTAACTCCTTCCATGGACCTTTTGAAGCATGTTAACCAACGTTTGAATTCTGACATTGTGAATGTCAGTCGCAAACCAAACATCAATATCAACATATAACGGGATTGATGGATAGATGCCAGGGAGTGGAGTGGTGGAGATATGCCGGATACTTAGGAAAGAAGTGAATGGTGAGATATAATGAAAAATGGTAAGAATATAGAGATGCATGATATAATAGAGGTATACATGAGAGAGTGGATAGTTACTATGCAGAGAGGATAGGAAATGAAATTGGATGGAGAGATGCAACTGAGAAAGTGAAAGGTTGGAAAACATAACAGGGAAACTGGAGAGATATCAGGGAGAATAAATTGAGACACAGGAAGTAAGGAGAAGGGTGGTGGTTGGAGCAATGCAAAGGAGAATGGAAAGGTTCAGGGGAGAAATAAAAAATAAAGATAGTGTGGGCATGGAGTGGAAAACTATAAGATAAAAGAGAAAGGTAAGAATGTAGAGAAACAACAGAGTAGAAAGATAGAGGAGAGGATATGAGGTGAAGAAGAATAAAGAGACAGAGTTAAGAGTGGGTGGGATGAAATGTGGAAAGAGGCAATATACAAAGAAAGAAAGAGGAGGGAGTTCTGCAAGAAGGATCTAGACATATAGGAAAACAGATAAGAGAAACACAAGTCTATAGATACAGAGGGAAAGTATGGAGAGTGACTAGTGGAAGGTAACTAGAAGCAGGCAGATACAGATGTGCAAGGGATAAAGGGGAAAAGTAGGAGGAATGGGAGAGATTAAAGAGGGAGGGAGAACTACAGTATACAACAGAAACACCTTTGGACAATAGAGTGATGGACAGTGGAAAGTGGAGAGAAGAGTGATAGTTTGATGAGAATGAATGGTGGAAAATGGATAGATACAGAGGAAGCGAGAGGAGGAGGGCATACAGATACACAAGGAAGGCTGTAGACATAAGGGAGAAATGGAAAATAATATAAGAAAGTAAATATATACAGAGGCAGAGGTTGGCGCATTAAAGAGACAAATCAGTGAGAATGTTAGAGATAGATACTATGGGTCATTGAAAACCTCAATGGAGAATGGAAAAAAGAGTGGAAAGTGGAGAGATAGAAAGGACGTGTGGAAGAGTAAAAGGTGGAAGACAGAATCATATGTAGTAAAAACAAGAGAGCAAGTGGTTGAGGACCTTCAGGCATGATACAGGGATTCAATAGGTGAAGATATACATGGAAGCAAGGACAAAACTATCCATAGTGAACACATGCAGTAGCACTGGTGTTTGAGTGGTCCACAGCATCCCAGTTACAGCTATTGTGATACCTTCTTCTAAGGAGGTAAGGGGCCTATGTTCTTTTATTGACATTGGGGTCAATAGTCCCCTTGTATTGCCACTCATATGTGCATAAAGTTTCAATGTTGTTCAAGGGGCTCAGAATATATGGTTATGATGTGATTTTGATGCACCTTAATACTATTGTTTGGATAGATATAAAGTTATATATATTGCAGTTATAACATTTATGTAAATGTACCAAGACCTACCATATTTTTCTTGACATATGATTGTGTCTGACCTCTGTCTTACTCCACCAGCGGTCCACCAACATCTGCTTCTGCCTAGTACATCCCTCATATGCAGAAATATGTGTCACATGATTACTAGCAACTTACCAAGTTGGGTCCTTCAATTGTTTCTACATCATGTTGAGAATGATGTGGTGTGCATTGGTACACATACGTCAATGTCAGACACGTGTAAGTACTTTGAGCAGAAGCCCATAATCACACTATGTCTATATGTTACTAATGGTTTATCCAATTTCCCCGGAAGATGGGACAAGTGTCTCGAAATACATTGTTAAATAAACATGGACTCAAGTGATGTGTGTCTTACAATTTAAAATAATGCAGTGTAAAAATATAAGACAGAAACTCTCTGAATGAATGAACTAAATCAAAGAATTTAAGTAAAAGCAAATCAAAGTAAATAGTGGCATAAATTGTGTGCTGTTATAAATGGATGAAAGAGTCTACACTCATTGGTAGTCTGACTCGTGCATGCAATCCATATTTTGGGAGAAAATAAAGCACTGACAGCAATTTCATTGGGATGGGGTGGGGGTACATATAACTTTATTTAGGTGAAGTGCGATCACCATGGCTGTGAGCAGATGCTGTATTCACATTTCTGGAAAAACACAGTGTTCTGTGCTTCAAACATTTTGGATATTTTGCTTGCTAATGTGGATTTTGGCATTTGCTTACATCATGTACTACCTACCGCTCTAGGAGTTAGCAATAGGTATTACCTAGTTGGGTAAAACGGGGTATTGCATTTATCGGTTAATCTACATGCAATTAAATCTCGCGTAGTTAAATTTGTAATCGCCCAGAGTGGTGTTGCTGCTGAGAATGGAAGCATAATAGCTCTTGAAGTAAAATTAAAAAGTACATATATACAGAGAGGTATTCACCTGAACAACCAGCCTGGCATCATACAGCCATCTTGTCCTAATATTGTCACCATGTCAGGTATCAAAATAGCCTGTCTACAAAAAATGCATTTACTATTGCCAAAGGACCAATGTCTTAAATAGGGGTCCAAGATCAACCAGAAGGAACCAGTAGCAGATCTACAGAGTGGAGTGTGTCATCAATGATTGTGAGCATGGGCTTGGATGAGAAAGAACATAAATAGTGAAAGAATCAATTTGATACTAACGAACCAAATCCCCATTGGTCTTACTGTTTATGTTTAACCACAAGTAGGTTTTACAGATGCCGGATTTTCTATATTTTGTAACCTACACTAATTTTAATTTAGTATTCTGAGAAATATGGCAAAAACAGCCGAGACGTGCGCTAGTAAGGATACCTGCTATTGTCTATTGGAGATTTGCAAATATTATGCGTTCGGTTAGCACCACAATGTGACGCTAACAAGCACAAAATGTTTTCTTCCTGAGTTACTTACAGTTCAAAATTTGTTTTGTGATGGAAAGTACCCTAAAAGTAATGCAAAGCAGTGTGGAGCACTGCTTTGCGTTACTTAGTGCCAAGGGGACGTTACATGGGTGCTACATGGGCGTTCCCATCCAACCACCCATGCCTTTTGACGCAAAACCCCATCTGCAAACAATAGCAGATAGTAGGTGTTAGAAATGGGGTCTTTGCTTGACAGTCAGGTTACCCCCATTCAAGCAAGGACCCTCACTCTAGTCAGGGTAAAAGAGAATCACCCTCAGCTAACCCCTGCTTACCCCCTTGGTAGCTTGGCAGAGCAGTAGGCTAAACTTCAGAGTGCTAGGTGTAAAGTATTTGTACCACCACACACAGTAACTTAATGAAAACACTACACCAGTTTAGAAAAATAGAACATATTTATCTAAACAAAACAAGACCAAAACGACAGAAATCCGACATACACAAGTCAAGTTATGAATTTTTAAAGATTAAATTCAAAAATAGCGCTTAGAAACACAAAATGCTTTGATGAGGTGCTAATACGGCGTTGTGACGGAGTCTTTCCCAACAATCTGTCACCAGCGGTGCAGCCTGAAAACAAGCCGATGAGCAAAGTCGGGGATCGCGGCGTCTGTGCGAAATGTTGAATCCATGCACTTCGAGCGGCATCGGTCACAACGTGGTACGGCAACTTCCACGGAGTCGCAGACTTCGGCGGGTCTGCAGTGGTGTCGGGCCTGCGAAGGTCAGCGCGTTCCAGTGAAGATCACGGAGTCGGTTTCAGGGGGCATCACCGGATTCAGCAGTGGCGTCGGTCCGGAGTCAGCCGAAGTCGATTTCCTTGAATTTCCACCAGTTTTTCCTTTCAAGGGCCCAGGCACTGAATAGGCACCACTTGTCACGGCAGGAGTCTCTCCAGAGGGTCCATGTGCTGCCAGAGAGAAGCCTTTGCTGTCCCTGAGACTTCAAACAACAGGAGGCAAACTCTAAATCAAGCCCTTGAAGATTTCTTATCAAGATGGAAGGCACGCAAAGTCCAGTCTTTGCCCTCTTACTCTGGCAGAAGCAGCAACTGCAGTATAGCTCCACAAAGCACAGTCACAGGCAGGGCAGCTCTTCTTCCTTAGCTCTTCAGTTCTTCTCCAGGCAGAGGTTCCTCTTGGTTTCCAGAAGTGTTCTAAAGTCTGTGGTTTTGGGTGCCCTTCTTATACCCAATTTCTCCTTTGAAGTAGGCCTACTTCAAAGCAAAGTCTCTTGTGAATGTGAAATCCTGCCTTGCCCAGGCCAGGCACCAAACACTCACCAGAAGGTTGGAGACTACATTGTGTGATGGCATGCACAACCTTTTCAGGTGTGGGTGACCACTCATCCCCTCCCTCCTAGCACAGATGGCTCATCAGGATATGCAGGCTATAGCCCAGCTCACTTTGTGTCACTGTCTAGTGTGAGGTGCAACCAGCCCAACTGTCTAACTGACCCAGACAGGGAATCCACAAACAGGCAGAGTCACAGAAATGGTATAAGTAAGAAAATGCTAATTTTCTAAAAGTGCCATTTTCAAATACACAATCTTAAAATCAACTTTACTAAAAGATGTATTTTTAAATTGTGAGCTCAGAGTCCCCAAACTGCACACGTCCATCCACTCCCAAAGGGAATCTACACTTGAAACATATTTAAAGGTAGCCCCCATGTTAACCTATGAGAGGGACAGACTTTGCAACAGGGAAAAACACATTTAGCAATATTTCACTGTCAGGACATATAAAACACCTTACTATATGTCCTACCTTAACCATAAACTGCACCTTGTCCTTGGGGCTACCTAGCACCTACCTTAGAGGTGTCTTACATGTAGGAAAAGGGAAGGTTTAGGCCTGGCAAGTGGGTACACTTGCCACGTCGAATTTTTCAGTTTAAAACTGCACACACAGACACTGCAGTGGCAGGACTGAGATATGGTTACAGAGCTACATCTGTGGGTGGCACAGCCAGTGCTGCAGGCCCACTAGTAGCATTTGGTTTACAGGCCCTGGGCACCTCTAGTGCACCGTACTAGGGACTTACTAGTGAATCAAATATGCCAGTCATGGATAAACCAATCAACAATACAATTTACACAGAGAGCATATGCACTTTAGCACTGGTTAGCAGTGGTAAAGTGCTCAGAGTTCACAAACCAAGAACAACAGGTCAGAAAAAATAGAAGGCAGGAGGCAAAAAGATTGGGGATGACCCTGAAAAAGGGCAAAAGTCCAAGACCGCACAAGTGTGGTACCATTTTTATCAGGGGACTTGGGGGAACACAGAATAGCAGAACAAGTGTTATTGCCCCTTGTCTTTCTCTACATTTTTTCTTTCCAAATGTAAGACTGTGTGTAAAAAAGAAGTCTATTTGAGAAATGCCCTGTAATTCACATGCTAGTATGGGGACCCCGGAATTCAGAAATGTGCAAATAACCAATGCTTCTCAACAACTTATCTTGTGCTCCATTTTGGAAATACAAAGGTTTCCTTGATATCTATCTTTCACTCTTTATATTTTACCAAATTAATTGCTGTATACCCAGTATAAAATGAAAACCCATTGCAAGGTGCAGCTCCTTTATTGGCTCTGTTTACCTAGGGTTCTTGTTAAACCTACAAGCCCTATATATCCCCACAACCAGAAAGTCCAGTAGACATAACAATACATTGCTTTCAAAAATTGGCCATAGGTGGTAAAAGTTATAGAAGAAAATGTGGACAGAAATGGATCTTTTTGAACCTCAATTTCCATATTTTCTTTATTTTAGCTGCTCCGTTCTGTAGAAAAATCTTGAAGGTTCTACACAAATAACCCCTTGCTGCATTTATAATTCTATATGCTTTTCAGCAATGTTTATCTGTCTGGGATTCACCATTGGTTTCACACCCATTTCTGTCACTAATTGTAAGGAGGTTGAAAGCACATAAAATAGTAAAAATGGAGTATGTCTCAGTAAAATGCCAAAACTGTGTTGACAAATGTGTTTTTCTGATTCAATTCTGCCTGTTCCTGAAAGCTGGGAAGATGGTGATTTTAGCACTGCCAATCCTTTGTTGATGCCATTTTCAGGGGAAAAAAACGCGTGCTTTCTTCAGCAGTGCTTTTTTCCCATTTTTCTGAAAAAAACAAAACTTTTAGCTGTATTTTGGCTAATTTCTTGGTCTTCTCCAGAGGAGCCCACAAACTCTGGGTAGCCTTGAAATTCCTAGGATGTTGGAAAAACAGGACGCAAATTTGGCTTGGATAGCTTATGTGGACAAAAAGTTATGAAGGCTTAGGTGCAAACTACCCTAAATAGCAAATAAGGACGGGGAGAGGTGGAAGACTCAGCAGTTAAGGGGTTAAGGGATGCCGTTTTTTCAGTATTATTACGTAACAACAACAGGCTCATTTACTGCCATATCAATTGAAAAAAACAGACCTCTACTCCATACCAAACTGATGAGTCTCCATGATTTTGAAGTTAAGGATGCTCAACAAGTTTGGATTGTTCCATAGAAGACTAATAAACGTTTCATCAGAGAGAAAACAACGTCTTCTACGTTTTCCTTTCTCAGCTCAGTATAAGCTTAAAAATATCCACTTTTATTTTAATTTTATTTTTAACTCGAATGAATCTTATCCAACCAGCTCATTTGGGGCCATTATTATCTAAATGGGAATTATTACATTGACGCTTTTCCGTTGAAATACAGGTATTCCATCCTCCCCGATATCCCAAAAAGATCTTTACAGAATTAAAGCCTGTCAGAACTTTGCCACTTAATAAAAACTATCAAATTAATTCGAAGAAGCCACATTCATTTAGATGGTTTGACTTATATCCCGTCACGTCGAATCTGCGCATTCTTCGCTGCCACATATTGCTGATAGACTGCATATTCCGTACGAGGTTTACAAAATCACTGATTATGATTAACTGCAGAGCTTAGGAAACAGTTGTTTAATGACATGATTTACAGTTCACTGAGGGGGACCAGGAAAGTGAAAGAACGCTTCTTTGGAGAAAAATGCTCCCGGTTAAAAATTTACCATATATCTGCTACAGTATATTTGCATTATGATCGTTTGTAAATTAGGTCAAAATAACAGTATATATTATGCACGCCACTGCTATATCTAAAAAAAAACTATTATCACAATATCTGAAAGGGTAAAATACCGTATTCCATATCTATATCAGTACACTGTACCATGCATGAAATGGTGGTTTCTCGCAGAAAAAAATGTTCCTTACATGTTGTGAATTTTCTTCTAGTGTGTGGGGGTCATTAGCTTTGTTTCCTATCTGCAACTTTCAGGCTTTCCCTACTGGCCTCGAACAACAAAATGCATGCCAGATTGACTGCCATTAATAGGACAGGCGTTTTCATGCACATTGACTGATGGCTCTGTGAAGAATGGGTCGATGGACAGAGTTTTTCAGTGGTGGAACATGATGAGACTGTGGCTGAAAAAATAGTACTTTCCAATGGCTACAAACAAGCGTTATGAACTACAAGTGTGGAGGTGAAAGTGTTTCACCAGGCTGTAAATGAGGCTGCTACTCTGAGGGTAGATAATAGGGTCTGATTCACAAAGGTGTTTATTAATACAAGAAAATAGTATGTTGACTCTTATAGGGGCTTATATAATTTGGCTAAGTAATGACTCTCCAGATGACTACCAAATTGTTGGACCACTGAGTAACTCGGGTGTATCTGGCTTCTCTCTTAGCTGGTATAATACAACAATATCTGTTTTTAAGTCTTTCCATGTTCCCCTAAGAGGCTGCACAGGTGGCTGCTTAGAAAACAATTGTAATGCTTTTGCATTAAATGCTTTAAAGTTCTTAAATGATGGAATTTCTATATCTTGCAAGTTAATTGCTATGCTGCTGTCCTAGCAATATCTTTGTTGCAGACTGCGCTTTGTGATTATTATTGTTTCCTTAGCCAAACATAAATGTGTGGCAGGAGTGACAATTAGAGGCTAAGATTATTTGATCTTCGCATCTCTGTATTTTGCAGCCCTGAGACTCACAACCTTGGACAGGCCAGGGAACCTTTTCTTTAATGCTAATGGAAATTGATTTTATTCAAGACATAAGGCTAGCGCTATGCATCAAATCTTTATTCACTACTTCTGTTCTGCCCTTTAAAATCTCCAAATATACTTAAATATGAAGTCATAAAGAATAGAGCCATAGCACTACATTTAAGTCCCATGTTCTGTATAATCTTCCTCTTTTGTTTGCTGCTTCTGACCAGATAAGTACAAGGCTTTTTGGTCTTGCATATATTTACGGTATTTTACTATGCGTGTGATTATTTATGAATGAAAGTTATAAATGACTTAATTTTGTTTCAGATTACTCAATTTTCAGGTAGGTATTTTGGGAGTTTACTGATTATTTTATGTAGGTTACCTTTTCACATTAATTAACATAGTTATAGCTGAGAAGATCAATTATTAAAGGTTTAAACACTTTGGGCCTGATTTAGATCTTGACGGTATTACTGACAATCCGCTGCAGTGGCAGTCCCAAGTACTCCATCAAGCTGATGATGTTCTGATCCCCATATTTAGCTCTATGGCTGTTTAGCTGCAGTTCACGTCAATGGAGTGTACTCCATCATACTAGCTGGAACCCGCAGCCGACATGACGGATGGCGAAGCTGGCAAGTAACACTCCGTGGCCATCAGGACATTGCGTCAACCCAATTTAGAAAATTCAGTCGAATTGGCAATGTACCAGCAGCAGACCCATGACGGCGGGAGTCTGTTGTGGGACCTGTTCAGCATCGGACTATGGCTGTAGCTATTGGATGAGTGTTACCAGCCCACACCTGATGTATATTGGACAATTGTGAACACCTGCAAAAAACACTATAAAACACACTCCTGTTTAGACCTTGATCCTTTGCCATCCCACTGCTAACTCTGAGGACGACCGTGCCACTGAACAGCTGGGCTATTGTTTGTTTTCCTGATCTCCCTCTGCTTTTTTTACTTTTTCATTTTTTCATTATTTTTCAAATCACTGTAGGGATACTAGTGTATATTTTCAGGT
The DNA here is from genome assembly GCF_031143425.1 of Pleurodeles waltl. Lineage (NCBI taxonomy): Eukaryota > Metazoa > Chordata > Amphibia > Caudata > Salamandridae > Pleurodeles > Pleurodeles waltl. The sequence goes on from NC_090443.1 coordinate 631,877,740, forward strand.
CTTTATGGCAGGGAGGAGGAACCCATGTTTTACAGAGGGAGAATTCACAGCCATGGTAGATTAAATTGTTAGAGTAGAGCCACACTTTTTTGGAGCACAAGTACAAAAAACTACCTTATATCAAAAAAGTCAAATGTGGGACAGAAAAGTCAACAGAGTGAATGCTGTAGATAATAACCTGCACACACAGGAGGAAATTAGGAAGAAGTGGAACAACTAACAGGGGAGAGTCCATTCCCTTGCTCCCAAACATTACCTGGAAGCCCAGTGGACTAGTGGTGGCTCCCCTAGCCACCACCCCCCCATTACAACTCTGTCCTGGGAGGAGAAGCTCTTGCAGATCCTACGTCCTGAAGGTGTGACAGGAATCCCTGGTGGAGTGGAGACTGGTAAGTTACACCTACGTATGTCTCACTAATCATGAATGGAGTCCTTTCTCTTAACTTCTTCAGAATGCTTCTAGACACCTCACAAAACAGATGTATTTAAACTTCAATTATTTCTAAAACTAACTTGTGTTATCCAAATGAGTAGAATCATGGTTGTTGCAATCTATTTAACAATGATCAGTATGTATTGTCAGATTGTGTGCTGCACTAAATGTAACATCTCTTGCATTTGCCTAATCCTTTGCTGTATCTCAATGTAGGTTGTTTCTTCAAAAAACAGATTACAAACGCCATCAATGTGCACATGAAGGTATAGTGCTTGTAATTGTTATTGTAACCTATGCACATATGTGTACATATTGTAAATATGTGTATCATTTTGACTGTATTAATTTACAAAGTTATGTTACTTTTACACAAGTATTGGCAATAGTGTTTGCAAATGACTACAAGCACCATGATGCCCTACTTTTGTCTCTCCAAAACAATACTGCAATGTGGTGTTGCTCAACCTTCCTTCCCTTCCACATATGCACAAAAGTCAAATCTTTGCATAGTTGTTATTCACAGTTTCATGTCTGTATCAAAATGTAATCTGCTGTGTTGATCCAGTATGTTGTCAACTTCTTGTTATTCCATTATATTGATGTAGCTGCTTGTGGAAATCATAATGTGTATTGGTTTCCAATCATGTTGTGTGGCATGTTGATTAGAAATAGTATTGGTATACAATTTACTTTACAGTGTCCATAGGATGACAATTGTCATTTAATCCAATAAGTTGTACCGTGATTTGTTTTTTAAGCTGCCAAGCATAGACATGGCTAAGCTCTCAAATCTCCTCTTTACTGTGTGGGGTTACATGTCTGCTATATGAAATGTACACTTCCTAAATAAAATGTTACATCACAGGACATCTCTCCATCATTATTACTGTAGTGGGCCTCCATGTACCATTGAGGAAGGCAGTTCCTGCCGAAACGCGTCTGGTGATTGGTGATAAATAAATTGAACTGCTGTATTGCAAACCAGGCCGGAGGGTATTGCAAACCAGGCCGGAAGTGTCAGAGCGGTTGGGAGAGGCAGCGGCGTGCGACGAAGGTCCCTCGGCAGGAAGCCGGGACTGCGGCTGTAGAGGGGCCGGCAGCAGCTAACACGGAGACACTTTGGTTTTCGGCCCTTCCGTAAAATTCTACATTACTTATATTTTATCTGCGCTCGATTTCCGTTTCCGTCAGGATTTCCCCTCCGAGGGGCTAAAGCTCAGGGACAGAAGGTAACGCAGCCCCTCATCTGCACCCGCCGGAGACTCTTCTGCATACCTCTGCGTGCGTACTACTGCCCGAATCAGGCGGGAGTCTCCAGGTTCTTAAGGAAAAGCTTTATTTCGGCGCTCTCCCACTCTCCCGCTATAACCTGCCCCTGCTTCTCGTCCCGCCTGTTGCGCTCCCCGCCGTGAGTCGTGAGTCACTGAGAGGGAAGTACTAGGATCCGAGCCCGCAGGTAGTGCAAACCCGGGAGCAGGGGAGGGGGCAGAATCAGGAACCCACCCACCCCTCCCGCTGCAGCCTGCGCAACAACACCGGCACTGGAGCCCGCAGCCCCCGCTGAGGGGATCTCAGTGTGGGGTACGGCGAGAGGGGCAGGGCCTTGGGGGTATCGGAGGCATCGGAGGTATCGGAGCAGCAGCAGCCCCGGAGTTGAGTGAGCCCGGGCGGAATAAGTGCGGGCACTGGGTGGGCGGGTGTGCACCGCCACGAGAGGAAGTCTCCCGCTAGCGAAAACTAGGAAAACTAGGAAGTTATCCTGTTATCCTGTTCTATTTTGGAAAGAGGAAGGAACCGAGGGTCCCGACAGGTAAAAGGAAAAAGGAACGGAAGTAGCGCCTCGTGGCCTGTGTGTTGCGGAATCTCCCTGATAGTCACTGGGAGTCATTACCACGAAGGCAGAGAATGCTATGTTCTGGCTGATGCACCTTCGCAGTGGATTCAAACGGGGAATAAATCGAGATAACCGGCTGACGTGTATTGTTGTGGGGGCACTTTGATAAATAGGCAACCAGTCGATTCATTGAGGAATACTTCCACTAGATAATTGATGACCCTGCTGTTCCCATCATGTCCAAACTGAGGTCTTCTAAAATGGCTACAAATAATGACTCGAAGACCTTGGATAACTATCTGTTTAAAGTAGTTAGTAAAATGAACAAAGATAGGAGATCATCATTAAGTAGGGTTAGTCCAGAAACATCTCCCATAAGGCAGTGCTTACCCCCTACATCAATGTCTCAGAGTGTCTCGACTATTTCCAACAATGAGAACGATTTAAATATTGATGTTTCTGTGGTAGAGCAGGCTTGTTGTTCCGAACCAATTCAAGTACAGGATTGGACATTACCATCAAGGTCTCCTCTTATTCAATCTCCCACTAGGAGAGCGGTACGTGCCTGTAGGAAGGGGCCTGTCAAGAAAGCAGGGTGTCGGAAGCCAAAAAAAGCTGGCCCAACAGCTATCAATAGGGGAAATGTCCCTGAGTCCACCAATATTATTGAGGGGACTAGTCTGCACTCAAGTCAAATTGATCTTCTGGTTACAACTCTTGAATCTAAATTGGAAGCATTGGTCAGTCCCCTGGTGGCCAAGGTAGAATTAGTGCTTCTTAGGGTTACTAGACTGGAGGGCCTTGTAGAATCTTGCCTGACTTGGTCTACTGTTTCACTGAGTACCCACTTAGACTCAATAGGCTCTATGGATAACCGCTCAGTGGGTTCAGTTACACACTCTATAGTCAGTAATAGGGTGGAGGGCTTGGGGGTTACTGTTCAGGCCCCACCGACTGTAAGTGTGTCGACTGCCTCATCCTCGTCTACATCGTTAGTAGGGTCGGCTAGTGTACAAAATACATTTAGTCAACCACGATCAATACAAAGGAGTACTCAGGACTCTATACGAGGGTCAGTCATTGATAGAAGAAGTATAACTAGGCGACATAATTCTATTAATCTCCCGCCAGAATGTGCACCATATATTGTGGTTCTAACAAATGTCCCAGAGGTTGATATGTGCTTGAATGGTTCTGGGGTAGAAACGTATCCTGCTCTCAAAAACAAGACGCTTGCTTGGTTGAATAAGAACTGTGGATTTCCTTGTGTCCTTGCAAATGACATTTTATTTACCCGCAGAGTTAGCTGGATTGGTAATGGCCCTAAAAATAGAGGTGGAGACTGTATTATTATAAATTTTAAATACCCACAACACGTGGCAACAGTGCTTCTGAGAGCTGCAATTTTGCCAACTCTAGAAAATGCGGTTCTTGCTAGACCTCTTGGCTTCTTTTATAATTATGGGGCCAATATTCAATGTCGCCCGTTGTATGTGCAAGGGCAATGTTCAAATGAGAACGGAAGAGGTATGGATGTCTGTACCCCGAATGTATTTGTGAATATGTCCCGGTCTCAAATTAGGGGGGAGTCAAGTCGTCATCAGCTGAATTACAGGCAGAGCGTTAACACTTTACCTCTTCACAATCGGTTTGCTGCCTTATCCTCTATGGAGGAAAATAATTGACTGCCAAATGTCTTGGGAAATTCTTCCCAGTCTTCAGCATCGTCCATCAGGATTGCCACATGGAACATTGCTGGCTTAAAGAGCAAGTCTGGGATAGCCGAATGGGAAAGGACACTAAAATCTTTTGACGTCATTGCTTTACAAGAGACTTGGGATCAAACGAATAGCTTTTCCCTAGATGGCTTTTGTCATTTTTGCATTCCAGCTACAAATAGTGTGGCAGGAAGACCTAAGGGGGGTTTATTAAGCCTTTTCAAACTGGATATGAAAGGCATTTTAACTCAATGCCCCTCGGGCTCAGTAAATTGTCTAATTGTTGAGCTTTCCACCCAGGATAAGGGTAAGATTCTTTTTATAAATTTTTATAATTCGCACGCTAATGATTGCACCAGTCAAAACTTGGATGACTTGGATACATTTTTGTCAGTCTATAGTATAAATGTTAATACTTTTGAGGTAATATTATTAGGGGACTTTAACATACATCCATGTACCCTACCCTGTATTAGGAGGGATGAGGAAGGCCATCCCTTTTCCTCAACTGCTCATCCAGAACATACCAGGCAGGGGGATTATCTTGAGCTTTTCCTCGCTAAATGGAACTTATATGAGTCTGGCTGTGGAGATGGGAATAGTAGGTCCCTTACGTTTAAGGGCAAAGAAAATGGTACTATTATAGATTACATTTATTTGTCTTCCTTTTTGTTAAATAGTGTTTTAAATTATTGTACTGAGGTGTCAGTTTTTAGTGATCATAATCCTGTTGTACTTCTTTTTAAGAATACTGAACTGATTTCTCTAAAATTAGTTGCAGAGCGTGGGGGCTTGAACCTTAAAGTCAAAGACCAGAATCGTAGAATGAAGTGGACAAAAATAGTCCCTGAAACTTTTTTTCAGGAGGTCTTATCTAAAGTGGAGGATGAAATCTCTATATGTCTAGCGGAAAATCCAGATCCCAAGGAGGTTATAGTAGCATTTGATCAGATTTGCTTAGAAATTAATCGTAGTCTCCAGGCTAAATTTAGCCAGAAGGCGCTAGAGGGCAATAGATGGTTTGATAAGGAATGCTCTAAAGCACATGGTGTATTAATAAAGGCATTAAAAACTATTCCTAAAGATCGATTAAAAATAATAAATGCTAGGAAAGTGTATAAAAAAACTATTCTACTGTAGAGAGGAAAAGGACTCTGAAAGATAATGCCTTGGCCCAACTTTTGGATCCAGATACCCTAAAAAACAGTGGTTTATTCTGGAAAATAATAAATCAGCCCTTTCTTTCTGATGAAACTAACACTCCTTTAGAGGCAAATATTCCAGATGAGGGTTGGATAAAACACTTTAGTCAGATATACTCTAATATTGGTCCTCCTGGTGGAATTTTAGCAGATGAAGTTGGGGAAATCTCCCCTGACAAGGTTGCAGTTATTTTTTCAGTCACAGATGTTGAAAGGGCTATAGACTTAACCACAAAAAACAAAGCCCCGGGCCCAGATGGGGTACCTGGGGACGTTTTTAAAAGTTTTCCAAAATTTTGGTCTAAGGTATTATGCAAGGTTTTTAATAATCTTGCATTTGATAAAATCCCGCCTTCTTGGAAGAAATCTATAATTATACCAGTGTTTAAAAAGGGTAATAGGCAAGACCCATCTTGTTACAGGCCGATTTCACTGATTGATTCCTCAGTGAAAATTTTAGGTCGAGTTATCTTAAATAAATTGAACGATTGGTTAACAGAGAAAGCGTCCTAGCAGATGTGCAGTATGGTTTTAGACCCAAAAGGAGTACTATAGATCAAGGCCTGAATTTGTATTTATTAATAGAGAAATACACGAAGGCGAAGGAGGGTTCCATGTATCTGGGGTTCATGGACCTCTCGTCAGCCTTTGATCTTGTAAATCGATCTAAATTATGGAAAATCTTACTTGACATGGGACTGGATAAGGCTCTTGTTAACCTCTTAGTAGATTTACATACTGACCTAACAGCTTCTGTTAGAGTTACTACTGCGGGGCGATGCACTAGCCACTTTAACTCAGAAAGGGGAGTCAGGCAGGGGTGCATTCTGGCTCCCCTCCTTTTTACTATTTATATAAATGCCTTGGAATCCACACTAAAAGATGCTAGCCAGGACACCCCACGGATAGGAGAACTCAGTATTCCGGTTCTCCTGTACGCGGACGATGCTGTCCTGCTTTCTCGTACTGGTGTTGGTCTTCAACGATTATTGGACGCCTTTGAGGTTTTTATGACTTCCCTGGATTTAAAGATTAACGTTAAAAAGTCCCAGATTATGATCATGGGTAAGGGTAATAAAAATAAACTCCCCAAAATTTTTACTTGTGGGAGGCAAGAACTGTGTAGAGTAGCAAAATTTCCATACTTAGCGATCACTTTTGATGAGAAAGGCTCTTGGGGCCCCCAGATAAAAAATAGAAATGTTGCCCTTGCAAAGTCGTCTTCTGCTCTTCGGGGTTTTATGAATAAACTCGGGGCGAGGCCAATTGTTAGTTTGCTAAAAATTTATGAAGCAAAATGCCTTGCAATAGCAACGTATGGAAGTGCGATATGGGGCCATTGCTCTATGGAAAGTATACAGATCACGGAAAATAAATTTCTAAGATCGGTTCTCTCTCTTTCCCAGTCTACTCCCACACACATTGTCCATACTGAATTGGGTGTGGGCTATATTTTAGACTTAATCAAACTGGCCCCCGTTCTAGCCTGGCTAAAGATTTGGCTGAATCAAGAAATTCCGCTCAACCATTCCATTTTAAAAGATTGCCTGCAGCTGGATAAAGTAAATAAAATAGCGTGGCTAGTTTATATAAAAAATTGTTTTGTTAGATTAGGGAGATCGGATCTTTTTTATTCCCCGGAATCAATAACTGTTAAAGATATTGGATTGATTAAAAGCATGATGAAAGATCTGTTATGTTTAGAAAGAGAACAAGTTGAATATGAAAAACCATTGGTGCGGGCCAGTATCATTTTGAGTACTTATGTGGGCCCTGAATTATATTTGTCTATTGTAAATCAACCCTTGCACCGGTTTCTACTCACACGCTTTCGGTTTAACCTGATCCATCTAACTCTTGGCCATTTTCAAACCTGGTCTCTTCCGGAAAAAGGAACGCCGTGTAATTGTGATAATTTTTCGATCCAGAATACAATGCATTTTATGTTATTCTGTGATCATTACGCGGCCTTAAGAAAGAAATTTTTGTTCCCGATTTTAAAGGAGGAGGGGTTTATACAGGTTAAACCTGCCCTCTTGTTCTTACAGTTATTGCAGACCCCTAGGATTATGTTCCATGTTGCTAGTTTTTTAGTGGGAGCTGTTAGGGTTAAGAAAAAGAAGTTCGCCATCAATCCGATTATTTTATTGTAATGAATTGAGTGATTAATTAACTTCTTATAGGAAATGTAATTTCTGCGAATTTGGGAGAATAATAATGATTGACGTTAAATGATGTTTCTAGGATGTTTTAATTTATTGACCCTCCTCTTAAACATTGTAGATAATATGAATTGTTGATTGCTTGTAATTCTTGATTGTTCTGTTTTTATGCCTTTTTATGATATTTATTTATCGAAATAAAGTACTTTGACTGACTGACTGACTACTGTAGTGGGCCTCCATGTACATTACCCTGCACGAGTAAAAAATGAAAAATGACAAAAAGGCCTCAACATCCTATTCATAATTTTATTTTATTTTTTCTTTAGGTTGCATCATCTATAGCTGAAGACAGGTTGGAGGTTCAATACAGACTTTGAATGTCTTTATACATTGTAATTCACATTAGGACTAGCACCAGGGAGGAGACATTCATCCAGACAACCAGGAGATCATGGTAAGACCTCCCTCACACCCCCAAGAGACAAAGAACCTAAAATCCTCTAGTGTGTACCATTCACTCTATGGACTATTACATTCCTTTTCTTGAGGAGAGATGTATTTTGTACATTGGACTCCTAACAATTTGTGCTCACGAAATATAGTTTCATCCACCATGATGAACTTCTATTTTTTATTACTGTACTTTTGTCTTCCTGGTTTCAAAGCTATCACACTCATCTTTTGTTCAAAATAAATGCACATGAAACAATGTGAAAGAATAGTGTTGTATTTGTTGTTGTAATTCCTTTTCTATGTCTTTTCTGTACTCCATCGTTTTTTTAAATCTGTCAAACAATGTGATACTAAAACAAATAAGAGGTACCAACTCGGTAATGTGTTTCCCATGTTAAATAACGAAAAAAAAAAAAAAACGAAATCGGAATTTATTGGTGTGATATAATTCTATTTAACAAGTTTGTGACACAGTCAAATAAGTATTTCACACAAAATGCAGAAGCCAAACAGCCTGTGCCATTTAGAAATTGACAATCCAGAACATTGACACCATGGAATAATGAGAAAATTATATGAAATCAAATCAAATAGGCAAACTATTATTGATGCATAACCTCAGCTGGAGCCAGATATCATGCCCTCACAATGGGACTACAACATCAATTGGAGCAAACACTGTAGCAGTATCTGGTACAATGTCACAACCACCTTTCAGTTGCGTGCTAAAACAATTGTTTACTCTGAGGAGTCACATCAACAGCTTCCTACACTGAATACAGATTTAAGAATTATCCAATGTGAAGGGAGACCAGTATGCTATGGTTTGGCATAGACATATGGTTAGAGCATGATAAGCAGCATATATTACCTTAGTGGCACCATCCAACGGAAAACAGGTCTGATACAATCTCAAGAACTTCTATTCAATCACAGTGCAAGTTGTTTCTGTACAAGATTTGTCCATGCAAGTGAGTATCTGTCCCAGGATCAGCCCAATTTCTCTTTGTACTTTCCAACAGCAACATATCACTGCAAATGCCACAACTTTGAAATGTACAAATGTAGACAACACGGTGAAGGACCTTGAGACAGAATCACAGGGGAAAATTAATGATTTCACATATACAATTTGATTTAAATGATAAGTTAGGAAAACACTAATACTGAGCACAAGCAAAGGTATTCTATATCAATGTCAATAACACAGTAGTCAATGTAGGGAAACTCTGATCCTCAAACATCTTTGGCCTGGGCTTTCCTGAACTGACCATTCCTACCAAATTACCATTGCAGAATGATATGTTTCCTATGTCACAATTTGTTCTGAGACTTGATGTCATAATAAATAATGGCACACTTAGACTCTGGCGAAGAAGTGGTCAGTGACATCTTGATGTAGGTCAATTCCTTCCTCTCCACCACTGTCATCTTCAGTGGCCATTTTGACATCCTCACCAGGTGGATTTTCACGTTCTCCATCCTCTACGATGATTGGGATGTTCTATCGCAGGGCAATGGTATGCAGCGTGTAGAAGGCAACCACAATTGGGCACACCTTAATGGATGGGTAGACGAGGGCTTCACTGGTCTTGTCCAGACACCTAAATATGGCCTTCAGGAGTTCAAAAGCTCACTCCACTGTTACCCGTGTTCTTCCATGGGACTCAATGAAGTGGAATTCCCCTGTTGTTGTTGGATTCCTCAGCAGTGCCAACAACCATGGTCAGTTAGGATACGTTGAGTCTCCTGCATGGTAGCAATAAACTGATAGATTAAAGTCATATCAAACCATTGTACATTCCTAAACTAGGATTAGAGCAAAAGATCCTCAAGCCATATTCTACTTACCAACAAGCCAGGCCTTCTCAGATTCAAGTTATGAAATTTGCAGGAGTATGGTGCTGTTCTGTAGTATAAAGGAATTGTGTTGACCAAGGAAAACAGGTATACACACATGAGATGTGGAAATCCGGTAAGCAGACAACTTGCTCATTGATGGAATCACAGTTCTTCCAATAGCAGTAGACCTGTTTCCTTGTATGTAGTGATGACCACCAAAATCATAAAATTCTCCATTCACATTGGCCAGATTGTGAGCTCTAGGAAACTGGATGAAACTGTTGTTGTGTCTCATCACTGAAGCAAGGACTTCTTGAAGCACACGACTGAACATTGGTGTTGACATGCATCCAGATACTACCACTGTGTATAAAAAGAGCCAGTGGACACAAAATGCAGTACTGGCAGGAGTTTCACTATTGGTATTGATGCTGCTGTATTCCGAGTGTGAGACTTGAGATCAGGCTCCAGCTGCTGACACAAATACAGTATGATTTGCCTATTTGATCTGAACTTTTTGATTATGTCCCTTTCCTCCATGGTAGAAAGGTCTGGAAATGGTCTAAAGACTTGAGGATACCTTCTTCTACCCATCAGTGGGATAATATGTCCACTTGTAAGGAAAACAAACTATCAATAAAAATTGTCACAGAAGACTTTAACAATCAACACACATCTCATGTCTAGGTTAGATTGGTGATCTTATTGCACCATATATGTCACCATCATTTTCAAACATATTTGCTACTGTAAATCGATATTTTTAAATATGTCTGACATTTGCTTTTTACAAATAATGTGTGAATAATGCAATTGAAATGTACTATTTGCACATTCTTTTTTTATTTATTTTTAAAATTACCATTAACTGAAGCATTGCATACACTGAAGCGCTATCCATGTCAAACACAGTAATGGTTCCCTTTTTGTGTTTCATATCTTGCTCAAATAGTGTTGTACATAGCTGTGACTTGTATAGAAAGTGGACACCATTTTGACGCACAATTTAAATTTAAAAATACACAGCTATACATCCTAAAATGACAGGTGCCTGACCTTTCTGTCAGGTCACTGACTATCTGACAGCCATTGGCAAAGTTGACCACGTAGCAGGTGGTACACTCCACGGCAGACACTGCCATAGGCTAACACGTGTGACGGCTAGACACAAAAGCCAATGGCTTTGTCTGTCTCTGCCGCTGAGCATGTATGCAGTGTACCTGCTTACAAGGCAAAATCATAAAATAAAATGATGGACAGAGTGTTGAAACTTTTCAAGCACTCACCCACAGTTACAGATCTGGGTTTAATCCCTTGTTATTTTGCTTGCCAGGTCATCCCAGTTCAAACCCATCCATATGCAAATTAGTCTTGAACCTGCTCCAAATGGGAGCAGTCCAGCCTGAACTGCCAAGCCAGGTCCTCCCTTGAAAGGATTCAAGCATTCTGGGATCGGTTTCAGGGTATCACACTTCATCAGCCATGCTAGCCTGAATCCAGTGATGCAGTAAGCAAGGGAACACATCTGGGCATACCCTAACCACTTAGGTCTATAACGATGGATTAAACCCAGAACTGTGACTGGGGGTGAGTGTTTGAAAAGTTTCAACACTCCGTCCATCATTTTATTTTGTTTTGTGATGTTGCCTTGTGTGCCCTGAGTCGCTAGGGTATGGCCTTACTTTTGTGTCATTACTAATTGTTTGCTGAAGATGTTATTTATGCACCTGTGTGTGTCATGCACTTACTCTCATTTGTGACAGTGAGAAACACAGGTTTTCCTTTGAAGTTATTTTTATTATGCATACATGAGTGGTGTACATGTGTGATGGACATGTCAATTTTGGTGGAGTCATTTGTCATGTTACTGGATACTTACACCTGTTATTGTGACTGGAGAATGCATATATGTTTATATTAACATGATGTGCCAGTAATGTGCACATATGCATTACACAGGGAACCTGACAATTTGCAGTTAAATTACATCTAGGCCCTCATTACGAGTCTGGTGGTCCTAGGACCACCAGACTCGCAGACTCGCAGTGGCAGTCGGACCACCGCCAATGCGGCCATCCCACAGCCAAATTATGACCGTGGCGAAAACACCATGGTCTGACCGCCGGCACCGCCAATTTTTTCGGCGCCAACGGTTTGGCATGCTAGTGATCTTAATCGGCAAGGGCTGCACTGCCCTGGTGGTTCCATGGCCATGCAAAGGCTGGCAGAGACAGGGAGCCATGGGCCCCATGGGGGCCCCCACACTGCACACGCACTTGGCATAGGCAGTCCAGGTGTCCCCATGGGCAGCCCCATCGCAGTTTTTGCTCCATGAATTACAGGTGGTGAAAAGCGTGACGGGTGCTGTTGCATCCGATGCATGGCCACATTTCTGCCAGCTCAATTACGATTAAGTGTTAATGTTGGGGGTAGTTTCCTGGTTGGACAGTGGGCAGAAGCTCTGTTTACACCTGCTGGCCCAACAGGAAATTCATATTAGGGCCAGAGGGCGGACGACCGAACTGGCGGTCTTCTGACCTAAGGAGTTTGGCGGGCAGCCTCTCCTGCCCGCCAGACTCGTAATGAGGCCCCTAATCTTTGTCATAAATTGCATAAACCAAGTGGGCATGTGACCTCCATTCATCTCTGACATGTTTGCAGTTTAGAGGTAAGATTGGTTGAACATTCTATGTACACCCACTTGTAGCATTTTTTAGTGCAATTGCCATATTATCATGGATTTTAGTACTTCCTTTTGGGTATACTGTCTATGTATGTGGTATGGTAGTTTGGATAAATTATTGCACACACCTGTATGGACACATTTCAATTTGGGATTGCTGTGACTTTTTATGTAGGTGTCCATTACCATGAAGGCAGTTAGTACCTGTTTGGTGAGTGTTACTAATATCTTGAGGTTTGTTTTCTAAACATTACACATCATTGTACTATTGCTTGCAAGTATTTGTTAAACATGCTTAACTCCAGTGCTAATGCACAGTGACAATTCCAAGGATGACATGTTAAACAGTGACTTACCTTCTGTTCTGGTGATGATGGGGTTGATTTTCGGCTTGTTCCAGGAGCAGCAGCAATGGCATGACTTGTATGACCGGTTTAATGGTGGCAGGAAATGAGAAAACTCTGAAAAAGGTGAGTTTCATTCTTTTATCCCTCCCAATTCACCAACTCAGGTGTGGAGGTTTATATTCCACAGTTGTGTCAGCGGGAAGGCACTTTGAGATTGGCTGAATGGTATAAGTGGCTTGACTCCTGTCCCCAGGCACTTGATGTGGGTGATAATTTCTAGCAGTGGTGGCTGTTCATTGGCGGTCTTTTGTATATGGAACGCCTAATAGGTGGGACATAAAATCGACAGCAGTACCATTACCTCAAATATCTAAATCGGTCACTTAAATTTCATGGTCATTGATATTTATAAATTATTGGAGTAAAATAAGATAAATTAAAAATACTGTTGCATTGTTTAAAGTGGTTATTTTTCAACATATACTGTACTCGTTCTCTGTGCAGAGACTTGAAGAATATTGTCTGCCATTAGGCGTCTTTATCAACAGTTGCCCTTCTTTTGAAGAGAAGATGGGCACATTGCATAGAAGCTTTATGAATGAAGCTGTTTTTCGAAGGACTTAGAGCACGTTAGCCTGTGTGAAGGTATTGGTATAAGAAATCAAGCTTGGTTGTTTACCAACGCTTGAAATATCTTTGCAACACTTGCAACTCATAACTGCTGACGGTTTCCAGCTGATGAGCAGTTACAAGGTCAAAACAAGATTGAAGACATGCAGACTAAAAAACAGTTTTATTTCTAAAAATAAAATTCAGGAAAAATAGTTGAAAAACAACATTATTAACTTAGACATAATTAATGTAAATTATAAGCGTCAGTTTTAAGAGCTTAAACTTTTTTTGTTTAAACAGCATTATAAAATGGTACAAATTAAATATATACTTAGCATAGAGATAGTTTGGAGGAGGTCATTAGAAAGTTGATTAATGAGGAGATAGGTTAAAAAATTCAAGAAGATATGCATAAAATTCTTACAGATAATAAATGAAAGGGCAGGATAGTAGAAGATGAGGAATATTGGACACTTTCAGATGAGTAGGAGAAAATAAATAGAGGTCCAGGAGGAAAATGTTTGGAAAAAAACTTAAAATGAGGAAGACCCATAAAATGTGAGAGGAGGAGTGTTGAAATACTCGCTATCAGGTGACATAGGCAGCACAAAGGAAAGGCAGGATATCCCTGTAAGGAGATGGGTGATAAGCATAACTTGATAGAGCCAGATTTAAGTGCAGACACAGATGAATTTATACAATATTTGGTTATGATGATGGCATGCATGAATATACAAGCTCAGACAGTACATCTAAAAGGTTAAATAAAGAGGTCAAAGGTCATTTGGCACAAAATGTGTTTAATCCAGCGGATGCAGTTCAGAATGGTGGCCTATGAGTGATGTTGCTGATTGCATCAAACATAGAATAATGAGGCCTTTCGAATGAGGGGAAAGCACTGTAATAAGGGCTGGGTGTTGACACCCGGTTATTTATGATAAGGAGACTGTTACTCCAAACTTGGACCCAGATCTTATAACATGGGCGGTGACCCAAGAAAGGGGCTAGAGAGATCCTTTAAGCAATGTGAAGACAAGATTCTTGATATTTTAGGCCCATCAGCAAGAATGCTTGATATGGTACACGAATTGTACACTAAAGACACAGATTTGGATACAAATCTTTTGAGTGGCTAGAGCCAGAGAGCCAAGTACTTTCTCTGCAACACTTGCATAGGACTCATTGCAGAGAGAAATACAACAGTTCTTTTAAGAATATGCCCTAAATTAAGGGACTTGGCTAAAAAAGAAGAGTGAAGGGTCAAAAGGGCTTCTCTTGAAAAAAGGTCTGAATAAAACTTTGGGAAAATATGTCCACATTTTCATTGCTCCGGATAAAGTGCACACTTCTATGCACAAAGCTTTTGGAGATGGTAATTTATATGGCACAGATGGAAGAAATGGGTCAATCTTTCTGCTGATCATATTACAGGCCCATATAGACAATGAAAAGGAGTATACAGAGGAGGTTACAATTCCAGTATCTTCCACCCACAGAAAGGAAGAGGTGTTAGAAGCAGATCGGTACGAGGGAGATCCCAGGGATCTCTTAAAGGAACACTCTCAGGATAAGGTGCTGAAGAAGACTGGTATTTGTTCTACCCAGATAAAAAGAGGTGAAATATTAAAACATTTCTTAAAGGAATGGCAAAAGATAACAAATGATGTGTGGATGCTGGAGACAATAAAAGGTTATATATTAAAATCCCAGTCAGAACCCCGGCAGAGGAAAGAATTATTAGAGATTTGCCCTCTAAAAATTAAAGCAGTATTGTGACTAAAGAAATTTGTGGATTGTTGGCAAAAAAGGCCATAATAGAGATAGGAGAAGAACACAATGAACATATCAGTACTCTGTGTGTGGTACAGAAAAAGGGCAAAGGATGGAGGCCTTGATAAATCTGAGAGATTAGAATTGAATTTCTTTGTAGTTTACAGACACTTCAAGATGGAGGGAATACATCTGTTAAGAAATATTCTACAGGAACAGGATTGGATGGCAATAATAGATTTGAAGGATGCCTATTTTACAACAACAATTGCACAGGAGAGTCAACGGACAGTTCAGATGGGAAGGACAGTTGTACCAATTCAAGTGTCTACCATTTGGTCTATCGTCAGCTCCATGGTGTTTTTCAAAACATTTGAGACCAGTAGCAGGTTATCACCAGAAGAGAGGAGTAAAACTAATAATTACTTTAGACAATATGTTGAACATGAATCAAGGTGTATTCGTTTTAGAAAAGCATATACATATGATGCTAGAAACTTTGGAAATATTAGGTTCTGTAATAAATCAAGATAGGTCCATTTTTTAGCCTTCTCAAAGAATGGAATGTCCAGGTTTTGTTGTAGACACAGTAAAGACACAATTACAATTACCAGAGATGAAGATTTATTTGATCAAAAGAGGGATAAGAAGATTGTTGAAGAAGGAGGACGTAACCTTAAGAGAATTAGCAAGGGTGATTGGTCTTCTGTCATGGTCTATACAGGCAACGTTTCTAGGACCATTGAATTACAGATCATTGCAATGTCTCAAATGATAGGTCTGATAAGAGGTTTATGGTGCAGGGACAATGTCAAGATTATCAAGGAGGCACAGGAGAAACTGAAATGGGGTTTAGAAAATGTACAGGTGTAGAATGGCCATGCAATTTTTGTCTTAACACAAGATTATGTGTGAGAAAACAGATGCAGGCAACTTAGGCAGGAGAGCAACATTATATATTCAGATAACAGGTTGAAAATGGACCCTAGAGAAAGGAAAGGTAATATTAATAGTTTGGAATTGAAGGTGGGACAGTTAGCACTTCACAATTTCAAGAAACAATTACATGGTTGCACAGTCCTATTTACGATGCACAATATTTCAGCTGCAACTTACATAAAGAAGCTGGAGGGAAGCAGGTCAAAAACACTTTCAGAGTTGGCAAAATAATGTTGGGAGTTTCTTGAAGCAAAAAGTAGATGAAAGGTGAATTTACGGGTGAATTGGAGCTCACACCACTTGCTGGATTACAGAAAATAGAAACTAATGGCAAGAGTTTTTCAGGAACTTCAGTTGTGAATGGGCCCATTAGAGGTGAATGTATTTACTTGAAAGCTAACAAATCAGTTAATGAACTATGTGAGTTGAAGGGCATAACCGGGGGCGGTTGCAGAGGATGCATTCATTCTCAATTGGATGAACATGAGAGAGTATGCATTTCCTAAATTCTGTATGATGCAGGTGAGGAGGCAAAAATGCCAATTTGTGTTAGTGACACCCTTTTTGGGTGACTCAAGCATGGTATACATCAGTGATGGAATTGGTAAAAACAAGACTCTTTATTGATTCAGGATTGCAGAGTTCTTCTAAAAAATGTGGAGGGAAGGGAAAATCCTGTGAGAGAGTCAGGAGTGCTCAACCTTCTAGTATGGAAACTTTCAGGGGATCTGAATGATCCAAAGAATTTTCAGGAGAGAATACAGAATTATAATATGAGTCATGGGCACCAGGAATAAGAAAGAGATGGAGGAGTGCATGCAATGTGTCGGTACGGTGGTGCCTACAAAACAAATTGGATCCTGGAAAAGTGAATTAAATTATGATTGTAAATTTCTTAGCTGAACAATTTTTAAATAGTCTGAGTTATAGGACAATGAATTGTTACAGATCTGCAATAACAGATGATCATTTTCTTGAGGATGGTATATCTGTGAGAAGAAGTCTATTAATATATACGGTGATGGAAAGAAAACGTATAAAGAAACCACAAAGAGCTAGAGTTTTTACCTTGTTCGAAAAGTGGCCAGGAAACAAATATTTAACAACAAGGCAATTGACGTGGAAGTTAGCAGCATTGTTATGTATGATTTTATTTAAAAGAGTTTCAGATGTGAAAGCACTGAAAGTGACAAACAGATTTTATCAACCAAATAGAGTATTATTTAAGATAAATAAAAGAATGGAAACTGTGATTGATTCAGCATTTTATCTAGGTTTGATGGTCATCCAAATTTGTGTGTGATGAGATGTATAAAAGAGCATGAAGGAAGAAAGATTGAGCACAGAAGTACAGACATGGATCAATTATTAATCTCCTATGCGAGGCCATTTGTAGCACAGTCATCAGCTGTGATTGCTAGATGGGAAAAAAACATGATGAGTGAAGCAGCAGAGAACATGAACTTGTTCAAGGCACATTCCATAAGAGAAGCAATGGCTTCAAACTATTTATTGCAGGAGGAGGATTGGAAGATATCATGAAGGCAGCTGACTGGTCAAATGATGACATGTTTAGATTTTACCTGAAACCAAAATAGCCTGTTGCTGGCTAGCAATTAAAGGCCCATATTTATACTTTTTTAGCGCAGCATTTGTGCCGCTTTTTGACGCAAAAGCAGTGCAAATTTACAAAATGCAATTGTATTTTGTAAGTTTACGAAATTTTTGCATCAAAAAGCGGCGCAAATGCGGCACTAAAAATTATAAATATGGGCCCAAGTCTTTAGGCATGCACAATGCTAGCCTCCGATCTTGACATAAAATGTTGCTTTTCATAGTTTGCCTATATAGAAAATCATGATTTATTAAAGACAAGGAACCAAGCATTATCCTTCCCTTCCACCCATATTTTTGTTGATCGTGAAAATTGATGAAACAATGTGTACATGTTTTTTTTTACTTAAAAAAGTAGAAAGGAGACAGATTATATATTTATGTTTTGAATTTTTAGAGTCACAGTGAGATAGAGTTAGTCAATGCAAGAAGACTTTCCAGAGCAAGGTAAACATGAGAAAAACTGGTTTAAGAAGCAGAAAAAAAGAGTAAGAAAATACAGAGCATAAGACGTATGTCTAGTTTTCTGGTTCTATTCTTTATGACTTTATGTTGGATTCTATTTGGAGGTTTTAAAGGAAAAAGTGAATAAAGGTTGATGCATAGTGCTAGTCTCTTTGTCTCCAATAAAATCACAATTCTCTATACAGTTAACCTATGAGAATTGACAATTACTATAGACTATACATCAGTTTGAAATGATAAAATAGCAGTCATTTTTGTTTCTAATTAAAAGATGGACTGTGAATGGCCGTCATCTCCAGACTATGCCATACTGATTCCTTCCAATCAGTGTGCTTTTTGAATTAAATATATCAATAATCATTTTCTTCACTTTTTAGTATTTGTGGTATAGGCACTGTTAACATGCTTGTCAAACTTAACACCCTCTCAATTTCAGTTTTTTAGGGAATTTTGAGCGCTATTTGTATTTTTTTACATAGGACGTGTTGATATAGGGTGGGGTGTTTGACATATGATGTCATCTGTTTGTAAATAGTGATGTTGATTTATGGTAGTGGATACGCTGAAGTATGCTGTTTGGTGTGTTGCAATATGCTTTTGGTTGTGTGATGCATAACCTGTTTCTACTTATTATATTGAGTGTGAGTGGCTGGTGCTTTGACATCTAATAATGGTTATGTGTACTTGTAATAGCTGTTGGGTTGGTGTATGATGATAGTTGTTTTTCCTATATGATGGTTGATGTATTGGTCTCAATACTATAGAATGATGGTGTGTGTGCCATTTCAGTCTCCCTTGGATTTGATCTTTGTGTGCCCTATCATTTGCAGGTCCTCGGTGTGTCTCCATTCCCCCTTCAGCAACTGTGTGCCCCCATTCAACCTACAGCACCTTTGTGTGCTCAATACCTTACTAGCAAAGCCTTTCTGCATACGGTTGCCATATTATAGTGTATCCATTTGCTCAGATGTAGCAGCTCTGTTTTCATCCACCTCCCCTGTATGTGCTTTTGACCTCTCAATTTACCAGATCCCCTGTAGCCCTGGTGAGCTTTCAGGTATGCCTGTGCGTGCTTCTCTGTCTGCCTCACAGACCATCCTGGTGACCTCCTCTACACTAACCTTCTGCATTTTTCAGATCACGGAGGAGCAGGTCAGATTACAATTCAGTTTTAGTAAGCACACCCAAGCTCCCATAGATGCATTACCTAAAAGAATATCTGTTAGAAATTGTGTTTCTGGTTAGCAGAGGCATGCACCCTGTCCAAGCAAGAAGCACAGTCTTAGTCTGTGTAAGTCAGATACACATCATAAATTAACCTGTGCTCACCCTCTTGTAGCTTGGCACAGAGCAGTTAGGATCAACATAAGAGACAATGCGTAAAGAATTTGTGCAACACTTTAAACAGTAAAAGAGTAAAAATACTACAACAAATACACCACACCAAAAAAACAACAGAAATCAAATAAGTAGAAGCTGAGAAAAAGATTTTCTAAAGATTAAAAAGCAATATCATACTTTAGAAGCATAAAGTGCAAATACTGGATATCTGGTCATGCTAGACTTGGATAAATCCAAAAGTTATGGCCGGCTGCAATGGAGTGAGGTTTGGATACAGTCCCTGGTAGGTCCTGCTGAAGTTTTACTTTATTCGAAACTGGAGCCAAGAGTCCTGTTCATGGGAAAGACATTTGGCAGCTGCAAGGAGAGCATCACTGGTGGCAGTTCACAGGTGCAAAGAGTTAGCTGGGTGTTGCAGATGGGCATACTGGAGCCTCGCAGTCGTGAGCAGTGATACTTGCTGTGTGAAGAGGCAAAGTTGTGGTGGCTGGCACTGTGTCTTTGGGTGAGCAGCACAGTTACCATGCGAGCAGGCCTATTTATCATCAGAAAGAGCCCAACACTTGATGAGCTAAAAACCACTTCTAGAGAGGCAACTCTTGGCGGTCAAGAGCTGATTGCAGGTGGGTTTGGGAGCTGTAGCAGGTGATTTGGAAGTCTTTTATGACCCTGAGACTTCAGAAAACAGGAGGCAAGCCCTTGGCGTTATTACGGTTCTGGGATGTAGAGAAGCAGATCCAGTCCTTCTAACTGCCAGGCAAGAGGGCAGAAGGCATCATGTCAGCTCAGCAAAGCAGGAGTCCAGCAGAGTAGCAGCTAGTAGAGGGGCAGTCTTTGAAACAGCAACGCAGTCGTTCTTGCTGGCAGAGTATCCACAGCTCCAGAAATGTACTGAGCTGTGGTGTCGGAGGTCCATAACTAATACCCAGTTATGCTTTTGAATGGTATTTGAAGGTGTCAGACTCACAAAAGGAGGTATGCAGCCCTTTGTGTGTACTAGGGCACTGCCCAATCAGGTGTGTCAGCCTCTCCCTCCCCTCCTGCCTATCAGTAACACCTAAGCTCCTTTTGTGCATGGTTGCCTAGAGAGAATGCACAAGACCAGCTTTCAAACCACCCCAGACATGTATTTGAGACAGGCAGTAGGCCCCAAATGGCTAAAGTAAGAAAATGCCAACGTTCTATAAAAAACTGCAATTTAAAATCTGACTTCACCATAAGTTGTGATTTTGAATTGTGAGCCCAGAGACCCCAAACTTGATGAACATATCTCTTCCGGAACGTGAATTGCGCTAATTAAATGTAATAGGCTAATCCCAATGTTATCTTAATGGAGCGATAGTCCTTTCTCTAGGGAAAAACAGCCTTAGGAGTTTTTTACTACCAGGGCATGTAAAACTTAAAAGTGCATGTTCTGCCCTTTATATAAATTCCACCGTGCAATGTGGGACATACAGGGCCTAGACCAGGGGTGACACATGTATAAAAAGGGAATGTTTAGGCTTGGCAAGAGGAAGGGGTGGGCAAAAAAATTCCACTCCACCAGCGGAGTTTGCAGTTTTGCCGGTTCAGCTTGGAGTGAGTAATTCCAACAGAACTCCATCAACCAACACATGGCAGAGTTTTTGCAAGTGTGCAGCTCACTGACATTAAGTTGGCAAACAGGAGCCAGAATTTGTGTCTCTAGAACACTTCCTGGCAAGATTTTTCAATATGGGCAGTCATGATCGTTTGCGTTGAGAAAGCTGCTGCTTGGGTAGAAAATCTACTCAACTGGCAGTAAGAAGCAGCACCCTCTGGGAGGCCTCGTGATGGCGTTCATGCTTGTTATAAAGCACGGGACAAGATCTCAGTGCTAAAAGTCAGTGTGAGCAGCACGATGTTCCTGAATTCTACCTGATCATGGAATTCCACAGAATCTCACAAAGTTTTTATGTATTCCACAGAGGTCTAGCAAGAGATTTATCTTGTCAGGTCAAATTGGAAGTGTACACTGTACAGTCAGGCCTGAGACATGGTTAAAGGGCAGCTTAAGTGAGTGGCACAATCGTGCTGCAGGCCCACTAGTAGCATTGAATTTACAGGCCTGTTGCCAAAGTTTATGGGAGAGAGGACAAGCACTTTATCACTGGATGGTGGTGTTAAAGTAAACAGAGTCCTAAAGCCAGCAAAAATAAGAGCATAAAATGGAGGGAGACAGCCAAAAAGTTAGGGGGAAGACCACCCTAGTGCTATCAGGTTTATCAGTATGTTCCATATTGTTGAAGCAAAGATAATTTTTATTTTTCATCAATTTGTATATGCATTTTCTGATATTCTAAAGGTAAATAATTCGATCAGCATTGTCAACAACAGCTTTGTCATCAACAACAAGAAAGAATAAGGCCCTTCTTTACACTTGCCTTCTTCTGTTCTGAAATGGTGTATATATATTTTATTTTTTAATGCAACATTGCAGTTAAACTCACAAAACCACAAACATTTACCAGTTATCTCAAATAACTATAACTCGTGCTCTAAAGTAACCATAACTCACACCTCTGCTTTGCACAATTTTTTCATCAATAATTTAATTGGAATTGTTGCAGTGATATCATCAATGATGTCATAGAAGAAGTCATTAGTATTGTAATAATATGTGGGTTATTTAGCAGTGCCTGAGAGAGCGAGTTATAGCTACCTGAGGGAATGAGTTACACTTACCAGAGATAACATTAATTGGTGAATTCCAGTGGTTTGTACGTCAAAAGCATTACCTTATCACTGAAGCTGTCACCTAATGATAACGTTACCTTAACCTTTGTTTTTGTGAATTTCTAAGGGTTTTTATTCAAGTAATATTTTGTTTTCATACATATACATAAAGCTGACCCCCACTGGTAATGCACAGTGGTGGATTGGCCAGAGGCTCTCCTCCCTGAACTCCCTGAACCAATAGTGGCCCTGGAGACCCCAGGCCCACATGACATAAAAATCGGAGGGGAGCCACACAATCCTCTCTCACACATTATGAGGCCCTGTGGACCCCATCCCTCTGGGCAACATGTCATATGTCTTTGAAAAGGGGAGGGGGTCATGCAACACCTCTTTCCAAGCCTTAATGAATCCTGGCAGCCACGGTACCTGGGCCATAGTGCTATTATAAAGGGGAGGAGGACACCCTTCCCAAGCCTATTGTGCCTTGAGGACAACACCCCCCTGGGCATTTCTTAATTATACGTGGGAGCCCCAGTGCCCACCTGGGATATCCACAACGTAGCACAGTAGTTGGTCTCGGGAACACCAAACCCAAGGCCTAATAAGGCTCCAGGAGTGTACCTGTGCACCATTTCCCTTCATTTCATACCTCAGCCCTGTGGGGTGGGATCTCCAG
Organism: Pleurodeles waltl; assembly: GCF_031143425.1. Classification (NCBI taxonomy): domain Eukaryota; kingdom Metazoa; phylum Chordata; class Amphibia; order Caudata; family Salamandridae; genus Pleurodeles; species Pleurodeles waltl. The sequence continues at coordinate 631,900,534 of NC_090443.1, forward strand.
GGCCTCACAGTGTCTCAAGAAGGGAGGGGTCACATGTCCCCTACCCAAAATAAATGGTTTGCATCGCCCCCCGGGCTCTGGCCCATCCCTGGTTTTTATATTAAAAAGAAACACAGGAGTACATTTTCTGATATTTTACTGCAGATTCATGTATCCTCTGCAACTCTGTAGCATGCTTTAAAAAAAAAATGACCCGAGGCAGGGTGCCTTAAAGACCCCACCACTGGGCTACCCCTTTCTGTCTTTTGTTTAGCTTTTCCCTTGGGACACAGGACTGTTTCCTAAGATGGCTGCTGCCACATCATTGTTGATGTGGTGACAGCCAATCAGATCTTTCCACCTCACGGATTCTCCATGGCATGAAGTATGCAATGTTATTGAGCATTATTTGCTCTCACAATACGAACAAATTTACCCCAAACTACAAAAAGCACTGTTTCTGAACAAAAATCCAATATTGTGCCAAATTTGGTTCAGTGATTTGGGGATGTTGCTGTGATGTTTTTGATTCTGGTGGTGCCCCTAGAACGGAGGGGAGCACCACCAGGTACCACCAAATATTTTTTTAATGCTTGGAGGGCTACAGGAAGTGCTGCATCCCCCTGTAACATAAAGAAAAACACAGTGAGTCTCTTAGGACATTAAATCCATGCCCACAGGAGAGGTTTCCATATTCTTTAAAATAGTTGGAGCTGCATACTCTACAGCTGCAGTGCAGTGACCCCTTGTATTTGGTTCTATAACTGAACTACGTGGCCTGAAAAATGTCAAAAAAACACTCTGAGATAGGTTTAATGCTATTTTTAATGTTTAAAAAAAAACTTTGAGACAATCACTATTGTTAAACATTGCAATGTGTATAATTATGAAATATACATTTGATTATAGTTATTAATGGCTTTTTGACAAAGCCAATACGTCTCTTTTATATATGTAGATGTGCTGAGCCAATATGCCCATCAATAATTTTTATTTTTGGTATTTTGAGTCTTTTAGAAAGCCACTAGGTGTGTCTTACTTTAAAATGACACCCTTTATATTGCTACATGATATAGCAAGCTGTGAGAGGTGCTGGGGGTGGGGGGGCTGGGCACAGGGTCTGGCCACATGGCCAGGCAAAGTGCCCAACAACACACCATGCACACCCCACATTTATCTATGGGAGGGATAGGGCACACGTGGGGCTTCGGCAAGCAATTCCTCAATGCACAAGTCAATATACATCTTACTTTGAGTAAGAAATTCAGTTATTTGATGGGGTGGAGCCCCACTAAGGCAACATTTACAATCCTTGTGAAGTTGAACCATGAATAGTCACTTAATTAACCTGTTCCTAATCCTCTGGTACCTTGGCACACAAATGGTCAGGCTTAACTTAGAAGCAATATGTAAATTATGTAAGCAGCACACAAACAGTAATAAAGTGAAAGCACAATGCAGAAAAAGTCACATACCAGTATTAAAAATAGTGTACATTTTAATTAATAAAATGATACCAGAAATACAGATGTTCAACTAGAACTGGTCATATTAAATTTCAAATTTCTAAGTGAAAATAGCTTCTAAAAGCACAAAATGCTACTCACCTAGTGATGCTAGACTAGGGAATAGTCACAAGTAAGGAGGACCGTAATGGACCTCAGGTCCTATACAGAGACCAAGTCAGTTGTGCTGTAAAAAAATCCTTTGCAAGGTCAACACAAAGAGTTCTATCCTTGATGGAGGAGGCAGCCAAGGGTCTGGGACCTATGGGGGACACCTCTTAGGGATCAGGAATCAATCTATCAGAAGCCATTAGGAGGTCTCAGTCAGGTCCAGTTGCCACTGGTCAGGTGGACAGATGAAGGTAGGTACTTGTTATGACACCATAGCTCACATAGAAGGTCACACAACTGAGCCTTGGAGTCAATTTTGGAAGCCTGGGATGAAGACAAGCAGGCTGAATTATTCAGACAGCAAGGCAGTACTTCAAGCAGCTGGGCCATCAGTCTTTTGAATCTTCCACAGGTCCTGGAGTGTTCTGATGAGTGACTGTTGAGGTCCAATACTCATAAATTGTGCCAGCCTTTGTGTATGTGTACTCCTTGTCCTACACCAACAGCTGGTTCTAGAAAGTTCTTCCCCTTTCATTTTCAAGGCTCCAAATTGTCTGGGGTGAAAAAAGGCAAGGCAGGTCTGATTTGACGTTCCTTTGTTTTTGAAGTATAAACGGGGATGGATGCAGCCTTCCCCCAGTCATCCTGTCTGGATGGCCCATCCTGTTCACAATACAGCCCCCTTTGTTTCACTGTCTGGAAGTCATTTTAAAAAACCCAAAATAAGGGTCATTCACAGTCATGTAATTTAGGAAACTGGCAGATGGCGCAAATGGTTAAAACAAGAAAATGGCAATTTTCTAAAAGTGGAATTTTCAACATTTTAACTCAAAATCCAACTTCACCATTAGCAAGGGTTTTAAATAACAATTAATTTGAGTGTAAATGGCATATCTCCATTTGCTCCCAGCCCAGGAGACAACACAGATGCAGGGTAAGTGGCATGGGGAACTAAAATGCCTATTTGTAAACTGTAAGCAGGGGGGCCTACCTACTACACAATGCATGGAAATCATGATGTTCAGGGAGTGGAATGGGCAAAGGGGCACGGCACCCGGGCATGGGCTGTCCAGAGGAAACCTGGGGCACAGTACTACACTACACCAAGAACCTTAGCATTGGGGTATGCTGCCATGCCAAGGATGATGGAAAGGTAAAGCCAGTCCAGGACGGTAGGGTACAACGTGAAACTGGCCTGCTGTCACATCACAGCTGGTATTCTCCCCATATGTACTAGTGCTCAATTAACAGTCTCAGGCCATATCTGCAAGTGCAATTTAACGTTGACACAGTTGCCACTACCACCTCTGCTGTGTGCGCAGGTCAATTAGCTAATGGATCAAACACACCCAAATTAGAGGGTTCAGGATGACAACGTTATGATTCCCCTGAAATCAATCAAAATGTGCCAAACCAGACAAATGTGAATGTCCATAGTCGCTACATACATCAACCATTGTCCTAAACAATATGAGGAACACAGCAGGAATGTCATACCCATGCTGCATATGTCAGGGTCCACCCTGTGCCTGGGTCACAATAGCTGCAATGACACCATGCAACATCCCAACTGTTATACTGCTCAGACAACAGCAATGAGTGGGAGAACATATGTTACTCGCTAGTGAAATACACCCGCACAGTCAGAAGAGGAACTGGAACACCATTAGGACCATCAGTCCAATCCAATGTAGCACACATTCCCCAATATCAACATTACCAATGCTGGCATATGTAGTGTACCATGCCAGTGCTATACATAGTATATGCTAGGTCTCAGCAACATACAGCTGGATGTGAAATATCTGAAACTGGGGCCGTTCCACATTGCTAAGTGGTGCACGTGCCATCAGAAAACCCACAGCCAGTTCAAGGCCACAACATGAGAATGGAAGTAGATGGAGGGTTGAGTAGGACAAGAAGGTGGCAACATACAATTTGGACAGAACCTACGCCTAGAGGATATGACACTGACATTGCGCCAAACCGCCCACACTACATGTGACAAGCAGGTGGGGCATAGACCTGGGAGAATGCTAATATTAATGACAGGAACAATGAACAAGAACCAATATCACAATGTTCAACTAATAGGATGTCAGGCACGTCACATTACAAATGTCACAACACAGACACACTAATTGTACCATATCTCATTTCAGAGGACGATGGCTCTCCTGAGGATATACCTGTCCTGGACTTCACTGATAACATGGATGACGAGCTGACAATCATCAGCCAGCAGAACCTCCAAGATGTCATCGGAACCCTCCAGACCCCACCTTCAGTCGCAAGGAGGAGCACAGATACAGCAGCCATCACACAGGACCCACCCACCACCCCAATTGTACGACCTGCCAGTTCCAACCAAGCTGTGGACTCTGACGACACTGGAACCAGCTTTGAGAGAACTGTAGTTGGAGTACAGCGGGAGCTGGCCAAGGAGGTGCAGGTGGGGATGGAAAATATGGCAGCCAGCCTAGAGGGGGTGCAATCATGCATCATGACAACTGCATAACAGGCAGCAGCCATGCAAGGGGGAACAACTATCTTGCAAGAACTGCAACAAAGTGTGAAGAAAATCAGCACAGTAGTAAGGGAGTTGACACAACACCTCCAACAACAGACCTTTCAATGCGTGCACAAATGCAATATTGACCCCCTCAGATCTGACCTGGCTGCCTACCACAGTGATGTTTCTGCTATCCTTAAGAACCAGCAGCTCCTCCTTGCTGCAGTACTGCCCTTAATAGCCCCACAGTTGGCAGCTACCAGGATTTCTGACTCCACATCTTCAAACACTGAAGTGTGTGTTGCCCCTTCAAACCCACCACCACCAAGGCCAGAGGAGACGACACACACATCAGAAGATGAAGATGTGGAACAGATCACCTTTACCCGTAAGAGTACCCGTTAGCACAAGTCCATGCCACATGGCCACTTGTACCCAAGGTCCTGTGCTTTGTAAGATGCCAGTCTTGCAACTGCTGCTCACAAGCACTGTTCTCCAGCCCACTGTTTATCTTGCCACTCTGCCCTGTGATTGTCTCTTACTACCTCATTGGCAATTCATGTCCCTCTGCACTGTATGACAATTCACCCCAGCATGTCCAATGACATGTCCATTTACACTTGTGTAGGATCACAATGGAAGGTGTCACACTAATGGACTCACAATCCTGGACTATATAAATATAGCACTACAGCACATTAAAATAAATAACACTTTGTCTCTGTGTAATGTGACACATCAAACGTGAGAGAGATAAGTGGTGTTTGTCTCATGTCAATGCCTATAGAATGTCAATGCAACTGGCCTGAAAGAATGTGGGCTGATCACTATGCACTGTGGTCTGGATTGTACCATCATCTACCCTACCTGAGGGTTAATTCTGAGGTAACTAGAAACTATACAGTATAATGCTGTGTTGGACAGAATAAGTCTTCTTCAAGAGATGTCTAAGCAGAAAACTATTGTCTTCTAATTTTTCTTCCAGACAATCTTTATGTATGTGACATTTGACACAAATCTTTCCTCACACACCACACAGCAGGTATGGATGTGTATGAGTGTACGTACAAATAAGTAACCTGGCTCTACAATGTAACAAATGATGGGTGTTAGTTAGTATACTATACTACATGAGATTATACCATCACTCACCTTATCAGAGTTCACATGAAAATCAAGCTGCAGGCAGACGTAACACAGTGGCCAAGATTCAAAATCTGGTCTCAAAGTATGTCAGATTGAAAACACACATCCAAACTTAACAACACTTTGGGATCCATAGTAACCTTGAGTGGTGGGTGCAATGGATGGCAGATGCATAGAGAAGTAGCTTTGGTGTAGCTGCCAATGTGACAGCTCAATTGGGATTTGGATGCAGGATGGAACACAAATGGAAATACTAAATTGACACTGTTCACCCATGCCAAGGCCCTGATCCCCAAGCATATGACACATACTGTAAAGGAGTACCTAAATATTTATTTAACAGTAAAAAAGGATACTAAAACCAGGGGAAACATCTTAACTAACCTAACATATCGTAACTACACATTACCCACAACTGGGCCTAACTAACATAAGCTTAACTAAACACTCTAAATATCAAGCCCCCACCCCCCTTATAAGACGGGACGCATGGAGGACAACATATACTAACCTAAACACATACTATCTTATACTAAACAAATATATATATGTACTTTTTTTTTTTTTTTTTTTTTTTTTTAACACAAAAACCCCAACATCATCATCCACCCACATACCCACCTACCCACACACATAAAAAACATGTAAAAATATCATACCCCCACCCCCAACCCACTACTACTAACTAAACTAACAGCCTATTCTAACCTAACACTAAGCCCCCTAAAGCCACCTATTAAAAGAATGAGGAAAGAGGAGGGAGGGGAGGGAATCATGGGAGAGATAACTCGCTTCACAAGTATGCCCTCCGCAGGGTCTTCTTGATGGCACGCACCCTCTCATTTATTTGTGACACCTCCTGCTGCAGCCAGTCCAGTCTGTGCAACATACGTTGCATGTCACGTTGCATACTCTAAAATCACCAGGGTAAATGACTGGTTCAGGGGTGGTCTGAGTGCCAGTTGGTGATGGCTGTCCGGTTGGTAGTAAAGCAAAATACAAACGCTGTGGGATAGCGTAACTGGATGGACGGAATGCGGAACCAATCAAACATTCACCCCCAGTCACAGATCTGGGTTTAATCCATCCATTATTTTGCTCACCATGCCACCCCAGTTTGAACCCAGCCATATGCAAATCAGTCTTGACCCTGTTCCACATGGGAACAGTCCAGCCCGAACTGCCAGGCCAGGTTCTCCCTGGACCGGAAACAAGCATTCTGGGACCGGTTTCGGGGTTTCACCCCTCCTCAGCCAGGCTAGCTTGAATCCAGTGGCACAGTGAGCCCGGGACCCACGTCTGGGCATACCCGGCGCACTTAGGGCGGCAAAAGCAAAGCAAAATACAAACGCTGTGGGATAGCGTAACTGGATGGACGGAATGCGGAACCAATCAAACATTCACCCCCAGTCACAGATCTGGGTTTAATCCATCCATTATTTTGCTCACCATGCCACCCCAGTTTGAACCCAGCCATATGCAAATCAGTCTTGACCCTGTTCCACATGGGAACAGTCCAGCCCGAACTGCCAGGCCAGGTTCTCCCTGGACCGGAAACAAGCATCCTGGGACCGGTTTCGGGGTTTCACCCCTCCTCAGCCAGGCTAGCTTGAATCCAGTGGCACAGTGAGCCCGGGACCCACGTCTGGGCATACCCGGCGCACTTAGGGCGGCAAAAGCAAAGCAATGGTTGGTAGTGCCATGCTTGGAGGGGGAGGTGCAGGTGCTGCTGTCTGTGGTCCTGGAGCTGGGGAAGTCAATGGTCCTGCAGTGGTTGCTGTCATCCTTGGTGCCACCTGGGTCGTAGTGATGGTGCTGGTGGTGGTGGCTGTTGTGGACACCGAAGGGCCCCCTTGGGCAAATGCCCTCCACAACCCTGAGGCTCTTTCATGGCAATAATGCCGTGCCATGTGGCGGTACCCAGACTCCACATCCAGAATGTGGCGGTAGCGCATCACCCGCTGCTGAAACTCACGGATCTGGCTGGCATCCATATTGGCTGCTGTTAAAAAAGACAAAGCCAAACATTAGGTGCTTCATTGTGTGATATAGCTACTGATGAGAATCAGACAATACATCTAATGTACCTGAAACAGGCCATATCACCATACAGATCACAGATTCTCCCTGAGGAAGTACATGCCAATGCAGCCTACACATGTCCTATCTAACACCACAGCAATGCTCTAAAAGATGTGTACCAACTTAAATTACCTATGCATCATTGTTCAGCCATTAGTCACATAACAAATGCTGCAAGACCTCTACATGTGACAGGCCAACTAATGACTATCCTCTGGATGACAATCAAGGGCCACAAGATCTGTGATTTGTAAATTGAATTGCCAGGATGGTGAGTGGCTATCCTGGGTTTGGACAAGTGATTTACAAATTTACATGTCTGTGTACTAAACTTGGATCATCACACCTAGGTACACATATTTCATAAACCTAAGCCTGTGACTCGGGGGGGTGGACAAGCATCACATAATTTAAAACATCAAGGACACCCAGGAAGCTTTGAACAGCTGTACATGGGTTCAGGCAGTCCACCATTGGTAAGGATGGTGTCCAACTAGGATAGACACAAACCATGGACAATCCCATCTACATTTATGTTTGCAATTGCAGACAATTGTCAACATCATTTGTTACCACTAATGCCTGTCCTACAACAAGCACATAGATGCAAGCACACATCTGGGCACGAGCTGTATGCACAACTATGACATTTTACTCAAGTGCCACATACATGTAGCACAACATGTGGAGATAGATGCTGCTAGGAAGTCAAACATACAGTCTAACATGTTCATTAGTGAACTGGCAGGCTCAAGTCTGTGGGTAAGAATTTGGCATCCCTATTCTGTGAGATTCCTGGTCTGACTTGCTGACTAAATAATGAATATGGCCCCCTGCTAAATTTTCTGTATTAAAATTTTAACAACGAATGTCACCCTATTCACATGGCCATGCCTACAGGGCTGCACAACAATCCCAAAATATGACTATACGCTACTGATTGTCCAGCTCAAATATAATAAAAAATATGAAACTACAGTCAAATTACATATCAGATCATATGCCAGCACATCATACCTTGCTATGTGTCCAACACACAGGAGTCAATCACACAACAGCTGCAAACACAACACAGAACTGAAATATCAACACTTACTGGATATGTCTGGGTCTGCAAATCAAGCCACTTCTCCGATAGTGTAAGGGGCAGGTACACTTGTAAAGTATGGAAGGGTGAAATGTGCTCAATGTCTGTGCACTGTACAACACTTTAAATAAAATTACTGTGTGTAACATTATATCTGAAAGTCCAGCCTCTCAGCCATGATGATACTCCAACATACATACCACTGCAAACATGTATAGACCCTGTCACTCCAGTGAATGATACACACACATCTGCACACATGCAGTGGCCCTAACTATCATGTGGTGACAAACATGCTCCATCATTTGGTTGCATACTCATTTATGGAGTGTACTCCTCTCATCATTTGTAGTAATGAGAGACATGCAAAGCCACATTCCAGGAGCACTGCAATACCAGTCACTCAAGTATTGTGGCTTGTGCATCAGTTACTGTGTGATGCTCATGTGGGTTGATTGAAGGTCATGATTTATTATGCTTTCTATGGTCCCTTACATGTAGGGCCTGTGTTGTGTGTAGGCTACATATGCTACATTAACCGTGTACCCTGAGCCACATATGCCCCCTATGGCACCATAATGGCAGGGATCCTGTGAGTTAATTGGTGACAATTTGAGGTAAAACATGGATTGTCCATTTTCAATATTTTAATACAACAATGAGATATATGCTGACAGTGTATATTGTGGTCATCCATGACGGAATGCATGGGCACAGGTGTAGTCATTGCACCTGAAATGTGTCACTCATTGCCCTGTGTACCCATAATGGGTGTTGGAAATCACAGTTAGCCACATTCATCATCTTACATTTGCCAAGTTGGTTGGTCAGCGGGTATACAGCAAACTGACACTGTCACATTATTAAAACATGGTTTTGCAAATGTACCACTGTGTCAATCATGATGATGTAGTTTTCATTTTGTATGTACCTTCAGAATGGCAGCAGTCACAGGAATGCTGGCTTCTGATCTTAGCATACACCATGTCGGTGATAGCCTCCATAATGGGAAGTTAGTTCTTGTACATATGCTGCACTAGATCAGCAGGGGTGTACCAAACGAAACCAGCAAAGTATTAGGGAACTTTATATGCATGATGGAATTGGTCAAGGGTACCTTACACGACATCATGCATGTAATTCATTGTGACTATGCATTCCCCAACGTCAGGTATCCCATGATGACCCCATAACCTATGAGAAGTGCATAGCAATAGAGTAACACAGATGGGCAATTCATTAGCTCTGTTCCATCTATTGTGCCCAAGACCAACACACAGGTACAATAAACAGAGGGCCAGGAATAGTTGTGTTCCCTCATTTTGTATCATTTGCTTCAGCTATGGAAAGTAGCACCATACATTTAGAAATTAACCTGTGTGCATTACTTTGGCATCCATTCCTAATTTAATTGCGGAACAACCAAGTCAAACTATCAGACTAAGATATTACCACAGGCTAGAAAGAAATTGGTACAGATGGGCCAGAATACAGTTCAGACATGGATTCGAAATATTTGGGGAACACATTAATTCTTTGAATTAGCTGGTGAAAAACATCTCTTTCCTGGTACACTCACAGACCATGGATAAAACATATGTTAGAGCCGCATTAGTATCATCTATTGACGTGAAGGCAGCAGTAATTTACAAGCTCTAGTTGTGTTTTGTAAATTAGTGCAGCTGTTGCATCAACAAATGTCTGTAATGTGTACCAATTATTGTATAACTCAGGGCCACTGTATGTTTAACTTGCATTCCACATGTCCAAAAGCATTGCCTGCAGCATATCAACAAATCTGCTACTGTCACTACAGAGCATTTAAATGTGCACATTACTCTGAATTGTACTCACCAACAGTGCCACCAATCACAATACCCAGGTGGTCCAGCAGGTCTTGCTCGCTGGCAACCAGGTCAGCCCAGGGGTGCTTTAGTTGTTGGTCGTTGCGTGGTGTGTTGTAGATGCGACGCAGATGGTACAAGACCTTTGACCACCAGAGCCTTCTCGCCTCTGTGTGATACCCCCGTATCACCCTGCCACCTGCTTCAATGATCAAGGGGTGGAAGTGGCACACTAGCCAGATATCGTATTACATCACTTCCTGCCTTAAATGCGGTGCATTTTTATTAAGAAGCGTGAAAATATTATGATGCTTACAGTCTGTGCATCATTTTGTTTTACTCACATGCTTAAAAATTACCCCGCATACATAGTTCCAAATATTTTGCATTGGTAACCAATTTCATGGGGTACAGTATAGGAATTACCGCCCGGGCCAATGGATATGTTATGGCTGTGAGCGTCATTTTTCTACGCATATGCAGCGTTTTTTGATGCATATGTGTCTTATTTGATGCATATGTGTCACAATTTATGTCTTTTACTGGGTTTGGGTAATTTATCACATTTTTATAGTACATGACAGCTGTAACTATACGGAGATAGGCTGTTTGCACCTACATTGTGCATTCCAGTGTTTGGGCACATGTGGCAGATCACACTACTGCGGACCATGATCCTCTAGTTGTTGTACCGGATTAGCACTCCTCACTGACACAATAGATACCCAAACTTATGGAATATAAATTAGTATTACCCAGTTTGAGCAGGTTGTGCATCAATAGAGAATAGCAAGACTACGCAACTTAATACAGTAACTCATTGCCTGTGTGACAATGTCTGTGAATTGGCTATTTCAATTTTAGTTGGCCCTCTGTATGAACATCACAAGACATGGTTTCATAAATGTGCTTGTATGCATGTGTTGTAAATGTGGATAACCATCAGATGCTATTCAGTGTGGAAATGAGTCAGGAAATGTGTTTGTCATACACGTAGCAACAAATGCTGTGAGAACTTCCCTGAATTTTGGAACAAAAGCATCTCCCATGGCAAACTATGCACAGGATAGATGGAGGATAGTTGATTATGGCATGTTACACAGGTAAGCCATCACATGTACTGGAATGTTGGATACCACTTCCTGGTCACTTGTTTGGATACTACCCATGAATCAGGCATTTGAAAATGCTATGTATGTACAGTGTTTGTGACACAGACTCCCAAAACCAATCCAAAAATGCAATGTCACTGCACAGTTTGAGTCATATTAATTAACTATGTATCTCTTGTGGCAGTGGAGGACCAGCAGACCAAGCAGCATGTGTTCACATATTTCCCCTGGTTAATTGCACAAAGGTGTCCAGTTCAAGTGTGTGGCCATGTGCACACTGTGTCATTATTGGGGATTAACAAAGTATCCTTCAAAGCAGAATTGAACGAAAGCCAAAGAGGAATTGAAAACACACATAGGGATAGTCCAGCAATGGCACTGCAGAAGTTTTATGAGACTGACAACAGGGCAACCTTGGTGTGCTCACAAAGTTGATGAATAAGTCATTTTAAACCAGCAAGTTTCATCACAACATTTGTAAACAGGTTGGCCTCTAAAATTCCCACTGCAACTGGAAACATCAGTCCGACTGTGCTGGTTAATCTCACAGCTATTCACAACGCAAGCCCAATCAATAGGTTGGGGCCGATGTGAATCAGTGCGTGGACCATAAGGACACAAACATGTCTTGTCCTTTCATGCACATTAGCAAACATTGTTTGTTGTGCTGGCGGAACCATACCCAATCCATGCAAACAGCCATGGTACACTGTCACTATTTGTCACTCAGGCATACATGAAACCCAGACAAGGGATGGGCCGTGGTTCGGTTATTTGAAGACATGTCCCACCCCATCATACGATAAATAAACTGATTACGGTATACAATCTATTTGAAGATTCTTCGTAGACCTACCGGACACAATACCCCAGGAAGAAAGTGAGGGCATGGAAAGCAACTATGAGACAAAAGTAGCCACAGGGAACCTTTATGGTAACAGAAAGACAGGCGCCAATCAGGCTAACAGGCTGGAGGCTCTGTCAGGAACTAACATGAACAAGGCAAATACACAGTGAGCAGACTGAGACTGGGAAAAGCTGGAACAACACTGTGGAAAATGAAAACTGTATTTGTCCTGTGGGCTGCAACGTTACACGATCACCCAAAGCCTGTGTTACACAAGTGATTTATACAGCAATCCATAACAAGGATATACATATAATGGCAGCTTCTAAGCCGTTCCGACCAGCAGCAAGGGCGGTGAAGGTTCAAATAGCTGGTCTGCATGGAAGTGCTCACAGATGTGTGCAGCTTCAGTCTCTCACAAGTCCTGTAGGTGAGAATCAAGTTCAAAGGGCCAACAGTACCTTTCACATGGGAAGCAATGGACAGATGATTACAGTTCCTACAGACTACCAGGCAGTGCATTATCTGACCTGAAGTCCATGCAGACAGATGAACTATGACTACGGCATGCCATACTAAATAGGGAAGCACACTGGAGTCAGAATGTGAGTCTGGTGTGTGTTGATAAATGATTATCTGGGTACAAATAGTCCATTTCCAGGGCCCCATAGAGAAGGGTGGGGAGGGACTGAAAACATGGCAGTGGCAGGACTTATCACCTGAGATGGCATGCAGAGGGCATGTCCATTTCCAGCTTACATGGTCTTCTTGTCACACATACTCCTTGTAGAAATCGCCAATGTCACACTTACTGCTGTCAAGGGTCTGGTCATACATTCCTGTTACCAATGCAATAGCACATCCACTGCCTCATGTCTGAGGCAGTGTTTTACCTTATGAATGATGGTGTCTTAGTTGTGTGCCATATGCTGCAATGAACCATTTTGCCAACATGTGTGTGTGCATAGCTGTGGCCCTCATATATTGACCTTCAAATGTGAAATGAACAGGATATATGTCATTTACAGTGTGTGTGAAGTTGGGTGTACATTCATACCCATCAAATGTGATGTGGATTTTTCAGCATCCTAATCTGTATATCTGCAATGCTACATGAGGCTAAACTCTGATTATGAATCCTAGGGATAATGTGATGCATAAATAATTACCCGGACTATGATATAGTGATTAGAATAGGTGCTTAATGACACATGGTAAGACAGTGGTGATGGTGACTATAGTTAAAAGATGTCTTGTGCAATATGTTGTCTCCGACGCAATCCTGCTGCAGTGTTTGGATGGTCCACCTCATGTTGATGGACAACATCCTCCTCTTCCTCCTCTTCAGGCAGTTGTGGGTCTGGGTCATAGAGGGGAATGTTCCTCCTTACACACATGTTGTGCAGGACGGCACAGGTCAAAATGATCTTGCAGATCATTTCGGGTGAGTATAGGAGGCTGCCTCCGGTGATATCGAGGCACCTGAATCTTGATTCCAAAGGTCCTCTCTACTATGGTGCTTGTCCTTCGATGTGCATCATTATAGGCACGCTCTGATGCTGTGCTTGGGTTTGCAAATGGGGTCATGATCCATGGCTGGATCCCATACCCCTGATCAGCTGAAAAAGAAAATGAGTGAACATTTTTAAGGGAGCTTGCACCATGATTATTGCTTTGCATGGCAGTTGTTCTCTTATGTTGTCTGTGACTCATCTGTGTTATTGTGTGGCATCCTAGGCTTCTAGGATGTACCATCGGCATTGGGATGTTTCATTATATTAACTGGTGTTTGGCTGATTGACCGGATGTGTCAACGGTATTTTTGTAGACTTGCAGTACATTGTGTACTCCCATGCGTTATGTCATGTGAAAGAGGTATCCATGTGTCTTAACTGGGGGGTGACATGATACTTCCATACACAGAATCAATTCCACTGTGGTCGTAACATGGTTGCATCTTTGCATCTATATGTACTGGACATCCCATCCAATTTAACATGTGAAATAGAATTTGTTAAACATCAGTGAGGCACTTTGATTTGGCTAGGTGACAATGTACAACACATCTCCATAAATTGGCAGCACTGATGTGTTGACAATTGACAATGCACAAATATCCCATGTATGACACGTTCTCTGCAGTCCTATTTATCTGCCCTTGCCAAGTTGACTCATGCTCAAACGTGTACCTACACTGCTGAACCTGGTCCAGTTCAGCTGGCTAACTTTGTTGTGGCGTTGACAGTTTAAGTGTCAGAAGGTCCAAATGCCTGTACATCTGTTGTGCACATGTGTAATTGTCTCAAACCGTATGTGTAGGAATGTGCACTTTGCAATATTTTCACATCGATATGTGTTCTTAGCACAGTCCACTTGCTTATTGGTAGTGGGCAATGTCAGACCAGGAGTGATGTGAGATATTGGTACAGCCTTCATGATTCCATGTCCCATTCATTAGAGTCACCATGCTATGTGTGTCATGGTATTATACCTGCAGCGAAACACATTGCATACCTCTTACACCGTACATATTGTTTGGAAGGGTGTGTGATTGAGTGTTATTTATGTGATATTGTAAGATTAATCTTCCAAGTTGTACTGGCAGTTAAGGCCGAGTCATTGTCACTGTGTGGTTTTAAATTGTTCCCTTGTGTCTGGGGCCTGGCATCTGTTGTTATTTGCATCTGTCATTTGTCCCTAGGTGTGTATCCAATTGGGTCAGGATATTAAACATGCCTAGCAGTGTCACAACCTCAGTGTCTTCCTGGCCACGTGTCAATGTAGTGGTGTATGTTTTGTGTGTCCTACAGGGTTGCTGTGCTGTGTGTATATAAGTAGGTTTCTGTACTTACCAACAAGAAGGCCATTGCCATATCGTCCATCCTGGAAGTGTTGATTGATGGTGCAGTGGCGGAAGATGAATGAATCATGTACACTCCCAGGATACTTTGCCACGATGTTGGTGATCAAACCCCGGTGACACACAATGGCCTGCACATTGATGGAGTGTGTGTGCTTCCTGTTGTGGTTTAGATTCTTGGTTGCAGCAGGTGGCACAATCCGTACATGTGTGCAGTCAATGGCACCAAGCATGTGTGGGAAGCCGTTGACTTGGTAGAAGCCCTGTTTGGTCTCCTGCTGTTTCTGCTGTGTGTTGGGGAAGCTGATGTGGCGGGTGTGAGGTAGATGATGGCATCCAATACCTTGGGTAGGAAGGCAGAGAATGAGGGCTGTGACATCCTGGCAACTAGGGCACCAGTGGCTTGAAACAAGCCATTTGCCAACATGTGGAGGACAGCTAGCAGCTTGGTCTCTGGTGGAATGGTGTGGGGTGTCTGCAAGCTGGGTGCCAACTGTGGCTCAATGTTGCGCAGCAGCTGCTGAATGTCTTGTTGCCTGAGTCCCAGAAGGGTTGTCCTGGCCCTGAAAATCCTCTCCTGCCTTTTGTGCTGCCTTTGGGGTCCCTGCTGGTGTGGTGGAAGCTGCTGCTTTAGGTCCTGTGCTCTGCGTCTTCGTGCATGCTGGATGAATAGCACCTCCATGTCTTCCTTTTTTATCTCTGGTGTTGCTTCTGTGTGTTCTCCTTACGTACTGGTGTGTTTGCCCCATTTTAACGCTTGCCCTGACCCAGGTGTTATTTTTTGATGCAAATCGGGCTGTGCGTCATTTTCCGCCTCGTCCTCCCAGCCGTGTGGGATTTTTGTGCGGTAGGATGAATATGGTGCACAGGTGTTTAAGTCATTTTTGGGACAAGAATGCCTACTTTGCATGTCATTAAAGCAAGACGGGTTCACGCATCCAAAACGTGTGGTGTAGGGTTTGCGCCGAATTTGCGCGAAAATGTTTGACGCGAATGTGGTGCAGGCAGAGTATAAATATGTCAATAAATGTGTTAATTAGGTGTAGTCCAATTTTACCATCTTTGAAGGAGAGAGCACATGCACTTTTGCACTGGTTACCAGGGGTAAAGTGCATAGCGCCCTAAGTCCAACAAAAACAACATCAGCAAACAGGAGGCGTGAAGACGAAAAGTTTGGGGGAATAACACGGAAAGAATGTCAGTTCTAATGCATAGAAAATCACCCAAAAAAAAAAACGAAGTTTACAGTGACGTTATAGTTCGGTGAAACATAAAGTTTTAAGCTTTAGAAAACACTGAAATTATAACTGTAACTCGCCATGTAGTTCTAATTACATCCCATATTAATTCACTCATGATAATTTTGATGAAATCATTGATAGCATTGGCGCACTATCTAAAATTAAACCATTGATGGCAATACTGTGCATGTCAGTTACAGGTTATTTTAGGGCACAATATATAGGGCCAGATGTGTGAAAGCATTTTGCATTTGCAAACGGTGCGAATGGTGCGGGAATCGCAATTTGCGATTCGGTAATAGCATTTGCGATTTTTAAGAAATCGCTATTACCGATTCGCAAATGTGATACATGGCACTTTGCGAGTCGGAAATAGCGATTTCTTAAAAATCGCTATTTCCGAATCGCAAAGGGCCGTGATGATACATCTGGCCCATAGTTACTTAACCATAACTGGTGATCTTCTACAACTTTGTTCGTATTGACATTTTCATCTATACCACCCCTATAATCTTAGTTTTTTTCAGTGAGTTTTGAAAGGGGGAGGGCGTGGGGACGTTAGGAAAGGGTGTGTGTGTGTTTTGTGTGTGTGTGTGTTTCATTAATTCAGTCTTGCAGTCTGACAAAATGCTTTTTGAATATGCAAAAATGTTCTTGTTGACTCTGCTCATTTGTTTGGGAGGAATTTAACTGCGGTCAGTGTGAAGGTTTTTCTCTTCCACATGATTCAGTAAAAAAGCCCTGCAAGCGGTGCATCAGTTTATTTTTTCTTTGATGAATAAACTCGATTGCAGGAGGTGAACATGGAGTCTAAGTGGGTTCCCTACAGGTAATTTACCTTTCCTCTTAAAATGTACTACATTAGTTAAATTTGTAGTGTGGGGCATCAAAGGTGAATTGCTCTAAACCAAGTGGTTGTCTTTACCCATTACTACACTGCAATCACTCTTGTTATCATTAGCGCTGGCAGGAACAGATCATTTACATTGATCGTGAGAATCTGCCTCCTCTTCCTGACTCATCTCCCTACTAACACTGGGGAGCTGTGTCTTCAGTCAATCAGGGCTGGTTTGCTGTCAGTTAGCCGGGCATCAGCAGGCCAGGCTGGGGCAGTCCTGCAGTGGCTTTAATCACACTAAGGAGATTTTTCACTGAAAATAAATTTTACCTGTTGAATTCTTAGCCGTTTGTTGACTTTTGTTTTTTCCATGTGTTCCATTATTTCAGCAATCTATTTAGTACGGCAGCAAATGCTGTATTGCTATGAAACCTAAATTCATTCACATGTATATCCCTCAGCTAGTCTTTTTCTGTATGTGTGACTTCGATAATCATAGAGGTGTGTAGTTGGTTCATAACAAGTAGTCAATCAGAACACAATCAGCTTAATGAGGGCAGTACTGATGTAAGTTTTAGGAGAATGGAAATCATTTTTATGAATTGAATAGACTCTACACTGAGACAAAGTTGCATTTATTCAGTGGCAAAAATGACACACAGGTTATTTCATGTAATTTCTGTATTGACTTGGAAGGTGAATTTTATCACACCTTTTAAAATCCGATACCAAGGGTATTGTAATTTAAGAGGTGAAATAATTATTACAGCTTTCAAGTTGTGCCCTTTAAAATGAAGAATAGCATGCCAAGTCAGTATTTCAAACACAATTTTCACACATTTTTCCTTTTTAAAGGGCCTTTCCCTCAGATAAAGGTCAACGGTTTGACCTACCGGAATTTATCAGAAAAACTGCAAAGGTATGCTAATTATCACATAACTCTTAAAACCAATGGCTGTGCCAACACAGAATTTAGCTCTGCGTTTGTTATCGAGGCATTTGTACATTTGTATTCTTGGTGGTCATTCAGTATGTGATTAATTTCAAATGACAGTGACTTGGGCTGCGGGGACTGAGAGGGTGAGGGGAATGGAAGAAGTGAGAGAGATTGGCTGACTATGGGCCTTAGAGTTTGGCGAAATGGATATTATTTCACAAAAGAGGTGAACATTTCTGGGCAAATTTACCATCTTTCCCAGCAACGCAGCGCAGGAGCCAAAAAATCTGCACTGCATTGCGCAAGAAGTAGGCAGCAGAGGAGCACCATATCTGCAGAGCTATGGCTCTCTCCTCCCCTTTCCTTAGCACCGGCACTGATTTAATCTGCTGTGCACACACACACACCATTGCACCTTAGTGTAGAGTACCATTCCAGTAGAAAATACTAGGCCTAGACAACTTCTAAAACTTTCCCTACTTTGTATGTGTGCTGCACAGTGCAGCACACATGCAAAGTAGGAAAAGAAAGGAGAAATGACAAAATTTCTCCTTTTAACGCCCGGTTTTAAAAGGCGTGAATTTGTGATGCAAAACTCTGTCTCACATTTTTGGCAGATAGGTTTTGCATCAAATAGGGTGGGTGGTTGCATGGAAATGCCCATGTAATGCCCCCTTGACGAAAAGTAATGGAAAGCAGCGCCTCCATGTTTCTCATGATCGACTGCCTTCACTTTATAAACAGTGTAGCTATGTCTAATCCTTACTGAGATGTTGGTACACAAAAATGCATGTGCAGAAGAGATAAAACATAGGGAGTTCAATATGATGGTGCCCTTAGAATGAACTCCCAGTTAAAAAGAGTATTAAGTAGAGTAGCGCATTATGTAGGTTTCTTTGCATGGCAGCTTCTTGATACTAATACTCTACATTCAATTTTAGGTTGTATCAATATATGTGGCTTAAATGGAGGCCATAACAATGCTCACTGAATGTTGTGCAGTTTCAGAAGACACAACTCAGTTTTTCTTTTGCCTTTTCTGTTCATTGTCTTGATTCTCACAAATATTAAGAAGTAATTTAATGTGCTATTGTTCAGTGTAAATTGGGTGCATCACAAAGTATTTACACAAAAAGCAAACTACTTAATCAGTCAATCAATCAGGATTTATAATCCGCCACTAATCACCGAATAGGGTATCCAGGCTCTTCCGGGCTGCCAACCTCTTTGTGTGGGAAAGATAGAAAGAATATTTTATGTGCAACTTATGGTCTCTGGAATAATCTTCCATTGAATGGCAGATATCATCATCATCATCAAACAGACTTTATTCGGCTTTCAGCAGGCCATAAAAGTATCAAGTAATAGTACATTGATAAATATGTAAAAAATAGAAAAAATTATAAATAAATAGGGAAGATAATAAAACACATCGTTAAATCATCAAGGACAGATATATAAAACTTGATAAATTTACATCAGTGCAAAATCGAGATCAATTACAGTATTTTCTGGAAAGTGAGGAGTTTATCGGAAATTCAAATTTTTCAAATAAAATTAGTTCAGTACGCCCATAGACTTCCTTACAGAGAGTACTGTACATAAAAAGTTTGCTAAAATTCCACACATTTCAATAGAGGATAAAATCTGTAAGCTAAAATACACGTCGCGGCACTGACGCAAATTAGTCGATCTTAAAAAAGGCAATAAAATACGTTTTCTTGGGATATCATCAAATTTACAAAAGAGGACCACATGCATTGTAGATTGGGGAGCTTTTGCATCACATGGACATACTCTTAAGACTGTACTCCAGTCGCACATAATCGGAAAGGTTACTAGTCGATGGAAGATATTTAAGCGGAATCTTGTAAGGACAAATCGATGTCGGGGATTTGCCACGCTTACTAAGTAGGGCTGGACTGCATCCGTCGACAGAATTAGTTGGTTAGACATTACAGTAGATTTTTTTGATTCCACTTCCCATCTCTGTTCATCCAAGTACTTCAAAGTCAGAGCCCTCAAATCTCTCCTGGTTATTTTTCCCAGTGATTGTGGGTTTTGGTAATATGCTTCGCAGCCCATATTTTAAAAAAAGGTCATAATATATCTTAGCCAGGGGACTCTAAGCGAGTGTGTTAGATTCATGCAGTCGGATAGTATGGCCTGGTTTAATCCGGTATGCTCAGAGGTCCACACTTTATGCCATAATAATAGAGGCTGTATCTTAATTAGATCAGTTACAAAGTGGACCCCTAGTTCCGAATGGCTAATATATGATGACGTGCTATTTGGTGCCATTAGCAGGTATCTCAGGAAGTCATTTTCCACCAACTGAATCACATGCCAGTTCGTGTACCCCCAGATACATGCTCCATAAGTAGCCGCCGGGATACATTTGGCCTTGTAGATTTTTACCATATTTGACGGGGAGATCCCCCCTAGTTTTTTGGAAACAATCTTCAAGGCCGCCGTTGTTTTAATAATCTGGTCTTTTTTTGTTTTCACGCAGTGTGCCCAAGTGGCCTGTTTGTCGAACATTATGCCCAAATATGAGAAGGTGGGAGCTATCTTCACCTTGTCCTCGTGAATAGTGATTTTATAGGACTTGCTCAGTTTCCTGCCACAGTTCATTATGAACATTTTCGAACGGTTGACTGTGAGGCCCAGGGCTGTCATGTAATTTATACAAGTGGTTAGGAGTTTCTGGAGGGCTAGCGGTGTCCTGGCCATGAGTACTGCATCATCTGCGTAAAGGAGTGCAGGGACGGGGCGATTGCCTATTTGTGGAAGGTCTTTACACTTGCTTGTCAATTCACTTTCTAGAATGTTTATGTATAGTGAAAATAGAAGTGGTGCGAGAACACAGCCTTGGCGCACCCCTCTGTATATGCCAAAAGACTTAGTGCATTCCCCTCTCATCCCGTACCTTACACTTGCTCTGCACCCAGTATACAGATCTCTTATGAAATGGACTATCGTTAGTTCGACCCCCATGCTTATTAGGATATCCCATAACTTTTCATGCAAAACACAGTCAAATGCTGAGGACAAATCTATAAAGGCCAGGTGCAAATTGCCCTCTCTGGTCTTCGTATACTTCCCCACTAGGATAGTTAAGTTCAGAGCCTGTTCCACTGTACCTAGTCCTGTGCGGAAGCCATACTGCACTGGGGATAGAATGTTATTTTCTTCCGACCATATTTGGAGTCTATTTAGGATTATTCTCCCCGCTAATTTGGCTGATGTATTGAGGAGAGAAATTGGCCTATAACAGGCTGGGTTAAGGCGATCCCCCTTTTTGTATATGGGTATGATGATAGAGTGGCGCCATGTTGATGGTGGGCCTTGTGTGCTAATGGCCCTCAGTACCTGCGTCAATAGAGGGCCCCATAAGTCGGTGTTGGTTTTATATAGGTCAATTGGAACACCATCGGGCCCTGGCGCTTTCCCGGCTTTGCTAGTGTTTATAGCTTCTACTACCTCCTCTAAGGTAAACTGAGGTGATACTGCTAGGTGTCGATCTTCCTCTGAGTCTGGGACTTTTGGAAGGTCCAGAGGAACTCTGTCATTGGGTTGGCAGTATATCTTGGAAAAGTACGTGATCCAGTCCTCTTCCGAGATTGCAATTTCCATTCTAGGGGTATTATTGTCCCCTAGAACGGGAGTATTTATTATTTTCCAGAAGAGGGCATTGTCTTTCGTCAGACTAGCTCTGTGTAGATTGTCCCATAGCTTCCCTCTCAAAGCGAGTTTCCTCTTTTTTGTGGCTGTCTTGTATGCCAGTCTGCAGGTGCGTATTTCTGTCTGACATCTTATGGGGGCACTTAGGGCTTTTTTTAGTCTTGTGTGCGCTTTCGTACAGTCGTGGTCAAACCAGCCGGTTTCCCTTTTCTTGTCCCCTGCCCCTCCTGTCCTAGACGTGAGGGCTTTTTTTACGGCGTAGGTTATCTGTTGGAAAGCACTTAGACATTGTCCTGGGGCCGTGTCATCACTAAGGCAATCAAGGAACACTTGGGTATGTTCACGTAATATATATGAGTCCATCTCAGTATATAACCATTACACGGGGCTAGTGCAATATCATTTACCATCGTTGCCTCTCTGGCATTGGCCTGTGTGGCAGGAATTAATGAGAGTTCCAGGCTTTGAGGGAAATGGTCACTTATTGCGATGTCGTGGATTATGTAATTAGTAAAATAGTGAACAAAATGTGTTGACATTAAAATATAGTCAATAACTGTATTTGCGCCCCTTCCATTAAAAGTTGGTTTAAGCTGTAGTTCTTTGGGAAGTAGTTAATTTACAAGAGACAAATTATGTTTTTGGGCCACTGAATTCATTGCCTCTCCTTGAATGGTATGTGAAAAGTGCGGTCCTACGCCGATGTCTTCAGTATCCCAACCACACACCTTTCCTGTGGGTTCCTTGCAAAGATGTACATTAAAATCGCCCCCCCATATAATAAGAGTCTCACGTCTGTTACTCGCACATATTTCCTCCAGGTCCTCACCCATCTCTGTTAACATTTTGGGGACTTCTCTATGCGTTGCATTATTATAGAAGTTGATGAGTACTAGGTGCGTGTTCTGATCCAAATTACATTCAATCATTTGATAATAGGTTTTTGTGATTTGCATTTTTGGGTTACGTAGCCATGCCTTGTTTGAGATATATGTGCATAGGCCTCCCTTTGGCCTGCTGTGATTGGCCTGTACAGCTGGTGTATGGAATGTCTTGTACCCATTTATGTGGACTGGATTTAATGTCCAAGTCTCCTGAAGACAGATACAAGGAAAATCCCCAGTGAAATTCACCCAAAGATCGTTATTGATCTTATTAGTTAGGCCTGCCACATTCCAGTAAAGTATAGTTGTTCCCATATATTGATAGGATTGGGGGTGCGCCTCCTCTATAGATGGTAAGTGTGGTGCATCATCTTGAGTAAAGATTATTGTGGGGAGTTGGTTTCCCTGATTCAAATGGAGATCTATGATGTTCCTATCAAGTACCTTCTCGCGGAATACGTCTCCCCTATTCTCGGTAGGCCTTACTTTATTTACATCCAGTGCAGGATCATATGGAAAATCTATCCTGTTCCTATTTAGTCAATCCAAATCTTCTAGCGTTGTAAGAGGTTGAAATCTATTCCTAAGAGGATTGTGGTCCAGGGTATTTGGTATTTGTTCATTTACGGGTTGTAGATTCCTAACATTGCGCCCCGGAGATCTTGGATAAAAGAAACCTAAGGGTAGCAGTGAAATTCCTTGACAAGTGGCTTGTCTAGCACCTAATTTGTAGATGATACTATGCACCAAGTCTGGGGTCTTGAATGAAAGAACCACACAGTCTCCTTCCACTACTTTATCCCTGTTTCCTATCCACTTGACTCTTTTTACCATTTTTATATCGTTAAATAGGACCCCCACCCCCCCAGGACCCAGTCGTGTTCCTATCCAATTCAGGGCCTTGTTCCTCAATGCCGGCCACGTTTCCCGGTGTTGGTCACCTATAGGGGGAACATTTGTCAGGACCACTACGTATGGAGTTGCCTCCGGAGGAAGATGTAAATGGTCACTAGGTATGTATGTAGAGTTCGGGGGTCTTGTTTCAATAAAATGGGACCTTCCTTTGTCTGTTTGGGGCATATTTGTCCTAGTTAGTGAAGGAGTATTGGGCAATGTGGAAACTTGTTTATGATTAGTAATTGGTACTGGTGGGAATGATTGTATACTGCTTAGAGGCTTGTGAGTAGAGTGTGTATGGCTAGTACTTGCTGACATGAATGGTACCTGTGGTTTAGTCAAGAGCTTTGAGAATGAGTGTGGGTCATTAACCTTATCTAGGGGTATGGATTGAGAATTTCGCTCGAAATTCGAATTTGGCGATATTAGGCTTGGGTTTTGTTTTGGGTCGTGTAAGGCCTCTGGATGTAAGGACTTTACAAATCCCATGCCTGCCTCGACCCTGCACTCCACTACTTTTAGGTGTTCCAACAGGGAATCCAGTTTGGCCCCGAATGATGATTTCATGCTATTTATTAGGTCACAGAGGTTGGCTAGGAGAGATCTAGTCGTATCTACTGGTTTAATTGGAAGTTTCTTCCGAGATGACTTCCTTAGGGGCTTTCTATCGAGTGTGGGTACCAAATCATTCTTAAGAGATTTTTTAGGGGTGTTGTCTGCCTTCTCTGGCGCCGGCTTCCTTTGGCGTTTAGCTACAGGTGAAAGGTCATCTAATGAGAGAATTGAGTCTGAGATATTTTGAATGCATCCATTTTTATCTGTTGCATCTCTGTTCAGTACTTCATTATTACACCTTGTAGAATCATCAGTTATCACCACGTCCGTTGGAGATCGGGTGTTGTGTTCTTTGGATGTCAGAATTTTTCCCTCTACATTGGCAATTTGTTCATCAATCATACCCATGGCCCCTGAAATGTATTTTAAAATAGAGGTGCTGTCTTTTAAGCTTGGGGGGTGACTCAATTTTGAGTGCTTCCTTTTCCCCATATTTTATGTGATGTCACTCTAAATCCGGTATGAGGAAAATGGGGTATTTATATATAAGGTAAGTTACACTTAATTAATTGTGTGCACCAGAATAGCACCAGCTTATCTAAGATAATTAAACGAATTGGCAGAGAGTAAAATGTATAGAGAACACTTTGCCGACAGGTAGCAATCTGTTTGAATGTAAGTTAGAATTTAAAAAAGGAAGAAGGTAAAAGAAAGAAAAGATAAAAAGATAAAAGGATAAATTGTCACTTGTTTGTCCCTTGTATGGTAGCTCCTGGGATATTCCTACACTTGGTGTCCCACCGGGGCTGAAGGCAAATCCCAAGGTTTCCCAAAGAAGCCACTGGCCAGGTCAAGATGGACGATAGTTCCTTTGTCTTCTCAATTCCGGTAAGTATTTCTCTTTCCTTTATAGGCTAGGGCCCTCGGAAAGCAGATGAAAGAGGGGGGGCCCAGCCCAGCCTCTTCCTGGCAATGACGGGCAAGGACGGGCCCGCGCTGAAAATTTAAAGGGCTCCTGCCCTCGTCAGAGTCCCCAGCTGCAAGCGCTTCCCGCGACGGCGGGAGCGCGATGAAAATTTAAAGGGCTCCTGCCCTCGTCAGAGTCCCCGGCTGCAAACGCTTCCCGCGACGGCGGGAGCGCGATGAAAATTTAAAGGGCTCCTGCCCTCGTCAGAGTCCCCGGCTGCAAGCGCTTCCCCAGATATTTTTCCTCCCTGTGATTCTTCCGAAAGGCCCAAAAATACTTTAAGCTCTAATCTCTCTCTGCCACTCTGACTCAGTCATTTTCTGGCACAGTAAGCATTCATTTAATGGCACCGATGACAGAACAATGGTCTGCATTGATAAAATTGAGTCATTATCTAGTAAATGTTGTATTATATACAGATTTCAGTAGGGGACTACAAGTCCCTTATTTACACATGCACATTCCCTCTTTTGTGGGCTTGAGCATGTACCTTCTTTGAACTTAATTGGTGCTCAGAAGACATAAAAAGGGAGGGAGTAGTCAGACACTGCAGCCACTGTGGGGGGACCTTCAACCCAACCTCATCTAAGGGGCCAGGGTGCAGGGTTCTCATGCACAGGAAGTCATATCACAATCCCTTTCCCATTATTATTATCTCTGCAGTGCAACCTCGATTCTCCCTTTGTAATGAGGCAAGAAAGTCCTGGTAGAGGCATTACAGTCTCTGACAGCACCCTGAGTAACTGGACCATGCAGTGCCCCTCTGTCCCGCTGCACCGCCTTGTGGGATTGTTCTACGATGCGTATTGCAGGCCGCCTCTTAGTGCTGCACTGTGGCACGTCCTTCACCAGCCTTTTCAAATGTCAACCTGCACCTAATTTGAACAGTGCTATCCCCCCTGCTAACACTGTATGGATCTTACCTTTTCCCCATTCTTTAATACCAAATTTCCCAATGAAGTCAAACATGATCAAAGGTTGGCATTGCCTTCTTAGTGTATTTTTTTTTAGAATTCCTGTCCCCGAACCTGCAAATTATGCACTGTATGGGAGTAACAACTGTCAAGTCCGCAAATACCATTGACAAATAGGGTGAAACGTGCACGTAGCTCTGTTTAATTAATGTTAGAAATGTTGCTAGGGATATTCGAACAAGACAGTCAGAGCAATGAAATAGAAATAAAACGTCTAGCAAACTGTGTAAAAAGTCTATGAATTGATTAGGCGCTGTGACAAATTATAGATACATGAAGTCAAAGTATGGGACATTTGAAAGTGAACCCCTCAGCAAAACCCATGTTTAAGCAATATTAAGATTTCAGCTGAAAATATACTGCACGTCCCTGTGATTATGCACAATCTTGAAGATTCGTGTTTGAAGCTCTCGTATATTTCATTGTGGCTTACATTTAGTGTATTGATTTGTGCCTTCTTAAAAGCCTGCCTCATGTGTTATATTAATGTTTTTCCAGCATTCTGTTATTTGCCATTGCGTAGTCTAGACATCCAGGTTCCAGAAGTATTCACTTGTGGGCCATAATGTTGTCATTTTCTCATCCCAGCTAATTCAATAAATGGGTGTGAGGTATGTGAGCTCTAAGTGACAAAATATATTTTTATAGGGATAGGGTGTTACATATTTAATGTAATTAAGCTTGCCTGAAAGGGAGCCAAATACATCAGATTCATTCCCACTATTCCACGTCTGTGCTTCCTTTTCAGGTTATTTTATTAGCATAGGGTGTCTTTAATTATGCAGCACTATAAACTGCATTATTGATATTCTATAAACATTAACTACTTGTGCTTCTAATGAAGCATGGAAAACATGTTTTCCTGTTGTTAGTCAAGGTTTGCATTAGAGAAACCATTCAGATAACTTTTGTTACAGTAAATTAAATGTGTGGTTGCATTTATGTGCAGTCTGGAAGGTTTAAGAATGATATTACTCATTAATTACTCCTTTTATTACTATGGCATATGTACACTAATGACAACATCTTTTTTAGTTGTTTTTTAATTGATGGTATCATCTAGAGGAAGAATGGGGAATAATAACTATACCCTATGTTATTGTTGTGCTGCCAAAAGATTCCTATAAGACAACAACAAACGTGGGAGAACAGAATAATTTATTAATTCTTATGTTCCAGATTTAGGAAGTAGCAAATGAGCAGTGAAAACCAACATTAAAGGAGCACTGCTGAGAACACGGATACAAAAGGAGCACTTCAGAAGGGTACATGCACGTTGAAATGACATCATACATCCTTGGACCCTTATATTACATAATGCTAGGGCCTCATCAAGCCGTAGAAGAGAGTATCCACATCTGGACGTGTCACTAGTATTGTCAAAAGACATAAAGCACACAAACCTTTCATTTGATGGAATAGCAGTGTGTAGATAAAAAAATATATAAAACATAACTGAAAATTAATTTTAAATTAGGTGTTAAACTTATGACTTGAAAGTTGCACGAGGCAGCAGAGAATACAGAGTCACGGTCATTGAAGACCCCCCTCCCCACAAAGGGGGCGACAGCTTCCTTGTCACAAAATACAAATATGTAGTTCTATGTTATGCAATTACATGGCCAGTTCCTTCTTGCTTCAAACAGTAAAGAAAAGCACCCAAACCGTCTCTAGTTTGAGTGGAAGACACCCAGGAGATGACCGATCCATATTGATCCATATCTACAGAAAAACTGTGTATCCATTCCTGGTCCTTATGAAACGTTCGATGGAAGTCAAACATACTCACACATTTCCAAATTAATGTGCTTTCAAAATTAAATCTGTGGGCTCGGAACATGGTACCCTAATAGTATTAATTAGAGTTGTACTTCATATATACTCCCAGTCAAAGTGTCACTCCTGTTGACCTCCAAATGCTTCCCGGAAGAGGCTAATTGGAGATAGAATAATAAAGATAAAATCATTCATGGATCCAATTGTGATTAAGGTAAGATCGTTGCTTAGGATTCTCCAAATACTTCCTACTGTATTCCTATTTTTTCAAGTTGCACTATGAAATCTGTGGCAACATAGAGAAGGTTCTGGAGTTTCAGGGTCTAATTCACAAAGGTAAGCTTACATTTTTGTGTAAGTTTACTGTTGTTTGGGTAGTCACAAACTACACATTTAACTTTACTAATAGTAATTATATGCATGCAGAGAATACACACTCATAGTGGAGACTCTGTACATATAGAGGTATACCGGCCCCATCAATTTATAAATAATGTCTGCTGCTTCACATCTGGTGTAAGAGTCTTTGGACCTGAATATGATTTTAGCGGGCCAACCATCAGCCCGGCATACCTGTGGAGAGGAGACTGCCGTGGAACTGGCGGTCTCCCCGCCCCCAACCCAATAGCATTGTTTCCACCAGCTGACCAGCAGTAACCTCCATATTAGGAGGTTTCTGCCGGTCAGCCCTTTGGAAACAGTGCAGAGCCATTGGTCTCAGCTCCTCACGGAGCAAAGGCCGATTCCGTCCCACAGTGGGTGCCACCAGCACCCTCAGAATGCACACTGTCTGCTGTAGCAGACAGTGTGCATTCTGAGGGTGCTGGGCGGGGGGGCCCTGCACTGCCCACATGTGGGGGCCCACTGTGGCCTCCAGCACTGCCTTTCCTCCAGGCTTTTCATGGCAGGGCCAAGCCATGAAAAGGCTGGTGAAAAAGGAAGTTGTGATCATCAAGGCGGTGCTGACCGCAGCGCCACTGTGGCTGACCATGACTTCAACCACCACCAACCCGTCAGGATCCCTGATCCTGGAGGTGGTGGCAGTCCCCTGTCAGTAGCAGTGCCAAGGTTGTAATCTGGCAGGCAGCCCACCAGGAGTGCACCACCACCACGAGTTTGGCTGTCACAAGACAGCCAAACTGGTGATAAGGCCCTTTGTTTTCATTACATTTTGAACACCCATATCAACCACTGTGCAGGCTGAGTGAGTGGCACTAATGTCTACCTCAGCCTGTGGTTGTGGACCATTTAATGATTTGGCTATGGCCTGCACAGTTCTTACGAGGTAATTGAGAATTCAAAAATAAATTTTGCCCTTTTTTGACCATAAAATTAGCACCTGTTTTACTGCAGGTTTATAGTGCTTTACTGCATTCATACTCCAGGTGACAGCTGCACCAAAATAACAACTTCTCATTGGCTCAACCCAGAGGAAAGATTAACACCTCTTTCTATATGTTAAAAACATTGAAAGTGAAAATATAATACTCATTTGCCCTGACTTTACACCTTCATGTAGTTTTCTTGTGGCAGTATTTTTCTGAGTCATTCCCTAAAGAGATTCAGGATTTGACCCACCCTGCTGGGTCATGTTAATTGCTTTTCTGGCCAGAAAGAGGCTCAAACCAATCTTCACCCAATAGTTCTGTCTGCCATCATCTGAGAAATAAAGACCGTGGGTACAAACCCTCATGGGCTAATTAACCTACATTTGCTGACAAACCTCGGTTAGCCCTTTCATAGAGAAACAAGACGAGGCAGCTAGACCTCCAACACAATCCACAGAAGGAGCTTTCCCTTGAGGTTTTGGAAGCAGGGACTAAATAATCACTCTGGAAATGATCTCAAATGGTCACGTTGGTCTAAATGCATAACTAACATTGGCACAATTTTAACAGTAAATCTTTAAACACAGTGGGTCACTGATACCTTTGTACTGTCACTACAACTGACAAGATGACACAGATGTGAAGAACCTATACAAGCTAACACTACATGACCAAGGTGTAAGATCAGATGCCTGTTTTTTTGACATGATATATGATGGACCCACATCTCACCTAAAAATACAAATGCTTGAGTTGAGATTGCCCATTAATTGCGAGGTTCCTACAGATATAAACACATGATAATTGAGACCCAGTTACAGTGTGGTCATATCAAAATTTAGGGTTTATCACACCCTCAACAAAAACCCTAACATTTTAGTTCAAGTGCACAACCCACTACTTGTAAAAGTATGAAGGGAAACTTGATGGGAAAAAATACATATTCAACCTGTATTTAATTACTAATACCATACCAAATGGGTATTTAGAATTTCACATGGATTATAATTATTAACATTTTTAATTATCACAATTGACAGTCAGTTTTGAATAATTAAATCAATATCACGTCCTGATAACAAGGGACCACATGTCTCAGCATTTCCAGTGACCATGAGCTGATTTTGGCACGTGACCACATGACTACACACACCACAACACTTGAGACGTGGACTTGTGAGCACGCATCTCAAATATTAACTAAAAAGAATGATTAAGCGGTCATCAATGCTGTGGAAAATGGGACCTTCTAGCTAAGGTAGCAGCAATGAACCCTTTATTAGCAGATAGGAATATTGGTACAGAATATATCCTCTAATTCCTATACGTTTACAACCAACATGTGCACTACGTGTGGCATAAATGTCAAGGCTACGTGTGTGTTTGTTTGCTGTATGATACAGGTATGATTTTACATCACAATGACTCATTTCAAGCAAGTCAGACATTATTGACCTTTGCCAAGCCAAGGATAAGAAATGATTGAAAAACACATGCTTGACAATCTTGATTGAAACTTCCTGAAATAGTCAATTTAAAGCATCTTTTTGCTTTGTTTTATGTTGTCTTTGTGGCTAAACACATACAAACATCCAAGTACAATGACCAGCCTGAATATGAGACATTTCTTCTTTGTTGGTAGGCCCTCCATGTTTTTGTTGTTGTTGTGTGTCTAAGATTAACCATATTTAAACCAAATAACTGCCCAGCAACTAATGAGAACTGGGGCCTGATTTAGAGTTGGGCTGAGGGGATTACTCCATCACACATGTGAAGTATGTCCTGTCTGCCATATTACAATCCCATCATGGCCTATGGAATGCATAATGCGGCAGATGGGATATCTGTCACATTTGTGACGGAGTAACTCCTCTGCCAAACTCTAAATCAGGCCCATAATATTTATGCATTAGTCAAAATATTGAAACAGAAATAATGATGTACCCTCTTAATAGTGTGGCTACAAGGAAGTGCCCTCCTCTTCAGGAAGAGTAACAGAACAGAAAGAAGGTGGAGTGAATCAGAGTGAGATAAGCTATCACATGTTACCACATTTGCTGTGTCTGTTGCTTTTGCTGTGTACACACCCCACTCCCAAGATTTCCACCATGTGTGCTTGAGGAGAACACCAAGTGGAAGCTAACTATACCCTATGTTATTGTTGTGCTGCCA
This sequence comes from Pleurodeles waltl, assembly GCF_031143425.1. Taxonomy (NCBI): domain Eukaryota; kingdom Metazoa; phylum Chordata; class Amphibia; order Caudata; family Salamandridae; genus Pleurodeles; species Pleurodeles waltl. Next base: position 631,931,872 of record NC_090443.1, read on the forward strand.
AAAGATTCCTATAAGACAACAACAAACGTGGGAGAACAGAATAATTTATTAATTCTTATGTTCCAGATTTAGGAAGTAGCAAATGAGCAGTGAAAACCAACATTAAAGGAGCACTGCTGAGAACACGGATACAAAAGGAGCACTTCAGAAGGGTACATGCACGTTGAAATGACATCATACATCCTTGGACCCTTATATTACATAATGCTAGGGCCTCATCAAGCCGGAGAAGAGAGTATCCACACCTGGACGTGTCACTAGTATTGTCAAAAGACATAAAGCACACAAACCTTTCATTTGATGGAATAGCAGTGTGTAGATAAAAAAATATATAAAACATAACTGAAAATTAATTTTAAATTAGGTGTTAAACTTATGACTTGAAAGTTGCACGAGGCAGCAGAGAATACAGAGTCACGGTCATTGAAGACCCCCCTCCCCACAAAGGGGGCGACAGCTTCCTTGTCACAAAATACAAATATGTAGTTCTATGTTATGCAATTACATGGCCAGTTCCTTCTTGCTTCAAACAGTAAAGAAAAGCACCCAAACCGTCTCTAGTTTGAGTGGAAGACACCCAGGAGATGACCGATCCATATTGATCCATATCTACAGAAAAACTGTGTATCCATTCCTGGTCCTTATGAAACGTTCGATGGAAGTCAAACATACTCACACATTTCCAAATTAATGTGCTTTCAAAATTAAACCTGTGGGCTCGGAACATGGTACCCTAATAGTATTAATTAGAGTTGTACTTCATATATACTCCCAGTCAAAGTGTCACTCCTGTTGACCTCCAAATGCTTCCCGGAAGAGGCTAATTGGAGATAGAATAATAAACATAAAATCATTCATGGATCCAATTGTGATTAAGGTAAGATCGTTGCTTAGGATTCTCCAAATACTTCCTACTGTATTCCTATTTTTCAAGTTGCACTATGAAATCTGTGGCAACATAGAGAAGGTTCTGGAGTTTCAGGGTCTAATTCACAAAGGTAAGCTTACATTTTTGTGTAAGTTTACTGTTGTTTGGGTAGTCACAAACTACACATTTAACTTTACTAATAGTAATTGTATGCATGCAGAGAATACACACTCATAGTGGAGACTCTGTACATATAGAGGTATACCGGCCCCATCAATTTATAAATAATGTCTGCTGCTGCACATCTGGTGTAAGAGTCTTTGGACCTGAATATGATTTTAGTGGGCCAACCATCAGCCCGGCATACCTGTGGAGAGGAGACTGCCGTGGAACTGGCGATCTCCCCGCCTCCAACCCAATAGCATTGTTTCCACCAGCTGACCAGCAGTAACCTCCATATTAGGAGGTTTCTGCCGGTCAGCCCTTTGGAAACAGTGCAGAGCCATTGGTCTCAGCTCCTCACGGAGCAAAGGCCGATTCCGTCCCACAGTGGGTGCCACCAGCACCCTCAGAATGCACACTGTCTGCTGTAGCAGACAGTGTGCATTCTGAGGGTGCTGGGCGGGGGGGCCCTGCACTGCCCACATGTGGGGGCCCACTGTGGCCTCCAGCACTGCCTTTCCTCCAGGCTTTTCATGGCAGGGCCAAGCCATGAAAAGGCTGGTGAAAAAGGAAGTTGTGATCATCAAGGCGGTGCTGACCGCAGCGCCACTGTGGCTGACCATGACTTCAACCACCACCAAACCGTCAGGATCCCTGATCCTGGAGGTGGTGGCAGTCCCCTGTCAGTAGCAGTGCCAAGGTTGTAATCTGGCAGGCGGCCCACCAGGAGTGCACCACCACCACGAGTTTGGCTGTCACAAGACAGCCAAACTGGTGATAAGGCCCTTTGTTTTCATTACATTTTGAACACCCATATCAACCACTGTGCAGGCTGAGTGAGTGGCACTAATGTCTACCTCAGCCTGTGGTTGTGGACCATTTAATGATTTGGCTATGGCCTGCACAGTTCTTACGAGGTAATTGAGAATTCAAAAATAAATTTTGCCCTTTTTTGACCATAAAATTAGCACCTGTTTTACTGCAGGTTTATAGTGGTTTACTGCATTCATACTCCAGGTGACAGCTGCACCAAAATAACAACTTCTCATTGGCTCAACCCAGAGGAAAGATTAACACCTCTTTCTATATGTTAAAAACATTGAAAGTGAAAATATAATACTCATTTGCCCTGACTTTACACCTTCATGTAGTTTTCTTGTGGCAGTATTTTTCTGAGTCATTCCCTAAAGAGATTCAGGATTTGACCCACCCTGCTGGGTCATGTTAATTGCTTTTCTGGCCAGAAAGAGGCTCAAACCAATCTTCACCCAATAGTTCTGTCTGCCATCATCTGAGAAATAAAGACCGTGGGTACAAACCCTCATGGGCTAATTAACCTACATTTGCTGACAAACCTGGGTTAGCCCTTTCATAGAGAAACAAGACGAGGCAGCTAGACCTCCAACACAATCCACAGAAGGAGCTTTCCCTTGAGGTTTTGGAAGCAGGGACTAAATAATCACTCTGGAAATGATCTCAAATGGTCACGTTGGTCTAAATGCATAACTAACATTGGCACAATTTTAACAGTAAATCTTTAAACACAGTGGGTCACTGATACCTTTGTACTGTCACTACAACTGACAAGATGACACAGATGTGAAGAACCTATCCAAGCTAACACTACATGACCAAGGTGTAAGATCAGATGCCTGTTTTTTTGACATGATATATGATGGACCCACATCTCACCTAAAAATACAAATGCTTGAGTTGAGATTGCCCATTAATTGCGAGGTTCCTACAGATATAAACACATGATAATTGAGACCCAGTTACAGTGTGGTCATATCAAAATTTAGGGTTTATCACACCCTCAACAAAAACCCTAACATTTTAGTTCAAGTGCACAACCCACTACTTGTAAAAGTATGAAGGGAAACTTGATGGGAAAAAATACATATTCAACCTGTATTTAATTACTAATACCATACCAAATGGGTATTTAGAATTTCACATGGATTATAATTATTAACATTTTTAATTATCACAATTGACAGTCAGTTTTGAATAATTAAATCAATATCACGTCCCGATAACAAGGGACCACATGTCTCAGCATTTCCAGTGACCATGAGCTGATTTTGGCACGTGACCACATGACTACACACACCACAACACTTGAGACGTGGACTTGTGAGCACGCATCTCAAATATTAACTAAAAAGAATGATTAAGCGGTCATCAATGCTGTGGAAAATAGGACCTTCTAGCTAAGGTAGCAGCAATGAACCCTTTCATTAGCAGATAGGAATATTGGTACAGAATATATCCTCTAATTCCTATACGTTTACAACCAACATGTGCACTACGTGTGGCATAAATGTCAAGGCTACGTGTGTGTTTGTTTGCTGTATGATACAGGTATGATTTTACATCACAATGACTCATTTCAAGCAAGTCAGACATTATTGACCTTTGCCAAGCCACGCATAAGAAATGATTGAAACACATGCTTGACAATCTTGATTGAAACTTCCTGAAATAGTCAATTTAAAGCATCTTTTTGCTTTGTTTTATGCTGTCTTTGTGGCTAAACACATACAAACATCCAAGTACAATGACCAGCCTGAATATGAGACATTTCTTCTTTGTTGGTAGGCCCTCCATGTTTTTGTTGTTGTTGTGTGTCTAAGATTAACCATATTTAAACCAAATAACTGCTCAGCAACTAATGAGAACTGGGGCCTGATTTAGAGTTGGGCTGAGGGGATTACTCCATCACACATGTGAAGTATGTCCTGTCTGCCATATTACAATCCCATCATGGCCTATGGAATGCATAATGCGGCAGATGGGATATCTGTCACATTTGTGACGGAGTAACTCCTCTGCCAAACTCTAAATCAGGCCCATAATATTTATGCATTAGTCAAAATATTGAAACAGAAATAATGATGTACCCTCTTAATAGTGTGGCTACAAGGAAGTGCCCTCCTCTTCAGGAAGAGTAACAGAACAGAAAGAAGGTGGAGTGAATCAGAGTGAGATAAGCTATCACATGTTACCACATTTGCTGTGTCTGTTGCTTTTGCTGTGTACACACCCCACTCCCAAGATTTCCACCATGTGTGCTTGAGGAGAACACCAAGTGGAAGCTGAAGGATTATTTTTTATTACCTTAGAACTCAAGGGGCTTAATTACAAGCCCCCCGCAACACAGGGGCATCACTTTTTTACACTAGTGGTGCTCATATTTTAAAGGCCATGCATAGCCACTCTGCGTGTCTTTACATGGCCTAGTAGATATGGTGTAAAGAAACGGACGCAAGTCTCTGCAATACCTCACAGTGCTTTGGGAAGGTGTGCCATGAGTGTTGCTGTGGTTGTTCCCACTCAACACCCATGGTCTTTTGACACTGCCCCAGATTTACAACATAGCGTATATCATGGGCAGTTGCAAAAACGTACACCTCTCCAAAGCAGGCGTAATGAGGCAGAATGTTTATATTCCTCCTCAATTCCATATGTGTTGCATTCTGCAGCATACATAGAATGAGGAAAATGTCTTGTGATTGTTTTTTGTGCAGGAAGGTGCCCCTTTTTGCACAAAAACAATTCTGCCAACACCACAGACACCCCTGCACTATATTGCAAGTGTGCCCGCATTGGCTGCAGTTTGGCATATGGTATTGCTGCTGAAAGGCTTGAGGCATTGCCCTTCGCCGAATGTTTTTAAGGGAGGCCCTAAGTTTTTAACAAGCCTCTGCATACATTTATGTCCTAGGTTTTCAGATTTTCAACAACTGTTACAGGAGCATTATGTCTCTGCACCATTTGCATACTTGAAGATGATTGCGCAGAAATAACTGGAGGGCCCTAATAATATTTGTACTTATTTTGTATTATTGTGAAACTAGGCAGATTGATAGAGAGCTTAATCTTCCCTCTACCCTGTGTGAAACATTGGATTTTGTTGCACATGTGTCCCAAGGACCAGTGTCTATGGCATCCCCACACATTTTAGGGTAAAGTAGAATTTTGGAAGTCAAAAGACTGAGCAAACTGAACTCTGTATTTATAGATTGTGCCTCAGAAAGGCCAGGCCTAGGAGAGACCTATTGACTGCCAGGAGTGATATGCTTGACAAGGGGTCCTAAGGCCACAGACTAGATCGTAGGAGAAGCAGCAGAATGAACCAGTTTCCAGGTTCTCCACCAGCAGTGAGATTAGTGCCTGAGCTGGACTGGAAACCAGCTAGCTATTTGGGTGTGGGCTCTCATTCTGTCCTTCAAGGCCACACATATGACCCATCCACGGAGGCAGGGAAATCCTGTATGAAAAGAAAATACAGGTAAAGTAGAGTGCATTGAAATCCTTTCCCAAGGTGTAAATAATGAAAATTACAGCAGGCGGAAGGAGTTCCTGACAAGGCAGAGACTCTTGTGAAAAATGTGCATATTTGTCTGAGCAGTGCTCCAGGTGTCCAGTGTCACCCCCAAAAAGTGCCCCAAGGTGTTCTGGGCAGTTCTGGAGGCCATCAAGACGAAAAATGCATCCTCGGAAGTCCATTCCTCTGAAACTGTTTCCCTGCCCACAAGTGCATCGGGTCAGAGCAGACTGAGAGCAGACTTTAGTTTACAAGCCCCTGCTCTTACAAACAGGGCAATTCCAATTGCTCCCACCCTCGTAATGAGGCCCTTAGTATTCAAACACAAATTGAAGATGGCTGGACGGGAGCAGGTCCATTAAGATCTGGACACTACTTATTGAGCAGACCCAAAGACCGTAGAACTGGGAAGTTTAAGTCCTTGCAACATCCTTTCTTGCGGGGCACCCCTAGTCTCATGCGTGACAGCTATAATTCCATCAAGTAGACAGCTGACCTGCATTATTTAATCCTGTCTTGTATGGTGGCAGCCATGTTCAAAGAAATGTGGCTGATTGCCTGTTTGCCTCTATGATATTGACATCTCAATAGGTGGATAAGGAGTTTTTGATAGGAAATGTTAAGAAAGCAACAAAACACTTTTGTCAAGGCATGATCATGGAACTATAGAAATAGGGATGCATTACAATTAAAACCATGTTGGATTTACCTCATTCTTGAAATCTGGGGAAGTAGATGAGCCTGAAAAGTACTGACAGCAGCTCTATGGGAGTACACATTTTCCACAACATAAAGGGGCAGATTAGTTGTTTGGCACCACCTGTCATATAGCTTTTTGCCAGCTATATGCCAAGGGCTCACTCCAGAATGGGCTTTCTTAACTGGCTGATTATTTATTCACTTACCTGTCCTGTGGGTTGTAACCTATGTATAATGTATCAACAAATCTCAGTGTTTATGTATGGTAACTATCCTGCTATAAAGTGCTCGACTACCTTTGGGTCTTGCTCACAATATGCAAAATGGAAACTCCCAAGATTTGTATTTTGACTATCTGGGCACCTTTATTGCCACCGCCAAGGGTCCAGGTCTGGTGGGGCAACACCTGGGGGGTTAGCACCTACTCAAAATGGGTCTTGGGGTGGGTTCAAGATGATGGAAGCTTGTTATATCCCTGTGGCTCCGAAAGGTTCAAGGCAGGCTCTGAGCAAGAAATGAGTCCTTCCAAAAGCAGCAAAGTAGTCATTTTAAGTACAAAGCAGACCACAGCATCAAGCAGTCCTTTGAGAGTCCTTCCCCAGGTCCAGAAAGTGAACTGAAGAGTGGGTCAAAGGGTCTTAATACCTAGTGCTGTATTTTAAGTAGAAGAAGCTTCTAGAGAATTCCCATTTAAGTGCTTGGAATTTCCTGACTCCCCTGCCCTTGGCTACTTATAGGTGTGGTGCAATATGTGTTGAAGGCCCACTAGTAGCATTTAAATTACAGTATATGTCAATTAGGTGCTAGCCAATTTTACCATTTTCAGAGAAGGAAGCACTGTAGCACTGGCTAGCAGCGGTAAAGTGCATATAGTCAGGAGATCAACAAACATAAATCCCATGAAAAATTGAGAAAAAATGGCACAAAGCTTGAGGGAAGACCATGCAGTGGCCAACAGAGCTAATAGTCACAAATTAGAGACCCAAAAATAATCCAGGCAGTTTTTTCATAGGCATAAGAACATTCTTCTGTTGGGAAGAATGAGTCTCGTACATCTGGAAATTAGAGTAATGAAAATCATATAAAATGCTTCAAATTTTTCATGCTTTACCACTTTTTGAGCAGTTAGTACTCTTTTACTTTAATCGAACTTACAAAGAACAACATAATACATTAGTTGGGCTCTTAGGTGATGAACATAAGGCCTTCCCTCCTCCACATTCCATTTATTAACATAAATAGCTTTCAGAGGTACATAAGCAATCTTCTCTCCTATAAATTGCAAAAGAAATTACAGATTTGTTGGTCTCATTTTAAAAAAACATAACCTTTAATAGAGTAAACAAGATTTTTGGGCAAAATATTGAGTTTTTTATATTGTGTTAACAAAATATTATTGCTATAATATTGTGATGTGGAAAATAAAGTGGACAAAAATATCAAGAAGATAAGAATATTGTGTGGTTGTTAATATTGTTCCAAAAAGAATCACTAATAAAAGTATTGTTGTAAGTAATATTATTTATATGTGTTTGTAATGTTTGTGTTTGTTTTAGTGAAATTTTATTTCAATTGTTCTTTTTTACTTTTAATAGTTTACAAGACTTTCATTCAAAAATAAATATGTAATGTTTTAAGATGTAAATTTGGTGTTGCATGTTAAAATGATTTGAAAAATGCACATTTTAGATAGGGGTTCATGTAGGCTGTTTTTGGGGTGCCTTATAAGTGGGCGATTCACTTGCATGTACAGCCTGGTTTGGTTTTCAGCTGCCTTTTAGTGTTGTTATTGTGGGATATTTATTGTGTTGTAGAGCAACAATTATTGTGATTTAATTCACTTTGACATATTGTCCAGGGGATGGTCTCATGGACGGTTTGAGCTTTCGGATACCAAAACATTGAATTTATACTCTCCATGACACAATTCATCGCATGAGCTGCTGAAGCCCATTAGGAGTGATTTCTGATTGTTTGAAAGACTGCATACAGGACTCAAACCTTTTGTGGCTGGAGAGACAGCAGGGTTGGTGCTCTCCTTCTGTCCCTTGTCTGTTAAGGGATTGTGGACTAGAGGGGTCACCAGTGCATTTGTATAAAATCACTAAATATTCTTTGTTGCGTAGTGAATATATAATTTTTTCAACCTTTTAAAGATTCTGGCACAGCCAATTTGGACATGTTCAGCATCAAAAATACAACATTATTCTAAATCATATTGTCATAACTGCTCCTTAAAATGTCTAGCCATATGGTAAAGAGGATCATCATTTCTGATTGCCCTCATATGCTTCATCACTCTTTTCTTCACCATGTGCATAATGCTACCCCCATACCTCAGATGGTAGGGAAACTCTAGGACATACACTACCTACATCTTTTTTAAGCCTGAAATGTTCAAATGCACACTCAAAGTTATTCTGTTCATGTGATCAAGCTCGTTCGGCGGGCGAAATGCGTAATGAACAGCGTGCAGTAAAGTGCTTCTTCACTGCGTTTCCTGAGGGAGCATTTCATTCCTTTTCTATTCTAGAAATAATGTTCAGCTGCTCCACTGATTTCAGCGTTTCACCCCTCGAGGGTCCAGGACTCCAGTATGAGGATTATGTTTTAGAGAGAGATATATATATATATATATATATATATATATATATATATGCTTTAATTCAAAATGTATATTGAAGATTGAAATGTATAATGTATATATTTACAATTAATTTAATATTTACTATTTTGGCTCTAATTTGTTAGATAATATACTATGAATATTTTAAAAATGTTATTTTTTGTTTACTTTTGTATCGTATTTTCTCTTTATATTTTATATTTTTATATTAAAACGATTTACTTATAATTTAAACTCATATTCTTCAATCATTTTATTACATATAAAGATAATTTAATTTTGCCTATTTCTTATGCATAATTACGTAGCACAAAATATGGAAACTCATATTTACATTATATTTAATATGTTGCATT